>NC_134842.1:58579294-59200901 GCF_965363235.1 Mytilus galloprovincialis
GTAATGAGATTTTAGCTTAATATAACTGGTTAGCTACAAGATCTAAATTCATTTAATCTAACCAAATATATATTTCCTATTACAGAAACCAAAAGATCTGCCAACATAACATATTGAAGTATGTTTCTTTGATACACCACAATGGTCTCCAGCATCAAATACGAACTTATGCTTAAAAGCAATATCTGTTGTATAAATAGTATCAAGGGTTTTCTTTTAATATTATTTTTTCAATAGGTTATGAAGTTGAATTCAGCCCATCATGTGTTCAAAACATTCAATTACATCTTTATGCTTCAGACTATTAAAGTGTGAAGTTGCATACAGTTCAATAAGTTTTTAATGAAATTTTCCCCATCTCCTTTCCAACAGTGTCTATAGCAAATAATAATTGTAATGAAATAACAAGATGTAACAAAGAAAGAAACAGGCAAACCACAGGGAGTAGTTTAATTAGTCTAGATTTAATGAAGTTAACACAGAAATAATAAGTCATGGCAGGCACTTCACTCTGCTGGCTAAAAAATAATATCAAGCCAAGTGTCAATGCAGTCCTTAAAGTCCAAGCTAAAATTGCAAAAAATTTGGCATAAATACCATAAATAGAGTACTGCGAAAAATGGAATATCCTTTATTGACTGTCATAAGTTTCTGTAGTGTTGAAGTAAACACAACAACTGTTAGGTGAAGCAAGGACTGTGGTGGAATAGTAGAACATTTAGTGGGTGCATAATTTGATTTTAAGACCAGAAACCTTTAAATTATATGTCTCTGCATTAAATAAAACTAATAAACCTAATTTGTATAACCTCATTTTTAAAAAGACACTAAATTTGATGAATAAAGTGTTAAATTTCTCACTTAACTTTATAGATCACAGTTTATTATGGTGCATTGATGAACCTGATGACACCACAAACCACAAAGACCAACCAGGAACAACAAAGATCTCTGAAGTGTGTTTGTAATGATGTAACTTTCTCTATATATTACATTTTGACAGTCCTTACCATATTAAATTCAACCTTATTTGTATACCATTGTTTACAGTCTTTGTTTACTGAATTTTCATGACGTGATTAAGTAAATTAATTTTTCAAATGTATACAAATGTACCAGGTTTCACTACTTTTGTGGTTTATATTACAGTGATGTTATCCTGGAGATTGATAAATTATTCTACCTGCTGGTTTGGACAAATCATTCCCAATAATGGATGTCATTTTGAAGTTTACAATAGCACAATGGTCTGTACTTATTATAACTTTTAGACTGTGAAGATGCTGTATGACAACAAAGAATATATAGTGTCAAAACAAGCCCATCTACAGTGAAGACCACAAAGAACACACAAATGCACCGATTCTTACATGTTTTACTTGACCAACTTTTCATATCATTAAGTTAACATCAGCCATCCTTGAGTGATCACCAAAAAAAAAAATCCATCACATTACATGCATCACATTCATTCATTGAAAGAAATTAACATTTTTTAACAAAAAAATACTGATTTCCTAGTTTTCTGCTAGAGTAAACCTGCACTTGTCAAACATTAGTCTGTACATAAACTTAACCAGTTCTGTGGCTTTCTGTTTTCCTGTATTTTTGTTGTAATTGACACATATAGAAAGGATAACTTGGTGCAACATTTCATTATTGGTAATATCTATTGGTTCACTGATTCTGTCTTCAGGCTGACAACAAATAGAACATTGAGTTATTAGTTTATAAGCTCAAAAAATCATTCATTTCTGGTTGTGATTTAAGTGGCTTTATTGACAGGAGAAAATCATACACAACAAATGAAAAAGGATGTAAGATAAACAACTTTGTGATAGCAACAGGACAACACAAAATCTTATCAGATGAACACCAAGAAGTCAGCATATGCAGGTGTACATAATGAGTTGATGCTACTGGTTGTTGAATTAAGATTCAACTAAAATTCAGAACTTCTGTTTCATGAGATCAAATCAATAGGATGTACACATGAATCTGAGACTATTAAAGAATTGTTGTTCCAAGATGATAATGTTCTTATGTTTTAATTTAATATAAATTTGAAAAATGTCAATTTGGGGGAAAAGGGAGGAAATGTACATGAGGCACCATACATACTATTCCAAAATAAGTATATATATATATACAGTGTACACATACCTATAACAAAATAACCTGACAATCACTGATAGGGGTTGCTTTCATTGTTGACTTTCCACTGTCTTACAGTTATTGTGTTCATGTAAATTTCTAAGTGGCCTGAAGATCATTGTCCATTTTCAACTATCATTTACATGTTATAAAAGTTAAGTACCCACCAAACACTTTATCTTTTATCTTGTTTGTTTAGATTCCATAAATCATTTCAGACAAAGTTTGACAAGGTTTGTTATTCTTGTGTCAAGAAGTGACAGTCTGCTTTGATCCAGAGAAATATTTTAATACAAATATGTCTTTTCAAGGAACCCACACCTGCAAAATGCCAGTAGCAAGGTGAAAATCACAACTATATTAAAATTCTACAAATACTGATGGTCATTTTGATATCGAAATACTACATTTAAACCATTATTTTGTTATTACTGCCCAACAAGTACTCCAGAATGTTAATCTGAAGGCCTTCTTCCTAACAATGATCACCATTCTAATTACCATTAATAAGATTTATTTAAAAACTTGGAAAAATTTGCAATGCTGATCATGATTTGACAATTACACAAAATTTACACATGTAGGTTGTAGTTTGTCAAATGAACCTTCTTTGGATACAAACTTGAAGAAGGCCTTCTGAATTTACTAAATCAAGGTAGTTTTTATCTCTTTCGAGTTATAAATAAATACTATAATGGATTGTCAGTGTACTCATTGTCTCTTATACCCAATCTAGAAAATGGTCAGAAGTTGTATTTGTTTTATAATGAACGCAAAATCCATTTTAGAATAATTTAATTTGTATAGTAAAAGGAAGAATGGGAAAAGCTGTCTTTTTGGTCAATATTCCAGAGGCCATACCATGATGGAAATAAAACAAATTTGCTGGGTAAATATTGATGCTTCATTTCCAGAGGGACTCAATCAAAGAAGAAATAACAACAATATGCAAATTTACCCACAAGTCTATAGACTTAAATCAGGATGCAAATTACTGCATAATACAATTGTAAATACAAATTGTTGAAAAAGTGCTTACAATTACCCTATTGAGAAATTTAACTACTCTTAAATGTGAAAAACATAGTGAAATATTGATATTGATGCAAACATAGTCAGGTATTAATTAGTTTTCAATTGCTAATGGGTGCAAACTGCAGATTAAAACAACTAACAGGAGATGATACTGATTATCATCCAGGGGTAAATATTACATGCATATCAGGACAAAACCCATTAATTTGATATGAATATTAACCCTGCCTTGTTTTAGACCAACACACATTCATGACATTGAGAATTGGTAATGTTGGGAAAAGTTCCCAAAACAATTGTTCAGAGCTGTTTCTCCTTTCCCAAAAAATTAAGTAGCATTTTCTTTAAAAACAGTTTGCTAACATTTATTTTTAATCAATTCATATAATTGTCAAGAGGTTTGAAAAATATAATTTATGATTTAAGGTAATTCTCCAACATTCAACTGAAAGTACTAAATTTTGATTATTATAAACAAAAATATGTAACCTCTTAGTTAACTTTAAGTCACCCTTAATAATTAACAAACTTGCAAACCTGACAATTGTATATAATTGGAAAAGAAAATGCAGTATTTATTTATATTAAAAAGAGCACCTGTTTATAACTAGTCAATGAAGAAAATGAATAAACTTAACAAACATAATTACTATCAGAGGTTTGATTAGTAGGGCCAGGTCAATGAACTAATTACCAAAACACTTGTAAAGCCAGTGCCATATTGTTTCCCCTTTAAAACCAGTAATCAACATAGTGATATAAACGATATGTCAGATAACATTTTTTTTGTATGCTATAAGCGCAGCTTTTACTTACATCTCCGTCTTAACATCTAATGACCTTCTTACAAAGAAAAACATTTAAAATGTAATATGTTTTGGCATCAAAGAGCACAAACCAAGTCAACAAGTCATGTAAGTTATGCAAAAAGGGGTGTTATAATGAAAAACATATTTGTAAATATGCAAAACCTCTACAGTGGTATTGCCTCATTCTGAAGATTATACATTGCTGTTATTTGCGTCATATTATTACTTGACCAAGTTTTTCACTTTACCATCAAAGTATACTTCATTATTACACAACGTCATTACACCACCAATAAACTTTCCCTCTAGATCTACACCTTCCTCATTGTAAACTTAAGTGTCTTTTAATGCTCTTGTTTAACTATCAACATTAAAATCATGCCACCTTGTAAATGAAGTTACTGTACTGTTTAGTAAAATTAATGTTAAATGTAACAATATGTTGATGCCATTGTTAACTTTGTATTGTTTGTATAAAAACTGAAAATTCTGCACTGTATAGGCTACCATTATTCCTTTACTACTGATAATTCACCAATTTAAACATTTAAGCATTATGAATTTTTTTTTTTTTTTCGTTGTTTTATAAAGGTATTACCAGATTGTTTTACTTAATTTCTTAATTAAATCACTCCAAAAGAGTACAGAGACTTGTTATTGTTGGCATGGCACAGCCAGGATTCTACTTAATCCTAATTATCTCCCCATTGTGCCAGTCAAATTTTTTAAATAGTAAAAATGGATGCCATTGTAGGGATGACTTTAATGTACTTTTCTGCATTCAGTCAACCTAAAACTATTGTCTGATCAGTTGTCAGTTGAAAGTTCATTTAAACAAATTCTAATTAAATATTTCATGGAAGGGCAGACTTAAAATTTTCAAATATCTCAATATGTGTACTATACAAACTTGCATTTCTTTGATTAGAATGAATATACATAGTGGCTTGTCTGTGATGTTTACAGGCATGTATATACAAAGAACTATTGTGTTATGATATACAGCATTCATTCCAAGTGCACTGGTGCTTAGAAAACTGAAAATAAATTATGGGTGTGTGCCTAATTAGGAGGGGAAGATTAAAATAATAGTTGGAAATAAATTATACATCCATTTAAAATGTTTTTAAATTCTGGAAAGGATTGATAAGTGAAGTCTTGTATGTATACATGATATAATAAATCAAGAAGTAATATCTCTGAACAATTTGTACAGGGACACTGATATAAACGTTAACAATTTCCCACCAGGTGTGACCCCAATTTTTTGTCTACAAAATTAACAATCCCCCTCCCCCAAACTAATACAAAATATGGTAGTTGTAACATCTCCTTTATTTGATGCGGTGTTACATGACCATACTTTATTAGTTTGGTTCATTAGGATGAATGCTGCTATCCCTATGTTTAACCACAAACCTCTCAATTCTCTAGCTGAGTATTCTACACTTTGTACATCTTCACAGTTCTCATTATAGCAGACCCTCTTCTGTCTCTGATGACCACAGGGTTTGCCACCATGGGCTGCTGACTCTTTGACATGACGTTTACGTTTCTGGATACCCTTGCCACATTGACTGTCACACTTTGACCATTCAGTCCATGTACTTAGCACACAGTCTTGTCCTGCAAAAGAAATCAATATTTAAACAAAAGTTTTCTTCTAGAATTATACTCAACACAAGATAAGTAGAATTATTCTCAACACAGAATAAGTAAGACAAAATATATTTATGGACAACAGGGAAAATACATCATCTGCTTTAGTTCATAAACATTACCATTTTTTATCCAATTTCCTTGATATCTTGTAAAGTTCAAGGTCATTTCCTATTTGGAAAGATCACTACTTCACCAACAATAGATGGAAAGAATACCTTCATGATCATCATAAACACGTCTCTTCAACTGTTTCAGTTGTTATGCATTCTTGGCATTCAAATATCTGACTTTGAGCATTCCTGATGAAGGAAAATCCAGAAAAGCACTTCGGACGCAGGAAATTTATAACTCATTAATTCCATTTTTTTCTTGGTCAAATGAATAGAAGGTATAAAGTCAGTAAATGTGTCCCTTTAAGTAATATTAAAGCTCTGAAATGTTTCTTCATAAGGGGATACTAAAAATAATATATAGTACATTCATTTCAAGGTTTTCTGTTTTTCTTCCAAAAATATCCTTTAAGGCTACAATACATACTACATTAGTCTTATTATGCAATGTTTTAACAAGTAGTACCTGAATGACCATACCCATCTCTATTTAATAAGTCTGGTTTTGAAAATATAGTTTACCCAGTTGTATACATGTCTATAACCCTTATATTATGGAAACATTTGAATTCACACACAATCCCTACTTCAACCTGACTCAAAAGACCACTTTACTGTTAAACAAATATTGACCCAGCATAATTAATAGGGATTAAAAGTCAACACCCTAATATTTATAGACAACTTAGGTAATAAATGATTGTGTAATTATGATAAGATTAATGAAGTTTGACAGGTAACCTTGATTACAGGTGAGAAACATAACAGGTAACCTATGTCAACATGCAACACCTGTATTTAGCTAATAAGACATCTTATCTAAGCTAAGAAGTGTCCTGTATTGATACCCTGCATTTTTGCATACAGTATTAACACAATGTAACAAGAATGCTTGTGTTGAATGAAAACTTTGTGGGTTAAAATCTTGTCTCACTGATCTTTGTGGGCCAAAATATTGTCTTACTTATCTTTGTGGGTTAAAATATTGTCTCACTGATCTTTGTGGGTTAAAATATTTTCTCACTGATCTTTATCTCACTGATCTTTGTGGGCCAACATCTTGTCTCACTGATCTTTGGGGGCCAACATCTTGTTTTATTGATCTTTGTGGGTTAAAATATTGTCTCACTGATCTTTGGGGCCAACATCTTGTTTTATTGATCTTTGTGGGTTAAAATATTGTCTCACTGATCTTTGTAGGCCAACATCTTGTCTCACTGATCTTTGTGGGCCAACATCTTGTCTTACTGATATTTGTGGGTTAAAATATTGTCTCACTGATCTTTGTGGGTTAAAATATTGTCTCACTGATCTTTGTAGGCCAACATCTTGTCTCACTGATCTTTGTGGGCCAACATCTTGTCTTACCGATCTTTGTGGATTAAAATATTGTCTCACTGATCTTTGTGGGTTAAAATATTGTCTCACTGATCTTTGTGGGCCAACATCTTGTCTCACTGATCTTTGTGGGCCAACATCTTGTATTATTGATCTTTGTGGGTTAAAATATTGTCTCACTGATCTTTGTGGGTTAAAATATTGTCTCACTGATCTTTGTGGGTTGAAATATTGTCTCACTGATCTTTGTGGGTTAAAATATTGTCTCACTGATCTTTGTGGGCCAACATCTTGTCTCACTGATCTTTGTGGGCCAACATCTTGTCGTACTGATCTTTGTGGGTTAAAATATTGTCTTACTGATCATTTCTGCTGTTAACCATTTCTCTCTATAAACCAATGATTAATTATTGATATAATTCAAACAAAAAAATCGCTTTTAAGTTTAAAGGCCAATAACTCTTACAAGAAGTTGCTTGGTTTTTTTTATGACTAGTTTATAGATCTTGTGTTTTGCTGCATTAGATCGATTTAGGATAGCACGATATCCAGTGTCATTGCCTGCAGTATTAAGGAAAAAATGGTATGAAAAAGCTGACAGCATTACATGTAATATTTTCAGAATACAATGTTCTAGTTAAGGTTCAAACTTCAGTGTCCTTGGTACTCTTTTGTTGTCTAGCTAAGCCTTAAATAAATGAATGGCCTTATCCTCATGCTTCACATATTCTACAGTTCACATTCCAGACACAACAGTATATTGATAAATCTAAATTAATTTTGGAAATTTGTTCTTTTGATAAATGATAGTTAAATCTTAAAAGCACCTGCTGAAGTTAATTTTCAATATAGCAGTCTATAAAATCTTATTAAAATTTTCTAACTATGATTGGATTTCAAAAATACAGATTTGCGGTAAGATGACCCTTTAACCACATACCAAGATTTGAGAGAAAAGGAACTTCTTAAATTTCTCATACAACCTTTAATAAACAATTTGTCAATTGAGACTTTGTTAAAATTATGAGCTGTTAAAATTTGATGGTTTTTATTAAATATTTTTGTGGTTATAGGGTAAACCACATTAATGTAATGAATCATTATATCAAGGAGCATTTTTTATTATAGTAAAATAAATTTGATCCTTGATTAAAATTTTGCATAAGTTTGCTTCTGTTTGAAAACATACAACAGAAAGGAAAGACTGGAGACATTTTCTTTTAACTATCATAAGTACTTGTAAAGTAATTACTATTAAACTCAGATCAATATTAGCACTATATTGTACAGGTTAACTGATCACTGTAAATCAAATATTAATATTCAGTTATACATTTTAATCAAATTTGACAAATATAAGTTTGTAATGATGTGCTAGTGTAACAGTGAATCTTTTACCACTGTACCCTATCCTTTGAAAGAAATACACTAGTTTACCCCCCCACCCCCCCCCAAAAAAAAACCAACAAAAAAACAAAAAAAAACAAACAACAACATAATTTCCTTAGAGTTTCATTTATACAAGAAGACAGATAATCATGCATTTCACTACCATCAGTTTTACATGTGGGAATGAAAGTACACATGCACAAGGAAAGGGCTAAATCTAATCAGATATAAGAGTTACAAGAGCACTTACGTACATGTATATATAGATAATGACAAAGAAGAGTGATGAGGACTTGTGCCAGATTTATAATTATTCAGGTAGCTAGGATTTTCAGTAAACAATTCCACCATAGACGACAAGTAAACATAATTACCCATGATCATCTCCCAAAAAATACAAGTATGCTTTTTAAATGAACACATTGAAAGCATTATCCATAAATCAAAATAACAGATTGAGATGGGGTAAAATATAAATTCAAATTATGATCAGATTATGTCATTTACTGCAATATCTAAATAAATCTTACAGGTGTAATAAGGCCTGGCTTATTCATTTCCTGGTATGTTCTGAATTTATTATTTAGACAAGATTGCAACCTGATAGTCCTATGGTGACAGTTGTATAAAACATTCTAATATGACATGCTTCTTTCGCTTTGTAAACAACACTGTGATAAAATTCTTGATATATCTATACTTAGCGCAGACTCCAAGATGTACACAAATGGCTGTTTAAATATGTCTCCCACATAAATCGACATGTATCGTAACCTATGTGTAAACGGTTGTGGATTTCGCTGTGTTAACAATTACAATTGAATAAAACCCTACAGAGCATTTATTCTGATTCTGACGCATAACAAAAAGAATTTACACATTAGAGAAGGAAAAATGGATAAAAACAACATAAATTAAAATTCCGCAAAATTCCAGTAATGATTTTGGCACATTAACGTCATTTCAAAACATGACGTCATACGAATGAAAACGTCAAAGCTGAAGGTTTTTCTATTGTGTTTACCTTCTAAACTCGGATACAATTGCATTAAAATAAAGTATTGAGGTAGGTGTTGCTTGTTTTCTGTTCTATTGCATTATTTGCACATTTACTGATTTCAGCAAGTCAACATGGCGGCTCTTTGGTTACAACATGTCAACAGTGAATTTGACGGTAGCTTACGATAAAAAATGTAAATTTAAAATTGCAAATGTTGGGTTTACTGAGAAGTAAAAAAAGTAATCACATTTTTTTTCTAACGGTTAGTTAAGAAATCATTCATGCAGGTTTATTAGATTTGTTTTACATTTATCGAACAGTAGGTAAAATATAACAGCCACACACACGGTATACCCATCATCGCTTCAGTTTTTCAATGATCGTATTTGTCCTATTAGAATGGAAATAATTCATGGACGCCATAGATTTGTTGTAAATTTACACATAGCTTGGGCCGTGATATTCGTTAATTTTATCCCTCGCTAACGCTCAGGATAAAATTCGATTTCTTTAAATATAGGAAATACACCTTCCTGCTGCCTCCCTTCCCCCCCCCCCCCCCCAGATGGGCCTATTTTAAGAGATTCCCCTTTTGAAAGATATATTAAGATATACTAGAGCATGAATCAGATTCATATGTAGACTTAGTTATCTAATATGAATGGTTTTTCTTCATTTAAAAAAAAACAGCAAGCAATTCACTTGCATTTCAAAAAACATTATAAAACTACATTCAGGTAACTTTGGAGTTTAAGTTTAAACCCTTTGCCATGGCTTTTATACTGTTGACACCAGGAAACTTATGAAATATTGTAATTATACCCTACTCAGACACACTCATCAACAAACTGCTCAAATAAAAACATAATTTAATATGACACTTTGTGTAGAAGCTGAGTTTATTCATTTAACAGCTGCTTAAAAGTCTAAGAGATATCTGTTAATTGCCTAAGAGAGGTCATTTACATTTGGTTAGCTTTGTTCATTTGAGAGTCTCTACAGACAGATAATTTATGTGTTACTTGCAGGTGGGGGAAAATATATCAAACTTAAAATGGCATTTAATTGTACCCAGATATACCTTTTATATACCTTGACATATTTAAAGACTTCACACAGTCACATTACTTCTGTATAAACTTCCATTCATAAAACCTACTACTCAGTAATGCACTGTGTTTCACCTAATAAACCCAACATTCATGAATATATCTATCCTTGAATCCAAGGTTTATCAGGCATGTATATCACAAAATATAACCTAAACAGGAGACATGTACAGATATATATAACCTAAACAGGAGACATGTTCAGATATATATATAACAAGACAGCAACCCAAATACACAATAATCATGAAAATCATACAACATCTTTTCATAACAAATGGTTACTTGTTTACAGTAATTAATGGGCGTATATTTTTTATTTCAAACATATTTTTAACTTATATTAAATTCAAGATTGTTTTTCACAGTATATCAAAATATGGTTATTGGAGTCTAATAGTTACAACCTTAATGCATTTTGGAAGACTATTTAAAGTATTAGTTGCCATGTTGATAATGGTCCTTTAATACATTACAACATGGAGTTTTTACTGCAAAAAGCAAATGAATGACTCACTAAGTTGGGTTTTGTTTAGGAAAAGGTTTACCAACAGAAGTTAATGACAGAAGCAAAAGTTGAAAACCCACAAAAGTAACGATTAGTTTTGCAGTTTAACAGTAGCACATGCACACAAACACACACACTCTCTCTTAACATGCAGAAGATAAGTGTAATTTAAACAGGTGTTTGGGAGTGTTTATACACCTCTACTTATTAGTTAACCATGTGGAAGTCATGTTTTATTAGCTTATCTGTCTGGAAATCAAATAATTTGAGGCTTCAGAAGATGGGGTGATGGTGCGCACAGTATAATACTAAATTACAGACATTTGCTGTGATGATAATTTTTTGCGAATATTTAAATAAAGGGCTAATGACCTCTAGATATATTTTTTTAAATTAAATTACTTTTTAATACTTGCAAGGTTGAATAATTTTTTTAGAAACTGAACTTGCTATGGTCATGTTATAACAAAGCATCACATGTTTCAAACTTTTTAGGATTTTTTTTACTGATTTTGTTTTCATAAATATGTTTCTACATCTAAAATAAACTTTTAAAACCTTAATGAGATCTGAGATGCATGTCTACCTAAGCTGTTAGTACCTCTACGGCCTTCCTAAATATTTAGATTTTTTATCACCGACACAACTTGTAAAAAAAATCCATTACTTAAAATGTCAAATTCACTTTAATATACATCATAAATCATAAAAGATCTAAATATTATGAAGATAATAAAATATTTACAATTTAGCATGCATGGATTATGTCCTCTTTCATCTTGACTACACTTATCATTAAGATTTTATCACTTTTACTTAAAGTATATTTTTCCTGTTTGGAAGTGCCAGGCATTGGGAAAATATTTTCAATCCAAATAAATACCAACTTTAAACTCTATAAACAGTGTTGCCTTTGTTCACCATTTGACTGTTAATGACCACACTTATTTCTGTATGTCTATCTACATTTTGTATTTTTAATATATATATGTATATTTATTTTATTGAACTTTTACTAAGTAATTAAGTATAAGAGTTATTTCCCTTACATTTTTCATTTAGGTTTATCTCCCCTCTGGTTCATACCACAGACATGAACTGACTTAAGTTTGGCTGAGAGTACTGTAATGATAAAATAGGGAAGCTTTTTTTTAAACTTTGATTTAATACTAAGTACAATTAATCATTTCTGTATAAAAACTAACCCAATGTACTTAATTTTAAAAGTATATCTGATTAGTTAACACAAAAATAAACCAAGACCAAAGATAATAATTGATAGAAAGTCAATTTTAAAATATTTTAAATCACATTCATATTAAAAACTTTTAAGATGTTGTTTGACTCCTGGAGGCACAATAAATTATGGGCTGTCCAAAATCCACCAATGATCACAGGAAAACAATTTCTTATACAATTCTGAATAATACTAATCCTCAACACAATTACCTATTGCATACAACATAAAGTCTAATTACAGGTCAACGTTATTGCTGTTTAATTCTTTCCATACAGAATTACTCACATGACACTATTCTTGTCACCTGAAGACTGGTATTGATGGGCAACAGACTTAACCAATAATTTTCAATTTTACCTGAATCCTTAAATCTGATCATCTATTTACATCAAGGTGAATATTACTCAAAGCAAACTATAATTAAGTTAAGAAAACGCATGATTCGGAATAATTTTAAAAAAATAAAATAGTCATAATTATATTTACTGAAGTTTCTTATTACAAAATTTCATGTTAGGCTTATGAACTTTAATATTTTGCACTGACAATTCATAGAATATTCAAAATCAATGTTACATTGTTCATCTGACCATATAGATCTATACATCTATAATGCTCTGTTATTCAAAAACCTCAAAACCAGTATTTATTTTATATTCAAAACTGAGTGCATATATTTGGATGAAAAGGAATTTAGGTGTGCTTTATTCTTTGTAAAGGTAACAATTTGAGCATTTTATTGATAAGTCACCGAGTTTAACATCCCCCTCCTCAACCCTCAACCTGGAACAAGGTTACAAGATAAGCAAAAGGATAACAGTTACACATTATCAGGTCAAATTCATTTTCAGACCTACATACATATTCTGTTGTTCCCATGAAAGCAGCCTTGCAAGTTACAATAGATATGGATCAGTTCTAAAACTTTACCCTAAAAAACGACCAGAGCAACAAAGTCAGGTCATCTTACCTACATTTAAAGGTGAATTGTTATGCAAACAACATGTGGTCAAGAACATAATGGGTCAGAACATTTACTTATACATCTGTCTGCAATCATCTCAATGAATATATTTAGACATTTTTAGACAATGGAAGCTCCTGCTAAGATCTGCCAAGGGCAAAAGAGATGTTAAAGGTACTACATGTAGTAAAATTTTCTTTCAAGCTTATAACTTCTTTGAAGGACCTCAGCTTATTACAGATTCCATTATCCATACTCATATAAACAAGTTAAGACTTTTCATATTTGTAACAAGAGGAAAACTAAAAAAAGTTTCAGATTTGTCATAAATTTGTGTTGAGTCAGAATTGTCAAGTTTCTGACAGCTAAGTCAAAAGTGAAAAAAATGTCAGAACCTAGTTTAATATTCAAAGCTAAATAAATTCATGTCATTAAAAACAGGTCAGTGCAAAATATGATCTAAATACTGCAGATTCTAGCATGCTAACAAAATATCAACAATTGATATTGAAAGTACGTTATACTCCAAATTTATCAGAAAAATAAAGTTTCTTATTGAATCAAACAACCTCCAAATGATCATTCAACAACACTGAAATTAAATAAGGATTACAACTCTTTCATCAAAACAAATTTGGACAAAAGTTAATCTTCTGATTGTTGAAAATCTATCAAGCTATTTTTCATGTCCCCACCTTAGATACCAAATGAGACAATTTTGCTTAGCACACAATATTTAGATAAAGTATGCAAGCATTTTATCAAGGTTGTGGATATGATTAATTTACCACTGTTTGCTGTTGTCTTAGGACATGAGTCTTTATTATTAAAGCAAACATTTATTAGATTCATTTTGGTGTAAATATTGACTGAACTACTGTTATCTGTGTAAAAAGAATAAGTTGATAACCCTGGTCTTGTGTTATCACAATATAAACATGCAAAGTGTCTGATCTATCAAAAAGTACACTGTATACATGTAGTTTAAGTACTTAGGTGTCTGAAGAAGTCTTTTTATTTATCTCTACAGTGTGAAGGTAATTATCTCAGAAGATTTTCAAAAATTACTGAATTTACACAGATTTTTAATGCATTTTGAGTATTATCAGTGTTCATTAGTTACTATAAGTAAAGCTGCAGAATAACCCTAATTTTTACCTACAGTGTACGGTTTATCACAAGGGAACAGTTTATAGTCTGATTTGCAAAATTTCCCTCTGTCTTTTAGTTTTAACATACATGTACAATCTGTGACCTGTAAATCTGATGCTGAAGAAACGAATTAAAAGACTTCAGGCTATTATTTCAAAACATGCACAGTATGTAAGTTTAAGCATTATTATTAAGTGCAATCTTTTAATTGTCAACAGCATATTCAATGAACTATAAAGAAACAGCAAGAAGTCTTGAATTTTTACATTTAGATATTAAAATAGACCTTGATATTTTGATTAGTTTCCTCAGTTACCTATTCTTACATCTACCTTAAACTTATTTTATAAACAGTTTTACTGTGTGTCTGTTTATTCAACACCAGCTATAGGTTTCGGTAGGGGGGAAATGGAGGGGGGTAACAAGTTCTCATAAACATGCTGCATTTTTGTGTCTCTCCATAGTCAGGAACCTCTAGTCTTTGATAGTTTTGTGTTTGTTTTTTATTTGGTTCATTTGTATGTTTTGCAATTTAGTGTGGTGGCCATTTCACTGATTTAACTAGTATACTTATTTGTTTAAGGGCCAACTGAAGCTCTCCTACAGATGCTGGATTTTCTCGTTATTTATGGCCTTGGGCTGATCTCTGGAACGGTCTTTGTCTCTTTGACACATTCTCCTTTTCCATTCTCTATTCTTTCAAAGTGTGCATACTTTTTTCCCTGCAGTTTTTTTCTTTTTTACAATGTTTTAGTAAGGATTTATATTCATGTGGTCCAAATTAATGTATTTTGTATATTTATAAATGTAGTTTATATTAGTTAAATAAATGTATTAGAAAACATACAAGTTACTTTTAGCTTGTGGCTAGTTAATACAAGCATAAATGGCACTATATAACATATATGTATAACATGAGTTTGTAATTTCAACTTTTTATATATTTATATACTAATCCAATCTCTCAACCATACCTTCCAAAAGATTATCATTGAGGCATGAATTTTAAAAAATCATAAGTTAATCTTTAAATTTACCTAACATCGCTCCTGCATAACCTAACTAACAGGTGTTATACAGGGCAGGAAGAATTTCGTCCAGTTGGGGCTTAAATACATGTAAAACCATATTTAGTTCATGTGTCAATGAATAAAGAACTTTTAAATAAATGTTTAACTGATTAAAAGTTAAATAATCTTATAAGTTTACACATGTTCTTAACTTTTTTTACTATATGATTATTCAAACTTTTTCTATGAATTATGAAATTTAGAAATCAAAATAATATTTGAGATATTTTTGAATAATATCTAACTTTTTGGCAGCAAATATGACTAATAACAGAAACTTGGTAAAAAGTGCACTTGAAACGTCAGTGATCTATTCTATTCTAAACAAAAAATCAGCCAAATAACTTTTGATCAAAATGTGTATATGATATTAAACTATTCCTTAGTCGAATTAAAAGTTCAAAAAATAGGAAGACAATCTAGTCTACTAGTTTCCTCCAATCAGGGATGTTAATCAGCTAGGGCAATATCAGATTTCGTATAAGAACATATTAATGTGATTTACATGTTAATGTTTATACATTTGTATCTAACCTACATATTTGAGCTAGATTCAAAGGCTAACATCTGGCTCAAGAAGACATCATTCCATTCAAAAACATTCTGATTTAAGTCAAATGGTCTCAATGCTTTTAATACCAGTCTGCTTGGTATATAATAACAATTACCAATTTATAGTCTTTGGTTTGACCTTAGACAAGGACATAGAGGGTACTGCAACAGATTCTCAACTAAATATACATGTTTTTGAAGTTTCTATCACATTGTTTTCTTTGTGCATTAATTTAACTATTTTTGCCGCAAATTAACATGATTAAAACTTTAAATAATAATAAAACCAATTTCATTTCAAAAAGTTATACCTTTTTTAGTGTTTACACAAGATATTTTCGCTTAACACACATTTGATTTTCTTGTTTTATTTTTTCATTTTAAAACCATCAGCTGCTTTTCATAAAATTCATTAATATTCCATTACCAGAGTTGCTTCTGGTCTTTTATCTGACCTGATGAGGTCTAATATCCATCTTCTATGCTTCATTAAACTTTGTGTTAGATACAAAATGAAAATCTTCCACTTGTCTGATTTCAAACCAATACTGACATGACTGACCATTGCTGACCAATGATGAGTTATCATGTTCTGGTCACAGTTAAGGTGTTTTTGATGGACACTGGACAATAAGAACAAGTTAATCTTTATATCTTATCATACATGTATGTGACATCATTCCTTAGGCTACTGCATGGGTCCTTTGGTCAAGCGGTCAAAATGATGTCCTATACTTGTCTATTATCTACATGTCTGGTAAAGAGCTTTGTCAGTCTGTAGGTTAACAAAGATGCAATTTTATCTTTTAATTTTATACCTAGGTTTCAATACTGTTAATAATAAAGGCGTTCAACTCAAAACACCCCAAGATCAGCAACATATAAACACTTTATTTCGATCCTTCTACACCTTTGAAACCACTAAAGAGTGTTCACATTATTCATAAAACTTATTAAGATGCAATTACATCACAAATTTATCAGAAATAAATTTCACCGACATTGTGGAAAACAAAAACAAAGGATGTTATTTGACAAAGAAATAAATCAAGCTTCAAAGGATTTCTAGGTATTGTTGTGGTAGAACTTGGGAGGATAACAAAATCTATCAATGTACAAGTAATTTTCCTCCACCCTCCCCTAGCTACCTTAATCTTAAGTCAACAACAAATATATTACACACATACAATGACATAACTGTAATATATGTAATTAAATTTTGTCAGGTAAGTCCTAACCTGCCCCCTGGACATGACCGGATCCTTGTTATCTCTCTAAAGATAGATGGGTGTATCAAATAATAAATATATCATACATTGCCTAATCATATTGTCATTTATTTTAATAAGATTTGTAAATTTCTCAACTACAGGTGTTAATTTCTCATCCTTTTCCAATGGAACTTGGCATGTATGTAGCTGCATTTTCAGATTGATTATTTTTCCATTGTAACATGATTGACATTTGTATAAACATTCCAAGAGTTTTTCTAAGATCAAATTTACAATATTTTTTCAAGACAATAATGTGTAAAGCTTCATGTCATTGTGCAGAACATCTTTCCAAATAATTTCATTGCAGGTAAAAAGAAGATTTTATCAGGTAAACATAATTGAAGATCAAAGTGACATGACATTTTCTCAGGAGATAAAAGAGTTAAATCTCTGTCAAAGTATTTGTAAAATAAATAATGTTATTTTATGTGATGTTTAAAGACAATTGCTCAACAGACACCTACTAAAAATCAGCATTGTTGCACATACAATTGTGTATTGCTGTTCAAGACTTCAAGTGTGGGTAATGAACATAATTTGTCATTTTCAACTGACTGATTTTTCAAGAATCAATTCATCACAAATTCTTGCTAGTGGAAAGGTTTTACTTTCACATATTAGATTTTCTCGCCAATAAAGACTTTTCCTCTTGAATGGGTATGAAAATAGTTGCTTTTCTTATTAGATCTTGTTTTTACAGTTGAATTATTGCAATATGAATACCGAGTATGAATACAGAAATTACCCCAAACTTATTCACACGCACTTTCTCACATCCCGGTTTAAACAATCCCCCAAATTACCAACAAAACCAGATGAGGACCCAAATTTTGAAAGGAGGACGGTGGCTCTCTAAACTAGCAAAGTTTGAAGAGAACAGATGCAACATTTGCAATACCCATATAAATGTAGCCCCATAAGAGAAGCCGTCCGGGCCGGACACCCCTCCCCAAATAAATCTAGTGACAGAGTGAGGAATTCAATAATGATTGTCTAATAGTCTTAACATAATGCAAGTTGGGTGTACTCTACTAAATATAACTACACCGTTGATAAATTACATACACGTGTGTTATCATCTTTCGCAAGTGCGTCTTATTTGCCAAATACATTTTTGCACACACTTATACATACTATAATGATTAGAAACACTCACCTCTTTGATATTCACAATAACTTTCATGGTCTATACAGCAATCATTCATTGCTCTACAATTATCATCGCAAAAACATTTTGATTCATTTACGTTGCCGTCCCTTCGTGGTCCGAAAGCATAGCACGTGTTATTTCGTCCAGGGCAACAGAAATTCACATCTCTGCAAGTCTGGAATCTATTAACTGTCCGTTGTGCCGTTTGTGCATCTGTGAGACTGGAATAAAGCACTACTGACAAAATGAAGCAAAATAAAACGGCTGATAATGATTTCCACATAATGAAACGATACAAGTGTAAATTCCTGAATATAATAAAAACTTTTCAAGAGCTAATGCAAACTACGTATATTTTTGTTGTGGTGCATCTAGTTTCAAATTTACGAGAAGTCTGCCTATTCCCTAACTTAAACACTGCAGACTCTCGGAGTTTTTTGTTACCAGTGATAAATACCGTGTCTATCAGTACGAGCACACGCTTACACAGGGGGCGTTTCAAAACCGTTGAAGATGATGATACCTATTAGTGTAAAATTAATAAAAAAAAAATATCCTTTTTCAGAAAATCAAATGTGGTGTTGTTGATCAAACGATAATCTGAACTAAATCCCACGTCCACAGCAAAGTCCCTCTGTACAAATTAATGGTTTTCATATGAATGGGTACTTTGTAAATAGCAAGCGCCTTTAATACTGCCCACCTCATACATATTCATAAGATTGACAGATGAAAGTGTTATTTTTGCAATCAACTAAATGGGTGCTAATTCAATCATGACGTTTGAAGTTTTAAAATTAAATCTCATTGTTTGCCAGGTGTGTGACCCATAATTAAATGTACATTGATACTAATTAAATTTCATACACTTTGTTTTTTTTCCTCGAACAAAACACCATAAGGTCGACAACTCTGAATATATTCAACTTGTTATTAATGGAAGAGTACTGGGAGAGTACTGGACTGACTCGAATACATCTTACGAGTTTGTCTTCGTAATCTTTCACGAACATTATATAATAAGTTCAGTCATATTCGTCTTTGAATATTTCGGTTCATTTTTATCAGCTAGACCTTTAAAATACTATCTTTTTCTTCCTTCAGTTTACATAATGTCTCCAAAAAGTCATATCAAAACGATATTTAAAGTTGAATGTCAGTGGGAAATTTGATGCATTCTTGTAAAGATTTTCTGTGTTGATTAATTATTAGGATGATAGATGAATGAATGGATTAATGAAGTTGTACATCTTTTAAACAAGCGTCTTATTCATTTAAAGATGTATAAGTTAGTCTTCATGTTTCAAAAAAATGACATATAATAAATCAGATTATAAAAAAAATGCTTTAATTTCAAATATAAAATGTACTATTTTGGTTTTTTTCATTAAATTGGAACCTAATATTTCGGTTTTTATATATTCTTTTAATAAAATTAATTTCAGCGTTTAACCACAATAAAAAGTTTGTGATCATATGTCCTTAAATTGACTGGTGTTTTTCACGATTGGTGTATTTAGTCGCCTTGTTAGTCTGGGTCGATTATACCCAGACAACAATTAACGAATAGGACATCTTATTATGGACCCTTATATAATTTATGTGCGATATGTCCGTAACAGATTACGAGGATACATATATTTGTTTAGACTATGAAAGACATAAATATGTTAAGATCACATGATAACTTTTTTAACACCCTAAACAAAGAACTACAAACCATGATGAACTAATATTTTGAAAACTGTTTCTTAAAAGGGTCACCTCAATTGTGATGAAAATGCGATCTCCGGATAAGGCTATATCCCTAGAATGTTATAGTAATATCTTAACTCGTTTCTGATAAATTCTGAGGTACTGACATTCCCCTTCTGTCGGTCATATTGTTCTTCAATTTCAAATCTAAAGCTTACTCTAGACATAGTCTAAGGTATGTCTATTACAAGAAAAAAATAACAAACAGAAAAATGACGTCCAAAAAAGGAATCCTTTGCGCCAATGGTCCTTTTAAACCAATTTATTTCATACATTTATGTATATCAATGGCACAAAAATAGAGGCATACAGTTTTCGCGAATTGAAAAGTAAATTTGATTTGTCTTTTTATTAATTGAAATGAACTATCATAATATTATGCAACAGGTAAAATTTTGCTTTCATGATGCTTTGCATACCTCCAGTTTTGAGAGAACAGTTGTTTGTTGTTTTTTTATTCATTTTCGTATTCATATTGTTTTGAGAATTTTGAGTACATATATATATAGAAAGCCAAATGATTCTGCATTTAAAAACGACCAATGGTAAATTCGACATTCAAATGTATGTCATCTCTGAATAGTACGGAAAGGCTATTAGAGACTATTAGAGACAAATCTTCATTACAGCCTTTTAGGAAATTAAACATTGTGATATAATTCTGGGCAATGACATAACTATATTAATGCTTAAAAACATTGTCTCATACAATGGAAAAAATAATAATAAAAAAAGAAAGAATACAAATGAATCAAGCCAATAATGTTACATTTCAATAACATCAATTCACTTTTAACTGTAGCAACTTCAACTCTCTCTGGTCATGTTGTCAACCAATGGAGAAACAACGAATCTATCGTCTTCCAAAGGTTAAAAAAAACCACACGATTTCATATAATGTATCACAAGTTGATTAAACATGAGATAAGCTTAGAATGGTATGCATAAACAACAATACAAAAATGCTGAACAATTTCAACAATGACATATGTCAAATATAAGTTGCGTGTTTAAGCATAATTTATGAAGTGTAGAAATTAAATGTAACATAATTAAATAGTTCTAGTAATTGAATTCATTGTGTGAGTCGATGCGAAAGAAATTCTGACGATTCAGTTAGATAATTTTCACTTCATACTTTAAGAGAGATTATTCAAAAAGTATCACCTTATGTTGCAAAATTCAGTGCTGAACATCATTGATATAGTCTACCCCTCAAGACAAATCATATAAACTGAATAACAACAACAACAACAACAACAACAACAACAACAACAACGAAAAACAAACAAACAAACAAGCTGACAAAAAAAAGGCCAAAACAAAAACACCCACCAAAAAAAAGCAAGCAAACAGAACAAACGTGCAACAACTACAGAGATGAAGAAACTGGACTGAACTTCGTGCGTAATGATTATGATGATAATGTGAAAAGTACACTAAAGGATTTTGAAATCTTATACATACATAGGATGACGTTTTTCTGGTTTTTTTTTCATGATAATTATTTAATACAGTGCTATTCGCTACATAAATCAAAATATAAGGGAAAAAAGTACAAAAAGTTATGTTTATTTTGATAGTAAATTCTCATAAATCTAATCTAAAATATGAGATATCGGATAAAACTATAATGTCCGATACAATGTCCCCACATACGATTTTAACGTTATGTAACAAAATATACAAAATTTACATCAATTGTCATTATTGCGGTTCCATTGTTTTAGGTAAAAGCTCAATACTGATTCATGGGAGGGGGCAATAATTCCTCGCGGAACTGCATGATGTGTTTTCCGGAATTTATAATAGTTTATTGAATATAAATGCACATTTTTACCCATATGGGTTGAAGGCATACATACATGTAAATCAACATAATAATTTTACAATACATCATACAGAAAAAAACAACAAAAGAACAAAACATTATATATTATATATGTATATTATACATATATGTATCTATCATGCAGTTGTTGAGTCCACCCTCCTCAGTGACCATGACTTTTTAACAAATGAAACAGCATACTGCATAATTGACGGACAAGAAAGACATAAAACCAATTTATCCAAATTATCCATATTATCTATATTGGAATAGATATTTCTAACTTTCTGCAGCATACTGCATAACATTCGGCAATCCTCGGTAGAATCCGCTACTCTACGGAATCGGCCGAGTTGAGACGAATGACTGCATAATTGACGGACAAGAAAGACATAAAACCAATTTATCCAAATTATCCATATTATCTTTAATAGATATTTCTAACTTTCTGCAAAAATTCAAATCTCAAATCTTTATTTTTTGTACATGTAAATAAAAAATGCTCTTCATCATCTATTTTATTTAGACAACATTGTTGACATAAACGTTCTTCCCTTTTTATATTTTTGTATCTACCCCTTTCAATTTCCAAAATATAATGATCGACAGGCCGATCCGCTACAATACAAAATCATAGAAAAGAACACAGCTATTGTTCTCGCTGCTTCCTTTGTAAATTGTATATATTTGTGAAGAACTTAATGACACTGTCATGTTATATATACCGTAGTCTATTCGCCTCGACATTCTGCAGTGTATAAATGAGTGCATGAGCCATGTTAACAGTGCGTACAAAATCCAAACCAGTGGTGACATCTAGCTACGCTTCTTTACACTTTGTAGAGAAAGGGAAGTATGACCCGAACGATAAGGCTGTATGGAGTTTGCAGTGCGTAGTGTATTAAAAAAAAATGATTGCTTTTGTAATTAAAATGTATATTAAACAAATAGTTTCAATTCAATTTTTATTTTTTTATTTGTTAATAAAAAGCTTAGTAATTAGAAAACATGAATCTAATGTTCATAAATTTCGCTCATAAAATCCGTTAATTTTAGAAAGACATCTGAAAAACGTGCTTTCTAACGTTTTTATTTTGGATATCGTCTTCCAGTTAGTAACGTTATACCCCAGTTCCACTAGGCCACGATCGCACTACGATCTGTGAAAAAATTGCAAATTTTGATGATCGTGGTACGATCGTGTAGGTCGCAGTAAGGTCGTACCACGGTCGTGGTGAGGTCTTTAAGATCGTGTAGAGCGTGGCCAACTTTGAACATGTTCAAAACAAGCGTGGTGCGGTCGTGGCGAAATTAGGTCGTAGTAGAAGCGTAGTGAGAGCGCACTAAGATCGTAGTAAGATCGCAAAGGTCGCTGTACAATCGTAGCGAGAGCGTAGCGAAAGCGTGATTCTATTCGGAGAGATTGCGCTACGATCTCACAGCGACGTAATCACGACCTTACTACGACCATCACGTTCTCACCGCGACCTAACTACGCTTCCACTACGACTTTACCACGCTGTTCACGACCATAGTACGATTCTAACACGCCCTTGCCGTCCTCATCACGCTCTTCTCACGACCTTACTACGTTCACACTACGACCATCATTTTTATTGTCATTTTCACATAAAATATATAAAAAAAAACTCCCTAGATTTTGTTTGTCTGAATGTATTTATCCACTTGCTCTAACGGCTCAACCATGCTTCTCGTTTTTATATAGATTTGACCGTTGGTTTTTCCCATTTAAATGGTTTAACATTAGTATTTTTTGGGCCCTTTATAGCGTGCTGTACGGTGTGAGCCAAGGCTCCGTATTGAAGGCCGTACCTTGGCCTATAATGGTTTACTTTTATAGATTTTTACGTTGATGGAGAGTTGCCTCATTGGCACTCATACCACATATATATATTGACACATCTGTGTCATCTCTGCTATCGTTCACTAAAATATCGTTATTTGAGCTTTATGGACCAGCAATAGGTTGTAATTTAGGCTTGATTGGTCGTTCCGACATCTCTTGATGACAAGTATTATACTACTTATGTGTATAGTATCAGTTGAAGTCTGGAGCTGGCATGTCAGTTAACTGCTAGTAGTCTGTTGTTATTTATGTATTATTGTCATTTTGTTTATTTTCTGTAGTCACATCTTCTGACAGCAGACTCGGACTTCTCTTAAACTGAATTTTAATGTGCATATTGTTATGCGTTTACTTTTCTTCATTGGCTAGAGGTATAGGGGGAGGGTTGAGATCTCACAAACATGTTTAACCCCACTATTTTTGCGCCTGTCCCAAGTCAGGAGCCTCTGGCCTTTGTTAGTCTTGTACTTTTTTTTCATTTTAGTTTCTTGTGCACTATTTGGAGTTTAGTATGGCGTTCATACTTTGCTCCCTCTGTCTCTACATCAACCCCTACCACCACGCCAACGAGTTCTACTAGATTTTGGTGGCATGACTGTATTGTTTCCGAGAAATCTCCGTTTTAATCAGAAATAGAAGGAATGGAACTATATTGATATGAAACACGATATTGACGGTATTGCTGAGAACGTAGTAAGATCGCGGTATGAACGTAGTATAATCGTGGTAAGAACGTGCTATAATCGCAGTAAGATCGTGTCGCAATCGTATAACTCGTGGTATGGTCGTAGTGAGAACGTGAAGAGCGTAGAAAGATCTTTATAAGCGTAGTGAGGTCGCAGAATAAGCGCGGTGAGAACGTGGTTTCATCGTAGCGGGATCGTTGTAGAAGCGTAATTAGGACGTAGTAGCATCGTGAAAGCAACGAAAATTAACATTTTCATGCCGCTCATACCGCGACCTCACCACGATCTAAATTTATTTTAGATCGCGGTGAGCGTGGTGCGATCGTGGTCTAGTGGGACTGGGGCTTTAGGTGACACCAGTATCTTGCGACGTTTCAAGGGACAAATTGTCGGACATTGATATTCGACTCGAATAAAAAGAATTTGTTATTAAAATCCCTGATTATTGCATGAGGCGAAAGTGTGAGCTTTGTACAAAATACTAGTATAATAATTATTTACTTACGACATGGTGATTGCTCTGGTGTCCCTTTTTAATTGGACAATTTAGAAAAAAGACGACAATTTTTTGTGCATGGGACACATATAATTTGTATCATCTAGATCCTTTTTTCTCGAAATTCCGTCTTTTCAAAGAAAAAACCGACATTACATCATCGACCAATTATGTCGTGCTTGTTCTAGACAGACTTTTATATCGTTTGGTGGAATCTTTTATATGCTTTTTACAATTTTCCGAATTTCCCAAAACTTAAAGTGTAACGCGGGACAAGGAAATAATATTAAAAAATGAAGGTTTAATTGATTTTTACTTAATGAAAAAAGTCTGTTACATATACAAAATTGCAATATTCTGAAAGTAGAATTTAAAAGCTTTAAAATGATATATAACACTTTAGAAGATCACTTTTAATGTTTATTAATTAATGACTTGAATGTGTCTTCTCCGCGATTTCACTAAAATAACACCAGTATCGTGCGACGTTTCCCTTTCAAACCAAATTGACGTAGGGTTACGTTTTTCTGTTTTTTCGTGATATTTTTTTAATACAGTACTGTTCGCTACATAAAATAAAATATAATGGAAAAAAAGTACAAAAAGTTATCTCTATTTTGATAGTAAATTCTCATAAATTTAATCTAAAATACGAGATATCGGATAAAACTATAATGTCCGATACAATGTCCCCACATACGATTTTAACGTTATGTAACAAAATATACAAAATTTACGTCAATTGTCATTATTGCGGTTTTCACAGAGTTTCAGAATACAGGTAATTTTTGTTGTTTGTTGAGAAAACTTCAAATGTTTTAAGTAAAAGCTCAATACCGATCCATGGGAGGGGGCAATAATTCCTCGCGGAACTGCATGAAGTGTTTTCCGGAATTTATAATGATCGACAGGCCGATCCGCTACAATACAAAATCATAGAAAAGAAAACAGCTATTGTTCCCGCTGATTCCTTTGTTAATTGTATATATTTTTGCAGAACTTAATGGCACTGTCATACTATATATACCGTAGACCATTCGCCTTGACATTCTGCAGTGTATAAATGCGTGCATTATCCATGTTAGCAGTGCGTAGTTTATTATCGATTGCTTTTGTAATTAAAATGTTTATTAAACAAATAGTTTCAATTCAATTTTTATTTTTTTATTTGTTAATAAAAAGCTTAGTATATTATCTAAGAAAACATTGATCTAAAGTTCATAAATTTCGCTCATAATATCCGTTAATTTTAGAAAGCCATATGAAAAATATAGATTCCTACACTGCAACAAGTGTATTACGATATTTCTCCACTCGAGACAGTTAAATTTTATTATTTAAAGCGCGAGGCTTGCCGAGCACTTTAAATAACTAAAATTTAACTGTCGAGAGTGGAGAAATATCGTAATACTCGAGTTATAGTGTCGGAATCTCTTTCTCTAATGATTTTTATCCTTCTTTTTCAAAGATTTTCAGAAACTTGTGTTCTTTATACTCGACGTCATCAGGCATTGCCGTCTATTTTGATGGCGTCACAATAGGAAAATTCAGAAGAAAACAAAACATTTAGACGTCATAATTAAATTTCGACTAATCATTTGCCGAGAACAGATTTTTCACTAGTGAGGAGAAATATTTTTCTCACACCGGTCAGGAAATGTGAAAATAGCACAAAAATTAGAGAAACGTGCATTCTAACGTTTTTATTTTGGATAACGTCTTCCAGTGTGTAACGTTAGGTGACACCAGTATCTTGCGACGTTTCTTTATACTTGCATGTATTATTGAATTGATGTCTAATATCGAGAAAAACCCTACGTATCATTTCGTTCACATCGAAAATAAAATGCATATAACCCATCGAAAGTCAGTCGACCAACCCGCGTGACAAACTAACTTTAGTGTGCATATTACGTGCTTTGCCCATAGGAGTACTATACACTGCTGTGTCCATGTAGTACTGAACTAAGAAACTGTCCTAATTACGAAAATGCTTTCTTTACATTTTGGATTGTGTAAACCATTAAAATGAGATCAATAATGATTGTCATGTCTCAAATATATATGCGTCTCTGCTGAATAACCCATACAAAATACTTGTACATGTAATGCCTAATGAGACTTGTTGATGACCGCATTTTTTCCTATAGATTTTTATTGATATATATTGTATATTTTCTTTTACCATGGCATGCCACATGGTTTCGCACTCTCCCATTATCGAGAAACATACTTTTTTATTTGGCATGATGCTTCTCAAAAATCTAACAATGACCTGTTTCTTTTGCTTTGTTTTTTTCTTTGTAAAATTAAAGTTGTCACATTTTAATGTATACATCAAAAAGGTGACTGTCTTAAGGTGAGTAAATATAATTATTATTTGTTAAATATAGGTTTGCAAAGATATATGTATGATTCATCAGTTTAAATTGTATACTGCATGCAATACAGATTTCAAATCCAGATAAGAAAATTAATAGTTTTGCACATATCAAGTTAATATAATTGTAGCTTACACCTGCAAACCACAAATTATACATGTACTTTTTATCGGCTAGGATAAGAAGTAATATTGTTTAGATCAGCAATAAGTGAATGTTGCTTTGTTTGGTTCCGATTAACGTAGCCGATAACTAAGGTTTCTACTTTTCTCTTTCTTCCTTATCAATTCTTTTTATTTGAAACTATTCTGACAACTTTTGTTTTCCTCTAGTACCAATCAGAGATACTCGAGGCCAAAGTATTTGAAAGTCCAAAGCCGGAGCTGATCAGATGGAATATATATATTTTTTTTAAATCCGAAAAAAGACTCGGAGCTTTGCATGAAGCAGATATATGCCTTAATTTAAAAAAAAAGATTTTCCAAGTTGTACAACATCAAATTGTAATCAAATCTAATCCATATGTTCATGTCATAGACGAAGTATTTAATGAAATAGTGCTATCACATCTGTTGTCATCACAAATTGAGTAAACCGTACGTTGGTCAGTGCATATCTTATAAGTTAGACATCTATTTCCCGAGATATCAGTCTTTGGTCATCATGTTTGTAGTACTGAATATTTACATAGACATTGCGTGGCGTTGGTGGAAAATGGTAGCGCATAGCTTGTTGTATGCATGTTGTTCCACTGAACAATAGCATATGATAAGGAACTTAAAATTTGATGCTGCGTCTGCTACATTAACACGTCAATGTGCTTGGTTGCGAGATCGTCTTATGTATTGGGTGTTTTATGCTACATGAACATATATCTGTGTGATTGGTCGTGTGATTGTTTTATTTTTGTTTAGCCTGCGACTTTTATCGCAGAAAGCTCGACATAGGGATAGTGATCCGGCGGCGGATACGGCTGCGGCCTTAGCTAACTCCTTAAAAGCTTTATATTTTAGAAGGTGGTAACACTAGATGCTTCATGCTTTGTATATAGATGCCTCATGTTACGAAGTTTCCAACTGTCATATGTTCATTGTCCTTGACCTAGTTTCCATGGTTCAGTGACTACTTGGAAAAAAGTTAAGATTTTTTGTAATGACATTACGTTAATTTCTCTCTTATTATAAGTAATAGGATAACTATATGTTGTATGTGCAATCTGTTTTTCTGAATCTTTAAGCAATAGGTCAACTTCATTTGTTGTATGGAAGAATTGTTATCTGCACATGTCTGCCTGGCGTGGTTCACCTGACCTTGGCCTCATTTTCATGGTTCATTGGTCAATGTTTAGTTTTCTAGCAAAAGGTCAACTATATTTAGTGTATTGAATGATTGTCAGATGGACATGTATTTCTTGTTTGGTTTATATATACGATTATTAAAACAGAAGGCGAGATATTTCAGCGTGTGCATAGTCAATCTTGTTTTTTCTTGGTAGCCTAGGGGGGGGGGGTTACTTCTTTGGCTACGTAAGCACACGTTGAGGCGATTGATTATGTGGTTGTCTTTATTTTTTTTTTAGTCAGTCTGCAACATGGGTATGTTTGTGTGATTGAGCGTGTGTTCTTGTTTTTGCATCGGTGTCTGCTATAAAGGCATATGTTTGTGTGTGATTGACCGTGAGACCATCCATTTTTATGATGTCTCTGCTACATAAGCATATGGTTATGCGTTGATCATGTGCACTGGTGGTTTAATTTTTCTATGGCTATATATACATAAGAATATGTCTGTGGGATGGTATAGTTTTTGTGTTGTACCATGAGCGATTGTGAGCACGTGCTTGTTGTGATAAAACGTAAATGGTCTTATGTTTGGGTTGTTGTCTGCTACATAAGCACATGTCTGTATATCTGGTCGTATGCTGTTGTTTTGGACTTTTTAAACTCTACAGTGGATTTCATACTTGTTTTTTTTTTTATTTTCTTAATTATGTTGATGCTGCAATCTTCTTTTTTCACATGTGTTATTTCGAACCCTTGTGAACGACTTTAGAATTATCCTAGAGCTTAATGATGTGCCCCAGATAATCAAGTCATCACATTTCAATTATTTTTAAAACTGCTTTTCTGCACAATTGATGTTGTTGCTGTCATGTATATATACGGTATGATATATAAGTGTGAATGTGAATCATGATTATATAGCTTGTTATTTGAAAGTTAGGTTTGGTCGCACCAGTTATTGTATGTGGAAGAAGAGCAGGGTTGTTGTAGATGATCTGATTAAAAAAAAATAATAGAACTATGGAGAGAATCAAAATGTAGATGTCTTTTTACTTTATTCATCGTGTATGAGGGTTCATGTATCATTTCGGAACCTTCATGATCTCAAAACGACTGTGAATGATTCACATTCACATTTATATATCATACCGCAAAGCTATTTTACACAGAAGTTTTTCTCAAGTCGGTCAAATTTACCCCAAAAATGTAAAAAGTTATTTTCTTATAGGTAAACTATTTAAATGGTAATAAAGGAAGTTGAATAAAGTGCAATGGTCTTAATATTTTCATAAAATATAGTGATACAACAGTTACTCATGATTAAGTAAACATCTTATGTCTTTGTGTCGGAAATGGTTTCCTCTAGGCATATGTATAACGATGTCACCAGCCGGATAATTCAACTATCGGCTTATCTAATTTCAAATGGAATTATAAACGTTAAAAAATTTAAATATTGAAATTCACTGCAGTGAATCATCCTGTATAGATAAATCAAATAGATAAGATAGTTACGTCAACTAACGGGTGAGTAGTTTGGGTCAGTCGGGTGAAGAGAATGTCCAGGACCTAGCGTGGTCATGTAAATGATATATATTTAAAACACATACGTCCATTAAATCATGACAAGAATCAATTAAATTAAATTAAATTCGGTAGGTATTTGACAGTTTTCTGTTATTTTATGTGGTCATTGGTTAACTTATAGAAATGACTATTGTCATTTCAGTATAGCGGGTTCAGTCTCCAGGGGGGTTCTACATATATTAGCCGATCGGCTATTGATACCAGAGTTGCATTTGTGTTGTTAATGGAGATTCACTTGTTGTCGAGTATCGAGTTGCGAGTTGCGAGTATCGAGTTGCAAGTTACAAAAGTCGAGTTGCGAGTTAAGAAAGTCGAGTTGCGAGTTACGAAAGTCGAGTTGCGAGTGAAGAAAGTCCAGTTGCGAGTTACGAAAGTCGAGTTGCGAGTGAAGAAAGTCGAGTTGCGAGTTAAGAAAGTCGACTTGCGAGTTACGAAAGTCGAGTTGCGAGTTACGAAAGTCGAGTTGCGAGTTACGAAAGTCGAGTTGCGAGTTACGAAAGTCGAGTTGCGAGTTACGAAAGTCGAGTTGCGAGTTACGAAAGTCGAGTTGCGAGTTACGAAAGTCGAGTTACGAGTTAAGAAAGTCGAGTTGCGAGTTACGAAAGTCGAGTTGCGAGTTAAGAAAGTCGAGTTACGAGTTAAGAAAGTCGAGTTGCGAGTTACGAAAGTCGAGTTGCGAGTTACGAAAGTCGAGTAGCCGAGCCTGGCAATAATCGTTAGGGACCGCAAAATTTATTCTTTGGCAGTGACACTCAAAATTGTGGACGTTAAAATTATATATGTGGCTAGAGATACAGGGGAAATTATGGGCGTGCATAAAACAAGTTTAAACCCGCTGCATTTTTGTGTCTGAGGAACCTTTAGCCTTTGTTGCTCTTGTATATTTTTTTATTTTGGTTCATCAGTGGCGGATCCAGAGGGGGGGAGGGGTTCCGGGGGTGCGCACCCCCCTTTATTTTTGCCGATCAATGCATTTGTATCGGGACATATGTTTTGCACCCCCCTTTGCCCTGGGTTAGCACCCCCCCTTTCGAAAATTCCTGCATCCGCCCCTGTTCATCTTTATATTTAGGAGCATAGAATGGCGTAAATATTCTTGATCTAACGATATGTATAACACTGTGTTTCGGGGCCTGCTCGGGGCTCCCTCTAGGTGTGTGATTTCTCGCTGTGTTGAAGACCAAATGGCCTTCGGTTGAATTGCATATTTTGGTTGGGTAGCTGTCTCTTTGACTCATTCCCCGATTTTATTCTTTAGTCTATACATGTAGCCGTCAAAGATACTATTGTAAAAACTACATTTGCGCCATTTTACAGGTAAGGATTAATTGGAAAATTTAATATGTTTAGTGCTACATCGTGAATAAGAATTTTTTTAAAGTATTCCTCCTGGGTATTGGGTAACTTATAAAACTGAGTTACTTAGGTTTAAAATTATATAGTGTTCACACGTTTGAGATTATCAATTATGAATTAATTAGTAAAACGGTTTCCGTTAGTTTTCTACGAATTCAATTTGGATTGTTCCACATTCGGGAAAAAAGGATGATACTATGGTAATAACACACGATGCAGATCGATGCAGGACGTAACGGCCATACTGCCATGACGTCCATAGAGATGTTCGAAATGTAAAGCCCCGATCACAACTGATCGTACATTTTTTTGTCGTGGAAGATAGATAAAAAAGTTGTCGTGGCACTGTCGTGCAAAATCAAATGTCAATTTTTTTTTCGAGAGGTTGTAACATAAAATATTGTCCTCCATGAAATATTGTCTGTTGGACAAAATTTCATGTGAAATATTGTCTTAAGACACCATTTCATTATGAAATATTGTGCTTGACCATGAAATTTTGTCACCGCCTTAAAGACAATATTTCACTATGAAATTTTGTCGATGACAATATTTCACTATGAAATTTTGTCCATGACAATATTTCACTATGAAATTCTGTCAATGACAATATATCATTATGAAAACGTGTCTGCTAACAATATTTTATATTAAATTTCGTCAACAGCATAATATTAATTTTCCCTATAAAATCCTCAGTCCATAATAAAAATTCTTGTTCAAATTAATACAAGTTATATTACACAAACATGCAGCATGCAGATTTTTGAATAATAATAAAAAAATATTTTGTAATTTAAAAAAGAAGATGTGGTATGATTGCCAATGAGACAACTATCCACAAAAGACCAAAATGACACAAACATTAACAAAGATAGGTCACCGTACGGCCTTCAACAAATTTGGTTATTAATATATATATATATTTATATAGATACATCACTCTTTATAATTTGTCTTTATGAATCACAAGTCTTTTCATAACTTCATTTGATTTCTTATCAACACTTTTGAAATAAATTTCATTGTTCTGTATACAAAAGGAATTAGACTTTCTTTTAATTACTCCCTTCTGATTTTCTGAAATTCCTTCCAGTAAAACTTTTAGACTGAGAAACTCAAAAAGTAAATTATTATAACCCCTTGCCATCCATGATGACAAAACTAGTTTTCTATTTATCAGGTCGGGACCACTACCTTATATGGAAAAGCATAAATTAGCATACTTATGTTCTCGCACATGTAATTGTTTATTTACATGTGACGCAATTTATTTTTACTTAGGTTTTTGACCAATCCACTAAATGAGTCACAATGCATGATGGACTACTACGTGTTTACAATCAACCAAGAACACGTGTTATTTACTGAAATACAACACATTTTTTCGTGCAATGCGGGATTCACAATTTCGCTTAGTTTTTCATTTTGTGTATCCTCATTTATAGTTCGTGATATAAAGTATTACTTCCATGCTCAGATTAACGAAGAGTTGTTTCTATGTGAGGAAAAAAGGGTTTGTATTACCCGATATATAGCCATTAACATGTTTGATGATGGCACAGAGATTTCATGTATTTGTCCACCAGATGCAACGAAACAACAGCGAAAAAACACAATTACCCATGAAACAAACTTACTGGTGTAAAGTTAAGAAATAATTCATGGAAGCCATAGATTTGTTGGAAATTTACACATGGCCTGGGCCGTGATATTCGAATTTTATCCTGAGCGTTAGCAAGGGATAAAATTAACGAATATCACGGCCCAGGCCATGTGTAAATTTACAACAAATCTATAGCTTCCATGAATTATTTCGATTCTAATAGGACAAATACGATCATTAAAAAACTGAAGCGATGATGGGTATACCGTGTGTGTGGCTGTTCTATTTTACCCACTGTTCGATAAATGTAAAACAAATCTAATAAACCTGCATGAATGATTTCTTAACTAACCGCTAGAAAAAAAATGTGATTACTTTTGTTACTTCTCAGTAAACCCAACATTTGCAATTTTAAATTTACATTGTTTATCGTAAGCTACCGTCAAATTCACTGTTGACATGTTGTAACCAAGGAGCCGCCATGTTGACTTGCTGAAATCAGTAAATGTGCGAATTATGCAATAGAACAGAAAACAAGCAACACCTACCTCAATAATTTATTAATGCAATTGTATTCGAGTTTAGAAGGTAAACGCAATAGAAAAACGTTCAGCTTTGACGTTTTCATTCGTATGACGTCATGTTTTGAAATGACGTTAATGCGCCAAAATCATTACTGGAATTTCGCGGAATTTTAATTTATTTTGTATTTGTCCATTTTACTGTTCTCTAATGTGTAAATTCTTTTTGTTATGCGTCAGAATCAGAATAAATGTTCTGTAGGGTTTTATTCAATTGTAATTGTTAACACAGCGAAATCCACAACCGTCTACACATAGGTTACGATACATGTGGATTTACGTGGGAGGCATATTTAAACAGCCATTTGTGTACATCTTGGAGTCTGCGCTAAGTATAGATTTATCGAGAATTTTATCACGGTGTTGTTTACAAAGCGAAAGAAGCACGTCATATTAGAATAAGCCGTCGATAACAGCCGGTGCTGATATTCAAGAGTACAGCAATGTTCGTATAGATAATTAAAGGCAAATGTGGGATCCTTGAATTTTGTGTTCGTAAAAAAGGCGAAGAAATATTTACATACAAAAAGTCATGGCAGTGTTAACAAAATTTATAAGTATTTTTGTTGGTCACATTTCAGTATATGATATGGGACTTCCAAACTGTTCCCTTTTTTTTTGAAGGTAGTGAAGTCAGCAACTGTAGTTTCAGTTTGTTCGTTTTTTAACGGGCTCGAACATTTGCCAAACTGAATAAAATCATTACAGCTGATTTCTTAAACCTGCAAAGTAAAACTTTGGTTGGCTTGCTTGCTTTGTTTGTATAGTTGTTTATACAAGCTTTGAAAATAAGATTGACATCTTTAAACAATATATACATATATAGGCATATAGTTTAACTTGTATATTTTATATTTTGTACAATATATACAAACAAGCAAGCAAGGTAACCAAAGTTTTGCTCCACATGCATAAGAAATAAGCTGTAATGATTTTATCAATATGTATGTGCGACAAGGTGGAAAATTTGATATGTTTTGTGAAAATTGCAGCGTTGGATCTATAATAAAAAAGAAGATGTGGTATGATTGCCAATGAGACAGCTGTCCACAAGAGACCAAAATGACACAGAAATTAACATTTATAGATCACCGTACGGCCTTCAACAATGAGCAAAGCCCATACCACATAGTCAGCTATAAAAGTCCCCGATATGACAATGTAAAACAATTCAAACGAGAAAACTAACGGCCTTAATTATATAAAAAAAAATTAACGAAAAACAAATATGTAACACATAAACAAACGACAACCACTGAAATAAAGGCTCCTATACAATATAATTTTTTTTGATGGGATAGATTTCTTGTCCTTTTATATATTTAATTGGGCCGGTTTTTTTTTGGTTTTTTTGTTGTTTGGATTGTTTTACACAAGTAATTTTTGGGTCATTAATAGCTTACTTTTCAGCATTGGACCTATGACTGCTTCTTTACTAAATTATGTCTTTGTTGGAAAGATGTCTCATTTGGCACTCATACTTCATCTTCTTATTTCTATATACAAAGCACGTTTTAGAAAGAAAAAAAATAGGTAATATGGCACCCACTATGATCCAGAGACTTTTAATATTGGAGATATTTTACATATGTCAACAGGACAGCAGCCGAACGATAAAAAACCTCTGAGGTATATTTTGTGATAAAATTAGCAACAAACGGATATTATCGATGGATGAATTTAAACTATAAAAAATGTATTGAGCTATATACCGTACCCGCTCAGTGGCGGATCCAGGGGGGCGGGGGTTCCGGGGGATGGACCCACCTTTTTTTGGACGATCAGTGTATTCGAATGGGGACATGTAGTTGGAACCCCTCCCCTTTCGTACAGGGTTAGGACCCCCCTTTTTAAAATGGCTGGACCCGCCCCTGTCGCTTTCATAACACTTCTTTTTAGCATACTGAATATTATGATGTAGTTCAGGTCCTGATAAAAAAAAATACACATTCAGTACAGAAAGAAGTGTTTCAATGAAAGTTTCGTGTTTTTCTAGGCAGAAATGATTTTGCAATGACATTATACAGGTTTAAAAGAGCTCAAATGATTTTCTTACTGGACAGTGGTCATTTCATTGGATATTTCACTGTGTCATATGTCGTGAAATTACTGTAGGTTCAATTTATAACAATGCACAAAACCGGTTCAACTACTTTTGCAAGGCGAAAAAGAAAGTCGAATCGTGAAGCCAATAAACAATATTTTTTTAATCTGAGCATGCAAATTGAAGATTACGTTATATATTTTACATTAAATATATTTGCAGAATAAAAACTTTGTTAATGAGAGTCCCAGACAATATATTAATTGACTGTTTTCCCACTAATTCCACGTGTTTTAAGTAGTAGTTTACTCGTAGTAGCCCACAATGCATTGTAGTTCATTGAGTCGATTGGTCAGTTTTTCAAGGCCATATTGGCCTTGTGTTTTGGAAATTACTATGCAAGTATATTCTGACGTCAGAAAATCTAGAGTTCTCGACCTGTTTATACCCGTATCTATTTATTATTATTTTCTTTTTTGTTATTGTCAATTGAAGAAAACACTTTAATGATATTTTTAACCATCATGATATATGATGATAACCTCCCCTTCATAAGACAAAATTTCATAACAATCAGGCTATGAAATATTGTCTTATTATAAACAAATGATTACTTCCCTTTAGCAGGACAAAATTGTATACTATTCATCTGTGAATTATTGTAATCAAACAGACCAAATTCCACTATGAAAATTTGTCCATCTCAAGACATAATTTTATAGATGAGGACAGAATTTCATAGTACATGATATATTGTCTTGTTGGACAATATTTCATAGGACATTATTTTGCTTTACAAGGTCACATCAGCTACGACATGTCTACGATGGTTCCACGATGGCCCCGGTAACCAAGTTACAAGTATCGACAGATTGTAAAGTAAGTAAGTAAGTAAGTAAGTAAGTAATTTTTATTGGTTTAAAATCCAAAATTACAGGATTGATACCAAGACAATACAAATTTGTTATACACAAAAATACAAACATATATATATCATAGCAATTTCATAAACATTATATGAGGAGGTGGTACGACAAAGTTATTTAGTGCTTAATAAAGCATTTCTAGAGATGTACATGTCGCTTATAAATTTAACAATAATTCTAATTATATCAGTCTCAACACACGTATATAAAAATTTAAATCTTGCTTCATTAGTCATATTTAAAAAAGAGGGAACTATTTCACTAATTTTGGAAAACAGTTGGTCTCTAATTATATTTAGTTTTGTACATTTTAAAGTGAAATGAAATTCATCTTCAACTTCTAAGAGGCACAAAGGACAAATTCTTTCTTCTACAGGGGTTTTAGTGTGACGCCCTTGTTCAATTCTAAGAACACTGTTACTAATACGAATTTTAGCAAATGCCCTATTACTTTTCTGTCTATATTTAACAATAAATAGTTTTCCAATTTATAATTTTCTTTAAGCTGTCTATATGTTCTCAGCTTATTACCATGTACTGATTTATTATCACAAAATATATTTTCTTTCCAATAATTAAGATATCTATCATTAAGTTTGGTATGAATTGCATATAATAAACGTCTTTTTGAAATAGTATCTTGATTTTTCAAAACATGTGAAAAATTTAATGTAGCAAGTAACTGTTCAATCTTTTTAGCAAATCCATTGGTTAATTGCAGGTTGGAACAATAAACATCTTTTAGTAAACAATTGTTATCAGATTTGATCACATGCAACCAGAAGCCAATTGACAGTTTTAAAGCTTCTATAAAAACTGGATACATACCAAGTTCAGCTAGTACTGCTAAATTGACAGCTGATTTATTTACTCCAATTAAAGTTTTTGCAAATTTAATTTGGACTTTGATGGTAGCCAATGACCAATATTTTGACTCTAGATTTGTAATATCTTTTATCATATACAGAGACCAAACTTCACTACAGTAAAGAAGTATAGGTTTAACACAAGCATCAAAAAGCTTTAAGTGAGGTAATACATTGATATCTTCAGAAAATAACAGTTTTCTAATACAAAATATAGCTTTTGAGGCTTTTTTACAAAGAAGTCTCACTGCTTCTGTAAAACTACCAGATGGTTTAAACAGTATACCCAAATATTTATATTCTGTACAGTGTTCCAAAATATTATCACTAAAAACAAACTTGTCTTTTGTAAGTTTTTTACCTGATTTGTTAAAAATCATAACTTTGGTTTTGTCAAGATTTACTGTTAAATCCCAACTAGTGCAATATAAACTAAGCTTGTCAAGGCATTTTTGTAAGCCATTAGCCGATTCAGAAATAAGGACTAAATCATCAGCGTATAACAGACATGATATATCATTATCATTTAACTTGGGTGGTTCACATGTTGAGTCAAAAATAGATGGTAAATCATTAATATATAAAGAAAATAATGTAGGGCTTAAAATACACCCTTGTTTTACCCCAAGTGAGGAATTAAAAAAATCAGTAGATCCATGAATATGTATACGTATATAACATACTTAGTTTATATTATAATTGTAGATCCATGAATATGTATACGTATATAACATACTTAGTTTATATTATAATTGTTCAGCGAATTTTAACCAGGATGCCCCCGAAAAGAAAAAGTAACAAAAGAAATGTGGTGGTAGTAAACGTGGGTGATATTGTCCAGACGGAGGACCCGCTACCACAAGCTGAAACATATGACGATTCGGAAACTGCTGGAGACGACCCTACTCATAATATCGTCACTGTGACGGGAGACGTGGAATAGTCCCGCCGGATTGTTTTTTTTTCTAAATAAAACGAAAATATGTTGCCCGACGAACGTAAGTTACTGTCGTACGAAAGACAATCAATGTTGTGTGAGCATCGTACGAAATTTGGTAATCTTGAGACAATCGTGCCACTGTATTACGAGTGTCTTGCGACAGTCATACGATTGTTTTTATTTTAATGGTTTATTTTGGTACCCACGACAATGTGTTTATCGCACGACAGTCGCACGGCTGTGGTAAGACATTCACAAGTCAGTGACACGACAAAATATCGTAGAGCAAAAACAGGTGCATGTTCAATTTTCGTCCCACGACACACGACAGCGCCACGATGCTGAAAATATCGTGCGACTGCCGTACGACGATCACAGATGACCCACGATTTGACCAAATTTCATGTCGTGTCGCTGCATATATGTGTCGTGGGCTCGTTGTGACCAGGGCTTACTGAGAGACAGGAGTCAGGATAAACTTTAAAAAAAGGCAGGACCGAACAGAGTGAAAAATAAAAAGGCAGGACAAAGATTACAGCTAAACTGAAAAAAAAACGCCATGAAAACCTCATCTTCAAACGCATTGACCGTTCGTTATATTTAGCGATAGTCTACACACGTCTTTGTTTAATGACTTGTGATGTATGAACCAAAAATGATTAGTAATAAATCCATACGAAATTCCAATGAACAAACTATTTCTATCGCGCGAGATGTAGAATTTCCTTTACTATTCCTTTTTTAGGATTATTGACATATATTGTTTACGAAATATAAGGTAATTTATGGTCAGACCGGTTCTTTTTATTTAATAGTTATCCCACGATGACGCGGTGTGTCAGTGTAAGATCACCCCGATGAGAAACCCTCACTTCTCACAAAGGATAATTTATTTTCAACACAGCACATATATATCAGTTCATGGAAGTAATATTGAGATTACTTCCATGATCAGTTCAAATCTGGTCTTAAACAATTTTTCTATAAAAATACAATTCTCCGATTTCAGTGAATGCAGTGGCAAGAACGCTTCAAAAAATGTTTGGACACTAAAATACATATTCGGTATCCTGCCCTTGTGGGATCGTTCATTTGTGATGTTTTTTCAAAAAAATCCTAAATTGCTATAATCGAAAGGTTCATGTATAATTGCGGGTAGTAATGCACTTTACCGTCAGGCGTCAAACGGCCATTTTCGGCTACCGTTAGCATCAAATTGATTAAAATATTACCGTGATTCGTGAAAATATCCTTATCGCTATTCGTCAGAGGTCTCAAATAATTATCGTTACGGTTATAGTGCATTTCATCGTCATGCACCAAAAATTACCGTTAACGTCATTTGGCAAGAATTTTTACCGTTATTCGTCATGAAGGTATCCCCATTACCACCCTCATAATTCGCCTCAAAATAATTCACGTTGAAATGGACTACCATCTTTCTCAAAATTTAACAAATATAAAGTTTGGAGTTCAATTGCACCTTCAAGTAGGACTTGGGTGTACAGATGCATTACGAAACGTGGACTGAGAAATGGTTATAAAAAGTTAGTTATTGACCTTTCCATTTCAATGATTTTGATAAAATTAAGAAATCATAATCATATATTTTTAAATAGATACTCTTCAGCTAAATATTGTTTTAATGAACCAGGAGTTTCATTTTTTTTGTTTAAGTTGACAAGCCAAGAAATAGTTTAATTGCCAAATGTGGTTCTTGGGGCTATGTGTGCTATAATTTCTATTTTGAATTGTCCTGAATTATTTGAAATAAATTGTAACATATCCTGTATTAATGTTTAAAATCTATGTACATTTGGTAATATTGACCTGAGACTTCTTCGCTGCTGTGACATTAATAGTTGTACAGATTAACCACCAATACTGACTACTTCACTGCTGTCACGTGATTATATGTGCAGTACAACATACCCACCAATACCAACTCCTCAACGACTGTCACGGGATTATCTAGGGACTAAAACAGACTTGGCCTTGAAGGCATAAAACTTTGCTCAGTGCTCGGAGCACAAAAATCATGCTCGAAACATGAAATCCAGCAATATGATTGGTTGATTTTCGAGTCTGAGTACAAAAATCATGCTCGAAAGTTTTATGACCGCAACTACCAATACCGACTCAGGCTCCATGGCTGTCACGGGATTATCTGTGGAGGACATAAGACCAGATCAACCATCAATATCGACTCCTTCGCGGCTGTCACGGGATTATCTGTGCAGTACAACATACCAGATGAACCACCAATACAGACTCCACCACGGCTGACACGGGATTATCTGTGGAGGAATAAGATCAGGGTTGAGTTCAATATCGTAGCAGCTACGTAGTGCTACGTAGATTTTGACTATTGAACGTGTAGCTATAGACTAGTTGTTACATAGATATTGATTGCAGCTACGTAGCGGCTACGTAGCTGCTATCAATATCCATTGAGAAAGCTGGTGTTTCAGCAAGATAAAATTGCATTTACCTGCAGTTGTGTGGAATGCAATTGTTTTGGTCATTTAATTTTGGCATGCATTTTTGTAGATAGTGTACTGCGAATTATTTCTGTTGTTTAATGTTATCTATCTATCTATCTATAATTTTGAAATCGTCGGCAAAAAGACTTCAATTACTCCTGGAGGAGACAGTAATTAGTCAAAATCGTCATTGGAATCATTTTTTTGTCAATTGTATCAATTGTCATTTCAGTAAATCTTAAAATTCTGTTTAGTTTTGCAGTTTACAGATATTGGGTAAAAACACTAAATTGACAAAAAAAGTGTTATTTAAGGTACGACATCAAAAGTTCAATGTAGGATAAAAAAACTTAATTCACATAGTTTTTTTCACTGACCCCCTTCTTAACTTAATGTGGGAAAAATTTATTGAGCAATATGGATATATGTAAATTCGATGTTGGATAAACAAAACTTGAAGCAGTTTTTACCCCCACCCACAAACTAAAAAGTCTATTTGATTTAACTTTTGTATCCATCCTTCGTGATCTTCTGATGTTATCCCAAAGGGCATACAATTGTTAGAGGAGGTAAAGACATTGCTATCGTAAAAATGTTATGTTTTTACAATGTCAATATGTGATGCATTTTTTCACTGATTCTAATCGTTATATCAAAACAAGTATATTGAACCTTTTTTGATGACATCAGTTGCTTAATTGTGTATCAAATTATATGAAAATGAAAATAAATGGGGAATGTGTCAATGGGACACAGATGATGCCTGAGCTTGCATATAACATTATAAGGGGACATAACTCAAACACTACAATAGTGTCACTTTCCAAATTTGTGCTTGATCTGAGTTCTGTGGTAATAAGCTTTATGTATAGGTTAGATAACATAAAGTTGAGAAAAACTTAAGTTAGTGTACAGAAATGAATATTTCAGCATTTTTTTCTATTTGTAAAGGGGCATAACTCTATGTGGTAAAAGTGCCAAAATATAAATATGATCTGTGTTTTGTGTATAAGTTATATAACATTTGATTGAGGCAAACTAAAGTTAGAGAATTGAAATCAATTTTGGAACGCACATATGTACAAGGGTAAAACATAATGCCCCCTCCGCTACGGCATGGGCATAACAAGAGTGCACACGCTGAAATGTCTCGCCTTCTATACTAATCATTGATATTATGTTGATAGTCCCAAGTATAAAGCTAAGCTTTATTACAACTGTCACATAAACTTAACATTAACCAAGATAACTAAACAAAGACCAATGAACCTTGAAAAAGAGGTCCAGGTCAGATGAACCATGCCAGGCAGACAGGTACAGCTAACAATGCTTCTATACAACATATATAGTTGACACATTACTTATAGTTTAAGAAAAATAGACCAAAACACAAAATCTTAACACTGTGCAATGAACCGTGAAAATGAGGTCACCGTTAAATAAAACCTGCTCGACTGACATAAAGATCATAAAATATTTCCATACACCAAATATAGTTGACCTATGGCATATAGCATTAGATAAAAAGACCAAAACTCAAAAACTTAACTTTGACCACTGAACCATGAAAATGAGGTCAGGGTCACATGACATCTGCCCGCTAGACATGTACACTTAACAATCATTCCATACAACAAATATAGTAGACCTATTGCATATGGTATGAGAAACACAAAAATTTAACTATAACCACTGAACCATGAAAATGAGGTCAAGGTCAGATGACACCTGCCAGTTGGACATGTACACCTTACAGTCTTTCCATACACCGAATATACTAGCCCTATTGCTTATAGTATCTGAGATATGGACTTGACCACCAAAACTTAACCTTGTTCACTGATCCATGAAATGAGGTCGAGGTCAAGTGAAAACTGTCTGACAGACACGAGGACCTTGCAAGGTACGCACATATCAAATATAGTTATCCTATTACTTATAATAAGAGAGAATTCAACATTACAAAAAATTTGAACTTTTTTTTCAAGTGGTCACTGAACCATGAAAATGAGGTCAAGGACATTGGACATGTGACTGACGGAAACTTCGTAACATGAAGCATCTATATACAAAGTATGAAGCATCCAGGTCTTCCACCTTCTAAAATATAAAGCTTTAAAGAAGTGAGCTAACGCCGCCGCCGCCGCCGGATCACTATCCCTATGTCGAGCTTTCTGCAACAAAAGTTGCAGGTTCGTCAAAAATCAAAATGAGTTTTCCATAAATTTGATAAATATACAGCAAAAATTTTTGTTTTCTTTTAAAATTGTGAAAGATGAAAAAAAAAAATCTATTTGATTGGAATTGTTCCACAAATTTATAAATAGACAATTGAAACTCTTGATCAGCTCTTTAGTGAAGTCAGGAGGACAGGTTTGCAATGTCTTAAAACTCTTACAGGTAATTTTATGAAATATACTGTTTGACCAAACATTCATCACCTTGAACTTGTGAATTTGCTTCTGTTTAGTTTGTAAAATAAAATTAAAAGCTGTAGTTTGACCATTAAACCAGTGTTTATTATATGGTTTGTTGTAAAATACCAGTTGCTTTTATTAAAATACAATATCCAGATTTGTTATTTGTTTTGCAATGCCCACTGCCAAAGATGATGATGAAAAATATGTGTTTAACATCAAATGGCAAACATTACATGTGTATCTGGAAGAGTACGTTGATGTGATATAAATATGAACCTTGCTCTGTACTAGACGCACACAAAGAAATTTTAAATTTTCAGCAGGAAGACTTCTATCAAACCAGTCACCAAGATAATCATTTGCTAGCTATGGGTATAAACAATCAGACCCCTCTCCTCTTCACTTCTTAAGACAGAATTTGTGAATTGCTTTTGTTTACTAATACAGGTAGGTGAAGCATAAACCTTATTAGCTCACCTGGGCCAAAGGGCCAAGTGAGTTTTCCTCATCACTTGGTAGTTCATTTTTAGCTCCTCGTCGAGGTCGATGTTTAAACGAAAGTTTCAAGTGCCGGATTGTTTTTTTTCTGCGTTTTTTAACCATTGCCTTTTCTTATTGCCGTAGTTATTTCTTTTTCTTTTCATTTTCTGAAAATATTAAAACTTTTGCTCTTGGCCAATCTACTTTTTCTTAATACCAATAACAAATATTAATTACCATTTAATTGAAGAATAATTTGAACTATACGTAGCATAAGATCTTTCACGATCCTTTTCACGATCTTCAAAAAAGCAGTACATGATCTTTCACGATCCGAAAAAAATCAATTTTGTGTAAATATTTCTTTTTTTACCAAGTTTCAGATTATGTTTATACAAAATAACTATGAGAACCATTTGATTTCATTCAAAAAGAATGCCCTTATCCGGATAAAAGTGGATTATTTTATTCGAATTTGTGAAAAAAATCATGTTTGTTTACATTTATGTCATTAAAATGTCGAGAAGCAATCTGCCTTTTGTTGTTTTGTAAAAACTATGTACTTTTAAAACTGGATTTTCTCTCATACTGATCATTATGTTGAACCATTTTAACAGAGTTTTATTTTGCTGTAAATTTGTCTGTGTAATTAATTAAATTAGATTATCTATTGACCTTTCATATGTCTTCTCGATTAAACATCTTTCACGATCCGGTACCAAAGCATTCACGATCGTCTCGCAATACTTGACCGCCGTTAGATATTCTTTCACGATCATTTCTCTCGTTAAACCAAATGCCACCCCTGATTCAGTGCAAATCTGACATGGGGTAAAATTGTTTATCAAGTCAAGATCTATCTGCCCTGAAATTTTCAGATGAATCGGACAACTGGTTGTTGGGTTGCTGCCCCTGAATTGGTAATTTTATGGAAATTCTGCCGTTTTTGGTTATCATCTTGATTATTATTATAGATAGACATAAACTGTAAACAGAAATAATGTTCAGCAAAGTAAGATCTACAAATATGTCAACATGACCAAAATGGTCAGTTGACCCCTTAAGGAGTTCTTGCCCTTTATAGTCATTTTTTTACCAATTTTTGGTAAATTTTTGTAATCTTTTACAAAAATCTTCTCCTCTGAAACTACTTGGCTACAATCATTATTAGGGTATGTAGTTTAAAAAATGTGTGTGGTGACCGAGCCAACCAACCAAGATGGCCACCATGGCTAAAAATAGAACATAGGGGGAAATGTAGATTTTGGCTTATAACTCTGAAACCAAAGCATTTAGAGCAAATCTGACATGCGGTGAAATTGTTAATCAAGTCAAGATCTATCTGCCCTGAAATTTTCAGATGAATTGGACAACTGGTTGTTGGGTTGCTGCCCCTAATTGGTAATTTCTAAAAGAAATTTTGCTGTTTTTTGTTATTTTCTTGAATACTATTATAGATAGAGATAAACTGTAAACAGCAATAATGTTCAGCAAAGTAAGATCTACAAATAAGTTAACATGACCAAAATGGTCAGTTGACCCCCTTAAGGAATTATTGCCCTTTATAATAAATTTTTAACAATTTTCATTAATTTGGTAAATTTTTGTAAATTTTTACAAAATACTTTTTGCTGTAACTAAAGGGCTAAGTTTATTATAGATAAAGATAATTGTAAGTAGCAAGAATGTTCAGTAAAGTAAGATCTACAAACATATCACCATCACCAAAACACAATTTTGTCATGAATCCATCTGTGTCCTTGGTTTAATATGCACATAGACCAAGGTGAGCGACACAGGTTCTTACGAGCCTCTAGCTTAAATATGACATTTCAAAATTTGTATTTGAATATACAAAAGAACTTCATCAAGTTCATTAATAACTTTTAAAATGCCACTAAATATTATCTTATGTTTTAGGATAAAGACATACAACACAATTGGCATGTGGCAATTGTTCTCTACATTCATACATGATCATTCTAAAGGCATTTTTTGATTGGAATCAGCTAGTTACAACTGGGATCTATATAATCTTTGGCTAGCAAAGATGCTAATACATAAAAACAACTGATAGTAATCATTTTATTTTATTCAATTATTTGTTGTATATCATATAACTATGGTCTATAACAACAGTGTTACAGGCACAGCCATCATTCAACCAATCAAAAGTCTTCATTATATACACACCATCACTGAACAGTTTTGATTGGATTAAAACACCTGAATGATTTGCAAAGCTGTGACAGTACTGTTAAAATGACTGGATCAACTCAATTTGTTAACTACTTATAACTGAAAATCAGTGGGCAACATAAATTCTATAGTAGAGCTGTATAAACAAATATGCTTACCACAAGCATAAAATCTAAAGGATGTTTTAAAACAAAGATCTCAGCTAATAAAATATTCCTATAAATTTATTTATGATAATCTCTATGATGATAAGGGTTTAAGAATTTCTTTTTTTAAACCTATTTATTTACTAAATTAGATTGTAACTTTGACTGTAGTCTATCCTAACTATTCCTATTGACGAAGGTATCCAGTCATTTTAACTAAGTGTATATGATTCCTGAATTACAATGTTCAATGGACAACATAAATCAACAATGTGCTATCATGTACATGCATGTACATAATTTATATTAAGTGCTTATCTATTTCACTAATACAGAATAAATAAATCTACACATCTTAAAAATTTCACATCACATTCTTTGTCTAACATATTCACTCACAGTTATGACTTGGAAACACATTAATATATCTGCTTTTGATAAGTCATTGAAAACAGTCAAAACCATTTTTAGTATCTTTGATATCTTTCTTTAAAGCAGATTTTTTGTTTATTCCTAAACTACTACAGTATCCCTTTTGTAAGTCTCAGTCTATCACCACTTTGATGAGAGTTTGTTATATGGATGGTTTTTACAAAGAGTTAAGCACACATAACTTAGTCAACCAAAAATATTAGGACAAGCAAAGACTTGGATATAAACTTCATGCATAATATTTAACCATGACAGCGCTATATTTAACTTTCCAAGCATCTTAGACAAGTCAAACATTTCTGACTTAACTGATTAAGCATTATAAAATTTACATCTTTATAATAAATTTTACTCCAAAATACACAGAATTAACATATTAAGATTAACATCTATTTCTTCCAATACCTAGACACTACAACCTTTTCAGTTCCAGAATTTACATTATTGCTATTCTCTATTCTAGAATATTCATTACTTTAAAACACGACTATAACACTTCTAATCTAAATTTGAGATGTCAATTGGTTTAAAATATATTTTCCCCTGTTATAAGCTCTAGCATAAGGTCAAACAAGACATTTGGAATGTTTTTAGACAAATTTGATACATGAATAAATTGTGAATGCACCACATATGTCGAATCAGCCATATTATATATAACTCAAGACAATGTTTTTTATAAAACCTGCATTTAAGACTAGATCATACATTTCTTAAGGTGTTAAGCTGTCTGACTTAAAGGTTTTAACGCCATCTTGTGGCAAGCACTTATACTAAATTAAAACTTGATACAAAATGACTGCATTCGTAGTTGCACCGAGCTCTATAAAACAATCAAAATCAATTAAACAAAATTTTATAGATAAAATATCACTATAAATAAATATATCAACTGAGTATCTTTTCAAAATAAGAAAACTGTAAAATCAGTATGATTTGATGAAAAAATGGTTCCAAAAAATTAACTTAATTAATAAGCACTTTCAAACTATTGCAAATTATTCAACTTTTGTTCAAATCAAAACACATTATCAACAATAAAAACAACACAAAATGCCAATAGTTCCAGAATAAAATCACAATATAACTTAAATCTGAAAGTTACAAATAAACAATAACAATCAACAGAACATCTTCCATTCTGATACAGTCCCTCTGTGAATGTTCCCATTTATAATCATTCTTTAATTCACACAGGATGATATAATGACAAATGAATAATGTTCCTAGGAATTTGAAGGTTGGCTTTATGCGGAAGGTTGTTACATGCCATAGCCATATGGGTTAGGTGGTACACCATATTGGCCACCATAGCCTGGTACAGGTGATGGAGCTTGGGGTGGCATCATTGCAGCTGGCCCAGCTGTTAACATCAGCTGTTGTTCACCTAAAACAAAACCATTAAATATTATAAATTTGAGTGCAATGATCAATTATATATTTGTTTATATTCAGTGGCAGATATACTTATTGTTCAAGAACAACTACTGCAATGACAAGTCACACCTTTTTACATTAAATCCTAGAAATCAGACCATGCTTCTGACATTCTGTATATTAATCCAGTATATTTATATGTATATTATGTTGCCTTGGTCAATGAATGGATTGATTGTTCTTCAGTGGTTGTCGTGTGTTGATGTGGTTCATACATATTTCTTGTTTCTCTGATTTTTATTGAGTTTTGACAATTGGTTTTCCTGTTTGAATGGTTTTTTACACTCGTCATGTTTGGGGCCCTTTATAGCTTGCTGTTCTCTGTGTGCCAAGGTGTTGAGTACTTTTACCTATAATGGTTTACTTTTACAAATTGTGACTTGGATGGAAAGTTGTTTCATACCACATCTTCTTTTATCTGGTTATTATGTAACTTTTATAATTTTGTATTTACCAAGAACAATTGGTCTTTCTTCTGCCTTTTGTTCTTCTTCTGTCCTAACAGCTTCTGATTGTTCTAACTTGTCCACCTAATAAACATAATATAAAGTAAAACTCATACTCACAGGAATCAAGTTAAGGCAAGCTGTTCAATTAGTGGTACCAATTTATTTGAAACAATTTATTACATTGGTTGCAATGAAGTACATTGTTTTCCCAGTGAAATAAAAACCAATAATTTCAAATATGAAATAAACGTCGTTATTTCACTCTTCTGACATCACACAAGCGTGGTCGATGACGTCACACCAAAACAAATTGTGAATACATAGAAAAAGATACTGTTCCTAACATTTTCAACTTTAATTTCATTAAAAGCAGGCCTTTACTAATGTAATAAAAAGAATAACTAATCAAAGAATTCAAATACTGAAAAATATTGAACTTGTGACAGAACACTGATAACTCGTGTTCTACATGCATTAGTGAATTAGTGTGTTGTTCTGTCACTGGTTCAATATTTTTCTTCATTTAAATTCTTTGATTAGTTATTTTATAATAATTCAAGGGAATTGACACAGCACCGTTTCTTAAAAAATATCTAAAAATATCTTATTTTTTTTATTTTATCCAAGATTTCTGACGTCACACATACCCTATTGTTTTGCATTAAAGAAAATTTGTGAAGTCTATTCTTATTATTAATATTTTAAGAAATATCAAAACATTGAACATAATCATTGTTCCATAACATATAACAAGAATACTTTAAAATAATAAGACATAAATGAATGATTATGTTGCATTCGCTATGATTCCTTTCCAAGATTTAATTTGTACCAGAAATTTTAGCTTTGACTTCCTCACCTTTGATATATACTCTCTCACAACCTGAATCATGTATGGCATAGCAAAATCCATAATATTGTGTCTCCATGCCAACTCAAGTATCACATCTGGTCGTAATAAATCATAACATTGGAACAAACATGCAGCAAAACACTCATGATATTTCTCTTCTAAGAACCAGGCTATCAGGTCTTCAGCAATATCAATGTCTTTAGATTCCCCAGCATAACACATTGCATCCTGTAATTAAAGTAATCAGATTGATTGATTGTTGTTTCATGTTCAATACAATTATCAGTTACCTCCCTTCAAATATCACTTCTGTTCCTATTGTTACTTAGACAAATGGTTGGCAAATTGGTGGTAGAAAAAAAATCATATTAACTTGCATGATAATGTTACTACCACCTCAAACATTGAAGTATTTATGCATTTTTAGTGTTTCCAACTTTTGGATTAACATGTTTTTGATGAAGGTTAAACCAGAAGAGCCATTCAATGCAAGAAAGTTATTTTAAAGAGTTAACTTTTTTAGGTTTAGTGTTCCTACAACAACTTTCTTTAAAGGAACAAGAGTGCACACGCTGAAATGTCTCGCCTTCTATACTAATCATTGATATTATGTTGATAGTCCTAAGTATAAAGCTAAGCTTTATTACAACTGTCACATAAACTTAACATTAACCAAGATAACTAAACAAAGACCAATGAACCTTGAAAAAGAGGTCCAGGTCAGATGAACCATGCCAGGCAGACAGGTACAAATAACAATGCTTCTATACAACATATATAGTTGACACATTACTTATAGTTTAAGAAAAATCGACCAAAACACAAAAACCTAACACTATGCAATGAACCGTGAAAATGAGGTCACCGTTAAATAAAACCTGCTCGACTGACATAAAGATCATAAAATATTTCCATACACCAAATATAGTTGACCTATGGCATATAGCATTAGATAAAAAGACCAAAACTCAAAAACTTAACTTTGACCACTGAACCATGAAAATGAGGTCAGGGTCACATGACATCTGCCCGCTAGACATGTACACTTAACAATCATTCCATACAACAAATATAGTAGACCTATTGCATATGGTATGAGAAACACAAAAATTTAACTATAACCACTGAACCATGAAAATGAGGTCAAGGTCAGATGACACCTGCCAGTTGGACATGTACACCTTACAGTCTTTCCATACACCGAATATACTAGCCCTATTGCTTATAGTATCTGAGATATGGACTTGACCACCAAAACTTAACCTTGTTCACTGATCCATGAAATGAGGTCGAGGTCAAGTGAAAACTGTCTGACAGACACGAGGACCTTGCAAGGTACGCACATATCAAATATAGTTATCCTATTACTTATAATAAGAGAGAATTCAACATTACAAAAAATTTGAACTTTTTTTTCAAGTGGTCACTGAACCATGAAAATGAGGTCAAGGACATTGGACATGTGACTGACGGAAACTTCGTAACATGAAGCATCTATATACAAAGTATGAAGCATCCAGGTCTTCCACCTTCTAAATATGAAGCTTTTAAGAAGTGAGCTAACGCCGCCGCCGTAGCCACCGCATCACTATCCTTATGTCGAGCTTTCTGCAACAAAAGTTGCAGGCTCGAAAAAAAATATGTATCTCATCCTAGAAAATGGATTCTGGTGGAAGTATCAAAATGTCATGGTATACTTGTTTGTAGAAGTTATTTTATTATGTTTGACCCTACTAGTTCTTGTCTCTAATCTAACGTTGTATATTCTAGCCAATTAATATACCACTCACCTTAAATAATTTATCCTTTTTACATAGGTCAACTGACTGCTTCCATCTGTTGTTGCCTTTGTACAAGTATGCAGCTATTCTTCTGAATTCTATTAGCTCGTGTTTTTCTAATCTCTGGGCTAATGCTATGTTGTCAAAGTTCTGGTATGCATCAATAGATGTTCTCAGGCCCTGGTAATCCTCCTCTTCAATCAATAAGTTGTTAAGAGCCTCATTTATAGCTTTGTTGTTGTTTTTCTGAACTGACCGAAGGTAAGGCTTCACAAGAGGTATCTGGTTGACTTTAGTGAAGAAAATGACTGCTCTTGTATGATCAAGTCTTGGTGTCAACACCAGTAATAAATCATTCAATAATAACGGTTTGAAGTCTAAGTAGAATTGAATTGCCTTGTAATAAAGTTCAATGTTTGCTACTTTTGTTATGATATCCTTGAACTGACTTTCTTTCCAGGCAATGGTTGGGTGGCTCATCATTGTTATCACTGCATTATCATATTCCTCATACTTATCATACAAAAATACTAATTCTGACCACAGATGGGCTTGTTCGGCTGCTCGTAATACCTATAAAAGATAAAATCATCATGATTTCAGTTTACATTTAAGTAATGAAGCATACATACTATAACTGTCTTTTCTATAACTCTCAAGGTACGACAGCCATTAATTGAGACCTCAAAAGCAGTCAAGTTTTTCAATCTTTACAAAATTTTAATTAATGAATTATTAGGTCTTTATCACTTTCATTAACAAAGTTCATCAGTGGTATCATTGCAAAATTATTAGTATCCATGTTAAAGTTGACATAGTTGATCTAAAACAATAGTTTTAAATTTAATTGTCTTGTTAAATTAAATAAAAGATACAAATTGATGGTTCTACACAGTATAATTTTTACAACAGGAAAAAAAAAAACAAAAATCTTTCTAGAAATCAAGTTCCATTTGAAATCAGGTTCCATTTGATTTTTTTTTTTTTTTTTTTAACTTTGTTTATGTATTACTTAACTTGAGAACTTGATTTGTTTTTTTGTGATTTAAGGGAATGTCTCATATAAATATACCTGTTTCCTATTAATCAAATTTGTGTAATCAAAAAAGAACTAAACTTTAAAGATATAAAACTTACCTTTGGAATGTTGACTCTAGACCAGAATAATTCTAAATGTTCTCTCATTTTCTCAGGTTTGAATTTTGAGTATAAAATTGCTAATTCTGTAAACATACCCATATGGGCTCTTTCTAAACCTGTAAGTAGAAATTAAAATGAAATGAGAATGTTTTTAACATTGAAACCTTTGTTTAGAGTATCTTATGGGTTATAATCTATAATATGACTTCCATAATCTATTTGGTTAAAACCCAACATCAGCAATCTTTCAATCCTCTTGTTAAGTCTTATTATGAGACCATTAACTGTTTTGTCCATGTTTAGAGTATAAGAATTAGTGATGCTTATAAATATCTTAAACTAAGTCCCAGGAACGCCTTGTTTTGGTATTGCAAGAAAAGTAAAATTGAGCTTAAGGACATAGCAAATTAAATAATTCTTTATTTTACATAATATAACATGAATGTAAAAAGATGTTTGATTTACTTGGAAAAAAGGAGAATAAAATACTTACCTAATGCTGCCTCTAATAGAGATATAAGTTCTTCAAAATATCCTCTATCTTGATAATAATTGATTAATTCTTCTAATTCATCAGCATGTACTACAATGTGAAGACCACACATCTGGGCTAAACGGAATTCTTCATTGTCTACACAGGCAAAACATACCTTAACACAAAACAAAACGTTATAAATGACATCAAACAAAACTTATCCTGAAACAATTCTTCATAACGAAAACTGATATTTGCACAAATGAAAAATACTGATGATGAAAGGGTGTTTAAGTAACATATGTTTCTAACAGTGACAAGTTCTAAAATTTGTCAGAATACTATATTATCTCAATTTCACATTATTTATTTTGCCAATTATCAAAGAATATTCAAGAAAGAAAGGAAATAGCATGAAATATATAGTAGAAATGCTTTCACATATTTTATACAGTCAAAGAGAAAATCTTACTTCTTTCCAAGTTCTGGTACTATTAGCTTTCCTGGCTCCATCAACTGCAGCTTGGTATTCTTTAAGGTGGACTAGAGTTATAGCCAGTCTAGCATAGTTAGATACATTATTGTATAGAAGCTTAGCAGCCTCAAACATCTTGTCATCAAAACATCTGTCTGCTACCTGTCAATATAAAAAATCTTAACGTTATAAAAACTACAATTCATAAATACATTGAAGAATCATCAAGACTTTATGCTAAAAGACATTCGTACTTTTTCTGTGTGAATTCTATCAAAACCAGAATATCCTTTAAACATGGACCAAGTAAAATTCTTTCATTATATGAGAAACTCCAAATATACTGTAAAGTTGACTGAGTGTGTAGCAATTAGTGAAAAGACAACTTCGGAAACTATTTAGCAAAGAACTTAACTAGAGGCTCTAAAGAGCCTGTGTCGCTCACCGTGGTCTATGTGAATATTAAACAAAGGAAGCAGATGGATTCATGACAAAATTGTGTTTTGGTGATGGTGATGTGTTTGTACATCTTACTTTACTAAACAGTCTTGCTGCTTACAATTATCTCCATCTATAATGAACTTGGCCCAGGAGTTTCAGTGGAAAATGTTAATAAAAATTTACAAATTTTATGAAAATTGTTAAAAATTGACTATAAAGGACAATATCTCCTTAGGGGGTCAATTGACCATTTCGGTCATGTTGACTTATTTGTAAATCTTACTTTGCTGAACATTATTGCTGTTTACAGTTTATCTCTATCTATAATAATATTCAAGATAATAACCAAAAACAGCAAAATTTCCTTAAAATTACTGATTCAGGGGCAGCAACGGTTGTCCGTTTCATCTGAAAATTTCAGGGCAGATAGATTTTGACCTGATAAACAATTTTACTCATGTCAGATTTGCTCTAAATGCTTTGGTTTTTGAGTTATAAGCCAAAAACTGCATTTTACCCCTATGTTCTATTATTAGCAGTGGTGGCCATCTTGATTTGATTACCGGGTCACCGGACACATTTCTTAAACTAGATACCCCAAAGATGATTATGGCCAAGTTTGGATTAATTTGGCCCAGTAGTTTCAGAGGAGAAGATTTCTGTAAAAGATAACTAAGATTTACGAAAAAATGGTTAAAAATTGAATATAAAGGGCAATAACTTCTAAAACGGTCAACTGATCATTTCGGTCACATTGACTTATTTGTAAATCTTACTTTGCTGAACATTATTGCTGTTTACAGTTTATCTCTATCTATAATAATATTCAAGATAATAACCAAAAACAGCCAAATTTCCTTAAAATTACCAATTCAGGGGCAGCAACCCAACAACAGGTTGTCCGATTCATCTGAAATTTCAGGGCAGATAGATCTTGACCTAATGAACAATTTTACCCCATGTCATATTTGCTCTAAATGCTTTGGTTTTTGAAGGAGAAGATTTTTGTATAAGTTAACGACGACGGACGCAAAGTGATGGGAAAAGCTCACTTGGCCTTTCGGGCCAGGTGAGCTTAAAAGGAACCTGCTTAAAGGTGCATAAGTATAATGTTCAATGATTTATTTCTAAATGACCTTTCATGGCTATGGATAAAGTTTTATCTTAAATCTGCAGAATTAATATTTCTAACACTTTTTTTTTTTATTGTTAGTTTCATGAAATAGAATAAATCTACAAAATTGGTAAAAGATATGTTGTACTTCACCTGTGTGATATTGGCATGATTAGGACCAGATATAAATTCCTCTAAATCTGCCAATCGGTTCGTCTTTGCATAGGCATATATCAATTCTGTTTCTATGAATGTTTCTCTTGCTTTTTTACGAGCCATCTGTAAGAACTTGACTAAATCTTCCCAGCTATCTGTAACCAAATTAAAAGTTCAATCTTTTTTAAGTATTTGATTGTAAAAACACCATTTCTACATTTAAACAATCATTTCAATTGTATACCTTTCAAATGTCAGATATTTAAAACATTTCGTAGGTGAGAATTATTTTTTGCATGCGTTAAAAGAAATTTATCATTAAGTGATACATAATTCAAAACATTAGCCATTATGAAGTACATGAATATTGTTTTCTCTATATTATTTCAGAATATTGCTTTCATTTAAAACTTTATGCCATACATTTTATTATGGTATTTCCTGATGTATGTTTCAATCTGTCATGTCTTTAGGTTCTATTTCAAGTTTTGTAGCTTGCAACTAAAATCCTTAATTTTTTTAAAACTAAATTTCTCATTGATCAGTAATTATCTAAATTCTTTACATAAAGTATGCGACACTAAAACTTACTATTTTTACTGGCTACGTTAACTACGTCCATATAATTAGTTGGATCATCAGCTTTGATAAAGGAATCAATAGCTTCCTTCACATTGTTAGCATCCAACTGTGCACGTCCAAGTAAACTCCATACTGCTGGATCATTACATCTCTCCGCAAACTCATAGGCTCTGTCCAAGTTGTTTACATGGTCAATCAACACCTGAATAAGAAAACATCATTAAAACATGCTGATTATCACTTGATTATTGGAACTCTTTATGGTTGATAACATATTACAATCAAGGTTAAAGAAATGAAAAAAATAAATGTTTTTAACAAGATATAGAATGATACAATGCAATATTTATTTTTCCATGTTGAAATGCACACTGAATCACACCCCTATTTTCACAAAAAATATAGAAAGCCTTAAAATATTTAAGCTTTCATTAAACTGAAAATGAATGAGTTCTGAATTAGAAAAAAACCATCACAGTATAGCATGCTTGTATGGAGCTCGATTCCGATGGAGTAAATTCATGTTTTTTTTTTCAATCTGTGACAATTATCAAGAAACATTATATAAATACTTGAATTTTACCCATAAGTTCTATTCTAAGTCATCTAGGTCATATTTTTGCAAAACAAACATAAATTGAAGAACTTGTACACCTCCCAAAGATGATTGTGGCCCAGGAGTTTATTTAATAGTTATCACTGATAACATATAATTTCAATAGGTAACAGGATAATAAATTGTCAGGTGAGCTAAAAACAACTTTATAATACAAACCTGCACAGCAGATGTATTGACATCAAACTTTTTAAAGATGGCGAAAGCTTCCTCAAACAGTTCATTATTTATAGCAATATTAGCTATATCAGGAGCATCATAATTATCTAGTCGGTTGATGTATTCCATAACACGGGTACGGTCAGCTTTAATGGCTGTCAGGATCAACAAGTTTTGTAGATTTCTGAAAAACAGCAACATTTTATAATCATTAACATTCAATTAAAACTTCTATCTGTGGACCAACAAGCTTGAGAGCATTTCAAAAAGGGTATACAATGTATATGATATCAACATTATTTCAGCAATTATTCGGTTTTATTAAGAGCTCATGATCAACCAGAATGGTAAATTAAAATAATAGTTAGATAAATAAAAATAAAAGACTATGATAACTGAAACACTCTTAGAGATATCCAGGACAACTACTTTGTATAAAAAATATGCCATAAAATTTGTTAAGTGAAAAGACATACCCAGGACAAAAATATGCATTAACATTATATACCTATGATCACTGAAGACTGAGTTATCCAGGACAATTTTCTCTAACAATTCTATCAATTCATTTGGTAAGTCTGCAGTCATGAAGGCTTTGACAGTCACTGATATATCGTCTGGGTCTTGTGTTTCTGACAAAGCTGTTTGTACAACCTAAAATATTAACACAAAATAAGGATGTTATCAGCAACAGAGCACTCTTTAATACAGTGTAACATAGTATTGTTTTTCCTTTGATGTTGTAAGTATTTTTTATACTTATCTGTATAATTGCAGTAAGTTTGTGCCTTATTCATTTTTATTTAGAAATTTTCAGTTCTTGAATTTTCCCACTAATTGAGATAAGGGCAAGGTTGTGAACTATAAAAACAAATTTAACCACTCAACATGTTTAGACATGGACCTAACTATGAATCCTGTCCAGCAGTTGTAAATCTATCATCATATCTTTTATGCTCTAAAAATTAGTTCTGATAGAAGCCATTGGTCATGCTTTGAATGTTTTGAATTTATTGACAACTTGTTTATACTACAGGATATTTAAGTTTTCAAATGTTGGCCTGTTCCTAAGTTATGGTGACAATAACACTAAATCTAGATTGACTTGTCATAAGATGGCTGTCTGTGGCTTGTCATAAGATGGCTGTCTGTGACTTGTCATAAGATGGCTGTCTGTGACTTGTCATAAGATGGCTGTCTGTGACTTGCCATAAGATGGCTGTCTGTGGCTTGCCATAAGATGGCTGTCTGTGACTTGTCATAAGATGGCTGTCTGCGACTTGTCATAAGATGGCTGTCTGTGACTTCATAAGATGGCTGTCTGTGACTTGTCATAAGATGGCTGTCTGTGACTTGCCATAAGATGGCTGTCTGTGACTTGTCATAAGATGGTTGTCTGAGACTTGCCATAAGATGGCTGTCTGTGACTTGTCATAAGATGGCTGTCTGTGGCTTGTCATAAGATGGCTGTCTGTGACTTGTCATAAGATGGCTGTATGTGGCTTGTCATAAGATGGCTGGCTGTGACTTGCCATAAGATGGCTGTCTGTGACTTGTCATAAGATGGCTGTCTGTGACTTGTCATAAGATGGCTGTATGTGGCTTGTCATAAGATGGCTGGCTGTGACTTGCCATAAGATGGCTGTCTGTGACTTGTCATAAGATGGCTGTCTGTGACTTGCCATAAGATGACTGTCTGTGGCATACTTTTTTATTTGTTCTATACTCTACATGTTATTCTCTTTCTTAACCAATGTAGTTTATTTTCAAAACTGAAATCAACTTTTCAACAATTTACTTTGAAATTATGAATTTCTATTTAGAGTTATCTTACATAACAGTGATAACACTTTACCTGATCAATCAACTGTCTTCTGAACTCATTATCCTCTACTAAAACTTGAGCCCACAACTCCATATCTCTTCTCTTTACCAAGTATCGGGCTTGGCTCTTGAACAGTGAATTCTCATTACACACCTGCAAATTGCAATGTTAAAAAATCTTAAGAGATAATGTAATAATTGTAAACACAAAAATTTTCCAAAAAATTGATGCAACAGAATTTAGATAACAGAAAATTTTGAAATTTCTGTGTATATTATTGACCATTTTAATCAATAAAAAAAAAGTGTGTGTTCATGTGTGGTACAAAAAAAATATGTCATCGGAATTTAAAATGTGAGTTCTAATACATTGCTTACCTAATCAAATACGGTAGCAAGACATAAGCAATGCCTTTTTAAACAGATATGATCTATGCCATTTACATACAGAAACAACCATATACTGCAAACTTATTTATTTTTACAGAGTTTAAAAAATAAGATTTCTAGTGCAAAATATGTTTACGGTATGTTTAGTTTTGATGTTTTCTTCTGAGTGATTTTAACATTCTTTTATGCAGAAGATACTTTCAAGATTTTATATTACTCACAATATCAGAGAAAAATAAACCCTTTGCAAAAGTTCACACTGTTTTATACAGTAAAACTGTTCCTCTACTTATACTGTGTACATTTAACCTACCTGTATAAGTTCCATATCACACTGTCCTCTCTCATAAGCTACACAGGCTAAATGTGGATCCCTCTTTTCACAGTATTTACCTACGATTTTACTGTCATAAAACTGGTTTTCCCTGAAAAACATGTATATTAAATAAATTTCTAAATAAGAGCAATTCAAGTATTTCTTAAAGATATTTTAAAATAAGTAAGCAAGTCTTGTTTTGTTTCTTACTTTCAAAATTTACATGTATTTTGATAAAAACTGTGTACAAAGATATGTCTCATATTCCAAATGTTGAATTCAAACTTGCAATACTTTAAACCAGGACTTAAGGAGTAGGGCTAGATAATCTGTGAAAATCAGAATTGCCAATGCTCATTCAACTGCATACCAAGAACAGTTGACTTATAATAGGTTCGTTCTCCTTCACATTATCTAATTGGAAACATGTCAACTAAGGTTTAAAGTCTGACTGAGGGGGCAGTGCCAAAAAATTTCCATTGAAACTAGTTGGGACAATGCTTATACAATTGCATACCAAATATCATGGTCCTTCTCCTTAAAATGACCTGATCACAAAATAATAAATTGTTGAAACCCTATATATAGCTAGTAGCTACTTGAAATATCATGCTTAAGTTTCTTCTTCACAACTAAATCAATGGGAGACAAAAATGTGTTTACAATTTTGGAATTATCTCAGTAAAATTTGACAGACATGCTTACACCATTTTAAGTATAATAAACAATATGAAAACACTTTATTTGAATTTGTGGCCAAGAACAATTTTCCTATGATAGCTTTTAGTAACGATCTTTCCAGTTTTTATAGACTCTTAAACAAAATATTTTTATATACTGTAAATTCAGAAATTATTGCCTGCATTTATTATTGCAATTTTGTCATTTTAGACTTAAATGCGATTTTAAATTTTACGATTTTGAGAAAAATCCTGATTACAGGCCATTCATTAGGAGGCGGTACCCGGTACGTTTACCCTCCTATGCTATTGACAAGTACCGCCTAAATGTAGAAATTTTTATATAAGATATTCATGGAATAAATTGAAAAGTACCACCTAGAAACGTGGAAAGTACCAGTCAACATGAAAGATAATGAAACCCCTGTGATTATTCCATATAAAATATTTCAAAATGCGAGTTTAAATTATTGCGTTTACAATTCTGTCGCATTTTTTGCAATAATTTCTGAATTTACAGTATAGCAAATCATTAATTAACAATGTTGTCACAATTTGGAGTAGATGCACAACATTTTAAAATACATGGGTCTTAAAGTTATGAATTTTGGTAACAAATCGACCTAAAGAGGTCATCATTTGCAATTTTTGGATTGATAATAAATGCATTTTACAGCTAGAAGTAATTCTGATTTGTTATTAAGGAATAAAATATATATTCTTCTGAACACAACAGCTGACTAATGCATTTTTGTCTTACTTCTTTTGCTATTGTTAATTGAGCTTTCAAAGAACTTAAGTCTACAACAACATAATAATTTGTGTTACCTTAGGAATCTTTCTGGGTTATTATTACTGTCTATATATATCTTGGCTAAAGCATTGTGGGTTGCTGTTTCATTGACTCCTTCATGTACTCTCATCTCAAGCCAAGGCAGAAGTAACTTCATTCTACAAAAAATTAAACACAATAATGTACAATTCACTAACAATCGGAAGGGAAACTAAATAAATTCACAATAATAAATACATGGATATCATTTTTTTTAAATCATATCCAATATTTCATGTACCTAATTCAAATTTATCTAACATTGTGACTGAAATATGTACATGTTTCTCCAGAGTTTCTGTTGACATTTAAACAAATAAATATTTAGTGGCAAAAGTAAATAATTAATGAAAGCATTTTTACTGTGTTATAAAAATTTTAACAGCCATATTTATATGTATAGAGTGAAACTTGTCTAACTTTATAGAGCCAAGGAAAGCTTGACAATCTGATATCTTTGACACCAACATTCAGTACCAAACTAATATCAAGCAGTCAGAACTCTAAACATCAATAAAATTCAAATAAAAACAATTTTTAATATGATTTCTTTACTTGACAAAAGAAAAATTACCGCTGGGGAACTTTGCTCCTTTCTCTTGTTGTGCTGTAACAATTTCAATAACAAGTGCAACTGTGAAATGAGTTTTTTTTATAACTTCATATTATAATTACAGATCCTTTGAAAACACGCTCACATTAACCCTCCCCTTATTGTCAATAGACAAACTGTTACAATAGCACATTGAGGTCAAAATTTTAAGTTCAAAGGGGCACAACTCATAGAAAAAATATTGAATCAAAATAAGTTTGGTTACATTCTGCGGGGTGGTTTCAGAGGAGTTACTAGGACAAAAACATGATAAATAGAGATGTGTCCATTGGACACAGATGATGCCCCAGTTTGCATTAAACATTTTAAAGGGACATAACCAGAGAACTGTAAAAGTGATGTCACTCAAACTTAACTTGGTTTGTGTTTAATGTGCATAAGCATTGTGTATAAGCTTCATAACGTTTAGATGAGGCAAACTAAAGTTAGAGAACAGAAACTAATTTCGGACAAAATGAACACTTAATGCTTCCTTCTTAGCAGAGGGGCATAATATTTTTTTTTAGAATGTACCTATTTCTCTTTTCCACTTCTTCAACAAGTTCATCAGTAGAGAACTGTCCTTTGACGACCATGATTAACTGTTTGATGACATCTTCTCCACAGTCAACATCCAATAGACCTCCAATAACTACTGGTAATCTGGCTGGGTTCACCTATGAAGGAACAAGTACTAGTAATATCACATATAATACAACAATACTGTTAGGAAAAACAGAAAATTTTCAGAAACTATTAGTATTTCATATTATTTTAAATTAGAAATTTGATATTATATTTTTTGATTGTTTGTTCCACTGAATAGATCTACACTGGTTTACACAGGTTGTTATGTTTTCAGTGAAAAATAATACAGCGTACAATATCTGATGTTTGTTGTATATAGGGGACCTATATTTGTATATTCCCATACAAATTCCAAATGGTCTTCTTTCCAATTTGTTTGTCCTTGTTTCACAATAGAATCTTTTTTAAATGGAATATAGCACTAGAGTCAATCATCTTTTTTCTGCACACAGCACAACGGAAAAGTGTTTGCACTAGTAAAATTATGCATGTTATTTATAATTAACCAAAGTTTTCATTACCTTCTGTACATATATTTCAATATATTTTTGTAGACTGTTTCTGTATAAATACAACACCAAGTCGTGGACAAAGTCAAACCTATCACACACAATGATCAATGGCAGTTGGTCGGTTAACTTGGCCTCCTGAAATTATAAAAAAAACAAAATAAGAATTCAATTATTTTAACATGTCAGACCAATGAACAATTATATTTTTTTGTCAGAAAGTTGTCCATGATCAGTATTGCATTTAAATCAACATGACTTCTACTTCTTTCTGTAAATTTCTGCCTCCAACTTTATAATGTACACACATGATCAAAGTACTGTACTTCTTTAGTCAGGCAGTTTTTATTTTGACAGCAACTTCCATAACATATGAATGAAATTTAAGTGATTATTTCTTTTAAATATATTAACGTATTAAAGACACTGGACGATTCAGGGCTTGACATAAGTTATAAGACATCTGTATTCACCTTTCTTGTCTCAGATTTAACCAATCTTAAAACTTCTTCAAAATCTATCCTATAATGAGGATTTCATAAATGTTCCTGAACACTAAAAAAAAACCCAACCAACAAAGTGATATATATTGATTTTGACTAGAGGAAAAAATCTTATCATTTTAGAAAAAATCCAATTAAACACTTTACCTTTAGGAAATTCTTGACCCTTTCTGGTTCATAACACTGACTTTCTCTACAAATTCTCTCTACTTCTTTAATCTGACCAGTTTTACATGCAGCCTGGATGTATTTAAAATGTACATCAGCATCCTGGCTGAAGTTGACAATGGATCCCAGGAAGTAAAACAAACCTGAAGTAATCAATCAATTGCTAAATTCAATGTTATTTCAAATATGCAAATTTATCATTGTTTAGAAATGTTCACAGTATGACTAAAACCACATAAAAACCAGATGCTACGCAGGGCGCAGCTTTATACAACTGCAGAGGTCGAACCCTGAACAGTTGGGGCAAGTATGGACACAACATTTAAGCTTGATACAGCTCTGAATTTGGATTGTGATTAAACAGTTGACACAACATAGGTTTCTGACACAGAATGAATGTGGTCTAAGAACTTAAACTTAAAAATTTTAAATTGGACATTTTCCTATTTATATGGTCCAATATCCAAAATCTAAAATACATGGTTAGATTCAGCATATCATAGAACCCCAAGAATTCAATTTTTGATGAAACCAAATAATGTTCAATTTTAGACCCTTTAGACCTCAATATGGACCAATTTGATAACCAGGCCCAAATATAAAAAATCTAAATACATGGTTAGATTCAGCATATTGAAGAACCCCATATATTCAATTTTTGTTGAAATCAAACAAAGTTTAATTTTTGACCCTTTGGACCTTAATGTAGACAAATTTGAAAATTGGACATTACTGTGCAATTGAAGATTTCTTGCTATTGCGCAATACTGTGCAATTGAAAATTTCTTGCTTTTGCACAATACTGTGCAATTGAAGATTTCTTGCTATTGCGCAATACTGTGCAATTGAAAATTTCTTGCTTTTGCACAATACTTAATATAATAATTTTGGACCCCCGATTTGGACCAACTAGAAAACTGGGCCCATAATCAATAAAGGGCTGCGCTTTAGCGCATGATACGCCCGTTGCTCTTTTAACTTGTCTTTTATGCTTTAAATGAATTTATATGATCAACTAGAAATATATATACAAATCAAAAGGGATGTTACATTAATATATTCACCAAAGTTTCATAAAATCCCCCTTTTTTAAGTATAAAAATTCATTACTTAAGACAGTGATTTTCCTGGTGTTTAGGGGAAGGGTCCTGGGGCCCATGCAATTGGGAAAAAAATTATGGTTTGGGAAAAATATGATTGGTCTTTACGACTTCGGGCACACGGTGTAAGCCGTGTGAGCCTCGCTAGGGGGGTTTGGGGGCATGCCCCCCCAAGAAAATTTTGAAAATTAGGTGCAAAATCCTGAATTCTGAGAAGGATTAACTGCATGAATTGCCTACAAAATAAGCTATCTTTCTAAGGAAAGGATTAAAAATAAAAGTTGAATGTGTCTGAGGACACATTTGCATGCACTCAAGCTTTGTAACTTTACTCTTGAAAGGTAAAATTCAACCTATCCCTTCTGATTCTATTTATAATGATGAGAATCTATAGAAATTCTAAAAAGACACATTTGAAATCTGAAGCATTTATTTTTTAGTTTTATTTAAAATTCCAAGTTTTCCTTCATGTTTATTTTTAAACATGTCAACTAGTTGTTCCAGTTCTGTATCTGAGAGTCGGTCTTTTCCTTCTTTCACTTGTTTCATCAGAAGGAAGTAGAAACGACTTTTTGAATCCAAAAGCTTCCAGCTTCCGGCATTTACTACCGTCCGCCGCCTTTAGCTTCTTTGTGTTATATTTGGAATTATACGTTCATTTTGTTTACATTATGTCTCATTTTTTTGCTCTGTCATTGAATTATTCATTCGGATGTTTCAAGCGCAAACGTGACCAGAAGATCGTAGATTGCAATGCAATCCAAAAAAGATTGCAAACCAATCATCGTCTTAAGTGAACGATAATGATAACTCCCGAAATACCCCGAACGCTCAGAGATTTGTCAACAAAATAATACACGATACGGAGATACGACAATAACAAAATCTCGCGACGATGTCCATATACGATTGGGAATTTTAGAGCTGAAAATTGGGAAAAAAAGAGCATATTTCTCTTTGGGAATGGGGCCGAAATTCGGCCCCAAAATGAGGGTTGGAAAATCACTGTAAGAAAACGTAAAATCTAAAATTTATAAAAATGGAAAGGGAGCTTATGTCAATAGATATAAACAATTTATCAAAGTTGCATAAAATTTTGTGAAAGTGTTAGTTATTGTCCCAAAATTGGAAAATCCCCCCTTTTTTAAGCATAAAAATTCATAACACGGAAATGTAAAATCTGAAATTTATGAAAATTGAAAGGGAGCTTACATCAATAGATATAAACAATTCACCAAAGTTTCATGGACATTGGTGAAAGCCTTTTTGAGTTATTGTCCGAAGTGTTGAAAATCCCCCTTTTTTTTATGAATAAAGCCCCATAAATCCAAAACTTAAAATCTGAAATTTATAAAAATTGAAAGGGAGCTTACATCAATAGATATAAACAATTCCCCAAAGTTTCATGGACATTGGTGAAAGTCTTTTTGAGTTATTGTCCAAAGTGTTGAAAATCTCCCTTTTTTTATGAATAAAGCCCCACAAATCCAAAACTTAAAATCTGAAATTTATAAAAATTGAAAGGGAGCTTACATCAATATATATAAACAATTCACCAAAGTTTCATGGACATTGGTGAAAGCCTTTTCGAGTTATTGTCCGAAGTGTTGAAAATCCCCCTTTTTTTATGAATAAAGCCCCATAAATCCAAAACTTAAAATCTGAAATTAATAAAAATTGAAAGGGAGCTTACATCAATAGATATAAACAATTCACCAAAGTTTCATGGACATTGGTGAAAGCCTTTTTGAGTTATTGTCCGAAGTGTTGAAAATCCCCCTTTTTTTATGAATAAAGCCCCATAAATCCAAAACTTAAAATCTGAAATTTATAAAAATTGAAAAGGAGCTTACATCAATAGATATAAACAATTCAACAAAGTTTCATGGACATTGGTGAAAGCCTTTTTGAGTTATTGTCCGAAGTGTTGAAAATCCCCCCTTTTTTATGAATAAAGCCCCATAAATCCAAAACTTAAAATCTGAAATTAAAAAAAAACGAAAGGGAGCTTACGTCAATAGATATAAACAATTCACTTAAGTTTCATGGAAATTGGTGAAAGTGTTTTTGAGTTATTGTCCGAAGTGTGGACGACGGACGGACGGACGGACAACGGTATACCATAATACGTCCCGTCTAAAAGACGACGGGCGTATAAAAATCTAAGTACATGTTTAGATTCAGCATATCAGAGAACCCCAAGAATTCAATTTTTGTTACAATCAAGCCAAGTTTCATTTTGGACCCTTTGGACCTTAACATAGACCAATTTGAAAACAGGACCAACCAGATGCTCTGCAGGGCGCAGCTTTATACGACCGCAGAGGTTGAACCCTGAACGGTTGGGGCAAGTATGGACACAACATTCAAGCTGGATTCAGCTCTAAATTTGGATTGTGATTAAATAGTTGACACAGCATAGGTTTCAGACACAGAATGAATGTGTTCTAATGAACTTAAAATTTTTGTTTTCTCTTAGAGCAATTCACTATGACGCCAACGTGATACCAATATGCAACCAAAATTTTTTCAATTTTTGCGGCCGTATAAAAAGAAGGATAAAATTATCTGTCCTTTCCTACAACTATGATCTTTAAAACATAAAGAACAAGCAAGTTGAAGTAGGAAAAAAGTTTGTGATACACTTATTGAGTTAATGAATTGATATTCAAATAAATAAACTTAAATAAATGGCCATTAGATCTTGATCTTTATCTTTCACAAATATTCAGGTGTTGAAACATTGCACAGAATGTGTTTACATCTACACAAGGATTGTTTTGTGACAGAAGCTTAAATTGTAAGAAATTCTAAACAGAGAAATATAACATCAACTAAGGTTTCTAAATAACACTTGGCTGCAATGTTCTGAAAATATGGAAATAATTTCTTACCCTCATAACTTTTAAATGATTCAAATATTTCAATGAGTCCATTTGTAGTTAATTGTTCATGGTATTTGGATGCAATCTGCACACAAACTTGTAGATTTTGTCTAATGTTGGCCTGCAACATGGCTTTAAGACATTCTAATGAATCTTCTACTGACAGTGATCCAAAGTAGTTAACCAGCCACTGAAAGCAACCAAATTAGGATATTACAAAAACGATTTATGTGTTTTGGTCTCGAATGTTTTTTGGGATTTTGTAGGTTGGGTACCTGTCTCAATGATATCTTTTTCTTATAACTGGCTAAATTTTCTAATGTAGGTCTTTTAAAATCTCAGATGCAGGAACCATACCTAAACTCATTTTTTCTTAACTCCGAGATACAGTTACTGATGCACAATTCAGAATTACTGTATGTTTTCAAATTAATTATTAACAACACACATAATGTTTTTTTGTTGTTTCTGAAGGAGAACAAAACTAACTTAAAAGTCTTTGTGCTTATTATGCAACTACCAGCACAGTAATACTGTGATATCTGTCAACTAAAGTTTTTAAATAACTATAACATGCCTATAATTTCAACCGTCAAGGGCTGGATGAACATAACGTTTTTTTTTTTTTTGGTTTCTTTTGGTTGGTACAGTTTGATGTTCCATTAGTTTTGACAATTTTTATTATTTTTGTAAAACTTACCTCTGGGTTTAGCAAATGTGTGTGAACAACTGCTCTCTTGATGTCATACAAATCTGTGTAGTGTTCTAAAGCCTAAAATATTAAGTCAAATATGCATATAGAAATAAACTTGATTTTTTAATTAATAGAAAACTGTTTAGTTGTATGAAATAAGTTAACTAAATTGTATGAAATAATTTAACTAACACCAGTCATTTTCTTTAACTCTGAACTTTTTAAGAATTTATCTTTTAGAGTTAACAGAATAAATCACTTAAAATGGAACATAAATTCACAGAATGAAACAAATTATCATCTATCAATTTTCAATATGGGTCCAGCCAAACATCAAAATGCAGAACTCAGCCAAGAACTGCTATCAAATGGGGAAAAAATCAACCTTGGGAAGATTGAAAACTAAAAAAAAAAGTATTTTAAAAGTGAAATTATCAACAATGGTTGCTATGAATTTAAATGAATCCACAATATCCTTTTCTTAAGGAAAAAATTAAAGAATGAAGAACAACTTACTCTCTGAAGAAGTCCAGCTTTTTCACAGAGTTGTGCAATGTGTGCTTTATCATAGTGTGTAAACATCTGGTTCCCTAAGATGGCATCTGCTACCTGTAATAGAAAAGACATGATCAAATAATCCAGAATAATAGTTGATAGTTAATCTAAATTATATAACACTATTTAACAAACAGAAAATAATAATTAGAAAACATACATGCAGATACTTTTATCTGTAGGAAACCATTTTCTGAATTTTTAGAAGTTCCCTTTCTGGTATCAACATTTTTAATCTTTAATTTTAATGCAATATATCCTACATTAGATCTGCACAATTAATCATTTTCTTAAACAAAACTCTAATTCTTTAAACTAGAGGCTCTAAAGAGCCTGTGTCGCTCACCTTGGTCTATGTGAATATTAAACAATGGACACAGATGGATTCATGACAAAATTGTGTTTTGGTGATGGTGAGGTGTTTGTAGGTCTTACTTTACTAAACATTCTTGCTGCTTACAATTATCTCTATCTATAACAGTACTTTCTGTGGAAAATGTTATTGAAAACCTTCAAATTTTAAGAAAATTGTTAAAAAATGACTATGAAGGGCAATAACTCCTTAGGGGGTCAATTGACTATTTTGGTCATACTGACTTATTTTTAGTTCTTACTTTGCTGTACATTATTGCTGTTTACAGTTTATCTCTATCTATAATAATATTCAAGATAATAACAAAAAAACAGCAAAACTTCCTCAAAATTACCAATTCAGGGGCAGCAACCTAACAACCGATTATCCGATTCATCTGAAAATTCCAGGGCAGATAGATCGTGACCTGATCAACAATTTTACTTCCTGTCAGATTTGCTCTTAATGCTTTGGTTTTTGAGTTATAAGCCAAAAACTGCATTTTACCCCCATGTTCTATTTTTAGCCATGGCGGCCATCTTGGTTTGTTGGCCGAGTTACCGGACACATTTTTTTAACTAGATACCCCAATGATGATTATGGCTAAGTTTGGTTAAATTTGGCCCAGTAGTTTCAGAGGAGAAGATTTTTCTAAAAGATTACTAAAATTTACGAAAAATGGTTAAAAATTGACTATAAAGGGCAATAACTCCTAAAGTGGTCAACTGACCATTTTGGTCATGTTGACTTATTTGTAGATCTTTCTTTGCTGAACATTATTGCTGTTTACAGTTTATCTCTATCTATAATAATATTCAAGATAATAACCAAAAACAGCAAAATTTCCTTAAAATTACCATTTCAGGGGCAGCAACCCAACAACGGAATGTCCGATTCATCTGAAAATTTCAGGGCAGATAAATCATGACCTGATCAACAATTTTACCGCATGTCAGATTTGCTCTAAATGCTTTGGTTTTTGAGTTATAAGCCAAAAACTGCATTTTACCCCTATGTTCTATTTTTAGCCATGGCGGCCATCTTGGTTGGTTGGGCGGGGCACCGGACACATTTTTTAAACTAGATACCCCAATGATGATTGTGGCCAAGTTTGGTTAAATTTGGCCCAGTAGTTTCAGAGGAGAAGATTATTGTAAAAGTTAACGCAGGACGACGACGACGACGACGGACGACGACGGACGCCAAGTGATGAGAAAAGCTCACTTGGCCTTTCGGCCAGGTGAGCTAAAAACACAAATATCTGAGGTTAACTTCATTGAAAGTTTCACACAACTGAGACATTACTCATACAAACCAAAAATTTAGATAGTATCATCCATCTTATTGTATAAACATTAAATTGTCTTATTCTAACCCGACAACATTACCTGGGGTGCTGACAGCAAATTCATTTCTAGAAGTCTAGTTTGTAGAGGACCTTCTGATGGTCTGTTGTTCTTCAATGCATCAAGTAAGAATGATGTACACTGTTGTATCAAGTTAAACTCCATAAACACATCCACAATCTGCAATAAATATAGTTATAAAAATCTTATCTATTGCACACTATTCAAGTAATGCTAAATCGGAATTTATCCACAAGAAATATCACCTTCAATAAACTACAATAAATTTATATATCTTCAGGAGGATTGAGGGTACAAAAAAAACTTTTTTATCAATTATGTAGTTTTCAAGAGGTAATAGAGGAGATAAACTTTATTTTATACCAAATATTTAGATACACACATGGTTTATTTTATTATTTCAGCTCGTTATTGTACCTGATTTAGATCAGCTAAAGGTTCATCATCTTCAACCAACATCTGTGCAAAAGCTAAACCCTGTTCAGGGTTAATTCTCATTATGTTTCTTAACAATGAGATAAAATCTGGCGTAAAGTTGACTTTCTTGGCATACAATACAATCTTCTGAAATTGTCCTGTCTCAGCAAAACACTGGATGACTTTCATTGGCACATTAGCTCTTAGATAAACGGATAAAGCTAGAGTTGGGTCAGTAGGTTTTACTAAATCCCCAAGTTCTTCACTACACTCAAGCTGAAATAAAAACAATGAATGGCTTATTATTTCTCTTTTTGTAAAATAATCTAATATGCAAAGTGTGCAATTGTATCAAATTTAACAACAAGAATTATCAATCAAAGATTAACTTTTTTAATATTTACACGATCTGGCATGATACTTTCACTTCAACTATATGATCTTGTCCAGTGTGGAAGGTCTACCATCATACAGAATAGTGTGTACAGGTAGGGTGAAATGATTTCCAACCTAGAGAGTGTTTGTCTAGTAAGCAGGTTCAATATTCATATAGCATTAACATGTTCTTGTCTTTAATATGTAACATAAAACAGCTGTCCATTCATCAGAATTACAATGTTAAACATTTCATAATTTATGTAATTTATTGTACTAATACACAACACAACTTCTACTACTTTCTTTAGCTACTGCAGAAATTTTACATTTTAACCCTTTCGCCGATGAGTCCCGGTTTACCGAGATTCACGCTTCAGGCAGCTGACGATGAGTCCCGTTTTACCGGGATCGGAATACCTCTTTTATATTTCCCGCTCAAAACAGTGCAAACATGAGTTATCTTTCTTTGATGAATACCCGGATGGAAGTGTAAACATGGCGCTTCCATTTGTTGAAAACCGTGTCAAAATCAGAGGAAATTTACGGAATTTATGAGAATTTGAAATGAGGGAACATTTTTTTTGAAAGAATATGGAAGAATTGAAGCCAAACTAGTATACTTTTTTGACATAAAATGTCGTTTTATGTACAAAACACTTGGAATGGACATTGTTCAGTGTGGGGAATTTGTACAGCCTCGTAAAATTTTGCCGTTTTGGGTTAAAAAATTACGATTTGGGGTCAAAGAGCAGAATTTTGAGAATTTCACCTAGATAATGCCGAAAATTTGAAAATTTGAATATTTTATGAAGAAAAAAATTATCAAAACATGAACAAAACTGTGAGCATAGTGTTAGTGAATGAAATAAATACACAAATAACTACAAACAAGTTTTATTGACATTTATTATGAAGAACCCACTTAAGTAATAGTAGCCAGGGAAGCCATCGTCTCAGAGTAGCTTCAGTCTGGGCAGCAATCGGTGAAAGGGTTAATAGATCAATATACAACACTGATATAAGCTGTTCCATTATTTATTTTTGATTTGGTATATAGATAATAAATCATGTATTGAATTCGAAGAAAGCAAAAGAAATTGGATAGTACAAAGTAACAGGGAAGCATGATGGAAAGAATGAAACAAGTGAAACTGTGAGCTACTGCTCACTGATGATACCCCCGCCGCAAGTGGATAAAATTAATAGTGTAAAAATTCGTAAGGGTTCCACGGAACCCAGTGTCTCGCCTACTTTTGCTGTTAATCGCAGACTCAACAAAAATGAGGAAAAACATCAATAAAAATTTCCCTCTCGATATTTACTTTTGATTGAAAGAAGCTTCCAAATTTGGTAAAAAATCCAGGATAGTTTAAGAATCTAATAAATGTTTTATAAACTTTAACTGCAGACTGTATGTAATGTTAACTGGAAGAAAAACTAAGTCCATTTATATGTAAAATACAGAAAAAGTGAATTTTTTTTTACAAAATTTACTTCTGAATAATATCTTATGATCAGAAACAAGCTTTTGTCTGAGTTTGGTAGAAATCCAGGATAGTTTAAGAACATTATAAAAATTTTAAAAACTTAAACCACAGAGTGAATGTTTTGTTTCTGGCAAAAAAACTAAGTCCATTTATAAGTAAAATACGGAAAAGTGGAAATTTATTTTTACAAAATTTTCTTCTTGATACTATCTTATGATCATAAAAAAGCTTCTGTCCAAGTTTGGTACAAATCAAGGATAGTTTATGAAAGTTATTAAAATTTTAAAAAAACTTTAACCACAGAGTGAATGTAATGTTTCCTCGCAGAAAAACTAAGTCCATTTATAAGTAAAATACGGAAAAGTGGAAATTTATTTTTACAAAATTTTCTTCTTGATACTATCTTATGATCATAAACAAGCTTCTGTCCAAGTTTGGTACAAATCGAGGATAGTTTATGAAAGTTATTAAAATTTTAAAAACTTTAACCACAGAGTGAATGTAATGTTTCCTCGCAGAAAAACTAAGTCCACTTATAAGTAAAATACGGAAAAAATGGAATTTTATTTTTACAAAATTTACTTCTGGATACTTTCTTATGATCATAAACAAGCTTCTGTCCAAGTTTGGTAGAAATTCAGTATAGTTTAAGAAAGTTATTAAAATTTCAAAAACTTTAACCACAGAGTGAATATTTGTGGACGCCGCCGTCGACGCCGACGACGGAATGTAGGATCGCTTAGTCTCGCTTTTTCGACTAAAGTCGAAGGCTCGACAAAAATCATACAAGTGATGGGAAAACAGGAAGTTGGCGAGTGATGAATGTGAAAACACATCACACGGTATAGCTGACTTATATCAAGCCTGAAACCAAAGGAGTAGGTCCAGTAAGACCCCTTTTTGGCCCCAAAATATAACAGTTTCACAAAATTGTTAAAATATAAATTTATAGTTATTTATTGGACAGAAAAATGCTTCTGCTACATAAATATGGGCTGTTTTTGACAATTTTTTACAATGCACATATATTGGGTTGTAGCACCATTAAGTCATGCTAAATTACTGAAATCTTCAAAATTCTAGCATTTTAGTTAAATTTTAGACGGTTTCCATGTAAAACAAAAGTGGCCCCATTCGTCTTCATCCTTAATATTGAAATGTAAGTTGTAGTTCATGAAAATACATAACATATATAAAGGTTGTGGATGAACACGGATGCGGCCACTTTCATTTTTGACAAAAAACATCTGTAAAGTGACATTTTTCGGCATATTTGGTAGATTTTTCATATTTGAGCTTGAATCGGATCCTTTTTAATGACTAAATCAGTTAAAATCTTTCACATAAACTAATTGACTCAAGTGAAATAGACACTTAAGTGTTTAAAAAGTGCTCAAAATCAGTCCTTACCGGACCTACTCCTATCTATCAGAAATCCTTGTAGTGTAGTTCCTGAGAAAAATGTGACAAAAATTTTAAACTTGGCTATCATGTTTAAAATCATACAAGTGTTCGGTAAACAGGAAGTTGGCGAGTGATGAATCTGAAAACTCATCACACGGTATAGCTGACTTATATGATGGACTGACGGAAGGATGGATGGAAGGACAGACAGAGGTAAACAGTATACCCCCTTTTTTTAAAGCGGGGGTATAATAAGACAAAATCAAAATCTATATCCTCTTCACTTAAACTTCAATATCTTCCAGAAAAGAGTAAGAGTTTTGTTGATTAGTGAAAATCATAAGATTTACGAACACTATTCAGGAAATATGTGATAAGTACACCAGTAAAATATATTGCACAAATCATGAATAGTGTTTTTCTAATACAATACATCCTAGTTTCCCCTTATAAATTATATATTCAAGGACAGGCTATTATTTCATTCTACCAACAATAAACAATGGTTGATTGGACAAAAAAAACTTTTCAAACATGCTTCCCCTTCTGCATTCCAATAACAATGATTTCTATTCAAGTCAGTAATTTCTTACTGGATTCATAGTATTGTGGTTATCCTAAGAGCTGGTAACTTAGAATCTGCAGAGTCAAACCTAAGATTTTGACATTGGTATTTACTACTTAAATTAAATTTTCAGCAATGTGAGAGTTGCTTGATGTACAAACCTTGTCCTCTTTGAGCCATTTTTCTAATAGCTGTTTTCGACCTTGTTGCAGCACAGGTCTACACAATTCTAGTGACTCATACTTGTTCAGCTGGCCTTTGTCTAACAGAATACCAAAGTACTGTAACAATGGTGAGGTTGCACCTGGCTGAGCAGGTACCTGCTGGAATCTCTGTATTGTCTGTGGTGTTCTTAATATACCCTAAAATAGTCAAACCATTTAAATTTGGGAACATTTCTTATCTATAAATGAAAAATTTACTAGTGTTTTCACAGAACCATAAAAAGAGAAGGACTGTCAAGGGTAACACTTACAGCAGGGCAAACACAATTGTTATTGAAAGTTGAGGTTTACAAATAAACAATTGTTAATTATTGTAAAATTGTAAATAATGATTTAAGTTTACAATCTAATTTCTTAAATAGAGTCCATTCTTTTCTGTTATGTTATACAAATGACTTTGGCAAAACCATGAAATCAAATATACACAAATATAAGATTTTTCCTCAATTCACAAAAAATCATACAGTAAAACCTGTATAAACCAGCCGGCTACTGGACTATGAAAAAGAGCCGGTTTGGACAGTGAGACGGTTTATTCAGGTTTCCGTTTTGACCGGAAGTTAATGACTTGTGACGTCCGATATTTTGCATGTAAAAGTTCTCTCTGATTTTATATTATATCTGATAAATTAAAATACTTTCACTTCATTTTTCATTGTTTGCATTTGCATCCTAATGCTCGCATTGTTTGGATTGTAAGACGAGAGTTTCGATTTACTTCCATGATCATTAATTTGAAATGTTGGAATGGCCGATTAAAAAGCCAGAACATTATCAAATGTAATTTCATCACTCGATTTAAATTTGTTTATAGTTCAATCCGAGATATATTCGGTGTGTCTTTTCGTTTAAATGGCATGTTTATAATGTTTTAATAAATAAAACAGCTCACTACTGTCCGATTGTAAGTTCACAGTTTAACACCTGACTAATTGATTATCCCGAAAAGCCATATGGTATGAACAAATATGTTTTGATTACATATTGATCATTGAAATTAATTAGACAAACCGATTTGACAGGTAATAATTAATGTAATTAAGAGTATTGGGACTTCATAATAAGACCCGAATTCGGAATACACAGGGTCTGGTTTACAAAGGGTATTTTAACAAAGACTTTGAAGGGAAAAAAATGGGACTTTCATTTTCGGCCGGAATGGAAAGGAAACCGGTTTAATCAGGTTTGACTGTATTATCAAATTACAGGAATCCACAATAATTTATGTATGATTTTGCATGTATATGGATCAGCCTTTTAAGCACACAAATACTAACTTATTCTAAGGTAGCAATACACAGTTAGGAGTTTAGTTTCGCATTTTGGCCCCGGTGGATTTTTCAAACAAGAAAGTTATTGTGTAATAAAATTCATTTTTAGAGAGCTGAGTGCTAATTTAGTCTTCAAAGATGGTTTATAAGAGCATCAAGATTATGTTTTACATGTTTTATGGGCTATTTTCTGTTTGACAATCCGTATTTTCATAGCTAGACCGGCTATCGGTCCAGAAATTAATGTAATGTTTACAAACACTTTTTTTCTACACAAAGTTTTTGACGCAATTTTACAAAAAAATGAGACGAAAGACATATGATTTTCATTGGATTTGCTGAATGATATATGTACACAGTTTCAGAAAAGGTATTACTTCAAGCGATTGAAATTTTACTTTTAGCCAAATTTTGGGGAAATATGTGACATCTTTCCCCCCTTTTTTGCAATATTTAATAACAAATAAATGCAGATTGTTGCCATGGATACACCCAAAAGAAATTATATTTTATCATTTTATATACTGGATATAAAATCTATGGAAGATTCTGATTACATACATATGCACATATATGACACAAACAGTAAGCTTGATATTGCAAGAAAGCAATGAAAAGGGGATGGTAAAATCTATAAGGGCAAATTTTCATATTTTTTCCTAACTGTTTATTGCTACCTAATGTTTAATTAAAAACCAAATCCTCTTTACCTTGGGAGCACTAGCAGCTGCCTTTGCTGCTTCTGCATAATTTCCACTTTGGAACAAAGCATTAAACTTCCTGACAAACAGGTCTTCTCCACCTTGTAGGTTAGCCCTGGTTGCTATTTTGAGTGCCAAGTCTGGGTTATTTAAGGTAGTAGTGATGTACTGTACTATGTTGTCCTCTTCTACACTCACTGATAAAACCTAAATCGACAATAATAATAATCAATTTATTTTTTAAATAAATTTAACTTGCTATACAACAATAAAACTGAATCCAATTTAGGGTAAAAGAGAGAAACACTTTTCAAAATTGATTGTTGATGGGGGAAATGATAGGCAATTACAATACAATTTAATTTGGGTGTTGCATTTTCCTAAGAATTTTTGAAAAGGATATCCTGATTATTACATATTTATTTCAAAATGCAAATTTTATATTATGGGTAGTTTTAAATCTGGAACAGCCCTAATTAATTTTTATTAATATTCAATATTCAGTCATACATACTTGATAAATATGTTTTTAAACAAGCATAAGCAATCGTGTATGAAGTTTTTAATTTCCCCTTCCTCAAACTTTTAATTCAGAACATATCAAATTATGTTATTAGAGTCACTTAAAGTACTTAGGGTACTTTCTAAGACTACATTTTTTACTAACCTGTCCTTTTCTGTTGACACCAATTATTCCTGATGTTGCCTCATGTGGTGCAGTAACAAAGATTGTGTCACCACTGATCCTGTTCATATAAATACATGTTCCAGTCTCAATGTCATACAGATGGATGTAACCATACTTTGTAATCAGGAAAGAAACTCCATGTTTTGGACTGACCTGCAAGAAAGTATAGAGTTATATGACATTCAAAGGATCCTTTCATTTTATTGTCTTTCAATTTCATTAAACAAACTGAAACTGACTCATATAAACATTTAAAGGAGTACAAAAACTTATATATACTCTATAACTTGTGCTTTTGAAGTGTTTTTTTTTCTTTCTTCAAACCTCTTAAAAACCATCTATGCAATATGAATAATATTATCATATCTTTAATATCCGGTACCAAGTTATGACAACAGATTTGCATATTTGACTAAACATTCAAGCTATCATTAGTTTAGTAAATTATGAGTATCTATTATTTTGCAAATTTCTTTTTCTCTTTTCACAATATTTTTTCAGTTATCTGTTTTTACCTGCATTGCTACAGGAAAGTCATTCTGTGCTTCTGGTGGAAAGAATACATCAACAGCTTTCTTAGCAAATGGCTGGTTACCCTGAGGTGGTTGTCCAACTTCAATTACATGTAGCTACAATATAAATCATAACTTACTGTATAAACATCACTTCAAGTTACATAATATTTTGTTGCAGTCAGATTTTAATATTAATTTGACTATCCTTTCTTTTTAAATACTTTTGATTTGAAAGAAGAAACCCTGACCTATTGAGTTTATGTGACAGACGTTACCTTGCCTTCTTGAGCTCCACATTCAAACATAAAGAGGGTTGATGGATTAAGGTTATTGACTACTTTTCCTTGCCTCCTTGAGCAGCTCTAAGTACAGCAAAATAAAAAGAGGGTTGATGGATTTGGGTTATTGTCTACTTTACCTTGCCTCCTTGAGCTCCACGTACAGCAAACATAAAGAGGGTTGATGGATTTGGGTTATTGTCTACTTTAAAAGTGGAAAACGCTGCAGCATGTCCTTCTATTGGCTGACTGACTTTTCTCTCAGTAGAATACAACTGCATGGCTCCTACTACTCTATTTTGCTGTAAATTAAAACAGAAAATATGAATCTACAATTGACATCAAATAAAGGAGGAATACACATTGTATATATTGTGAATGCCCTTCCATCAAGTTATGACAATGTTTTTTATGCAATGAGTCAAGATTTACATGCATTTTTAGATATTTACTGTGCGTGAATAATTTTCAAACAATAAAAAAAAATCCTTCAAATTAAATTATGACTGAAATCAATTAGACTAGATGAACAAAAAAATAATGTTTTGATACTCTTACAAAAAAAAGCTTCTGATTGAGCTCAATATTCATATTAAAACAGATCTTTTGACTACCTTTAAGGCAAGGGTTGTGACATGGGCATTACCGATATGTGTTGATTGTGCATTTCAAAGTCTGGATGGAGATGACTCAACTTTTTCTCTGCTGTTTTTTTTTTGAATTATTTAGGATAGTTTGCAGTGACTGAGCAAGTGTTTTTAGTCTGCATGTGTTTCCACAAGTGAACCATGAGATATTAAGAAAATGTGATGCTGCAGGATGTAATGGAGATTGACCTGTTTATTAACTGATATCTGACTTATTGATTTTGAATAATCATCTTCTAGTTTTTTCTTATGACATAAATTTAAAATATGAAACTTTAAATCCTTTCAAGATAATTAAGGCTTATGTTGAGAACTAAGATTTAATTTTCGTTAGTCTATATATATATATTTAACCTATGGACTATTTTCTACATAATTGGAAAACGATAAAAACATAAAAGCCATATTAATAGCATGCTTTATTCCAATTTCCAACAATTTCTACAACAGCTTTGGTTAGTAAAAAAAAAAAAAAAAAAGAAACTGCTGCCTAATTCATGCAACTAGGCTAAGGCATAATTTTTATGACATAAGATGAAGGTCAAATGAGAGTCTACTTAAGGGTTGGGATTTACATATGTACATATGTTATATAAACAACTGTGTCAAACACAATTTGATGTTGTGGGAATATATAATATTTTCAATATGTAGAAATGTGATTTTTCTTTTGGTTAGATCTGATCATCATTGTCAAAAGTATAAAAGACAGACACAAAAACATAAAACTAAAGAGCCATCTACTAGAACATGTATCAGAGTATACAAAAAAATATTATAAATCCCTTTTTTTCTTTTCTATTCTTAACTTCTGCTGTAACTGTCAGCCTTTCTCTCAAAAGCTAAATATCTTTGTTTATATCCCTTTCCCCTTCCCTTCTGCGACACTACATTATTGACAGACTAGGTAAGAAGGTGAAGTGTATAGAAGGTGGGTGTGGCCTATACTTACTGCTGCCTCCTGCCCCGTCTGAAATGTCAATAAATGTATGGTAGAACACTTAAAGTGAGCAGGATACCTGTACTATATTTTCAACTTGTACATTGTTTTCACCATGTTAACTAGTATCTAATCAAAAATTGATCAACATTTATCACCAATCACCAATATGAGAAAAGGAGCAATTTTTAAGCATGTTGGTTCTTATCTCCCTTGTCAACATATTTATTGGGTATCAATTCGATCATAAACCAAAAACTGAACATCTTTTATACATAATTGTTTCTTTAAAATGAGAATATGAAGAAAAGAAATCCTCTACATATAGTACAGATATCCAAAAAAGATGTAATAAATATCATATTAATTCCTAAAACTGGCATTTAGAGAAACCTGCTACAAGTAAGGATAGAAATACACCTATGTGAATTATATTCTCTATGTTTGTGCTACGTTTTAACTACAGTTGTTACATAGCGATGAAATGAATGTATTTTATGTTTCAATGTTAAAAGATCAATTATAATTTTAAAACAAAGAAACAGCCTCTTGCCCTGCTTGCTTCTGTTAATTAAGAAAATTGATCCTTTTTTACCACGATATCCTCCAAATTCAAATTTTTTTACTTTTGAGCTTTTACTCAATTTAGCTTTAACAATAAGAACATTGTAAATTTTATATAAACTTTCAGTAAGTCTTTTTCACCAACATGTGTTGAAATAATAATTTCACAGTTTAATACGAAAACTTACTGATTTCTGATGGCTATTAAAGGAAGATATTACAAAGACAAGCAAAACAAAGAGAACTGTTTCCCTGCCTAGATAAGTATTTACCTGTGCTGATATTCCAATTAACAGCAGCCATTGTTGTTTAGCATCTGTCCTGTAGTTGATGATCTGACACCCAGCTAAGTTAGTGTGACGATCAAACATCTTCTGTGGTTGGGAGTCACCTAAAATAGAAGGGATTAATATACATCAACATATTGAAAATACAATTGTACAGGGGGTGGGGAGGAGGAGTAAATCTCAAGGTTCTTTCCATCATTTCTCCCCAAATCTACATACAATGTGCATTATTTCAAATACAAATCATTAATTAATTTCTTTAGTCATGTTTTAAAGCTTTATTTTTATAAATTTTAGATTGTTTTTTTTTTTTAAATCACTAATGCTATTACCTATTAAAGCATGCATTTAACAAGAAATAATGTTCTCCAATCTGTAACACTGAAAAGCATTCACTCTGGGAGTCTGTGGTAGATGTACGATATTAACATCTAATTAGGTAATTAATGGTAAGTTATTTAGCCTGGTTTAAAAATCTTTAATAGAGACAACAAAGATACCTGACATTTAGATTTTTTTTGTTATTCTTGTAGACTGAAAAAGTTACCTTTGATTAAACTAAACTGTTCAACATTAACCTAAAAATGCCTGGATGCTGACATCCAGCTGAAAGTGCACTAGCAAGCACCTTAAATGTTCCTGTGACTTATAGTAGTGTGTTTTTGATTTTGATATACATGTAAATGTAACTTGAACCAAATGTCAGAGGAAGATATAAAAGTATGTAAAATTAGTCCCTACTGTCTTATGTATGATGATTCGTTATGTAACAATATGATGAGTGAAATTTGATATAACCGTAATCCAATTTTTCTTAAATTGATTTTTAATGCCAAGAAATTGTTCCTACTTCTGTAACTGAACCAGCATGCAATATATGCAAATTAATGTTCTAATGATTCTGATAAGTCAGTAGACATCAATAGGCATACATGTACATGTTTACAGTTCAGAAATTCCTACATCTCAATATGAAAATCATACTAACTCAAACACAACAAGTAGTTATAGGTTGTATTGACTTACTTTTGACAAAGTTTTAAAACATGATATAAATTTAAAAAAAAACATGCAAATATATGATATCTTTCTCATGGATTACACAATTTGGGAAAGGATAAGCCCAGAAATCCCCCAAACTTTATATGGTAAACTAAAAAGTAGGCAGATAGAAAATCTACCACAGCGTTTTTTGGTCAAGATGGCACTTCAAGCATGTATCATCAAATTCATATTGCAAGGAATGGAAGCTAATATATGCTAAAGTTTAAAAAACCTATTTTCACACCACAAGAGTATCATCATGCATATTTACCTTGGCCTTTACAGAAATGAAGACAGAAATGATCATAATAAGATTTATTTCTTCCATTATACACAAAATACAACATGAACTAAAACAATTATCTTTTTTCCTAGTTGAAATGTTAAAACATTTGTTGTGAACTTCATAACTATTGTAAATTTTGTTTTATGTCATTGCTGAACAAACTACATTGCACAAAAGTGACATATATCTTTTATATTTTTGTAAATACAAGATAGACTCTACACACAGAAGAAACTTGATAATCACCCTAAAATGTACAGCAATCAAGTATTGCATAATTGGTATATATCAAAGATCAACAAGAGGTGTTCTGCTTTCCTTAGAATCAATGACATCTTTGGTTTCATCACTTGTTTCAATAATTATAGAAATGAGTAAAAAATTTCAAGTAAATTTAACTAGAGGCTCTCAAGAGCCTGTGTCGCTCACCTGTTACTGAATTATTGATGTCGGCCATCTTGGTTGGTAGGCGGGGTCATTAGACACTTTTTTAGTATAAATACCCTAGTAACGATTGTGGCCAAGTTTGGTTATATTTGGCCCATAGTTTTAGGAAAGAAGATTTTTGTACAAGTTACAAAAATGAGGAAAAGTTGTTCAATATTGACTATAAAGGACAATAACTCCTTAAGGGGTTCTCTGATAATTTTGGTCATGTTGACTTATTTGTAGATCTTACTTTGCTGAACATTATTGCTGTTTACAGTTTATCTCTATCTATAATAGTATTCAAGATAATAACCAAAAACTGCAAAATTTCCTTAAAATTACCAATTTTAGGGCAGCAACCCAACAACGGGTTGTAGGATTCATCTGAAAATTTGTGAGGGGATAGATCTTATTCTGATGGACATTTAAATCTTGAAAGATTTGCCATCAATGTCTTAGTTTCAAAGATATAAAGCAAAAACTGCATTTTACCACATGTTCTTATTTTAGCCATGTCGGCCATTTTGTTTGGTAGGTGGGGTTATCGGACACATTTTTTAAACTATATACCACAATTATGATTGTGGCCAAGTTAGTTTAAATTTGGCCCAGTAGTTTCAGAGAAGAAGATTTTTGTACAAGTTACAAAAAATGACGAAAAAGTTGGTAAAATTGACTATAAAGGGCAATAACTCCTTAAGGGGTTGACTGACAATTTTGGTCATGTTGACTTTTTTGTAGGTCTTATTTTGCTGAACATTATTGCTGTTTACAGTTTATCTCTATCTATAATAGTATTCAAGATAATAACCAAAAACTGCAAAATTTCCTTAAAATTACCAATTTTAGGGCAGCAACCCAACAACGGGTTGTAGGATTCATCTGAAAATTTGTGAGGGGATAGATCTTATTCTGATGGACATTTAAATCTTGAAAGATTTGCCATCAATGTCTTAGTTTCAAAGATATAAAGCAAAAACTGCATTTTACCACATGTTCTTATTTTAGCCATGTCGGCCATTTTGTTTGGTAGGTGGGGTTATCGGACACATTTTTTAAACTATATACCACAATTATGATTGTGGCCAAGTTAGTTTAAATTTGGCCCAGTAGTTTCAGAGAAGAAGATTTTTGTACAAGTTACAAAAAATGACGAAAAAGTTGGTAAAATTGACTATAAAGGGCAATAACTCCTTAAGGGGTTGACTGACAATTTTGGTCATGTTGACTTTTTTGTAGGTCTTATTTTGCTGAACATTATTGCTGTTTACAGTTTATCTCTATCTATAATAGTATTCAAGATAATAACCAAAAACTGCAAAATTTCCTTAAAATTACCAATTCAGGGGCAGCAACCCAACAACAAATTGTCCGATTCGTCTGAAAATTTCAGGGCAGATAGATCTTGACCTGATCAACAATTTTACCCCATGTCAGATTTGCTCTAAATGCTTTGTTTTAAAGATATAAGCCAAAATATACATTTTACCCCTGTGTTCTATTTTTAGCCATGGCGGCCATCTTGGTTTGATGGCCAGGTCATCGGACACATTTTTTAAACTAGATACCCCAAGGATGATTCTGGCCAAGTTTGGTTAAATTTGGCCCAGTAGTTTCAGAGGAGAAGATTTTTGTAAAAGTTTACGGACGCAGGACGACAGACGACGGACGCAAAGTGATGAGAAAAGCTCACTTGACCTTTCAGGTCAGGTGAGCTAAAAATAGAAGATGTGGTATGATTGCCATTGAGACAACACAAGAAACCTAATGATGTAAAAGTTCACCACATACTGATATGTTAAGAACGTGCAAGATTTTAATTTAATTAGCATTTCATTAAAAATCCACTGCACTGCATAAGAAACATTGATAGTTCCTACTAATATATCACTTCCATGAATTTATAAGCAAACAAGAAATCTTAAATCTTTCCTTAATCCCAGAATTCTCTGTTTGACCTATCACATTAAAAAAAAAATTACCTTCCATGCCCCAATGATAACAAGCTACATCTGTTACCAAGGCAACTGTATTCACAGTTATCCATTTCCAGAAAACAACTTCCTCTGTCATGGTGTGGGACTTCATTTTACTCTTCATTTCAATGTTAAAAATCTGTAAGGTCTTTCCAGCTATAAAATGACAAATCACAAATTATCGGACATATCAAAAACACTTCACAAATTACTATAAATTCCTGTATATATCTTGGCATGATGTTTTATTTTAATGGAAAATTCGTACAGACCCAGAAACGTGTGTCCCAACAGGGATCACAAGTTTTATCGTCATTGTTAAACTCAGTGAAAGATTTGTACTTGATCTATTTGACAGTATGGTAGCCTCTGTTCTTAATTATACTTCGGAAATATGGGGTTTCAATCGAGGTAAAGATGTTGAGATTATTCACAATCGTTTCTGTCGATATATTTTAAAAGTTGTCAAATCTGTCCCGAATTTTTTTTTATATGGAGAATTGGGCCATTTTTCTATGTATATTAATTATTATAAGAAAAATTATAATTTTGAAATATTGGATGAATATCTTAACAAAACACCTATTGTTTATGATGTTTATAAATTGTTACTTGATGATGCCAATAATGGCAAAAAAAACTGGGCTTCTAATGTATGTGACTTACTATTTGATAGTGGTCTCAATTATATATGGTATCAGCAATCAGAAATACATACTATTGGATTTTTTTATGTAATTAAGAATAGAATTAAAGATCAGCATATACAAAGATGATTAGCATATGTGGAAAAGAGCGAAAAACTTAGTATTTATAAAGATATAAAGTTAGAATTTAGGTTTGAACATTATTTAGATTGCTGTTATAATTCACACTTTTTAACTAAATTGTGAAGTGGTACATTTAAACTGAACATTGAAACAGGAAGATATACTGGCATGGCTAGAGAATTCCATTTATGTAAATGTTGTAATATGCAGTGTGTTGAAAACGAATACCACTTTTTATTAGTATGCCCTGCCTATAGATCAATTAGGCCTATATTATATATATTTGCCAAAATTCTATTGTTCTTGGCCAAACCTTACTAAATTACAGTATCTATTTAAATTAAAGTCTGTTTTATGATGAGTTAATTTACATATTAAAAAATTGTGTAACTACATAAAATCTGCGTGGTCAATCAGATCACATATTGTTACTTAATGTTATTTGCTTTCTTGTAATGATTTATATGTATTGATCTCTGCTGTTTATCATTTGTCATGTTGTAAATATGTTTTTCGTTGCTATAGCATATATATGCTTTTTGCAATAAAGTATTCATTCATTCAAACAGTAAACAAAATTGGAAAAATTTGCTGGGAGTCGGACAAATATTGGCCATTCACTGGTTTCAAATGTCTGGTGTTTCTGCTTAGTGCTAACTTTTTCTGTTTAAATTTTGTGATTTTGATTTCCCCCAAACATGGGCTTAATATTAGATACAGAAGTTACCAGGGCTGCGTTCAATATCCTAGCGGCTACGTAGCGCTACGATATTGAACTCAACCCTGACCTAGCACGACTAGTATCAGAGAAAACAGGTTAAACTTTCATATTATACAAATATTTTTTTTTATAATCTCAATTTTTGACAACTTACACAGATGTTAAATTAGGTCTAAATCTGTTTAAAAATCTTTTTACAGGATTTACAAAATAATCATGTTAATCTATTCACACCCTTTAATATTTACCTTTGAGTGCAATTACTTTGCTAGCAGGGTTCATGATGGCAGAGTCTGCTGAGATGGGTCTTCTAATAGGATTAGAAGAATCATTCATATCAATGATGACAACTTGGGCAGTTTCTCCCACTTTCTCTCGAATACAAATAAATTTGTCAGACTCCATGGTAAGAGTACTGAACCCAATATTTGCAGCATTGATTCCAACATTTTGGAGCTACAAAACAAAAAAAATCTTAAATTAGTGACTTTAATCTATAATGTGGTAAAAAAAATATTGCAATTATATTACTAGTACTTAATTCATGAGAAAAGATGAAAATTATTCCATGATTCTAATTTTCATTCTATAAGTCTTTTAAAATAAGTACAAAAGGTGCAGCTGTCCTTAGTTACGAATATAGTTATCCACAAATACACCTTTGACTTATTTGACCTATAAGTCTAGTACATCTACATGTACATATGAACAGTGACCATTGTACCCTAAAATCCCCTAACAAGTTAACCACTGAAATGTCAATATAGTTCAGTTTATCAGTGGTTTGTGATGAATTTCCTGATAAGAAATATCAGTGATAGATAAGATGTTTCAAAAAGTAAAAACCTTTTTTCTATCTGAAAATCAATTACAATAACCTTCAACTCTAATCATTTATTCATGAAATGCAAAGGTATTGAGATAACAAATGAAAGAGATAAAGTACAGAATCCTCAAACAAACTGGCTGATTAGCTCCATTTATCATATTAACTGACTACAAACATTGCCAAGAAAAGTAAAGTGACATGATACATTGACACAGTTTTTTAGTTTAATAAATTTTCAACAGAATTTAATTTCTGTTTACTGTACATGAATAAAATAAGGATATGGAGTATAAATACCAATGAGACAACTATCTAACAGCAACAAGGTCAAAATGAAGTAGATTTAAGCAACTACAAGTCACGATTCAGCCTTCAACAAGGAGCAAAACCAATACGGTTTAGTTTGCTATAACAGTCCCACCCACCCTGACAAAAAGTTAATGCCCAAATTTTGAATGTTGGCCATGGACAATTGTATCCCAAAAATGTATCTGTTCAATGTCAGGTGCAACATGTATATTGGTTTTTGTAGACCAATATATTCAGATTCTAATCAAACAGTTAAAATTATCTTCTAAAATTATGAAATGATTCTAAAAATTCTCAAGAACTAACACTTCAGATAAAACTTTAATGCAAACATAAACATTGATTAGCAAAGCTTCACATTTGACTTAACAAAGCTTTTTTCAAACAAGAATGGTTTGAAGATATTTGTATATTTCAGTGAAAACATGTGATGACATGTGGTACTTTTTGTATCAAATAAAGAAATAGGAACTCTGAATTAAAACAATTTAAATTATTTGTATTAATTTTTCTTTACCAATCCCCTCCCAGATTTTTCTATTTTCTTTTCTAAAGTCATGGAATAAAAAGTACAAATTAGCTATCAATTATTTATTAGATTGTTCAGATAATGTCCAAACAAATATCAAAAACAACAATAAAATTAAAAGTAATTGTATAGAAGTGGTCATCAACTGATTATTTAAGAGTGGCATGATACAGAACTATTGGTTTTATTGATCTCCAGTTTTGCTACCATAGAAAACTGTATATATTGATTTAAGGATGGTATTATCTGTGTACAAGTGTATTTCCAATATAAATTGAGTATAACATGCTTTCTAAATTGAGCTGGAAAAAAATCTGTTCATGTCTTGTCAAATCAATCAGCATGATCAGTAATTTAAAAGCCACAATCAACTGAATGTTGTGAAATATTCATAAGTTATGCCTAATCATGCTAATGATTCAAATCATTCTGTCTTTCAAATATATCATGTACTTAAATGACATAAAAATGTTTTTGTTCAGAATATAAACATTATCTATAATTATCATGATTATTAGATATTTTTACTGTCCTCTTCTCTTCTGAGAACTAAAAAGACCATCATACATGGTAGGTCAAAACACGTATACATGTAGAAATGTACATTATGTATGTTCTACAGTTGTTCCCTGTCAATATTCTTATTATAATAAAGAACAGAGTACTAGTGCAGTCACCCCCTGCATTAAACACAATTTATTTTACAAATGATACCAGGACAATAACTTAACAACCACTTTTTGTTGTTCTTTTAAACTTCTTTATAAATATGTTAAACCAGATGCTCCGCAGGGCGCAGCTTTATACGACCGCATAGGTTGAACCCTAAACGGTTGGGGCAAGTATGGACACAACATTCAAGCTGGATTCAGCTCTAAATTTGGATTGTGAGATTAAATAGTTGACACAGCATAGGTTTTGGACACAGAATGAATGTGGTCTAATGAACTTAAAATAATTTTTTTGTCTTTGAGCAATCACTATGCTGTTGAATATTAATCCTCTCAAAAAAATGTTTGAAGAAATTTTCTTTTTATTTATGAAATCTGAAATGAGAAAAATTAACCCCCCCCCCCACCATTTTTTTTTTCACATCCCCCTTTCCCTTTTTTCAAAACTGATCTCAATTCAAATTTCTAATGGAGTTTGCAACAATAACTACTCATTTAAATACATCATAAAATATTAAAATGTAACAAAAAGTGCTTGTTATCACTGAATGGTAAAGATTGTTTTAATTTATCAGTTGGTAGTAAAAGTGAATATACATTGTGCATTGTATAAAACAATGATTTAAGTTGATTCAACTACTATTCTGGACAAAGAAAGATAACTCCAATCAATTGAAAATTTCTTGCTATTGCACAATATTGTGCAATTAGATATTTCTTGCTATTGCACAATATTGTGCAATTAGATATTTCTTGCTATTGCGCAATTGAAAATATTTGCTATTGCACAATACTGTGCAATTGAAGATTTCTTGCTATTGCATAATACTGTGCAATTGAACATTTTTTGCTATTGCACAATACTGTGCAATTGAAGATTTCTTGCTATTGCTGAATACTGTGCAATTGAAAATTTCTTGCTATTGCACAATACTTAATATAATAATTTTGGATCCTGATCTGAACCAACTTGAAAACTGGGCCCATAATCAAAAATCTAAGTACATGATTAAATTCAGCATATCAAAAAAGCCAAAGAATTCAATTTTTATTAAAATCAAACTTAGTTTAATTTTGGACCCTTTGGTATTTAATGTAGACCAATTTGAAAACGGGATTAAAAATTAAGAATCTACATACACAGTTAGATTTGGCATATCAAAGAACCCCAATTATTCAATTTTTGATGAAATCAAACAAAGTTTAATTTTGGACCCCGATTTGGACCAACTTGAAAACTGGGCCAATAATCAAAAATCTAAGTACATTTTTAGATTCAGCATATCAAAGAACCCCAAGGATTCAATTTTTGTTAAAATCAAACTAAGTTTAATTTTGGACCCTTTGGACCTTAATGTAGACCAATTGGAAAACGGGACCAAAAATTAAGAATCTACATACACAGTTAGATCTGGCATATCAAAGAACCCCAACTATTCAATTTTTGATGAAATCAAACAAAGTTCAATTTTGGACCCTTTGGGCCCCTTATTCCTAAAAACCTGTTGGGACCAAAACTCCCAAAATCAAACCCAACCTTCCTTTTATGGTCATAAACCTTGTGTTTAAATTTCAAAGATTTCTATTTACTTATACTAAAGTTATGGTGTGAAAACCAAGAATAATGCTTACTTGGGCCCCTTTTTGGCCCCTAATTCCTAAACTGTTCAGACCTCAACTCCCAAAATCAATCCCAACCTTCCTTTTGTGGTCATAAACCTTGTGTTTAAATTTCATTGATTTCTATTTACTTATACTAAAGTTATTGTGCGAAAACCAAGAATAATGCTTATTTGGGCCCTTTTTTGGCCCCTAATTCCTAAACTGTTTGAACTAAAACTCCCAAAATCAATCCCAACCTTCCTTTTGTGGTCATAAACCTTGTGTCAAAATTTCATAGATTTCTATTTACTTAAACTAAAGTTATAGTGCGAAAACCAAGAAAATGCTTATTTGGGCCCTTTTTGGCCCCTAATTCCTAAAATTTTGAGACCAAAACTCCCAAAATCAATCTCAACCTCCTTTTGTGGTTATAAACCTTGTGTTAAAATTTCATAGATTTCTATTCACTTTTACTAAAGTTAGAGTGCAAAAACTAAAAGTATTCGGACAACGACGACGACGACGCAGGACGACAACGATGCCAACGTGATAGCAATATACAACGAAAAATTAAAATTTTTGCGGTCGTATAAACTATTATTAAAACGCAATTTTGACATATAGTTGAATGTTTTCTCTTGAAAAAATAACATACATTTTACCTATCAAATTAGGCTGAACTCAAAGAAATTGGATACAAATATATTGTGGTAATGTCTACGGACAAGACAATTTCAGTTAAAAAAAAAAATCTGTTAGAATTAATTGTGACTATATTTATGTTGAAAATACTGAGTTTTAATTTGAATAGATAACTTTCATCACCTATAAATAAGATTTAAGTTCCATAGCAGACAAATAAATGAATTTAATACTTGTTATGTACAAGTGTCTTGTCCGTAGACACTTCCTCATTTGCTGTTAATACTGAAATGCAAAAGATAAAGTTAGAGAGAGAGAAATACTTTTTCTTCATTTGATTTAGTTAATCTTTTAAGGTATGCAGCAACTGGAATAAACAATATTGAAGTAAAATAAGGTATGCTTTTTATGACTGATAATCTGACACTTTTTAAAATCCACTCCTGTAAAGTAATTTTACAAAAATTGAGAACAGTTAAATTACCATTTATTTATTAAAAATAAGATATTTCTAAGTTAAAACAACACATAGGACTAATTAAGACCCATAAAGCCAAGCAATATTGATAAAAAGACATGTCTACGGACAAGACATGTGTCTATGGACAAGACATTCTGACATATTTTTTAATTTTTTCCTCTATTAATAGATGGTAGAAAAAAATGTTAGTAGTGTTATCATAACTTCAAAAGAACAGAAACTTAGCAATGCAACATTAATGTAATTATGCTTCCAGTTTACTAGGGAATGCATGTCTACGGACAAGACATTTTTTTCACTTTATTTGTATATCCAACTTTGTTGGCATATATCTCCAGCTAGGGTACTTCAATTTTGATAAATGAGGTAGTTTTTGATAATGTATATACCAGAAGAGAAAACAAAACACATAATAGCATAAATTTGATTTATTTTTCTCTTTTATCACTACACTGAGCAAGCTAAAAACAAAAGTACAAAACTTCATAACAAGCGCATAGTATTCAACTTTTTATCATAACTTTGTAACCACTGAAGATTTTTTGTTGCAACAAACAGTAAAAGAAAGATGAATAAATTGTCTATAGCAATGAACCAATAATGTAGTTCAAATTAAGTTCACTTATTAACTATGGGGGGGCTAGACCATTTTCGGGACGCCGGGATCGGCCGATTTTAGCAACGGGAAATCGGGATTGCCTTGTTTAAAGATCGGGAATTCGTGATATAAAAACATTGGGATATGGGAAAGCCACGTTTTTAGCCACGGGAAATTGGGATTATTATGTTGAAATATAACGAGATTGACAAACAACTGTACCTTGGACAGATAAAAGTGCCATTTTCATTATACTTCAATCAGAGTCGCATCTAGAAACAGTGTAGATCCAGATCAGAGTACATGTAAACTCCAAGGGTGACTGAGTTGACTTGGTCTTCTCCCGACCATCAGTAACACGCTTGCTGAAGTTGGGCGTCCGTTTGGCTGTGCGGGATGTATCAAGTTCGCAGTCACGTCGGTCAGAATGGGGACGTTAAATCGGATGCCTTGTGTAAAGAGAGTGCCACGCTCTTTGTACGTTAAGAACCCTTGCAACAACTCTTTGAGGCCTGTTGCAAGGCAAAATTTCTGTCCCTATCCAATCTACCCTCATTTTCCAGTGGCAGTCCAAATATCTCCGACCATCATTCCCTGAAAGGGCCTCTATTATGACAAGACCTACATATTGTATTTATTGTGAACTTGTTCTCGTCCTGAATATGCATGAAGTATTTGCCACTGGACATTAAGCAACCAACAATCAATCAAATCAATAAGAATACATGTAACAGTAAGTTTAGAGATAAGCTTTGAGCTTGGATCAGGTCTTCAATTATACCGTTAACTAAATGATTTTGATTTAATTACATATATAAACTTCCTGTAGCAGACGATGCATTTTTGAAAGTCATCATGACAGAAGATTCTCAAATTATATCAATTAAAACCCTTTTGTTGTTCCTCAAAGACGAACATTCTTTGCCTTTCCTTAAGGAAAAAAACAAACATTGTGCTAAAGGACAGCGAAAGCTTGACTGACTTAAACAAATTTAAAAAATATGTTATCAATTATTGGGGAATTAATGAATCGGCCTGTGAAGAAAGGATGGGTACAAATGTTAATAATTACATGAGATGTATGTTTCATTATAATACGTACGTTATTCTGATTGGCTAACTGCACATCACATGTTATTCCTTAAGTAATTGCATTACACAATAAAACTGTTCATTCATGATAACACGAGGTCCCACAATAAAGTACGCAGGTAAGTTAAATAAAAACTTGATTAAAATCGTTTTTTCATGATCCTGGCTAAAAAAATGTAATTATAAGTTTTGAAGGCTTCTTTTTGTAACTTCATAGGGTTATAAAAGCGTTCACCGTGCGCACATTTTTATTCTTCGGTCAACGCTTTTACACCCCAATGAAGTTACAAAAAGAAGCATTTAATTCTTAAATACAAAGATAGGATGGCAATACAAAGATGACAAAGGAAAAGTAATAAACTTTTCCATTTATACACAGCATCAATGGGATCACGAGAAAACATTCTTTCAAACTAAAAGATCAAATTTGATAGGAGCATGTAGAAAATTATCTCTTTCTGTTATAGTACTAATAAGTATTCATTCAATCAACTTGAAAATATCGTTTGATTTTTTATAAAAGTTGTATATATACAAAACCTTACCCCCCTTTTTTCCCCTAAACGTGTGCATCCAGTTTCTTATCAAGCCAAATTCTTGTATTGACTTTGGCCAATTTTCTGACTGGCTATACTGAAGATTTATGTGAACAAAAAATGCTTATATGCAGCTTGACGTCACAGTAATATTGATAATACATATTCGGATTGGTTACGCTGAAAGACTTTGAACATCAATCATATCCGAGACATTTAAATCGTAAGCATTGAAACTTTAAACTTTTAAATTTTGGAACAAATATATCGGGATCGGGATTTTTAACAAAATATGTCCGGGATTTCAGGATTTTCTGATATTAAAACAGGGAAATCGGGATGAGACCCCCTCTAGCCCCCTCTCAACTATCAATTGATAAAAACAGCGAAATTTTAAATGAAACAACATAACATGAAATTTTGCCCATTTTAGCGTGTATTTTAGTGTTTTTTTTTTCAAAACGGTAACACCTATACATGATATTTGATATTCATTGTGAAGCCCTACATTCTCTTCTTCAGTTCAAAGATGTATTACTTATGTAAAGTTTATCTTCTTGTCTTTACAAGCCTATAACATAGACCCAATATGAAATGCATATCTGATCTTGGCTAGGCCGTAAGGTTATTAAGCACATTTATATACAAAATGTAGATCCCTCCCAATCTGTTGATGATTACTTGTAAGAATAACTGTCAACAGTTCTCCATTCTTAAAACTTTAAAATAGGGTTGGCTTGTTACAAATTAGAAATTTGGAACATACGTGATGATTTGAATGACTCATACTAGCATTTTGAAATCATGGTAAAGTTCTGGTTAGGGGGCGTTCCTAGTAACACTTGTTTTAGTCAGTAGAACTGTAGTAAAGCAAAAACTTCCACAAGCTATTGTAAATAAGACATTTATTGAATTCCTGAACAGAGTTGTCTCAGCATAAAAGGTGACTTATGACGGTAAAAAAACAAGTTTATTTCCGGTTTTTTCGTGCCAAATCATCAACTGCTAAAATGCTCTCATTTTAAAAAGAAAGGGTGCATACATGAATTTTTTATACATAACCAAGGTTTCTAAATAAATGTATCTTTCGCAATGATAAATGTAAACAATAACACAAAAATAGCTGTCAAAATAGTTAATTATTGTCTTGACGAGGGGCGTGAGTTCGGCATGTTACCGGTACGGCTAGCGTTTATTTACGCACCTGCAAATGCTCCTGGAATCGGATGGGCAGCTGTTGTGTCATTTTAATATCCAACCAGTCCTGGTTTAACTTTTGCTTCACGAAATGTAATAAAAAGGAATAATGACCGGTTCACCGGTACTTCTCTGGCTGACCGTAGTGTCTTTTACTGTTCAAGATGGCGGTTTCCAGCGTAAGAATACAATCCGTCGCTTATCGTACCAACAAATTAGTACCAACAATCAATATCAATATCTAGAAAATATCTTTTCTTCTCAAAAATAATAGAATAAGATAGAAATAATCCTAAATTCTTATTGTTAAATTTGTAAACACTATTATCACTGAAAACTAAAGTTGGACTATATTGTATACGTATTGGAAAACCTATTAACCGTGCAATAATTCATTCATAGAGAATACTTCCGTGTCATGAATGACGTCAAAGGTCAAAGTTGTCCAATATCACATGATCATACATTGTGAGAGTCTAGTCGAAAGCTTTTCTTTAATATTTTTTTTTAGTCCCAGATGCTGATGCTCTTTCGGGATCCGGGAATTCTTTTTTCGAATTTCGGGATGTCGGGATTTTTTTTTTAAATTCTGGACCTCGCCGGGGATTTCGTGTTTTAAGCCTGGGATTTCGGGATCAGGACCCTCCTACCCCTATTAACTTTAACCAAGGATTTGTAAAGTAAGATCTATACAAATTCTTGCTTTAACAAAATGAAAAAAGTACAATACCTCTTACTTATATGACAGTCGCAGAGATTCCATAATACTGATCGATGCTATTTACGAGGGTTATTCGGGTTGAACCACATTTATTTCTCCATAGACAGAAAGTTCCAACAAAATTACAGTCATTCCTCAAATGTACATTTGTAGCTACCTGGCTACATAGTCCCTTATATCATCGGCCGCTATGAGACCAAATTTATAATTGAGTTTAAAAGATTGAATAACAAAGTTATGTTACGGACGGCCTATTTTACTGTACCAAATCTAATGGATTCTGAAAAATCATCAACGCATGCCACTCTGGTAATTCTGGTAATACTTTCACAAAGATATATTATATATATAAATCAATGACATTTCAACAAATGACGTGATGTAATTTTTATTTTGGGTACCATGGGTACCGTACACATCCCTTTATATTCCAAAACGACGACCGAATAGATTTTTTAATATTAAAAGAGACAACCAAAGAACAGATAATAGCCCAATGCCACTATATTTGGTCTTCAACGCAGCCAGAAAATCCCGAAACCGGAGGTAGCCCTCAGCTGGCCCCTAAATAAAAATGTGGACTAGTTCAGTGAAAATGGACGTCATAATGAACGCCAAAATATATAAATGAACTAAAATACACAAAAAAGCATACAACAGTCGGAAAGCAAGCCCTTAAAAACGACCGTTGTTGTTACTTTCTTAAGGATGTACTTAGGTGAGGTTAGGTAAAAATTAAGAAATTAAGAAATTAAAGTTGTTACTATAAGCTGGTAGAGCATTAATTAAAGGGAAAATTCACGATTTTTTACTTATGGTTTAAATATGTTCATTATGACATAATATATATATATTCACAAAGTTTTATCGCTATATGTGCAGTAATAAAGGAGAAATTCAATAATTAATGAAAAAATATTAACTACTTCCTGTAGGTCGTGACGTTTTCTCCTGGTTTTTGCATGCCGGGATTTAAAATACAATCATTAAAAGTCTTGGTTTTTAACTATATTTTAACGTAATCGTAAGCGCGCCGATGACTAGTGCTATATCTAATAACCATCCGATAATAAGAAAATAAAACGCACAGACGTGCAGTTGTACACATTCATGAGATAATTTTTCTATATTTCCCTAAATATTTCGATTTATTTTTGTATACAGCACAAGAAATTTTTATTATTATTATTTTACTTTAACATGTTTACCGGTAATATATGCTTTTTCATACTGATAAAGTGAATAAATTGAAGTATATAACTTTAAACTGTTAAGACAATATATAGGTTTACGCTTATTGACCTTTTACTATCTACGTTATTACTAAGTTGATGTGATGTGTGTATTATTCTCCGAGAAGACTCGTGAAGGTAAAATGTTATTTGAAGATTGGTAATTAGCTTGGCCTCTAGGGCACTTCGTGCCAGGTGCGACTGTCTATTCAGATCAGTGGATTTTAAGACAGGAGGTCGCGTTTAATACACAAATTTAAAATACATTTTCAAGGTGTTGACAAATACAAGTGAATCGCCGTGGAATTGTTTAATTATATTTGATGCTATTATTTTATTTGAATTCAAATAAGTAACTAAACTAAAAAATGAACCGGTTAAAGTATGGAAATTAAATTTAGTTTTCGGAAGAAAATGATATACACTCTTATGATTTATTAATGTTTTTTAAAAAGGGAAAATAGAACTAGTTTTACAAAAGCATTTTAATTGTCTTATAAAGGCAAAAAATGTACGGGAACACTTAAATTTAGACATTTGAAAGCCATGATCAAAGAAAGGTGTACCTGTATTACATTTTTACTTCTAGCGTTTGACATTAGATTTTAGCTGAGACTACTATAACACAGTCTCAGATTTAAGTGAGGTCGGAAGGGTTAATCTTATGAAAAATAATTATCTGATATCATTTGGATTATGGAAGGAGCTATACTATAAAAATACATAAATTTATTACCAATACACTCGAGATCAAAGGTTGTTAATTTTGCTGTTCAAGTTAACTTTTACTCACATATCTTTATATTTTGATTTGAGCGTTCTTGTTTTTATATGACAGTTTTTTTCAGTTCTCTTATCTGGTTAGACGAAAGCAAACCTGCACAGTATATTCTGCATTTGTATAGTCCGAAGATTACAAATTGATATTCTTATTTCACATGTAAAATGAATGAACAGTTATTAAAATAAAACTGCATTCATTACAAAATATACCACTGTTTTCTAGAGTGAAAATGAAGTCACATATGTGAGGATAAAAACTAGACGAATTACTTGTATGAAATAACGGGACTAAAAATTATATATAAAAACGGAAGAATAGGTGCTGAAATATGTATAAATAAAAGTAAAATTGAAATTAGATAACAGTGGGATAATCTATACGTATTTTTGCGATTACTGTTAAAAAAATTGTTAGATTTTGTACACAGGCCGTATATCACGGACAGTTTTATATTGGTATGGTATATTTTATAAATTTTACCTGTGCACACCTGGCTCACTCGCGATCACGCATGTGATTCGTTGACCTTGTTCATTGCGTATTAAATTAAACAAGCTTGCCAGGAAGTCGACCGTTAGAATACCCGAATATGTCACATTTACAATACCCCGGTAATTACCTGTATTAAGCCATGCTGATTACAAGAAGACAAGTTTTTGAACGTGGGTCAAGTTAAGTAAAAACCCAAAATAAGCTAAAAATATACGTTAGAAAAAAAAGCATTTAAAAAAAATTTTACATAGGAAATAAATCTCAGTTTATAATAAGTATCTCCGGACTTTTTTTCACTTTATTGAGACATACTTTAACATTATTATAGCATAATTCATACAATACTTGATACTGTATCTGTGTGCCAAAATGTAAATTTATTGACCAGCTAAAGCAATTGTACGATATTATGTCATTTACAGCTTTTTAACCTGACCTGAGTATTGTACGTTGAATATTTAACCCTCTTTAAAAATTAAGATGTTCTTTAAAGTATTTTTTTAAATTATTCTTATCAATCTTAGTGAATCATTACTTGATTTGATGATCTTTTAAACTATGTAGACTTCTTCAGCTTCCATTACTTGGTCGGGCAGAAAATCCATCAGCTTGACGTCATATTAACACTGATTATCGGACATGTCATGCCGTGTACTAGGACTTTGTGGTAATTAGATATCCGTGGTCATTAGTTTTCAAGATGGCGTCTTGCCGAGAATTTAGAGTCGATTTTAAAAATCTAATAACTCACTTATCTAGACAAATAAAGCTTTAATATTTTGAGAATATGCTTATTTATTTAGGATAAACATAATATCAAATTTTTATTTTTTTGCGAATTTTCCCTTTTTTAAGGATAAAGATAAGCTAAAAATATGGATAGGTCATGGGCCTCCTTTTCGAGATTTTTGAGATTTAAAATATGGCGGGAAAAGGCTGACTCGGACTTTTACCTTATATTTGCATTGGTATTATTTGGGTCTCAAAACAAAAGAAAGAAAATCAAGAATCTTCTAAAATTTTGGTAAATGACATTTCATGAGCTATTAAGTCTTATATGAAAAAAATAAATGGGTGTTATGGGGCAAAATATTTTACATTGTATTGTATGGAAAAACACAAAGGAGTCCGAACTTTTGACACAAATTCCAAAACCTCACCTAAATAAAGGAAACAGTAGTATACCGCTGTTCAAAACTCATAAATCCATGGACAAAAAACAAAATCGGGGTAACAAACTAAAACCGAGGGAAACGCATTAAATATAAGAGGAGAACAACGACACAACACTAAAATGTAACACACACAGAAACGGACCAAGCATCAGACAAAATCCCACGAGAATAACAAATATAACATCAAAACCAAATACATGAATTTGGGATAGACAAGTACCGTGACACGTCTTATCGCAATGTGAAATTACACTCAAAAATAAGAGAAAACAAACCGACGCAACGTTAAAATTTAACACACACAGAAACGAACAATAATATAACAATGGCCATATTCCTGACTTGGTACAGGACATTTTTAAAGGAAAAAATGGTGGGTTGAACCTGGTTTTGTTGCATGCCAAACCTCGCACTTTAATGGCAATGTTAAATATAACACAATATGCACAATTAGTACCCATTGGAATACCGATTGTCTGTTGAAATATAAATCCTCCAAACTCAACAAATATATTGTCGATCAAAAAGTCCAGCATTTTGATAATATCATCTTCAGTATATTTTTTGGAAGATTCAGTGTGATTCTTTACAAAATATGAATTATTGTAACCCAAAACAAGAAATTTGTATCTACGATTCCCATTTTTATAGAAAAAGCTCTGTTTTAAGTACATCCTTAAGACAACAATGGGACTGATATTAAAACCCGCCATTCTGAAATTGCGTTAATTTCGCGGATTTTTTTTTGGCGCCAATTTGGAAGTTTATCTTTTTTTTCAGTTTCCTACTTGCCATTAGGGTCTGAAATAGATTTATTTCGATTTGTTAAGCATGGAGTTTATTATCAAAAGGAAAAAAAATCTCAAACATGTCAAATTGGCCATATTCCTGACTTGGTACAGGACATTTTTAAAGGAAAAAATGGTGGGTTGAACCTGGTTTTGTTGCATGCCAAACCTCGCACTTTAATGGCAATGTTAAATATAACATTGAAATGACAACATAATATTACAGGACTACAATACAAATAAATAGGAGAACGTATTAGACAAAGAAACACATGATTAATGAATAACAAAAAGCATCAGGTTTAAAATTCAATACGTCAAAAACGCGCCTCGTCCACACAAGACTCACCAGTGACGCCCAGATATAAAAGATCGAAAGCGAAAAAAAGTACAAAGTTGTACAGCACTGAAGATCAAAAGTTGAAAAAGGCTGTGTCAAATACGGCTATGTTTTTATGCTTGGGATAAGAACATCCTTATTATTTAGAACAATTAATGCTATTGCAAACAGCAAATTTTATCAAATGAATATAACAGATATACATAATGAAACTGAAGTATTAACTCATTACAGAAAACAAACACGAATACATGCAAAGACCAACACAGAATAGACACACCCAACTCAGTCCAGGCCTCAACGCAGTAAATTGTGAAAATGACGTCACATACGATAGTGAAAAGGCATTAAAAATTACGTCACATTTGAATTTATGAAATTTCTGAAACAGCAGAAGAATGACGTCACATATGACAAACTATATCTCAAAAGTAAGATCGAATTAGGATTGATTAAAGATTAAAATAGAACTAAATACTGATATTGCATTTAAACACAATGCATATTGCAATACTTATTAATAGGAATTAACTATAATATATATATGTCCAGTTTGTTATGAATCCAACTTCAAACGTAAATTATCGTACAGATTACGTTGACCAAAATTAAATCTAATAAATGACGGCGGTGATTAATTTTTCTTTCCATAACACATAAATATAATAGAAAAGACGTCAACACATTTGACAAAATCCGATGAGAATTACAAATATAACATTAAACATTTAAACTAAATACATGAATTTGGGATAGACAAGTACCGTAACACGTCTTATAGTAATGCGAATTCACACTCAGCAAAACAGTCACAATCGGTAATAAGTCACGTTTGGTAATTAAAATATTAGACGACATAATGACAAACCACAATCTACCATGTGGTAAAAATGTCCTTAGCTAGTTTGGTTAAAGACACATCGTATGGATCCACCAATTCGTGATGGTGTCCATAAAATTTACGGAGTGTCAATTTTAATCTGTCCTCCGCATAACTTTGTTGGAGTAGTTTCTGCGTAAGGAGCACACTCCTGTATATGAAGTCCGTATAGTGTGAACAAGCACGTGAATAACGTATCAATTGTGATATGTAAACACCATACGAAGGGGCAGATGGTATGTTACTGCTGAGAAATGGGAAATTGATAATTGGGAAGTTGAAATCGTCCCGTTTGTCATAGATTTTCGTGTGAAGTCGTCCATCTACGTCAATATTGAGGAAAAGATCAAGGTATGAAGCAGTCCTTCTAGTATCAGTAGTATCCCTAATTTCAAGTTCACTGGGATATATGAGATGTAAGTATTGGCTGAAGTATGGGTTATTCAATGATAGAACATCATCAATATATCGGAAAGTAAAATTAAAGAATTTCGCAAGGTGCTTTTTTTTTTTGTCTTTTAGAAGGTTCTGAATGAATTCTGCTTCATACGAGTACAAAAACAAATGATCAGCCAGCAGGGGTGCACAATTAGTACCCATTGGAATACCGATTGTCTGTTGAAATATAAATCCTCCAAACTCAACAAATATATTGTCGATCAAAAAGTCCAGCATTTTGATAATATCATCTTCAGTATATTTTCTGGAAGATTCAGTGTGATTCTTTACAAAATATGAATTATTGTAACCCAAAACAAAAAATTTGTATCTACGATTCCCATTTTTATAGAAAAAGCTCTGTTTTAAGTACATCTTTAAGACAACAATGGGACTGATATTAAAACCCGCCATTCTGAAATTGCGTTAATTTCGCGGATTTTTTTTTGGCGCCAATTTGGAAGTTTATCTTTTTTTTCAGTTTCCTACTTGCCATTAGGGTCTGAAATAGATTTATTTCGATTTGTTAAGCATGGAGTTTATTATCAAAAGGAAAAAAATCTCAAACATGTCAAATTGGCCGTCTTTTAACGATCCCGTAATGCCGTTGATCGTCGTTTAAAATTATTTTCTTCTATTTTTCACAGATTAACAAAGACTATATGTACTATACAAACAATCAATAATACGTTTCTCAAAATTTTTAAAAAGCATCAAGTATAACGTTCTATTACCCCTTGGGAAACCCCGTTTGAACTAAATTCCAAAAGAAAGACATTTTTTGACATTGTAGTTTTTCGGTCTTACACATCGATGTCACCTGGCATCTGAACACAGTCAATGTACACACATTTCAATGTTTAGTATGTTTGTTTGAAAAAGTAATGGCCAGATCAGCTGTGAATATTTGACTGGATTAATTATTCTCTTTAAGTCAGTGAAACGTATGACTTAACTAAAACAAGGTAAGGAAATCTTATACTGTCTTTGCACAACCTTAACTGCTTTAGATGACTGACATAAAACACATTTGTTGTTTATAAAATATATTTTTTTTTGTGATAAAGGAATCCTGCAAAAGTAAATGAGAAAGTATTGTCCTAAATTTGAACTTAGGCAGCCAACAACCATTTGATTTTCTGGTAGGGTAGGGGTGGTGGCTATTGATTGTTTTGAAGAAAAAAAGTTTGTTTCCAATTTTTGGATAAAAATTAATTTGTTTTTGACCCTGAGAAAAAAAAATGTTTGTTTTACCCTCAGCTGCCATTAAATGAAATGCTAAAATTGAAAGAGAAGAATTGTTTTCAACTTGTCTGGAAAAAAATCCATAGTTTTCCCAATAATGAAGATTTTACATTCATAATACTTTCATTATGATCTCTTTTAAGTTTAAATGAAAAAGGTAGGACCAACTTGCAAGTGTCAGTAATGAAAAGGAATTCCTGTTTTTTTTATCATTTTGATACTGTCTTGATCGGTTATTCACCAGGCACAAGTTGTTTCCTTTTTCCTTTTTCCTTTTTTGATATTCAAATTTTGAAAAATATTACTTTCAAGTCCAAACTGATTTTTTTTTCCCCCTCAAAATTTTTTTTCACAAATTTTTATTTCCTCAAATTTTTTTTTCCTTAAAAAATTTTTTTTTCAAATTTTTTTTCAAAAATTTTTTTTTCCTCAAATTTTTTTTTTTCCTCAAATTTTTTTTTTCCTCAAATTTTTTTTTCCTCAAAAATATTTTCCTCAAATTTTTTTTCCCTCATTTTTTTCGTTTCCTTATTCGTTTTCTATTTCCTTTTTCGATTTTCATTTCCTTATTCGGTTTCTATTTCCTTTTTCGATTTTCATTTCCTTATTCGTTTTCTATTGCCTTTTTCGATTTTCATTTCCTTATTCGGTTTCTATTTCCTTTTTTGATTTTCATTTCCTTATTCGGTTTCTTTTTCCTTATTCGGTTTCTTTTTCCTTATTCGATTTTCATTTCCTTATTCGGTTTCCATTTCCTTTTTCGATTTTCATTTCCTTATTCGGTTTCTTTTTCCTTATTCGGTTTCTATTTCCTTATTCGATTTTCATTTTCTTATTCGGTTTCTTCTTCCTTATTTGATTTTCATTTCCTTATTCGGTTTCTTTTTCCTTTTTCAATTTTCATTTCCTTATTCAGTTTCTATTTCCTTATTCGATTTTCATTTCCTTATTCTGTTTCCGTTTTCCTTTATCGATATTCAAATTTCTATTTCCTTCTTCGATTTTCATTACCTTATTCGGTTTCTATTTCCTTTTCATTTCCTTATTCAGTTTCTATTTCCTTATTCGATTTTCATTTCCTTATTCGATTTTCATTTCCGAATAAGGAAGTTTGGACTTGCAATATTTTTCAAAATTTGAATATCGAAAAAGGAAAAAGGAAACTGAATAAGGAAATGAAAATCGAATAAGGAAATAGAAACTGAATAAGGAAATGAAAATTGAAAAAGGAAAAAGAAACTGAATAAGGAAATGAAAATCGAATAAGGAAAAAGAAACCGAATAAGGAAATGAAAATCGAATAAGGAAAAAGAAACCGAATAAGGAAATGAAAATTGAATAAGGAAATAGAAACCGAATAAGGAAAAAGAAACCGAATAAGGAAATGAAAATTGAAAAAGGAAATAGAAACCGAATAAGAAAATGAAAATCGAAAAAGGAAATAGAAAACGAATAAGGAAATGAAAATCGAAAAAGGAAATAGAAATAGAATAAGGAAATGAAAATCGAAAAAGGAAATAGAAAACGAATAAGGAAATGAAAATCAAAAAGGAAATGGAAACCAAATAAGGAAATGAAAATCGAATAAGGAAATAGAAACCGAATAAGGAAAAAGAAACCAAATAAGGAAATGAAAATCAAAAAAGGAAATAGAAACCGAATAAGGTAATGAAAATCGAAAAAGGAAATAGAAAACAAATAAGGAAATGAAAATTAAAAAAGGAAATAGAAACCGAATAAGGAAATGAAAATCAAAAAAGGAAATAGAAAACGAATAAGGAAATGAAAATCGAAAAAGGAAATAGAAAACGAATAAGGAAATGAAAATCGAAAAAGGAAATAGAAACCGAATAAGGAAATGAAAATCGAAAAAGGAAATAGAAACCGAATAAGGAAATGAAAATCGAATAAGGAAAAAGAAACCGAATAAGGAAATAGAAACCGAATAAGGAAAAAGAAACCGAATAAGGAAATGAAAATTAAAAAAGGAAATAGAAACCAAATAAGGAAATGAAAATCGAAAAAGGAAATAGAAAACAAATAAGGAAATGAAAATCGAAAAAGGAAATAGAAAACGAAAAAAATGAGGAAAAAAAAATTTGAGGAAAATATTTTTGAGGAAAAAAAAATTTGAGGAAAAAAAAAATTTTGAGGAAAAAAAAATTTGTGAAAAAAAATTTGAAAAAAAAAATTTGGACTTGTAATATTTTTCAAAATTTGAATATCGAAAAAGGAAAAAGAAAACAAATAAGGAAATGAAAATCGAAAAAGGAAATAGAAACCTAATAAGGAAATGAAAATTGAATAAGGAAATAGAAACCGAATAAGGAAAAAGAAACCGAATAAGGAAATGAAAATCGAAAAAGGAAATAAAAACCGAATAAGGAAATTAAAATCGAAAAAGGAAATAGAAAACGAATAAGGAAATGAAAATCGAATAAGGAAATAGAAACCGAATAAGGAAATAGAAACCGAATAAGGAAAAAGAAAAAGGAATAGAAACTGAATAAGGAATTGAAAATCGAAAAAGGAAATAAAAACCGAATAAGGAAATGAAAATCGAAAAAGGAAATAGAAACCAAATAAGGAAATGAAAATCGAATAAGGAAATAGAAACCAAATAAGGAAATAGAAACCGAATAAGGAAAAAGAAACCGAAAACATGACATACAGGTACATTTACTGTACACACTCGTATATTATTTCATACTGTATGATGACCTCTATATGTTGTTCTTTGTTTTGTTTTGTTTGGTGGCTGCTGTTTCATTACGCATACTCCTTAATATCCTTTAATTTCCGTTTTTATCACTGAGAAAATCCGTTTTTGTTGATACGAATTTTAAAAAAGTTAGCGTCGATTGGACAGTATTATTAATCAAATTTGACGGGCATTGCAATTTGAATTAGAATTTACGCTAGGACGTAAAACATTTCGATTGCGAATTAAACTAATTCGAATTACGTGTGAACTCAGCATTCTCCTGCAAACGGAACTTCTTTTGTTTGGTACATAAATTGCAGCACATAAATTATGCCGTTACTTTTCTCGTTTGAGTTGTTTTACCTTGTCATTTCGGGACCTTTTATAGCTGACTATGCGGTATGGGTTTTGCTCATTGTTGAAGACCGTACGGTGACCTATAGTTGTTAATTTCTGTGTCATGTTTGTCTCTTGTTGAGAGTTGTCTAATTGGCAATTATACCACATCTTCTGTTTTATGTGGTCAGAAAACAGAAGCAAAATCTTACAAAGGAGAATCTTCAATTTGCTAATGGATGCTTTTGTCCAGACAGAGAAACTATAATTTTGAAATTTTTGATTGGCTAAAAAACGATTGAATTAATAGCGAGAGGACTGGATATATTACGATTAGTTGCGATTATAAAATCATTCTCTCATAGCGTAATTTTAATGGTAAATAACTATATATTTTTTTTCACCACAGCGCGTTCATAAAATACCGCATGTCCATTCCCCTGTCTCTCCTTCCGGACTTCTGGTTAATTAGATTTTTCAAGTGTACCATTCTTGCCAACTTTCTATAAAACTGATATCGTATGGACACGTTCGAAAATCAGTGCATATCAACTATTCTTTAAAAGAGTTATGCCATTTGGAAATGATTAATTGTATTGAAAATTGCATTGTATTTTCTGTCATTCCGTCATTTCTCTAATATATCTATAAAAAATAAAGAAAAAAATAAACAGCTGCGCTTCGAGCGCATGATACGCCCTTCGTCTTATGAAAAAAACCCAACATAATATATGTTTTTAAAATAACACGGGTGTTGTACGGGAAGTCATGCTAGGTATATCCTCACTCATTCATTATTCTTGCTCAATAGGAAGTTTATATATCACAACATGTTTTATATGATCCCCAAATTGAAGCTCAATAAAAATTCAAGAACTCAAAAATGAATTAAAGAATCATCACCAAAGTATACAGATCTTAAGAATAATTTTAACTAAAAAGTATGTGAAGTTTTATGCAATAATTATAGATAGTTTCTGAGATACGGCGCGACATGTGAACCCCCACCCCCTTTTTGTCATAAACTCAATAACTCTAAAATCAAATTCTGAATCATTCTCAAAAGTATATACAAATTCTTCAGAATTATATAACCAAGAAGTGTGTAAAGTTTTGAGCAATAGTCATAAAACGTTTTCTAGATACAGCGCGAACTGTAAAAAAACTGTCCTAGTTACGAAGTCCTGTAACTCATAAAGTTCACCAAAAATGATACAGATCGTTTGACCATCATGACTGAAAAAAAAACAACCATGTTCAGTTTTATGATAATATTCTGTACCATATTTACGACGGACAGACGGACGCGGGCATTTTCATACCATTATGTCCCGTCAAAATTTTTACGGGTGTATAAACATATTGTTTGCTATTGCCTTTTGTTAGATAAACTACGTGCAACGTGGAGGAAATAGAAACTTTGTTCTTTTATAAAAGTTGTATCATTGTTTGTATTAGCGGCATACCATTATTTTTTTTACATAAATAAATTAAATAAATTGTTTAGAAAGGAAATTGACTTCTTCGTGTACATACATTTTCGGTATTAGTTTTAAAATATCATTGGTTTTCTGTGCTGTAATAAAAAATCGGATCCAGACCAAATCGTGGATGATGAATGATAATAAAATTTTAATTGACATGCATGATATTAGTAACACCAAAAGGGTCAGTCGTCTTGAGATTGCTCACTATACGATATTTGTTGAAGATCTCAAAGAAACAGTAATGTGTTTTATTTCTTATTATGTTATTCATGTTATTAGACTGTTATCCTGGTAGAATCAAATGCACTGACTAATATTAATGGCGTAGAAATTAGCATGCGGGAGAAACAGAAATTGGAGCATGGAAATTCCACATTACGTTTCTTTTACGGAAAATGACACGCATTACGTCCCGCAAAAAGTGACGTTTTGCGGGAATTCAAACGCTTAACGTCGCGCCAAGAGTTAACTCCCTTGAAACTGTATCGGATGCCCTTAAAATAATTTGGTTGCAGCAGTAAAAATACTTACCAAAACATGAATTAGGAGATAACTGTATTGTATTTTAAGCTCCGACGGCATCAACTGGGGATTTGATGGTCGCAAATTAAGTTTACTGGCGACGCGTTAGCGGAGACAGTAAACGGGTATTTGCGACCATCAAATCCCCAATTGATGCCGTCGGAGCTTAAAATACAATATTGTTATCTCCATTCTAATGAAACTGACTGAAAACAACGTTAAAACATGTATTTAAAGTTTGCCATATGCCGTCTGCGCTTGCGCGTACGTCCCATAGCATCAATTGTCAATTGATGCCATGTAAATATGTGACGTTATCCAATCAAAATGAAGGTTACAAATTTGTTGCATTAGAATATTAAATTAACTCTTGGAATATTAAATTAATATTAAATTATTAACCCTATTATGGCACATAGGGCCTATTTCACTGGTACTGAGTTCTGAAAAGTGATAAATGTGTTTCTCTATTTTTTTTGGCACATGTTTACAGTATCAAAATATATTTAATAAGATAATTTTTTAATAATATCCGCATGTAAATAACAGCATATGGTGCTTGATATAACAATAGTTTGTTCATGATAGTGTCAAACAAAGGGACGTAACTCGTGAATTACCGTCGGCCCCGCTTCGTCAGAAATATCGACACATCGAAGTGGCACATTTGCGTATCTTAGCATATCAACTGGCACAAATTTGACATAATATGAGGCAGGCATTACCTGTGAATGGGGACAAAGTTTGTTTAAATTATTTTTTTTGTATTTTAAATATTTGTTAAAAAAAAGATACGGAAAAACCGTAACGTTTCCGATTTTGGTTCTGTTGTTAGGGATTTTACTTGTGACGTTCTTTAAGGGCATCCGATACAGTTTCAAGGGAGTTAACTCTTGGCGCGACGTTAAGCGTTTGAATTCCCGCAAAACGTCACTTTTTGCGGGACGTAATGCGTGTAATTTTCCGTAATAAGAAACGTAATGTGGATTTTCCGATGCTCCAATTTCTGTTTCTCCCGCATGCTAACTTCTACACCATTATATTAGTGCATTTGATTCTAAAAGGATAACAGTCTAATAAAATCATAAGAAATAAAACACATTACTGTTTCTGTGAGATCTTCAACAAATTTAAATATCGTATAGTTAGCAATCTTAAGATGACTGACCCTTTTGATGTTACTAATATAATGCATGTCAATTATCATTTTAATATGAGGAAGGCGCTATCTTAAATTCCAGCTTTATACCAAGACTATGTCCAATAAATTGATTGAATGTTGTTTGCTTAACGTCCAGTGGCAAATATTTCATGCATGTTCAGGACGTATGTCCTACATATGATATAGTTTTTGTCTAAGATAAAATAATAAATTCAGATGGAAAATATTTATGGAACGATCATTGCCCTTCAAAAGGTTGGAGGAGGTATGGTATTTTACTAGTCCACACGTCTTGAAAGGCTATTATATTTTTTTTCTTTCATGCGTTACAGGAAGGTCAAAGCAAAAATTTAATATACCCTTCCTTACTGTCATAATTATTTGGACTACTAGTAGTATTTGTCTTGAAAACATATTCTGATTCCCAAATTGATGGGAAAAAATATTCTGTTCAAGCATAGGACATTTTTATTATCAAACATCATCCACAATTTAGTCCGGCTCCGATTTTCTGTCATTTTTTTACAGCACAGAAAACCAACAATGATATTTTAAAACTAATACCGAAAATTTAGGTACAAGAAGTAAACTTCCTAACTGAATAATTCATTTATGTTAGATAAATAATGGCATTCCGCTAATATCAACAATGATACAACTTTAAAGTTCCTATTACCTCCACGTAACATGTATTTTATCTAACAAAAAGTAAAACGACAAAAAATACTGAACTCCGCGGAAAATTCAAAAGGCAATAGCCAACAATATTTTTATACGCCCGTACAAATTTTGACGGGACGTTTTATGGTATACAAATGTATAATTATAAACTTCCTTTTGAGCAAGAATAACAAATGAGTCAGGATATACTTAGCATGACTTCCTGTACAAGCCCCGTGTTAACGTTATTTCAAAAACATGTATTATGGTGGGTTTTTTTCATAAGACGACGGGCGTTTCATGCGCTCGTAGCGCAGTTGTTTTTTTTTAATTATTTTTACAAATATATTAAGAGAAATGATGGAATGACAGCAAATACAATGAAATTTCCAATATAATTAATATTTCCAAATGGCATAACTCTTTTAAAGAATAGTTGATATGCACTGATTTTCGAACGTGTCCCAAGAATTGTACACTTGAAAAATCTAATTAATCGTAAGGACCGAAAGGACAGACAGATCTAGAGGAATGAACGTGCGATATTTTATGTACCCCGCAATGCGTCGCGCTTTGGTGAAAATATATATAGTTATTTACCAATGAAATTACGCATAGGTAATATGTCCTCTCGCTAGTAATTCAATCGTTTTTGCGAAATCCAAAAATTTCAAAATATGATCTAACTATATATAGTTTCTCTCTCTGGACAAATGCATCCTTTAGCATATTCCTTGATAAGATTTTGTTTTTGTTTTCTGACAACATAAAAAAGAAGATATGGTATAATTTCCAATGAGACAACTCTCAACAGGAGACAAACATGCCACAGAAATTAACAACTATAGGTCATCGTACGGTCTTCAACAATGAGCAATGCCCATGCCGCATAGTCAACTATAAAAACAGTGAACTTAAAAATATTTAGGAGCCTCCCAATTTTATTCAACCAGAATAAAAGTTTAATTTTATGAATAAATGTGAAATTCTAAAAAGTGATTAAAACGTAAATAGAAGGATTTAAAGGAGTATTGTAATGAAATAGCAGCCAACCAAACAAAACAAAACAAAAACAAAAAAACAACATCTAGAGGTCAACATAAAATTATGCTATAAATTAATACATAAATTAATGCACGAGTGTGTACAGTACATGTAACCTGTGTGTCAAGTTTTAAATTGCCGAGTCTTTAATTTTAAAAGCCGTAAAAATTATCGACAGTCCGTAATCACTTTTCTTGGGATGTTTCTCACTTAGACCACAAACAAAGAGATGTATTTATGATTCACATGATTTTATTCCCGAAAACAATATTACCAATTTTTAGTTAGCTCTTTACAAGCAATATTTATACATCTGAAAAATGTCGCCGGTAATTTGCAACGATTACGTCGAAAAAGTCTGCCAGCGACGTCGTGCACTTTAGCGCTTACGTTGAGGTTACAAAGGGGGGACGCAATTTTTAGGATAAATCGCGTTTATCATAGAATCCAGCACGGTGACATATATTTTTTATTTCTGATTTGGAGAAAGCATGACAAAATGCAGTTCATGCAGAAAAATGATAAAAATGACATTTTCAGAAACACTTTATTTCTATATTTTTTGGATTAAAAAAATCCCACTTTGAGCATCTGGTTCGCAATGTCAAGCAAAGTTTGAAAAATTGTATAGTCATTCGTGTAGGGATTTATTTTTTCCTTATTGTCACTTATCACAGCTTCAAATTGAACCCGATCTTAATAATTTACGACAAAGAATATTTGCTCCAAAAATTTTATAACATTGTTTAACTTTTTTGCAAAATTGCACAAATCCCCAATTTTCAGCCTCAATTTTCTCGAAAACGAGCACGGTGACCTATGTTTTATTTTGTGTTTTATTTTATAACTCGCCAAGGCCTACAACATATTTAAAAATTAAGAAAATGACATTTTATCGAGAAACTGTATCGGATGCCCTTAAGTTATGACGTCATGTTCAATGTAAACAAAGAAACGCAATGCATCAGGTAGGCCTAACGTTTATTCATACCAAAGACAAAGAATGATTAAAAATGAAATATTGGTATTGTGTTCCTTGAGTTCCTATATTTTACTAGTCTAATCAAAGTCTCACGACAACAAGACCGGAAGAAGGAAGTAGAGTTATGTGTTCTGCGCAGATCCGGAAATTAAAAAACACGACAAAAAAAAAAATTGAACGATTTTGAGTTCATTAGTACAATGAAAAATTCGGGAAATTTTCCCGATTTTTTTTTTTTTTTTTTAATTTTTTTTTATTGAATTTTTTATCGTAATTGGGGACTTCGTCCCCATAATATGAGGCAGGCATACATAACCTGTGAATGGGGACGAAGTCTGTATATGTATTATTTTTTTACTTCAAACATGTTAATAAAGGATACGGAAATACCGTAACGTTCCCGATTTTGGTTCTGTTGTTAGGGATTTAGCTGTGACGTTCTTTAAGTTATGACGTCATATTCAATGTAAACAAACGAAACGCTTCTATCAGGTAACGTTTTTTTTTCAAATCAAACAATTATTAAAAATGAAACTGTATTGAGTTCCAATCTTATATTTTACTAGACTGATAAATATAAAAAAAATTCAAAGTCTCGTGCAAACAAGACAGATTTCTGCGCAAATGCGGGGAAAACCGGAACAGGAACTAGATCTGAAAAAAAAAGTTAACGATTTTGAGTTCATTAGTAGAATGAAAAATTCGGGAAATTTTCCCGATTTTTTTTTTTATAAAAAAAAAAAAAAAATAAATAAATCGGGAAAATTTCCCGAATTTTTCATTCTACTAATGAACTCAAAATCGTTAACTTTTTTTTTCAGATCTACTTCCTGTTCCGGTTTTCTCCGCTTTTGCGCAGATATCTGTCTTGTTTGCATGAGACTTTGAAAACATTTATATTTATCAGTCTAGTAAAATATAAGATTGGATCTCAATACAAATTCAATTTTAATAATTGTTTGATATGAAAAAAACGTTACCTGATGAAAGCGTTTCTTTTGTTTACATCGAATATGACGTCATAATTTAAAGAACGTCACAGCTAATTCCCTAACAACAGAATCAAAATCGGGAACGTTACGTACGGTATTTCGGTTTCTTTTATCAACGTGATTGATTTAAAAAAATAATACATACAGACTTCGTCCCCATTCACAGGTTATGCCTGCCTCATATTAGTCCAAGTTATGTTACATAACATAATTTAAATTCAGCATAGCTTCCCGAGAAGTTAAGAAAGAAAATTACTATTTTAATTTTCTGTGACCAATTTTTTTCGTCAACACATTGACTTTGAAGGCACATTTTGAGAGAAAAAAATGAGTTTAATCCATAATTGAGTTCAGTAATATATTTCTTATATACTCAATAATGTTCACTTAAAAGGAAACTAGTTTTAATTCATGCAAAAAACTACAAATTCCAAAAAACGAGCTTCACTTTTTTTGGAAAAAAATGCCCATATATGGTAATCACATGACGTCCATTGTTGCTTTAAGAAATGGGGTCAAACCGGGGTCAGCTTTCCGACTGACAAGATAAGGCCAGAGGCTCCTGACTTTGGACAGGTGCAAAAATGCGGCTGAGTTAAACATGCTTTTTGAGATGTCAACCCACCCAGTATACCTCTAGCCAATGTAGAATAAAGAAACACACACAAATACGCACAGTAAAACTCAGTTTAAAAGAAGTCCTGAGTCCGATGTCAGAATAGGTAACAAAAGAAACTAAACAAAATGACAATAATAAATTAATTACTGACATGCCAACTCCAGACCTCATTGAAGCTGATCGAAAGATAATTGTATTCATCATAATATGAGGCAGGCATAACCTGTGAATGGGGACGAAGTCTGTATTTTTTTTGAATTAAAACATGTTGATAAAAGAAACGGAAATGCCGTAACGTTTTCCGATAATGGTTCTGTTGTTAGGGAGTTGTGACGTTATTTAAGTTATGACGTCATATTCAATGTAAACAAAGAAACGCTGTTATCCAGGTAACGTTTTTTTCATATCAAACAATTATTAAAAATGATTAGGTGTTGAATTCCTTCCTATATGTTGATAAATATACATTTTATTCAAAGTCTCATGCAAACAAGACCGGAAACGGAAGAAGACCGGAAACGGAAGTAGATCTGAAAAAAAAAGTTAACGATTTTGAGTTCATTAGTACAATGAAAAATTCGGGAAATTTTCCCGATTTTTTTTTTTATTATTTATTTTTCTACCGTAATTGGGGACTTCGTCCCCATATAATCCAACAGCACGGTGCCACCATCCATCCCGTTAGGAGAATAGTATCATACCATCCTAAAATATATGTCCTTGAGCAGAATATAACCCGTATCATGCCAACAACTGATTTTTTTTTAGAAGTAATTCCAGTAAATTCGATCCTAAATGATGATGAGGAAATGTAGGATCGTTTTGTATGGCTTTAACGATAAAACTTACAGGCTAGACCAAAATCAAAAAGACATCTAGAAGTAAACACACGCCCGCCGATAGACACGTGTCTGTTAAATATTATATGTGAGCCCTTAAAGGACCAAGTCTCCAAAAGCTGTGAATAAATGTATCATTCTACTAGAGTCATATATACATATGTCTTTGATTCTACCAAAGATCTGCCATCAATAACATATATATATACCCTAATTGATCATCACTAATCCATTAAAATTTGATAAATGGAATGTACGGTGACCTATAGTCTGTGTCATTTTGGTCTCTTGTGGACAGTTGTCTCATTGGCAATCATACCACATCTTCTTTTTTATATTATAAAGCCTGAAAGGGTGCGTAAGTGAGCATACAATAAACAAGCGGCTCTCAAGACCCTAAATCGCTCACTTGTAATTTTTGCTAGAAATTTTTCATCGATGATTATTTCTGGCATATCAATATAATATATTACTGAGTGGCTTATTAATGCAATTTAAATGTTCTCTATCACTGAACAAGTACTCATTTTTGTTCAGGGTCTAGAGCTCTGAAAAAAAGTAAAATAAAAAAATACTGATCTCCGACGGGAAATTCAAAACGGAAAGTCCATAATCGAATGGCAAAATCATAAGCTTAAACACATCAAACGAATGGATTAAAACTGTCATTTTCCTAACTTGCATTGGTACAGGCATTTACTTATGTAGAAAATGGTGGATTAAACCTGGTTTTAAAGCTAACTAGACTCCGGGTGCGGGATTATCTCACTGTATTGAAGTCTCATTGGTAGCTTCCGATGTTTTCTGCTCTATAGTCGGGTTTTTCCATGTTAAAGGTGACATCACTCAGATTTGTATTGTTCTTCGTGTTTTGCGGGGGGGGGGGGGGGGGGGGTTAAAATAGGTGAAAATCATCTTTTAAGGACAATTACTCGTATAAGAAATAAATTGAAACTTTAGGTCATGTGAAATTAGTTGTACGTTTTACTTTGCTGACTATTTATGATATTTGAATTTCAAAACATTTATCCTAGATCATCATTCTTTCAGTCTTTCTGCAAACAATTAAAGAAAAATCACATTTCTCGGGCAATTACTTTTATAAGGAATCAATTGACAATGTCGTTCTTGTTTATTATTTATGGTTTAATTTTGCTGAATGTTTATACTGTTTCATCACTGGGGTAAATGTGATCTCTGTAACTTGCAGTTACGTATATCCAAAGATGGCTGACGACTTTCTGGTGAATATTTCTTTTGACGATTTTGTAATAACTATGTTCTACTCTTCGGTATTTCGTGTCTTTTTAAACTAATTTACTAAATTTGAACCTGAAATACTATGTTTTTTTTTTCATAGTTTAACCGCTAAATGTAGAAATTTGTCGTCCAAAAAAACGTGATCATATGCATGGGAAAAAAAATCATACAGTTTCTTCGTTTATTTGGAAAGCAAAGTTTGGCATTACAAAAAATCGTTAAAATGTATACATTATCAACTGATTTGCCATAGGCAGTATGTGTAAAGTGAATTTAAAAAAACGGTTACAATCTTTAAACTTATCCGAAAGGTTCCAATTTACAGTGTGTTGTTTCCATATCTAAAGCATTGATTTGAGACGAACAATTTTTTTATTTTTTTTTGCATTTTTTGAGATTTCAAAAAACACATTTTTTACCAAAAATAAAAACAAGAGTGCACACGCTGAAATGTCTCGCCTTCTATACTAATCATTAATATTATGTTGATAGTCCTAAGTATAAAGCTAAGCTTTATTACAACTGTCACATAAACTTAACATTAACCAAGATAACTAAACAAAGACCAATGAACCTTGAAAATCAGGTCACGGTCAGATGAACCATGCCAGGCAGACATGTACAGCTAACAATGCTTCTATACAACATATATAGTTGACCCATTACTTATAGTTTAAGAAAAATAGACCAAAACACATAAACTTAACACTGTGCAATGAACCGTGAAAATGAGGTCAAGGTCAAATAAAACCTGGGCGACTGACATAAAGATCATAAAATATTTCCACACACCAAATATCGTTGACCTATAGCATATAGTATTAGATAATAAGACCAAAACTCAAAAACTTAACTTTGACCACTGAACCATGAAAATGAGGTCAAGGTCACATGACATCTGCCCGCTAGACATGTACACCTTACAATCATTCCATACAACCAATATAGTAGACCTATTGCATATAGTATGAGAAAAACAGACCAAAACACAAAAATTTAACTATAACCACTGAACCATGAAAATAAGGTCAAGGTCAGATGACACTTGCCAGTTGGACATGTACACCTTACAGTCCTTCCATACACCGAATATACTAGCCCTATTGCTTATAGTATCTGCAATATGGACTTGACCACCAAAACTTAACCTTGTTCACTGATCCATGAAATGAGGTCGAGGTCAAGTGAAAACTGTCTGACAGACATGAGGACCTTGCAAGGTACGCACATATCAAATATAGTTATCCTAGTGGTCACTGAACCATGAAAATGAGGTCAAGGACATTGGACATGTGACTGACATGTGACTGACGGAAACTTCGTAACATGAAGCATCTAACAAAGTATGAAGCATCTAGGTCTTCCACCTTCTAAAAATATAAAGCTTTTAAGAAGTGAGCTAACGCCGCCCCCGCCGGATCACTATCCCTATGTCGAGCTTTCTGCAACAAAAGTTGCAGGCTCGACAAAAAACCAATATTTCAACCCATTAGTTACAACATGAACTTTTAACTTGATTAGCATATTGGATAATTTTAAACAAATTTGAAAATTAATTTAGTACTTAGAAAATTATGTGTCGATTTTCTATCCAATTTTCTACAAAAATAATTTGCACCCTATGACTGTTTACATAGAATTTAGTTACTTTTCGACAGGTTTTGATTTTCATTAGCATATGTGCATATATTGCAAATGAAAGCTTTTTAAAATAGTGTATCTCATTTTGTTTTATATTTAATACTTTTTGATGAATTTTATTTCAGTCATGTATCGTTTCTTTTGTTGACTAGTATATAACATATATAGTTATAACTATGCGTGACAGATCGAGAAAAAAGGTGCTTATTTTACGACTTTAATGGACCGGCAAACCTGCAGGCTAAAAACGATTTTTTCGCAAAGCCAATACTTTCAGCTAACTTTTTTGCCCAGTCGTAGACATTTCATACGGTGCAGTTGTTTTAGAAAATGGAAAGAAAAAAGACACAATTTGAATTTTGTTACTCTTATTTTTGTCTTTTGACATATGATTTTGCATTTTATACATAGTTTAATTGTTTATTCATAATGTAAAACTAGAACTCCTTATTTTTTTCTTCTAAATTTTGTCCATTTTCACTCAGTTTAGCGAAAGCACACGCTGTATTATGTTAACGAAGTGGTTACAACATTTGTAAATTTAGATTACATTGATAATTTCATGATTTTCCGAATGAAAATGTTTTAGACTTCCTATTGTAAAGTTTCGAAGCCATTCCAAGTCAGTATTTCTTATTAATTAACTTTAATGAGGATTTTGAACTTTGCATTATAGTTAAATGAATATGATATGGACCTCCTCGTTATTATGATGCTCATTGGAAGATTGTAGTAATGTTTCTACACTTTCTGTCGACAAACGGCGAAAAGTCCTGGCAATGCATACCTGCTTTAAACACTGTAAAAAAATAAATGAATTGAGATTCGGTTGTTCCATCTTCTATTTTGTTGCTAGTCTGAATTCCTTTTAAAATGTGCATTTGGTGGTTTCATTATTTTCAAATTAAGTTGAAAATGAAGTGTTACAGTTTATTTTATTATGAATTTCTTGTTTAGTAACAATTCATATATTTTTTGGAGACTTTTTATAACCTCTTGTGAAATAAATTGACAACAGTGAAAAACTCAATCACTAACCTTTGACCTTATTTAAAAAAAAATTGCACCATATATCAATTCTACGACCAGGCAAAAATTAAAGAATAAATATTTCTCTTTCCAAAAAGTCATAATTTAGCCTGCAGGTAGGGTGGTCCATTAAAGTTGAAAAATTGTTGGATTGGTCACTCCACTAAAACCAATTATCTTCAGATGACAATGATGATGACACAGTCTATATTACATTGCCATACCAGTATACAAAAAAAGTTCTGGATCCGCACTACCCCCTGTATATTATCAATTTCCCTACATTACTTACTAACCACAAATAAAAATTCAGAAGAAACGGTATCAACTTTGTAATTTGTTCTACTTGATTATTCATGAAAACTACATCATTTGCCCCTCCTGGGGTATTAGTATTTCTGGAACAGCCCTAATGACAAGATGTAGGAAGCAAATTCAGCAATATGTTGTTTTATTTCTGACAAGATTAATATACATGTATAGCAAAATACATAAAATGGTATTTCTTTCTAGAGTTCCTCTTCTTCCTGTAACATATGTTGCAAGAACATCAAAACTGTCCCAGGTCATCTGTTTCTATACAAAACATAAGTTGTTATTCCAATATGCACTAGGAAGCAGTTTATCTGGGGTTATTTTACACACTGTACAAAATACTTTTCATACTATCATCAAGTATTGGATTCTAAAGCTTGACATCGAAGCTGACATTCAGCAATATCATGCAAAACTTCCTGTATCTGACTCAGTAATGTATCTCCTTTACTGACAATGTCTTCCAAATGCTTTGCAGATTCTTGATTCTCATTTTCCAGTTTCTTCAAGCTGGCCAACTGAAATAATAAATGCAAAAGACTACAATCAATCAAAATCAAATTTATGATTTCTCAGAAGTTATTTACTTTTTCCATGGAGTATTGAATAGACTATGAACCCTGTAATGTAATGCTTTTAATTTACTAGTAAATGTATTGTAAATTCAGAAATTATTGTGAATAATGCAAATGGACAGCTTTTGAAATAAAAAAGACTCACATTCTGATATATATTATGCATTACAAAATGTTGATCTTACATACATCTGTATGCTGCAGGGGCGTAGCAGCCGGTACGGCAGGTACGGCTGCTGCCGTACCAATAATTTGCATAAAAAGTTTTTTTAAAACCCAAAGTTTTTGCATGGAAATAAAGAAAACAAGGTATTAAAGAAAATAAAAAAGATAGAAAATCCATTTATGAGTCATAAGTAATTTACCGTATACATTCATTAATACCGGTTCAATAGAAATAAGAATATGGAGTATGTAGTGTATGTACTTCGATTCCGCCAGTTGAGACACACTCCTCGATTGACTGCAAGGGTACAGCGGATCCATGTACACTCCCTAAGGATTAATGGAAATGTGTCCTTTACAATATTATCCCACCACCAGAACAATCCCCACCCAACAACGCCCAAGGGAGTGTGTAGGACACAGGGGTCTGTTATTATGGTGGAGGAGGCCGAAGTACTCGGAGATAACCACCGGGCTTCTCGGCGGGAACAAACAACCCGAAGAGATTTTCAGAAGATTGATCTCCAGGTCAAGCTGGGAACAACTTTGACCTACCGAGGCACCCGAAGTATCCAATCTAGGTTTATACTCCGGTCTGGATACCAGAAATGTGTGTGTGAGGGTGAAAATCATCCTACTGATGAACTGAAAATTCAACGTCTCGAGTGAGAATCGTACTCGGGACCTTCAGTAATGTAGCCATCGGTCTTAACCACTAGACCACGAACCCACATTTTTTTTAGCTTGAGTTTGAGTGTCAATGAGACAACTCTCAATCCAAGTCACAATGTGTAATTAAAAAGAAAACAATTATAGGTAAAATTACGGTCTTCAGTACGGAGCCTTGGCTCTGCCACATCGAACAGCAATCAATACAGAACCCAATCATAATTGACTAAAGTAAAACAATTCAAACAGACAAACGACAAAAGAGAAAATATCAGTTTCCTAATTGTGAACTTTCCATTTCTTTGTAGCATCGCCTGCATACGGAGTATATATATCTCCCAATCGATACGATATTCCCGGGGTTGTATTTTCTATAATGATTTTCTTGATAGAGGGTTGCTGCTCGAAAGGAAGCAATACAACCAAGAGTTCCAAATGGTAAAGTTGAAATCATCCTTTCTTTAATTTTACGGATGCTATCACGAGTTGGTTCAACGTAACGGACTTTCCGTTTCACATATGAAATTGGATATGTTACTTATTTCTTAACTATACAATCCAGTTCCCTTTTCACGATTGTGACCTACCGAGTTAGACTATTTACCGGGTTTGTAAAAACATGAGCAAACGGTGCCATATTGGGACTAAGCATGATCTGCTTACCCGTCCGGAGCACCTAAGTTTACATCCAGTTTTTTGGGGGAGGTTGTTTTGTTTCGTCTTTTGTTTTATATGTTGTGTCTTGTGTACTATTAGTTGTCTTTTTTTCAGCCATGCCCGCGTTGTCAGTTTATTTTTGATCTACGAGTTTGAATGTCCCTCTGGTAACTTTCGCCCCCTCTTTTCTACAATTATCCTGGTGTAAACATTTCATAACATCAGTTGCATGACTTTTTTGTATGAATACTATGACTCAGTGGCATGGAAGAACTAATGTTATTAAGTACTCAGCTTCCCAACTTCGCTGTTTAAAGAGTTTCCGCAGAGAAAGTTATCGAACAAAACATACGAAAAACAAAAAGCGAGTTAAATTTCTCTTGTAATTTAACTCTTTTTTTGAAAATTTACGGATTTTACTTCATTGAACAAAAGGTGTGAAACTTGAGGCAGATTTTTTTTTTTTAAATACCAAAGAGGCAAAAGTTCATTGAAGCAAAAGATTGAATAATATTTCTGTAATCTCGGAGTTTCACCCTCTACAAATTTACAATCTACTGTGTGATAATGAAAAAAATGCTAAAAATAAGCATTCCATGACGCTAAAATCTGTAACCATGCGTTACGAGTATACACCCTGGATATAAGTCCAGCAGTCACATTTACATGTAGTCGTCGATATAATCCCTAAGCCTTGTCCTTAGAATGGTACATTAAATGATAGACCAGCCCTTGCATCATTAACTCATTTTTTGTATTTGTTTCTTTTAGTCATGATCACTGTCACTGACAGAAAAAAATATACAACAAGAATGTGTTCATAGAACTCAGTTGCCCAACTCGCACTATCATTTTCTATGTTCAGTTGACCATTAATTGGGATCAAAACTTTGATTTCGAAATATATAAATAAGAAAGATATTACCTTTGGGAACATGTGAACAAAGTTTCAAGGTGGTTAGAATTCAACTTCATCAACTTCCTCAAAAACTTCCCTGACCAAATACAAAGTTTAACCTAAAGCGGCCACTATCATTTTTTATATTCAGTGGACCGTAAAATTGGGATCAAAACTCTAATTCTGCATGATGATTAAAAATATCATATCAAAGGGAACATATGTACAGTTTCAAGTTGATTTGACTTCAACTTCATTAAAAGCTACCTTAATTGACAAAAACTTTAACCTGAAGTGGGACAGACGACCAGACGAACGGACTCGCAGACCGAAATCATAATGCCTCAAGGATTGGCATATAAATAAAGAAAAAAAGAATGATTGCTGAAGTTATGGTGTTTCTTATGCTAGTTACAAACCCGTTTATTAACATTTTAAAATAAAGGAACATGTTATTACATTACTTGTATATTCTAAAAACACATCCAACTCTTTGCATTTCTTTGCCAAAACCAACTTTCCCCCCTGAAATCGGGTTTTATATTTAATAAAAAAAAATACCGTTGTCCAATTGTTATTTTTGATTTTTTATTATTTTACTTTCTTATTTTTTATATAGACTAGAACACACCCGTGATATCGCGAGTCGTGACTGAATTAAAGTATATAACTATGCGCAAGCCTTTAGTTATTTTAGTATTAGTATTGTCATCTGATAAAGTCATGCCGATTATAAGATACACAGTTTTCTTTGCTTTCAATTCTTTCTGTTTGAATCCGTCGAACTGGAACTTGAATAATTTGATAATATTAATTATTTGGAAAACAAAAGGTCCTGGAATGGAGTATTTTTTAATCAACAACATTGTCCTATATTAGTTATAAATATTGAATTCTTTAATTCGCTGTTTAACGTCATGCCCGCTAACAAATTGAAAACTGTACCTATACGCCTTATTTTAGTCCAGATTTTTAGTATTCGTATTGTTATCTTAGAAAGTCTAACTGATTAAAATACTACAATAGGTAACAATTTGACAATTAAGTAGTGTCAACCCTTTGATTATGACCCGTGTAATACTATATAGCATATTAATCCTGAATACACCGTTTGGTGGTGCGCCTGTCAGATGCGGAACGTACAGATAAGGTAATCGGTAACAGGTGAATATACTATTGGTATCGGTATCGGATTCGACCCGGAACTTCTTAATTATTGGCAATATTAATTACGTGGAAAACAAAAGGGCCTGGAGTGGTGTAATTTTTAATCTACACCTTTGTACTATATTAGTTATATATAAAGTTGAATTCTTTGATTCGTCGTTTTTACGTGATGACGGCTGACAAATTGGACCTCGTAATTTTAGTATTATAGATAATGAAACATTAGCCTGCGATTTACAATATGTTTGTGCAGCTGAGCTTTATGTGAATGATGATGAACGAAATGTTCTAACGTTACATTGTTCTATGTTTAGAGGAGGACATCACGAGACTCATTTCTAAGTTATTTGTACATTTTTATAATTTCAAAGCAGCATATTCCGTTTTTCCTATCCAGTTGGATTGTTAACTTTTTTCGTTTTTCCTATCCAGTTGGATTGTTAACTTTTTTTTAAAAAATATATCATGCACGGTTGGATTTTAAAAAAAAATACATTTTGAAGTTTATAACTTAAAAAATGGAATTTTCAGGAGCGAAATTTCAGTGTCAGAAAAGGGTCAGAATGCAGGATTTTGCACCATTTATCCAAAAAATTCTCGGGGCCTTGAGCGGCCCCGTACCCCTGCCGAGTAACCGCCTCTACGAGGCGGGATGACTCGCTTCGCGACTCATAAAATTTTCTGCCGTACCAATATAAATTTGAGTGCTACGCCTCTGTGCTGATTTTCCTGATGTTGCAATAATCAATCTCCCATTTTGTCCATTCTTGAAAAAAATCACAATAATAAATGCAATCAATAATTTATGAATTTACAGTTATCTAAAAACCTAAGTAACACCCATTAAAGTCTGCCTGATTCAAAACTGGAAGAGAATTAGTCTAATCATGAATCTTCTATTCAATAAAAACATTTTTGAATGCAAGTTCATATAATATCCAACTATTTCTAGGAGGCAACTACTAAACAGTACAGTAATTAAACTTTTATACAGAATTGTTATGGTAACTGAACTCATCTAAGGAGTTAGTGACAAAAGGTAGAACAATATTCGACATATGCCATTTCAATGGTGACTTTACTGTAAACAAGATGCTGTCAGAGATTTCATGGTGACTTTACTGTAAACAAGATGTTGTCAGAGATTTCATAAGGGACTGTACTGTAAACAAGAGGCTGTCATGATTTTCCTACATAGGTCAAACCCTAAACAGTTGTGCAAGTACGGACACAACATTTAAGCTTTAAACAGCTCTGAATTTGGATTGTGATTGAATATTTGATACAGCATAGGTTTGTGACACAAAATAAATGTGGTCAAAGAACTGAAAAAATTGAAACTGGACATTTAACTATTATGATCCAATATTGCTAGAATCAGCATATAAAAAACCCAAAGAATTCAATTTTTGATGAAATACTTCCTAGTTAAACTATTTCTGGTCAAAGGGAAATAACTAACTTTATTTCCATGAACCAATAATGTAAATCTAAAATAAGATATGACTTAACTTAGATATGATGTAATAAGATATGATGTTATATTTATTGTCAAATTATAATCAAATATAATTATTAGTTTTCAAATAAATCCGTCACTCCAAATATAATTGGGTGATTGACATTTACCAGATGGTGTGTTATCTTGATAAACAATGAAAAAAAATTAACAACACTAGGTAATGAATCTATTAGTAGATCCAGATCACCTGTCTATTAATCCCTACCTGTAACTCTTAAGAGGATTCTTCACTAGGTAATGTATCTTTAAGTAGATCCACATCACCTATCTATTAATTCCTACCTGTAACGCTAAAGAGGTTTCTTTACTAGGTTTTGAATGTATTTGTAGATCCACATCACCTGTCTATAAATACCTACCTGTAACTCTTAAGAGGATTCTTCACTAGGTAATGAATCTATAAGTAGATCCACATCATCTGTCTATTAATCCCTACCTGTAACTCTTAAGAGGATTCTTCACTAGGTAATGAATCTATAAGTAGATCCACATCATCTGTCTATTAATCCCTACCTGTAACTCTTAAGAGGATTCTTCACTAGGTAATTAATCTATAAGTTGATCCACATCACCTGTCTATTAATCCCTACCTGTAACTCTTAAGAGAATTCTTCACTAGGTAATGAATCTATAAGTAGATCCACATCACCTGTCTGTTAATCCCTACCTGTAACTCTTAAGAGGATTCTTCACTAGGTAATGTATCTATAAGTAGATCCACATCACCTATCTATTAATTCCTACCTGTAACTCTAAAGATGATTCTTCACTAGGTAATGAATCTATAAGTAGATCCACATCACCTGTCTATAAATACCTACCTGTAACTCTAAAGAGGATTCTTCACTAGGTAATGAATCTATAAGTAGATCCACATCACCTGCAGTTCTTGCTATTAGTTTGGCAAATACTTGTGGATAATCTGTTAAATAGATATACATCATATTAGTGTAGTCATAAACAGAAACAGATTAATTACTGAATTTTCTGAGAAAGGTCTCAAAATGAGTTTTTTTACTATATGGGCACAGATCAAGTAATAAGATGAAACATTTCTAATGAACCAATACATAAATGTATATATACCAAGACAATCATTACACTGGCCAATGGTCCAAAAATTCCTTTATAAGATTGAAGGATCAACATAAATAATTGAACCCTTTATAAATGGCAAGTGTTTTACAGAACACATCTACAATGTTGGTTTTACTGTAGTTTTGTTCTTTTTAAAGCTCTGGGTTCTATAATTTGACACACTGGTTCTATACTGGTTCTTTTTGTTGTAAGCTATGTTTAAAGCTTGGTTTATGTAGTAAGTGGTGAAGTACTAATTTGCCATTATTTCTAATTGATCATATATATATACAAAATTCTTTGAACTCTTCATATTATAATATGTACTATCTATATAATAGTTGATAGTTGATAACTATTTCTACACTTCAAGGTATTTATCAAAAAAGTGAAATGACTATTATCCATAAATTTAACTTGTTAAAAATTAAATATATTTCATTTTAAGTTTCTTTATATGTTTTGAGAAATAGTTTTACTTAACTTTTATCGAGCTACCAACATGACCAATCAAATTTTAAAAAGGAAAATATTTTAGGGTCCATTTTTTTAAAATTCTAGAAATGTTTATTGGCCTTTTATAATAATAAAAATCAAGTATATAATTAAAAGTATTTGTTACATCTTGCTTATTTCATTAAGACAATTAGGATATAACAAAAATACCTAAACCATTCATATCTTTACTATCAAATTGAACTGTAACAATTTCCCTATATATATATATATATATATAGAGGAGGGGATAAGGTCTCTGTGCAATGTTAGGCGGTGTTGTCGTAGAAGTTAGAAACAAAAAGTACAGGTTCCAGCCCAGGCGCCGGGGTGGAAGTTACAAATCCGATCTACTCTAACAGTTTTCTAGGCAGTTTATATATATATATATATATATATACACACGAGTATAAATTGAAAACTAAAATATATATATATATATATATATATATATATACACGAGTATAAATTGAAAACTAAAATATATATATATGTATAAATGTCTTATTCTGCCCTTTGTAAATGTTAGACCAAATTTATCTTAATTCAAAGAAAGAAATATCATCTGTATTTCAAGACAAACTTTTGACTATTTAATCAAAGTGAAAATGTGACTGTACTGTATTTTTAGTTTCATTTGACAGATTTTAAATTAGCAAATTGAAGAGAAGAAAGGTGAAAAAGCAGTTGCTTTACATATCTAATTACTACAGCATATGCATAATATGTACTGTACCTTCTTGTGGTGGGTCTGATGGAGACTGTTTTTGTTTCTCAAATCCAGCAAATTGACTTGGTGGTGAATACTGTTGTAAAATTCCTACACTGTTGCAAAAATGATCAGCCATCTGCAAATAGAAAATTTTCATAAATATTTAAACAAATTTAGAAGATTTTTTTTTATATTTAATACAAAGAAAGTTCCAATTTCCACTGAGTTGCACATATTTTATCTGAAAAAAACAACACTTTTGTTTATTAAAACTTTTCACAAATATTTTAGAGAAATGAAGACATAAGAGCAAATGAGTGCAATTTACGATATAATTAATACTTCAATCAAAAGGGCATGACTTTTGTAACAATATTGGATTCTGCACTTTAATTTGTCTGTCGAGACATTGCTTATATCATGTATATTAACATTTGATATAATTTTGATAAAAATCTGGCAAATGTTATTCACATAAGGGCACCTACAATGGATTTTTCCATTTAATTATTGAGAAAGTCAAATGAAGTGGATGTAAGCAATTATAGGCAACCTACAGCCGTCAACAATGAGAAAAACCCATACTGTGTGGTCGTCTACAAAAGGTCCTGACTTGAAAAATATGAAGCAAATCAATTGAGAAGAATAATAGCTTAATTTACAATAAAACAGATTACGAAAAAAAAATAAGACAGAGGTACATTTTGATAGACTCTAACAAAGATGATAACCAGTTGGTGCATCCTAGTCTCACGAGTCTTTGTGCTATTAAAATTGCAATGTGACATCACAATTTCCAAATAATAGGCATACCTAGTTCAAATTCTTATGACGTTCGTACAATGATCTACAGTACCATATGTCTGTTTTAACTTGGAACATTGAAATGAGTAACATTATTAACTTAATTAATTGAATGTTTTTTTAAGATTGACTATCATGACTATTCTAAACAGGTTTTTTTCAAAGTAATCAACCACATCTAAATTTCTAGTGTGTAAATTTAGAACTTTAAACAAACAAATACCGAAAAGGCCAAATAATTTCCTTTTACCTGGTTAAGTTAGGGAGCTACCATTTGATTTTTATGGGGGTTCTGTTGATTGTCACTGTGTTGGTTTTGATGATTGTCACTGTGTTGCTTCTGAGGATTGTCACTGTGTTTTCTGAAGATTTAGTCCTTCTCTACGTAGATAATTGAAACAACAGGGTATTATACCATAAGACAAAATATGGATGGAAAATTTGCTTATTTATCAGTGGTGGATCTAGAAATTTTCATATGTGGGGGCTCGCTCCCGTCACCCTTCAGTGATTCCCTAAATAATCAACCAATTTTTTTTTCTCAAAAGGGGGGGGCAAGGGCCCCCTGACCCCCTCCCCTAAATCCACCTCTTTGACACTTTGTACAAATCAAATTCTTACTTGGGGAAGCACATCCTTTAAATTATTGGGTGTTAATTTTGATTTTGATAAACTAGTTAAAATCAATTATGATGAAAATATTGTAAAAATAAAAAGACTAATCAAACAACAGTCTAGACGTAACATTATTGTCATTGGTCGAATTACAGTTGTAAAGACACTTATGTTTTGCCAATTTTAAACCATTTAATATTGTCACTACATGTACCTAATCCAAGTGAAGATATTATTAAACAGATTTATAAATGAACTTATGTATAAGTTTATTTTGAACTCACCAGTTCATAGAGTGAAAAAAGATGTAATACAAAAAGATTATTGTGATGGAGGCTTAAAAATGATTAATTTACATGCTTTTATAAATGCTTTGAAATGTACTTGGATCAGAAGATTTTTTTTAAATGATTGTAAATGGCAAAATATATTTCTGCCATATGTTGATAAAGACATCGATAGATTCTTTAGTTGTGGTAATAGCTATGTAAAGCAACTACAGCAAAGTATTATGAGTAAATTTTGAATAGATGTACTACATTGTGTTGCTATAGGTGCTTGACAAATGGTAATTGAAAAGAAAAGAATTTGCACGACTGGGAATATTTTCTTTCCAATTTGGATGAATAATCTATTCGTAATTGACAACAAACCAGTGTTTTTTCAAAGACTGGCATAGTAAGGGTATTCTACATGTAAATCAATTAGTATCTCCTTTCATACCATCAGTTATAAAGACCATTCAATTCTAAAAAGCAAAAAAAGATATGTATTTGGTTATTTTGGAGTTTAACAAAAACAACACTGTTCATACGTCAGTAAAATATAAGTTGTTTGATAAAACAATATACAATAAAAGTTTATATTAAAAGCGTAAGGTCTTCATTTATATCAATGTATTTATATCAATGTATATATAACAATGCAATTTTATGTGTTTTTTTTAACACACCCATAACAACAGCAGTAACAAAAAAAATGTCCATCAAAATTCAAAAAAGATTTTATCTTTCTAAAACACAAAAAATGCATTTAACTTTTAAACATTGTCATAGGATGCATTTGTTTATCTGTTCTCAGTCTCAGAGTAGGTTTTGATGTATAAATACAACCATTGTTGTCCATCCTGCATGATGAACCACAGGTGTTAAGGTTCATGTGGAACCCTATGGCTAAAATGGCCGTATTTTCACCTCAAAATTTACTATGAGTACAGGCAAACCTGTGCATCTGGAAAAGTTTTAAGGCATAGCATGCCCTAGATAAATAGAATTCAAATGCATTGTATGATTTAGAAAATTCATAACTTAACTGGATTTTGCCGTACACTTTTTTTCGTCCCTACAGAAGATGGTAAAATTAACAAACAGTTGAGTTTACCTTGATATGGTCCACTCTGGTACACAGTTTAAATAACCAATTATTGTCAGGTATCTATTGTCCATCTCATGTCCGTGTCAAGCAATACAGCTCACTTCAATTATTACCTGTGGGGAAGTTCTCAAACCTGTTTCCCAACTTAGTTTATTTTGGCACCTTCTGGAGGAATAAAAAAAAGTGCACGGCAAAATCCTGGTAAGTTTTTATTTTTCTAAAACATTAAACATATTTGAAATTTATTTATCTAGGGCATGCTATGCCTGAAATTTTTTACAGATGCGCAGGTTTGTCTGTACTCAGAGTAAATTTTGAGGTGAAAATACGGCCATTTTAGCCATAGGGTCCACATGAACCTTAAAATTTGCCGGGTTTACTATCCTGGACCCATGTGGATGAACCTTGTTAACGTTAAACTAAATCTGTTGCGTTTTACTTGATTTACAGCATCCTGTAGCTGTGTCAGTCTGTCTGCCATTTCAAATCTGCCACAAGTTTAGTATAAACCCTATGTAATTCTGTATTCTGTATTCTGTAGGTGTCGCTGTTGACACTGGATTGTCTCCCTTGTAATCTGTCAAGTCTCGCGTGTATATATTTCACTCTGGTAAACAACTCACTTGTACTTTAAGATATATATACTATTAGGTGGCAACTGTGCTTAACATATTTTTACAAAAATTAAAAATATATATATATTAATTAATTAACATGAAAATTTAAAGGAAAAAAAAATTTAAAAAATTTAACATTAAATCAAACCGGTGCGACTCGCAAATAAAGTCACCCAACAATCGCATTAGTGTTTCATTAGAGACGGAGACATTGTCGTTTTTTTCCATTGACAATAAAAGTTCCAAATCAATATGTAACGATCCTGTGTTAAAGTATATCTCATGTATAAATTTCTGTCTTTTGCCTCTTCATAATTTTCACAAAATAATAAATAATGTTCCACAGTTTCTAATTGACCACATTCACACTTGGGGTCTATATTTTGATTGATTTTGTTTTGGTAATTTTTTAGGTAGTATCCGGATCTTAAATTTCTAATCATTTTTTGCTGTTTTATGTTCTGGATAATCAAATGTCGATTTTTTGCTGACAGTCTGATGAAAGTTATAATAAAATCTTCCTGTATCACTATTATCCCATCTATGTTGCCACTTTTTAAGGTCTTTCCTCTTCCCGAGGAAAGACCTTATTGTTTTTCTAATGTTTTTTTTTCTTTTTTTTTTCCTTCCAGCATTTGTTTGGCACGCCCTCCTACCGCTTCTATTGGAGTTATCAATACCAAATTTGCACCATGGATATACCTCATCATGAACTTTTACCAGATGAACTTTTGTAGGATTTCATCATCCCCTTTGGAAGTTATCTCCCTTTTATTGATTTTTTTCAACATGGTCCCCCCCCAAAATGTTTTAAAAGATATCATGACCTTATTCAGACAATAGGTAGATATTATCATGATGTAATACCATATGAGGCTGCATAGGATTTCATCATCCGCTTTGAGAGTTATATCCCCTTGAAGCAATTTCTTTTATTTGTATTTTTCTTTAAAAGTATTAGAGATAGACTCGATTTGAAAATGGCAGCATATACGAGAACAGATGGCAATGTTTATAAACATAAACAATTAATTTGTTACTAAGCCTTATAAGGAGTTATTTCCCTTTAAAAATTATCAATATTTTTTGAAAAGTTCTTTTTCGAGAACCAGACGTCATAGAGACTTGGAACCTTCACCAATAATCTTAAATTCATATGACCTTTAATATGCACCTAAGGTCAAAGGTCACCGAGTGCAAAAAGAAATTACGCTGCAATTTCAAGCCTGCATATTAGGAAAACGATAAGACTTTGCTGCATACATACAGCGCATAAAATGTTCTTGTCGACGAGCTCTACATTTTATACAATAAGCTCAAAAATGTCCGACTGTCTGTTCAAAAGTTACAACGGGATGATTCTTAAAAGTAAAGTATTGTGTGTATATCTTTTTAAATGTAACAGATATCAACCTAATATATAGTGCAAAGATGATCAGTAATTCAAGACCTTCAATTTGAGTTCAATGTCAGGTCATGATGAAATTTCACCTTGACCTTCACATTATACTATGACCTTGACTTTGTGATATTTGAAAGGTCAAGTGGTCCGGAGTTGAATGGTGATAGTCGCATGTCTCTACGACTTCCGGTTCTCAAGTTTTGTATTGCATCATATATTTGATGATTAATTGTGACCTTGGTGAACTTTAAAATTGTCCCATTCTTTTTCTATAATGTTGTCCTTCAACTGTAGATCATTTACCATTTAACAGATTGGAGATATCTATTGTCGTTTTGGAGATAATGCAGTTTGAAGTTTTGCGAGCGGAGGAATGTATTTCTGAATCATCAAGAGCTTACCACTTAAAATGTTTAAGAAATTGAAGAGGTTGACATAGTTATATGTTTGACCAAATACCAAAAACATTCCATGGAAAAAAAACACCAAAAAATCAATTTGAAATTTTCAAGTTTTGCATTGACTTTGTAAGTTTCATAACTTCTATTTATATAGTTGATATTGCATCATTATTTACAATTTGTCAAATGGGGTCATCTGATATATCAAATTGAAGCTCTTAATAAACTCTACTTAAATATGAAAATTTTAAACCCCCTTTTCATCCCAGGGGGACGGGTGGGGTCATTTAGTGCAAACATTCAAATTTCTCAGATGGTAAGGTTGTCGCATATCAAATGAACGAACATTAAGCGTACATTTCAAATTTCAAATTGACGTCTCCCAAAAATGCGTTGGATGGGGTCATTGAGTGCAAAAAATAAATGTTCTTTTAAGGTAGGGTTGTTGTATATCAAATGATAGGTCATGATGTGTACATTTGAAATATCAAATTCCCAACCTCCAAAATTTGGTTGGATGGGGTTATTAAGTGCAAAAATCAAACTTTTTAGAACATGGCGTTGTTGCATATCAAATGAAAGCTCATCTACCCTGTGTTACATATATCATACTTCCGATCTCAAAAATGTAGGCGGATGAGGTCATTAAGTGAAAAGCGAAAAGTTTCAAAAGGTATGCTTGTCGTATATCAAACGAAAGGTGTTACAAAGAACATTACTAAAACATCACTTTTACAGGAAAGACCTTTCAATTGTTTTACAAACAATTGAGATACTAGTTATTTACTAAAATTCTTGTTTAGTTACTGTAATATGAGCTTCTTTTTGAATTTGATTTGCCTCTTTAGCTAGTTTATCAGCTATTTCATTTCCTCTAACATCTGCATGTCCTGGGGTCCAATCAAAATTAATTTTTATTCCATGGTGTTTTTGGATAGATTTAATAAGGGAAATAATTTCATGTGAAGTGGATCGATGATTTTCAATTTTCCAGTTTAATGTTAAAATTCCAATTGCTGATTGACTGTCCGAAAATATTTTTACTTCTATTAATGTTTTATTTTCAATTCTGCTTACATAATCTAATACTAATTTTATTGCAACAAGCTCTGCCAAAAGAATTGAACCCCTCTTTGAAACTGGTTGTTTAAGTTCTATTTCTTTGTTGTTGAAGATTACAATTGCACCTGCTCCACAAGGTCCTGGGTTGGATTTGCAAGAACCGTCTGTAAAAGCAACAACTGTTGATGGAGATACTGTGTTAAGTTTGTTTAATATTAAATTTTTTCCTGTGATTTCTTGTTCTTTAGTTCTGTTTTTTGAGGAACCAAGAGTACGCCAATATTCTGGTGGAGATTTTGATGTTTGTAGACCTTGAAATTGATATTCTGGCTCTTATGTCATCAATACTGATATCTGTTTCTTCTTTCATGTTTTTTGCTTGTTGTAACATTAAGCCTAAAGGTGATATGAACTTGTCCACTGTTTCTTTGTTTTTCCATTCATCTATTTTGTTTCTGATAGGGATTTTGGTTGAATAAGAATTTAGTCTTGCAATATCTCTAATAGCCATTTCTTCTCTTCTAAGATCTAATGGCAAAACTCCTGCCATAACTTGTAATACTTCCAAACTGGCTGTTGCAGAAACTCCTAGACAAATAGATAAGCCCTTTCTTTGGATGGCATTTAATTTTTTTAAGTGTTCTTCTTTCCCTGTTTGCCAAATACAGCTTGCGTAAAGAAAAATGGAACCTATAATACTATTGTAGACTTGAATAAGAAATTTTGTTTTTATGTTACCTATTCCTTTTATTTCTCTTAATATTCCGAGTGATTTTCCAGCTTTTTTTTTCTATGATGTTGATATGTTCACTAAAGGTAAGTTTTTCATCCAATGTAACTCCTAATAATTTTGGATTAGGATTGTATTTAATTGGTTGGTTTCCTAACACAAGGTGTACTGTTCCTGGATGCTTTTTATTTCTTGAAAAAATACAGTATTCTGTTTTACTTGTATTAATATTTATTCTCCATTTTTTGCTCCAATTCATGATTGTATTTAATTCATCTTGAGTTTTTAATCTTATTTCCTCTAAATCGTTATCAGTATTCCAAAAGGTACTGTCATCAGCAAATTTGCATTTTCCCGCCTTTACTTTTTCAAAAAGGTCAATTACAAAGCTTTGTGTTAACTGGATGTGTCAAAATTTCTTGCAGTTTAAACCTTGACCTTTTATAAAGGGCTGAGTAAAAACCAACAAATATCTTCATACAACATTGTACAACAATTAACGTTATTTACACTTTACTATTAGAATAGTAGACTATTCACCGGGCTTGTAATAACATAAGCAACACGATTAGTGCCACATATGCAGCAGGATCCGCTTACCCTTCCGGAGCACCGAAGATCACCCCGAGTTTTTGGTGGGGTTTCGTGTAAGTTAGTCTTAAGTTTTCCGCTGAGCTATGTTGTGCTCAGATGTTGTGTCTCACGGTTGTGTCCTATCATATGTCTACTATTATTTGTCTGTTTGTCTTTTTCTTTTTTAGCCATGGAGTTGTCAGTTTATCAGTTTTCGATCTACTACGAGTTTGAATGTCCCTCTGTAAATCTTTCGCCTCTCTTTTACAATTGCATCAAAAACACAGAATTACATCATAGTCAATGATTCAGTGATCCGCTTTTATCTCACTAATTGGTGTTTTCTAATTAGTTAGTGGAATGACTGAGATCTAGTCCACAGACTGAGTTGAATTCAAACCCATAATGAAGGTAAACATTTATTGAGAGAACGTAAAAAAGGCAAAGTTTTTTTTATTCAAATGATTCTTCTTTCCGTCAATAAAAATAAATTTGATAAAAGTTTGGTGATCATATTCAGTCATTGTCCAGTAGCAACTATTTCATTTAAATTCAACACGAGTACACGTCAGTTGGGGTGTGTTTCTTACTTATATTCTACTTTTGTTCGTTCACAAATTTTTCAATCAAATTTGAAGACAATTATAAAGATCCGTTATTTTATTTATGAAATTTTCTAAAAAAAAAAAAACCCCAAGAAAAGTCACTAACCGTTACCCCTTAAATGTCAACCAAAGGGGAAACAGTTCAGGAGCGGACTGCGTGCTCTTCTAGTGGTATCCTTTGTGAAGCTCATGGGGGATAAGTATTCAGTACCTCAAGTGTAGTTCTACAAGTCGAATTAATTTCACCATACTCTTTGAAAAGAGAGCCGGATACTTATTGTGGCTACGACCAGTCATTGAAATATCCTTCATCATCTGAGAGACTATTGAATATTTCAAAACGATCTTCCAAATCTTCATGGGCATCAATTATCAAAGTGGTGAAACAAAGTTTATTTCCGAGATCGATTTTAATTGCTGTCAAAACTAAATTCTAAAGATGTTAGACAAGATTAAACTTTTTCTGTGGTATTCTTTATTTGAAGATATTTGCAACCAAAAGTCACCAAACTTTGATTTTTTTTACTCCCGGTTTTTAGTGGAGTTCGTGTTGTTTCTTATTTATTATTTATAACTGTTGATGTAAATGTCTCCTGGTTTTATTAGTCTTTGTTTACTCCTTGGTTTTGATTGTTATTGTCAGCTTTTAGTCGGAAAGAAAACATTAATCAAGAAAAGTGCACTTGAAGAATTATAGCAGATTCCGGCGTTTGTTTCCGCTTCACGAGAAGCCCTTGTATGAAGTCTTTTCACATATCAGAAAAATCTAACACAATTTCACAATACATATATATATTATATACCGGTATATAACTCGTCTAAACATCAACCCAACAATGATATATATATATATAATATTTGATAATGAATAAAACAATCTTACTTTAAATCCACAAAACCCAATAAAACCCACCACATAAAAGACAAAAAAAAAAGGTTGTCTCTTGGAAAAATGTTAAAATATATAACTGACGTCCCAACGTTTGCATGCATAAAACTTTATCACATATAGTGTATGTAGTTTGTCAAATTGGCTTAATTCACGAAGCAACCGTGACCACTGGAATCTGAGTATATTCCTAAACAAAAACTACATAAAAAAATGTCGATGTGGTATGATTGTGAACGAGACAACTGAGTTTCATTCCTCTATCACACAAAAATCGGCCCGAGTAGTCTCTTTATAGCATGCTCCCAAGTACTGGGGTCTTTGCATGGTTCGATTCTTAGCCTGGTCAAACCAAAGACTTTAACTGATTTATATTTGCAATCTGATCTTTTGCTAAGCATGCATCATTTGGTAGTAAAGACTGTATGGTTGGCAACGAGTCAGAATATTGTGTCCGGTTGTAGTTCGAGCTTGTGAACTGGCTTAGGAAAGTACAAATCAGGGTTCGTTTTTAAATCATATTAAAATGTTCTTACTCTGATCAAGTATACAAATCCTTGCTCTGATTATACATTTTATTTAGCTACTGATGGTAAACAGTCATACATCGTCATCATTCTTACACGCATATTATTCAGTTGGGGCTAATTACATGCGTGGACATCTCAAAAGTCAACTTCACGGAGTGGCCCGATTGGATGGTCTTCTTCAGAATTCATGAGGGTAGTAATGGGGGTACCTTCATGACGAATAACGCAAAAAATTCTTGTAAAATGACGTTAACGGTAATTTTTGGTGCATGACGATAAAATGTACACTTTCTTTTAGACGTTAAAAAATTCGACTGATTTTGACGAATCACGTTAATTTGTCGATAACGATAGTTATTTGAGACATCTGACGAATCACGTTAAGGATATTTTGACTAATCACAGGATAAATTTTAACCATTTGACGCTATTAACGGTAGCCGAAAATGATCGTTTGGTGCCTGACTGTGCTTGAAGGGCATTTAATACTCTACCCTCATCATTCATGCCTGAATATTAGTAAAGTCGAAAAGTGATCATATTGAGTCTTATTGGCAGAAACGTTTGGAAAATTTCTAGAGCCTATTGTTATCTGTGATCTTCACAGATTTTTTCTATGTTTTTTTCTATGATTTTTTGTTTTCTACGTTTTTAGTTTTGTTTTGCGTATTTTTTTTTATGTTTTTTATTTGTTGTTGTTAATACCCAAATTATATAAGTGCATGCGAGAAAATCAAACATCAGTGGAATATAATGATAAACGAAAAGATTTGGGTTAACATTAAATAAAATTTACTTTCTTACTTACTAAAAAAAACGAGCGTAAAAATGTACGTTCCTTCTCTATTAACTAATGTATTCAGCATTTGATTTTAGTTGTACCAAGCTCTCTTTATGAATCTGGGTCCGTTCGCCCTGATTCACGTTTGCCCTGGTATCTGTTCGCCCTGATTCCTGTTCGCCCAGGGTCCATTCGCCCTGATTTTTATTTTTTTCTAATTGTTCTGATTTCATAATTTTAAGTATTTGAACAAAATATGTTAAAGTTTGTTGAAAAATTGACAGAATATTTATATTCCCGCATTCATTTTCCCTTTGATTTACTGAATAAAATACTGGAATACCGTGAATGTATTTCTCTTTATTGATTACTACTTTCAGAGTATAATACTAAATGAACATGTAAACATACATGTTTCATGATTTACAGTTCGTACATCATTGTTTTTATTAATTTCCAGCTGAATATTTTATCAAAACAAAACGTTTGATTTTTATTAATAATCCATCAAAAGATTAGTATCACAATAATCAGTGATCCGAATTATTTTGTCATTGAACAATTTTAATGATCCTAAACAAGCCATACACTTTTAAATATTTCCCTGTTTCCATAAATTTCAAGACTATATACCATAGAAATATCTGAATAAGTTTATTCAACTTAAATGCCCTGAATATTAATATTTTTTAAGTAGGGCGAACGGACTCTATGGGCGAACGAACTCAGGGCGAACGTACCCAGGGCGAACAGTCCCGATACCTCTCTTTATTACCCAGAAACCAAAGCTCTTCCTTTCAACCATTTTACTTGATCAAAGAAGTTGTTCACAGTTTCGTGTCTGAAAGACTTAAAAGTATACATGAATATTTCTTCTTAACAAACTGAAAATTATTCAGTTCAAGAGAGAACTAAAAATTCTACACATTTTAGCAATTCAAAAAACACCACAGCTCTTCTGAAAAGTTTTACCATAACATTTTTGGATGACCACGTGGTTGTAAAATATTTCCTTTGGCATAATTTGAAACACGTGTAAATCTAGAAACTGATCTGGTCTGTTTTTCGTTAGTCTGAAATATGTGTTACCTGGGAAATGGGACAAAGTGTGTTCGCATTTTTTTTCTTCAAAATTCAAGCAACAAAAATACTCATCTTCGTATTGACTAATTTGTGGTCTCGCTAATTAGTAATTAGCAACAAGAAGAAAAAATTAACGACAAGAAAATTTATTAACTTTATAAAAAAAAAGATTTTTAAGAAAAAAAAATCGTCTTTAAAATTTATGTGAAGGGTCCATGGACTTCAGACTTATTAAAAAGAAAAATGGCAGATAAAATTTTAATAATGAACCCCACTTTTTTATCCAAACATTCGTGTATACCACCTTTTTTTTTTTATCAATAATGTAAATAGTTGAACCTTTTGTCTCATTAAGAAAAAAAAAATATGTCTAATAATTGTGTAGTTTTGAGTGTCCTTTCTCTTCCTTCCACAATAATGAATAAATTAATCATGCATCTGTGTTCTATAGGTACCAAGTATAGTCGCATTTGTCATCTATTCTTATGATTATCTAGTTGGGTTTATTTTGGGAAAAAAACGAAAATAAAGACGTCCGGACATTGTTTCTGTCATCGGACCAACTTCAAAGTCATACGAGACTTCCGGTTTTCACCTTGAACATAATTTTCATAAGAGTACTGGACAATAATTTGCGTTGATAGAGGCTCTCTTTATAATATAAAAGTGATTGCCGTGGAGAAGAAACTTGGAAGTTGTTAGTGAATAGCAAATATATGTTCCAGATCATAGTAGTATTTCATGGATTTTTCTAGCATTCCACAGGGTCCGGTTTTCGGACCCATTCCCAACGGCAAAAACCCTACATTTTTCCCAATTTTGGGAGTAAATTTCCCAAATGATCACAAAATTCATTTTCATCTTTATTATTCATGACAGAGATGTTTATTTTATTCAACCGCTAGCTTTATGCCATAAATCGCCAACAAGTAATGTGTAAATCCAAGTTGAAACATATTGAAGGACAAACAACATTGACAAACAATGGCTGCCATAAATAAACAGGAAGTGTGGGAAAATACTAAAACCAGATCAAATCCGGTATATAACTCCGGGTTTGTCAATAAAATACAGTAAATAAAAAATGAAATGAACCAAACATGTGACAGCTATCATAGCAACACTAAAATTGAAAACCAAAAGATATATAAAAAAGAAAATAGAAACAGGATATATTTTATACAGAACTCAAAATATTTTAGTTCACAAATTCTCATGTCAAAACAAAAAAAAAATGTAATAATCCTTTAAGAAGTTAGAACTCGTTATTTTGATACTCAAATAAACTTTAATGCCATGTTGTTATATTTAAAAACAAAGAAGGTCAGTGTTCTCCCCAGAAATTTTGGATAGCATCACATTTGCCGTAAAAAACTAAATTGTATTTTTTTTCAATGTAATTTATCGTGTCGTGGCAACGCTTTATTTCCTTTATGTTATATACATTATTGTTTATTACAAAATGTATTATATTGTTTGTATGCTATAGGCCCTTATTTGGTAAATGAAATATTCTATTCCACCCTATTCTTTGTTTTTATATCGTGAATTCATAACTAAGAATACAATTAAACTATAACCATGATAACAGTATTTTCAGTTTATGTTTTCTATATTCATTTATAGTTCCAGAATTATTTTTTTCCTCTTAGTCTAAATAAAAATGTATGTGTGGTTCCAGTTTCCCTACCTACAATGTATACCCAGCTAAATGAACAGAGCTCCAGATAAGAATTCACAAATTGGGGTTTTTACCCCTCCATTTTTTATCTAATTGAGTGAAATAGTTTTTCAATTGCATTATTAATTCCAAGTCACCCCTCAAGCAAATATCAAATTGGGGTTTTCACCACCAAGCTTCTTAATGTATTGGGTTTTTTCTTTTACACAATATTGAATGTTTGTGTTTACTCATCAACTAAAATGAAATATATACTATATATACTCTTGAACTAAAAATAAACAATGTTTTTGTCTAATTTTATTTACATAAATCTGGATTTACTTGTCCCTTATGTAAGGGACAATTTAAGTCTTATTAGAACTTCATATAAGTGATTTGGCCTTTCATGTTCAACTGATTTAGTTTTGACGAGTTCTAACCCTGTTATTGTTAAGTCACGCAAACACACCTGGACGTGCCATTGAACGACCCCGTGCGTTCAAGGGACGCTGTCTGACAACACTAGCTGAGTCGTGTTATCATCATAATCCTCTCAAAAGGAAACTAAAACATGCTTCTATTCAATGTTTTTACCGGAAATTTACTTTCGTTCTAATTCATTGCTAAGTGTTATGTTAAATCCTGAGAAGTACGGAAAAAATTATGATGACATGGCTTACGCTTATTGGATAAAGACCGAGAAGATCAAAATGTTTTCCTCACCACGTGTACCTTTTAGCCACAGGCGCTTGGGTCTATGATACAGATTTTTTTTTTTTTTTTTTTTGATTAAAATATTCAATTTTCTATATTTATAATACATATCTATCACTTCTGTGCATGTCTCACCTAATTTCGAGTGATTTAAACGACCCAGAGAAAATACCACATTTTACTATCCATACTAAGAAACAAAAAGGCAACTAACTCGACGCCATTTTTCTGCTATCTATAAATAAATAGATTGACCTACCTGGATTCCCCAACGATTTCTCTGGGAAAACGTGCCTTCCTTGCCGTCAGATCGCACACATCGTTGATATTTATCAAATTGGTATTGTTCGTAACATTTTTAGTCCATCTCCAGCATATAATAAAAAGATTTTAACTATTTTGACTTATTTCAAATTTACGTGCCCGGAAGTTGACTGTTTTTCCCTAACTTTTGTTAAAGGGAAGTAATATTTTCCCGGACTTTTTCGGAACATCTCTCCAAGTACATATGAAAATAACAAAGTGATACGATCTGTATCATAGACCCAAGCGCCTGTGCTTTTAGCAACGGAACAGTTCAACCCTTTCAACAATCTACTTTTAGAACGAAAGGACATTTCCGATTTATAATATTACAAAAATAGATTAACGCGACGACTTTGTAATAGATAAGGGTAAATAACCCACACGATAGCGACTAAAAGCGTGAAGAACTCATGGTTTTGATAAATTATTGGGTTTTTCTTTGCATGAACAGGGGTTTCATTATCTTTCATGTTGACTGGTACTTTCCACGTTTCTAGGTGGTACTTTTCAATTTGTCCATGAATATCTTATATAAAAATTCCTACATTTAGGCGGTACTTGTCAATAGCATAGGAGGGTAAAAGTACCGGGTACCGCCTCCTAATGAATGGCCTGCATGAATTGGGTTTTAGAACTCTGCAATGGGTAATTGCATTGGGTTTTCAATTTTTTGTATTGCGTGATCACGCAAATACGCAGCTTATCTGGAGCTCTGATGAATGAATGGTTTATTATAGTGCAACCTGTATAGATACAATTGCACTAAATATGTAGGAAAAAAACATGGGTTCTTAATAAAAAATTTGAATAGAAAAAATTCTTTATCATGTCTTTGAAACATATTGGTTCATGGTCCCAGTTGTTTCTTTTTACAAAATGATATATTTTTAACAAAGTTATCTACAAGTAGTCTGTTAATGCTTAGTTTTCTCTTTATGTATCATTGTTTTCTGTCTACTGTGCCATTTGTGCATATGTAGTTATTATTGTAAAATGCGGATTTTTGTCATATCTGGTCCGGTTCCGATCAGTAGTTTACACTAAAATATTAAATGGCCGCCGAAAGCAATGAAAAATACGAAAATAAACAATGTTTGACAAGAGATTTGGAATGAATATGGCGTTTTTAATGCATTAAATGGATGAAACATATGCACAAGCAAATTTTGATCACTTTCTAAAGAAAGTACAAAACTTATTTTACCCAAAATCAAAATTTTCACTCTCGATTTAATAGGAAGAGAAAGAAAGTAATACAAATATATCAAAAGTCGTAAAAAGCTAAGACTCAACCTCATTTTAAAAGAGAAAAATTGTTTGTTTCTTTGAAATTTCATTTAGCAAACATATATTTCGATTTTTTTATGATTTTCTGATTACGTTTTCTCCTTGTCGAAATTTGCCGATTGCAAACCTCGTGGTATTAATCATGTCAAAGTGACAGCTTGGGGTATTCGTATCCAAACAGTTATCACCCAAAGCGCAATTAACACCTATTTAACCACTCTAAATTGCCTCTATTGTCCGACTTGAAGGGATTACAATTAAAAGTGATATATTTTTTTTATGATCATAAGTGGTAATTAGATGAAAGTTCAAAATTTAGGAACGAGAAAAATAACATCCTGAAAATAATTATAGCGTCGCGGTAATAATTATAGCGTCACAGTAATTATTATAGCGTCACGGGAAGAAATATAGCGTCGCGGTACGCTAAAACCGCCTGGAGAGAACACTGAAGGTGTAGGTAGTCCTTACTTTATTTTCACCAACAAAACAAAATTTAATGAACAAAACACATTAAAACTAACATCAGGTATATTGGTTGTTTTTCCCAATTTCTTGGAAAACCGCGTTAAAAAATTCCCAAAACTGGCCAGGGTCCTTTTTCCCAAAATACTCGGATAAACCCCTGTATTTGGACCGTAAGATCAGTAGGAGCTGTTGTTAATAGATCTTCCCCGATTGTTACATGTATGTAGGGTTGATGATTTTATTGGTAAAGATGCATGTTTGTACAAACTTTCATGCAAATTGTGCATTTTAAGCATCCGACATTCCTTGTGGCAGCAAGTGGCACCCTGGGCAAGTGCAGGGCTTTCCCTTGAAATTTAAGTAGTAGGCTCCATTAGAATTATAGGCGGCTGTAACATGCGTCGGCGAAGCATGAAACAATCGATCAAGTCTTTTAAACAATTCTAGAAATTACCTGAAGTTTCGGATGGCATCAAAAGAAGTATTAAAAATATTTTTTTCAAATTAAAAGCAATAAAATTTGTATAACTCGCTACTATTATGTGCAAATATAAAAGAAATACATTATAAAAATATAAATGTAAGGATCTGTATTTTTTTTCACAGATGCGTTACGTGGCAGCTTACCTACTTGCATCCCTAGGAGGAAACGCAAATCCATCAGCCAGTGACCTTGAAAAGATTATTGGGTCAGTTGGAATTGAAGCCGAAGCTGATAAGATAAAGAAAATTATAAGTGAACTCAAAGGAAAAAACCTTGAAGACCTGATCAAAGAAGGTATACAATAGTTGTACTTTTTGTTATTCTTTGCATTCAGGTTAAATAAATCACTGAACCAGTTGACACCAGGTCAGAGTTTTTATACTTCGTATATTGGTATCACATCGTCGTCTTCTGAAGACGGATGGTTTCCGGATGATAACTTTAGTATAAATAGAAATCAATAAAATTTTAAAACAATGTTTATAACCACAAAAGGAAGCTTGGGATTGATTTTGGGGGTTATGGTCCCTAAGGTTTAGGAATTAAGGGCCCAAAAGGCCCAAAACAAGCATTTATCTTGTGTCAGTACAAAAAGTTGTGTATAAGGATTTCAATTGTTCTGAAATTGTACCACAATATGTTATACCATAAGTAGAAGGTTGGGATATATTTTGTGGGTTATGGGGCAAACAGTCTAGGAATAAAGGGCCAAAAACAAGCATTTTTGTAGTTTTAAGACTATAAATTGGAGTTTTCTTTTTTTGTCCAGAATAGTAGTTGAATCAACTTAAATCAGTGCTATATACAATATACAATGCAATATTCACTTTACAAACTGATAAAAGCAGTCTTTACCATTCAGTGATTACAAGCACTTTGATTACCATTCTAGGGTTATGCCCCTTTACAACTTCAGTTTCTGTTCTCTTAACTTAAGTTTGTCTCAACTAAACTTAATGAAATGTGTATATACTTAAACTGAGTTTAGAGGTAATAAGCATTATAATATAATGCTTATTACCTCTAAACTGAGTTTAAGTTCAATTTTTGGCATCTTCACTTTTACATATCCGCATTTATTTTTACAATTTACCTAAGAATTGAATGCTTCTTTTTGTATCTTTATTGGGGTGTAAAAGCGTTGACCGAAGTACATTTTGTATGAAGCGCTTCATTCTAAAAATGTACGCACAGTCAACGCTTTTACAACCCTATAAAGTTACAAAAAGAAGCATTCAATACTTAAATTACATTTTTTAGCTTTGATCATGAAAACATGAACTTTATAATTTTTTTATTTAATTCACCTTAGTGTGCACTTTATTGTGGGACCACGTGTTATCATGAATGAAAAGTTTTATTGAGTAATGCAATTGCTTAAGGAATAACACGTGATGTGCAGTTAGCCAATCAGAATAAAGTATTATAATGAAACATACATCTAATGTAATTATTATCAATTGATATTAATTTAAACCATGACTGTATGACATTGTATATGTTAATATTTTATAATGTATTTAAATGAGTAGTCATTGTTGAAAACTCCATTAGAAATTTGAATTGAGATCATTTTTGGAATAAGGGAAAGGAGGAGGTAAAAAAAAATGGGGGGGGGGGGCAATTTTTCTCATTTCAGATTTCAAAAAAATAAAAATAAAATTTCTTCAAATATTTTTTTTTTTTGGAGAGATTAATATTCAACAGCAGAGTGAATTGCTCTAAAGCAAAAACAAAAAAAAATTTCAAGTTCATTAGACCACATTCATTCTGTGTCAGAAACCTATGCTGTGTCAACTATTTAATCACAATCCAAATTTAGAGCTGTATCCAGCTTGAAGGTTGTGTCCATACTAGCCCCAACCGTTCAGGGTTCTACCTCTGCGGTCGTATAAAGCTACACCCTGCAGAGCATTTGGTTAAAAACTGATGAAATGTGGACCAATGATGAAATGTATCAGCAAAAAATATGTTTAGATTGCTGGTCAAATTGCAATCATATTTGAATTTGTTATTTTCTGCTCAGGGTTCTCACTTAGGTGAGTCTGAGTTTTGGACAGTACTCATGAAAATCTGTCTGGACTCGCCATTTTCAATTTGGCGAGTCCAAAGATTAATCAAGATTGACATATTTTGTTACTGAACACATATCATTTTTGTAGCAAAATTTTTAGTCATTCTTTGAGAATTTGTTTCAGTACATGTAGTTTTCTATTATTTCATACCTATTTCTCTTTAAACAGGTCAAGAAAAGCTGGCCTCAGTACCTGCAGGAGGAGCTGTTGCTGCTGCACCTGCTGCTGCCGATGCTGCTGAAGCACCTAAAGGAGGAGGTAATGACATTTATGATCTGAGGAAATGCTTTGTTTTTCAGCATTTACATTTCCATGCAGTGCTTTAGTCTTGATTTTTGTCTTCCCACAACAGTAGTGGGTGCAAGACTTTGGATACATCATCTTCATTAATCTTTGTATCGTTTATGATTAGGTCAGTTTCAAGTGGTGGTCAAAATTATATGGTAGATATTTGTAAGTGCATTTGTTCAACTCATTTTCATGCAGATTATTTGATCCACCATCTCACTCATACTCTATTGCCCTTGTAACATGTTTATTGATTATGTTAGTTTGAGGTGAAAAAAGAATTTCAATCGGAGGAAAGTCCATTTTATTTATTATGCAGTTGTATATATAAGCATTAGCATTTCTCATAACATTTCCATAGATAATTTTCCAGCAACTTCCTAGTATTGTTTATTGTGTTTGAACATTTTGCCTAGTTAGAATATTAAAAATGTTTAATTTTATTTCAATATTTGCATTATACTACATGTATCAAAATTACATACATGCAAGACATATCTCATAATTTGTGTCAACCATTCCACCATATTTAGATATTGAATTGCCAAAACAATTTTGATTGTGTGAGCACCTGTTTTGAATTGTTAGAGTGAATTTAGTTTTCCTAATATCAGCTGTAAACATTTTAGGAACCAGTTCATTTGAAGAAACTGTCTCTTTGGTTAAGATTTCAATTGTGGCTTTTATTTATATTAACATTTCTTTCAATTGTTTGAATTTAAAAAGAGAATAAAAAAAACAGCAAAAAATTTCATGAAGGATTGTTTAACAATGAACTTAAATCCCTTAAGACAAGTTTTCTTCTGAAAAGAAGGCGTGATGATTCTCTTATAGTATTCCCCTATATGAAAGGAGTTCTGTCTTGATAAGAAAAGAAGATAAATTGAGCGAGGCACTCATGAAAGAACAAATCTGTCAATCTAGGACACAGAAATACATACATGTGTTTACTTGAAATGAAGTTATTTGTAGTCAAAATGAAGGCCAGATATCAAATTTATTCAGTTTACTTGAAAATTAATCTTTACTTTTTTTGATATTTTAGCAAAGAAAGAAGAAAAGAAGAAACCTGAGCCAGAATCAGAGTCTGATGATGACATGGGATTTGGACTCTTTGACTAAATAAATGTCTTTTGCAATGCATCTATAATAAAGACATTTTACACCATTCTTGTAATTTTATTGACAAAAGAATATATTTGTGGTAATTTTTATGAAAACAATTATCTATGCCCCATTTATGGGCAACATGTTTCAGTCTGTTTGTTCATCCTTTCTTCTGTCCCGCTTTAGATTCAAGTTTTTGGTCAAGGTAGTTTTTGTACGACCGAAAAAATTAAAAAAATTTTGGTTGTATATTGGTATCACGTTGGCGTCGTCGTCCGAATACTTTTAGTTTTCGCACTCTTAACTTTAGTAAAAGTGAATAGAAATCTATGAAATTTTAACACAAGGTTTATCACCACAAAAGGAAGGTTGGGATTGATTTTGGGAGTTTTGGTCCTAACATTTTAGGAATTAGGGACCAAAAAGGGCCCAAATAAGCATTTTCTTGGTTTTCGCACCATAACTTTAGTTTAATTGATTTTAGGAGTTGAGGTCCGAACAGTTTAGGAATTAGGGGTCAAAAAGGGGCCAAAATAAGCATTTTTCTTGGTTTTCGCACCATAACTTTGGTATAAGTATATAGAAATCTATGAAATTTAAACACAAGGATAATCACCATATAAGGAAGGTTGGGATTGATTTTGGGAGTTTTGGTTCCAACAGTTTAGGAATAAGGGACCCAAAGGGTCCAAAATTAAACTTTGTTTGATTTCATCAAAAATAGAATAATTGGGCTTCTTTGATATGGCGAATCTAACTGTGTATATAGATTCATAATTTTTGGTCCCGCTTTCAAATTGGTCTACATTAAGGTCCAAAGGGTCCAAAATTAAACATAGTTTGATTTTAAAAAAAAATGAATTCTTGGGGTTCTTTGATAGGCTGAATCTAAAAATGTACTTAGATTTTTTCTTATTGGCCCAGTTTTCAAGTTTGTCCAAATTGTGGTACAAAATTAAACTTTGTTTGATTTCATCAAAAATTGAATAATTGGGGTTCTTTGATATGCCGAATATAACTATGTAGATTCTTAATTTTTGGTCCCGTTTTCAAATTGGTCTACATTAAAGTCCAAAGGGTCCAAAATTAAACTTAGTTTGATTTTAACAAAAATTGAATTCTTGGGCTTCTTTGATATGCTGAATTTAAACATGTACTTAGATTTTTGATTATTGGCCCAGTTTCCAAGTTGGTCCAAATCAGAATCCAAAATTATTATATTAAGTATTGTGCAATAGCAAGAAATTTTCAATTGCACAGTACTCAGCAATAGCAAGAAATCTTCAATTGCACAGTGTTGTGCAATAGCAAGACATTTTCAATTGCACAGTATTGCTCAATAGCAAGAAATCTTCAATTGCACAGTATTGTGCAATAGCAAGTATTTTCAATTGCACAGTATTGTGCAATAGCAAGAAATTTCAATTGGAGTTATCTTTCTTTGTCCAGAATAGTAGTTGAATCACCTTAATTCATTCTTTTATACAATATACAATGTATATTCACTTTTACTACCAACTGATAAATTAAAACAATCTTTACCAATCAGTGATAACAAGCACTTATTTTCAATTTTAATATTTTATGATGTATTTAAATGAGTAGTTATTGTTGCAAACTCCATTAGAAATTTGAATTGAGATTGGTTTTGGAATAAAGGAAAGGGGGATGTGAAAAAAAATTGGGGGGGGGGGGGGTCAATTTTTCTCATTTCAGATTTCAAAAATAAAAAGAAAATTTCTCCAAACATTTTTTTGAGAGGATTAATATTCAACAGCATAGTGAATTGCTTAAAGCCAAAACAAAAATTTCAAGTTCATTAGACCATTCATTCTGTGTCAGAAACCTATGCTGTGTCAACTATTTAATCACAATCCAAATTTAGAGCTGAATCCAGCTTGAATGTTGTGTCCATACTTGCCCCAAATGTTCAGGGTTCGACCTCTGCGGTCGTATAAAGCTGCGCCCTGTGGAGCATCTGGTTATATGCCTGCTTACAGGACATATTTTGAAATACCGTTGTCCGTAAGTCCCCACCCTCTTGGTATTTTAAGGAATCACTAAAGCATGGCATGACGTGGCTGGATGAAAAGTTCTGGATCCGCCACTGAACTTGCTAAAGTGGAAAGTATACGTCTGTACATGTAAAGTTTCATGCAAAGGTAGATTGAATAATGATAGACAAGTACCCTAACACTCAGAGCATAACATACTTCATCTGAACACAGACCATTGTGAGAAATAAAAAAAAAGGATATATTGTTGATATATTATCTTACTTAAAGGTGGAAGCCAGTTGAGTTTTAAAAAAAATGGATAAATAATAGCCTAGTTTAAAGCAAAGAATATCAGTCCTATAAAAAATAAATTCAATATGTAAATATCAATCCGTACACATCCAAAATCTCACACCAAACACCTTTTTTTTGCTTTTGAAGAAAGTATGACAAAAAAAATGCATTTTCTAACACTTATTAATATACATTAAACCAAAAAAACAACTACGATGAAATTGGACACTTAAACTCTAAAACGAAAGATAAATACCAAAAAAATCAAGGCGATTCAGGCTCTTGAGAGCCTCTTGTTTTATAACTCAATGGATAGTTTTTGTCGAGCTTGAAAGCTCAATATAGGGATAGTGATCCTTCAGCGGCGTTAGCTAACTTCTTAAAAGGTGGAAGACCTGGATGCTTCATACTTTGTTTATGGATGCCTCATGTTACGAAGTTTCCATCAGTCGCGTGTCCAATGTCCTAGACCTAATTTTCATGGTTCAGTGACTACTTGAAAAAAAAGTTTTGTAATGTTAAATTCTCTCTTATAAGTAAAAGGATAACTATATTTGGTATGTGCATACCTTGCCATGTCCTCGTGCCCATCAGACAGTTGTCACTTTACCTCGATCTCATTTCATGGATCAGTGAACGGGGTTGAGTTTTGGTGGAAGGACTCTGAGGTATACATGTCCAACTGGCGGATGTCATCTGATCTTGACCTCATTTTCATGGTTCAGTGGTTATAGTTGAGTTTTTATACGACCGCAAAAATTGAATATTTTGTGGTTGTATATTGATATCATGTTGGCGTAGTCGTCGTCGTCGTCCGAAGACATTTTGGTTTTCGCACTTTAACTTTAGTAAAAGTAAATAGAAATCTATGAAATTTAAACACAAGGTTTATGACCATAAAAGGAAGGTTGGGATTGATTTTGGGTGTTTTGGTCCTAACAGTTTAGGAATTAGGGGCCAAAATAAGTATTTTTCTTGGTTTTCACACAATAACTTTAGAATAAGTAAACAGAAATCTATGAAATTTTAACACATGGTTTATGACCACAAGAGGAAGGTTGAGATTGATTTTGGGTGTTTTGGTCCCAACAGTTTAGGAATTGGGGTCCAAAAACAGGTCCAAAAATAAGCATTTTTCTTGGTTTTTGCACAATAACTTTAGTATAAGTTAATAGAAATCTATGAAATTTTAACACAAGGTTTATGACCACAAAAGGAAGGTTTGGATTGATTTTGGGAGTTTTGGTCCCAACGAATTAGGGGTCAAAAGGCTCCAAAACTAAACTTTGTTTGATTTCATCAAAAATTGAACTATTGGGGTTCTTTGATGTACCGAATCAACAGTGTGGGAATTACAGAACTGTACGGTTTTCTAATAGTTTGGTCATTCGGGAGACTGTCAAGCGGGGCTCCGACATTTGCAAAATAACAAGTTGCTTGATGGAAACTTCGATGAACTCTTATGCTACTATAAAACGTTTCTGTTTCAAGTTTTGATAGCTAAAACATTCTTTATGTAAATATGAACCAATAAAATAATAAGAAAGATATGTGCATCCAAACGTTTTCCTTAGAATGGTGGAGCTCCGTGTAAAACAATCAAAATTGTCACACAACAGCGATCACAAATGTCAAAAAAAACATCGAAAAATCAATGTTTGCTACATGAACTTTCACATGTACCTTTTCTGATATATAGTCTTACCTGTCTGAAAGTTTCAAAGCCATTGTCCCAGTTAAAATCCAAATATATTCATTTTCTCCATGTCGGATATTTTTATTGACTGTACAATCGCTTGCAAGTTTACTGTAATATCACTCGGAGCCTTCCTGTACAATCGCTTGGAGCTTTTCTTTTCATCGTTTTGACAACTAGACTACTTAGAAAGGAGGGTAACCTACTTTACCTAGTAATGACTTCACGGTCCAGCTAACAAGCAAGCTAGTCAAAGGTATTACCTTTACCTACACACTCATTGCATTTTGCTGTAATAGTTTCTAGTGGCATATGACTATAATTATAACTCTTAAGTAGATATAATGCTTACTACTATCTCTTCTGCCACATTCATGATCAGTTTATGTTTTCCATGATACTTTTGTCACATAAATATTTATAAAAACTACTGCAATCCAATACAATATATGTCTGGCATGATTTTTCTCTCCCTTTTCTGTTACGATTTAATAACTTACAGTTAGTTATTTGGTATTGTTATCAATTTTTGTTAAACCTAAATTACACACTCAAAAGTGTTACTGATGTTTGAAGCTTTTATTTGAATGGATGCAGCCTGTCATTAGCGTATCCGGTATGCGGGGAGAGGGAGTTTTGGTGGTTGAAACCCCATTTTTTTCGATTTTTTTTATTTTGTGGACGTTTCAGGGTGTTCCGTGGTTTGGACCCCACCCCCCCCCCCCTCCCTTCTGCAGAAAGGCGGGATCCGCACCTGGTCTGATATCGTCAATTATAGTATTAAATGATGATCCGATCATTCAGCAGATTTTTTTTAGTTTGGTCTTGTGCTGTGCTAGTTTTGGGTAGAAATGAGCGCACAAATATTTTTAACCCTGCCAATTTCTTTTTGTACCTGTTCCAAGTCAAGTAGTTCAGTGGTTGTCGTTGGTTCATGTCTGTCATATATGTTTTTCGTAAATTGTTTTATTATGAATTAGACCGTCATTTAACTTCGAAAGGTATTGATTCTTATTTTTCATATCGGGACCTTTTATAGCCGACTATAATTGCTTAAATCCATTTATTTTTTGAACTTTGACAATCATATCACATCTCCTTATTTCTATATTGAAAATATAAATGTGGTTTGATAAAATGTTGTTCTCACTAAAAAAAAAACAAAACTGTTTCGTTCGTTTGTCGGATGCTATAGTTGGGAATATTGAAAAGTTCCTGAATCATGACATTGATATAAAAAAAAAATCATGTTGAAGGATTTTGTGTTTTCTCTGTCTTTTAGATAACAAGTCCTCTCCCATCCTAGATAAAATTTGATTTACTGGAGCTTTTTCTACCAGTAGCTATAGCTTGTAATAAACAGACATCTCATTTGAAATTATACCACATCTTCTTATTTTAATATCATGTTTATTTACTTATACGTGTCTTTTCTTGGATCAGGGGTTAGCTACCACCAATGTATGAATGTTCCACATTCGAATTCCTTTATCAAGTTACAATATCCCGATCCTTTGATGAAAAATTATTTGTTGTATTGTTTAAATATGTATTTATTATCTTTTTTTAAATTGCTGGTAAACAATATATTAAGTAAAATTCAAAATATGCTAATTACCCTTCTAGAGCATCTAGTCACCTTTCGGTATATATGTTGTGTACAAGATGTAAGTTTGTACAAATTATAATTTGTACAGGGTTTTTGTACAAGTTATAAGTTTTTTGACACCCACCTTCTTGCAACAGGTGATACAGGTTTATCTCATAAAATGTACTAGTGTAATGTTTTAAATTCAAAAAAATATACTTCAACCTAACATTTAGTGCTATTCTCCTTGTCTTCAAACTGGAAATGAGGATACCTGAATGGTTTAAATTCTAATTTTATTTTTTTCCTTATACAATATTCATATCCATACAAAATCTTTGTGTGGTTTTATAATGTTATTGTATCAATGCTCAGTATTAGACTGTATCATGAAGTTGTGAAAATATGACAGAAATATGCGAAGCAAAAGACTGTGTGCTCGCATCATCCATTTTTATTCAGCAAGTCATTAAACACTGATAACTTGTACAAAAGTTCTGTACAAATTATAATTTGTACAACATTACAACTTGTACACAACATATACATATATATATTTATTTTGTACGAGGATTATTTTCATTTTTATTTTAGATTATATTCTTAACATATTTTGTACTGTCCTTTTCTTTTCTTTTTGTCTTGTATACGCATTCAGTGGTTGTTTGTTTATGTGTTACATATTTGTTTTTCGTACATTTTTTGTACATAAATAACCCGTAGGTTTCTCGTTTTACATTGTTATTTCGGGGCATATTATAGATGACTATGCGGTATGGGCTTTTTTTATTGTTGACGACCGTACGGTGACCTATAGTTGGTAATTTCTGTGTCATTTTGGTCTTTTGTGGAGAGTTGTCTCTTTGGAAATCATACCACACCTTCTTTTTTTGTTGTTATATCTATTGTACATATTTTGTTTTTGTCTCTGATATTGTCACCTTAAAAGGGTTTCTTGATAGAATCTTAATTGTCAAAATGACTGGTTTTGTGCTTTTTTTCACTTCAAATACCATTGATGAATATAATAGGACAGCAAGAAACAACCAATGTGCAATGTATTTAATAAATTTGGCCAAGCAATTCTACAGGAAATCTCCAAGTGATTGTACAGGAAGGCTCCGAGTGATATTACAGTAAACTTGCAAGCGATTGTACAGTCAACAAAAATATACGACATGGAGAAAATGAATATATTTGGATTTCTACTGGGACAATGGCTTTGAAACTTACAGACAGGTAAGACTATATATCAGAAAAGGTACATGTGAAAATTCAGGTAGCAAACATTGATTTTTCGATGTTTTTTTTGACATTTGTGATCGCTGTTGTGTGACAATTTTGATTGTTTTACACGGAGCTCCACCATTCTAAGGAAAACGTTTGGATGCACATATCTTTCTTATTATTTTATTGGTTCATATTTACATAAAGAATGTTTTAGCTATCAAAACTTGAAACAGAAACGTTTTATAGTAGCATATAAGAGTTCACCAAAGTTTCCATCAAGCAACTTGTTATTTTGCAAATGTCGGAGCCCCGCTTGACAGTCTCCCGAATGACCAAACTGTTAGAAAACCGTACAGTTCCGTTCCCACACTGTGGAATCTAACCGTGTATTTAGATTCTTAATTTTTATACAACCGCAAAAATTGAAATTTTTTTGGTCGTATATTGGTATCCCGTTGGCTTCGTCGTCGTCCGAATACTTTTAGTTTTCGCACCCTAACTTTAGTATAAGTGAATAGAAATCTATGAAATTTTAACACAAGGTTTATGACCACAAAAGGAAGGTTGGGATTGATTTTGGGAGTTTTGGTCCCAACATTTTAGGAATTAGGGGCCAAAAAGGGCCCAAATAAGCATTTTCTTGGTTTTCGCACTATAACTTTAGTTTAAGTAAATAGAAATCTATGAAATTTTGACACAAGGTTTATGACCACAAAAGGAAGGTTGGGATTGATTTTGGGAGTTTTGGTTCCAACAGTTTAGGAATTAGGGGCCAAAAAAGGGCCCAAATAAGCATTATTCTTGGTTTTCGCACAATAACTTTAGTTTAAGTAAATAGAAATCTATGAAATTTTAACACAAGGTTTATGACCACAAAAGGAAGGTTGGGATTGATTTTGGGAGTTGAGGTCCCAACAGTTTAGGAATTAGGGGCCAAAAGGGGCCCAAATAAGCATTATTCTTGGTTTTCGCACAATAACTTTGGTATAAGTAAATAGAAATCTATGAAATTTAAACACAAGGTTTATGACCATAAAAGGAAGGTTGGGTTTGATTTTGGGAGTTTTGGTCCAAACAGTTTAGGAATAAAGGGTCCAAAATTGAACTTTGTTTGATTTCATCAAAAATTGAATAATTGGGGTTCTTTGATATGCCGAATCTAACTGTGTATGTAGATTCTTAATTTTTGGTACCGTTTTCAAATTGGTCTACATTAAGGTCCAAAGGGTCCAAAATTAAACTTAGATTGATTTTAATAAAAATTGAATCCTTGGGGTTCTGTGATATGCTGAATCTAAAAATGTACTTAGATTTTTGATTATTGGCCCAGTTTTCAAGTTGGTCCAAATCGGGGTCCAAAATTAAACTTTGTTTGATTTCACCAAAAAATTGAATAATTGGGGTTCTTTGATATGCCAAATCTAACCGTGTATGTAGATTCTTAATTTTTGGTCCCGTTTTCAAATTGGTCTACATTAAAGTCCAAAGGGTCCAAAATTAAACCAAGTTTGATTTTAACAAAAATTGAATTCTTGGGCTTTTTTGATATGCTGAATCTAAACATGTACTTAGATTTTTGATTATGGGCCCAGTTTTCAAGTTGGTTCAAATCAGGATCCAAAATTATTATATTAAGTATTGTGCAATAGTAAGAAATTTTCAATTGCACAGTATTCAGCAATAGCAAGAAATCTTCAAGTGCACAGTATTGTGCAATAGCAAGAAATTTTCAATTGCACAGTATTGCGCAATAGCAAGAAATCTTCAATTGCACAGTATTGTGCAATAGCAAATATTTTCAATTGCACAGTATTGCACAATAGCAAGAAATATCTAATTGCACAATATTGTGCAATAGCAAGAAATTTTCAATTGGAGTTATCTTTCTTTGTCCAGAATAGTAGTTGAATCAACTTAAATCATTGTTTTATACAATATACAATGTATATTCACTTTTACTACCAACTGATAAATTAAGACAACCTTTACCATTCAGTGATAACAAGCACTTTATTTTACATTTTAATATTTTATGATGTATTTAAATGAGTAGTTATTGTTGCAAACTCCATTAGAAATTTGAATTGAGATCAGTTTTGGAAAAAGGGAAAGGGGGATGTGAAAAGGGGGGGGGGGGTAAATTTTTCTCATTTCAGATTTCATAAATAAAAAGAAAATTTCTCCAAACATTTTTTTGAGAGGATTAATATTCAACAGCATAGTGAATTGCTCAAAGGCAAAAAAAAAATATTTTAAGTTCATTAGACCACATTCATTCTGTGTCAGAAACCTATGCTGTGTCAACTATTTAATCACAATCCAAATTTAAAGCTGAATCCAGCTTGAATGTTGTGTCCATACTTGCCCCAACCGTTCAGGGTTCAACCTCTGCGGTCGTATAAAACTGCGCCCTGCGGAGCATCTGGTTGGTCCTGTTTTCAAATTGGTCTACATTAAGGTCCAAAGGGTCCAAAATTAAACTTCGTTTGATTTTAACAAAAATTGAATTCTTTGGGTTCTTTGATATGCTGAATCTAAACATGTACTTAGTTTTTTTATTATGGGCCCAGTTTTCAAGTTGGTCCAAATCGGGGTCCAAAATTAAACTTTGTTTGATTTCAACAAAAATTCAATATATGGTGTTCTTCAATATGCTGAATCTAACCATGTATTTAGATTTTTAATATTTAGGACCGGTTATCAAATTGGTCCACATTGAGGTCTAAAGGGTATAAAATTGAACATTATTCTATTTCATCAAACATTGAATTCTTGGGGTTCTATGATATGCTTACCATGTATTTAGATTTTGGATATTGGACCATAATAGGTAAATGTCCAATTTAAATTTTTTAAAGTTTAAGTTCTTCGACCACATTCATTCTGTGTCAGAAATCTATGTTGTGTCAACTCTTTAATCACAATTCAAATTCAGAGCTGTATCAAGCTTAACTGTTGTGTCCATACTTGCCCCAACTGTTCAGGGTCCTACCTCTGCGGTCGTATAAAGCTGCGCCCTGCGGAGCATCTGGTTGTGTTTTGATCTGTTTTTCTTAATCTATAATCAATAGGTCAACTATATTTGTTGTATGGAAGATTTGTTAGCTAAACATGCCTTCCTGGCATGGTTCATCTGACCTTAACCACAGTTCATGGTTTATTGGTTAATGTTAAGTTTATGTATTAGATACTATACAAAGGTAACAAAGAAACAGGCCGGTATAACAACCGTTACCGGATAGTTTTTCTGCACGAGTAGTCAGGTCAAGGTCCGAGGCGATAGCCGAGGACCTTGACCTGACTACAAGTGCAGAAAAACTATACGGCAGGTTGTTTCCGGCCTGTTTTTTTGTTACTTTTGTTTTGTATCTGACTTGTACGACGTTTCAAGAAAGTAGCAGTACATTTCTCAAGACTGAACATTTGAGAAACTTAAATGGCCATAAAGCAGTAAATGTAAGTATAGTTTAAACATATTTTTTTTCTTTTCCCTTCAACCGAAAGATTTTTTCTAGAAAAAAAATCAGGAATTTATTATTTTTATAAAGATTTTATAAATTTGATAAAGAAGAACCTTTTCAAGTAAAAGATGAATGTTGTACACATTTGATACTTTTCAAAATGCAACTTCGTAAAAAATTAATACATTTAAGAAATATTTTAATGGTAAGTAAGCTAACGTTTTATTTTTAATGGGGAAACGGAAAGGGGGAGGGGGGCTAAGTTAATTGAAAATAAACAGGCTTGATCTTTATTTTGATGAACAAATGCAGGATGTGCTATTCCATCCCCCATTCCCCATCTTAAAAAAATCCCAAAAATCCCACGTTTGCTGCAAAAAACATGAATTCAATATTCAGTGGCAGATCCAGGGGGTCCCGTGGTTGGAACCTCCCTCTTTTGGACGATCAATGCATTTGAATGGGGACATATAGTTAGAACACACCCCCCCCTTTTTGGTCCTTGGTTGGGAACCCCCTTTTTAAAATGGCTGGATCCGTCCCTGATATATATATATATATATATATATGAATTCAATTTATATATAAATTCAAAAACAATATAAATGTTTCAAAAGAATGAATTTCCTACTTCATTAATGAATGAAATGTAAAGAAAAAAAAATGGATTTTGTCTTGTTTTTAGATATTTAGGCGTATACTTTGATTTTATTTAAATACATGCTTGTGTTGATCGGGATTAAACACGTGTTACTATATGATCCAATCGCAGCTTACCGTCCAAAATTGATGACATAAGTTGAATGATTTTCTTCAAAATTTGCTGCTTATTTGGACATGTATTACACGAATACTTTTTAATAGAGCATTTGCATTAATCAAGTATTTGCTGGCGTATCCGAATCGACGTATCGTATAACACATATATGAGGAAAGGATGAAAACTTGTGTCCTGCCTTTTTTTATTTGTAATCTCTGTCCTGCCTTTTTATTTTTCAGTCTATTCGGTCCTGCCTTTTTTCCCCTAGCTTATCCTGACTTTTTTACAACAATTGTCATCCTGCCTTTTTTTTTTTAACTCAAAATCCTGTCCTGCCTTTTTTTTCAAATTTCATCCTAGCCTATCTTTTGATGAGATTTGATTTTTATTTACATATCTCCTGTCTTTTTTTATTGAAATATAAATGTCGGTATCATCATTTCTTTACTTTCAGCCATATCCAATAGTTATCAAAGGTACCAGGATTATAATTTAGTACGCCAGACGCGCGTTTCGTCTACATAAGACTCATCAGTGACGCTCATATCAAAATATTTATAAAGCCAAACAATTACAAAGTTGAAGAGCATTGAGGATCCAAAATTCCCAAAAGTTGTGCCAAATACGGCTATGGAAATCTATGCCTGGAATAAGAAAATCCTTAGTTTTTCGAAAAATTTAAACTTTTGTTAACAGGAAATTTATAAAAAAAAATGACCACATTATTGATATTCATGTCAACACCGAAGTGTTGACTACTGAGCTGGTGATACCCTCGGGGACGAAACGTCCACCAGCAGTGGCATCGACCCAGTGGTGTAAATAGTTATCAAAGGTACCAGGATTATAATTTAGTACGCCAGACGCGCGTTTCGTCTACATAAGACTCATCAGTCACGCTCATATCAAAATATTTATAAAGCCAAACAATTACAAAGTTGAAGAGCATTGAGGATCCAAAATTCCCAAAAGTTGTGCCAAATACGGATATGGAAATCTATGCCTGGAATAAGAAAATCCTTAGTTTTTCGAAAAATTTAAACTTTTGTTAACACGAAATTTATAAAAAAAAATGACCACATTATTGATATTCATGTCAACACCGAAGTGTTGACTACTGAGCTGGTGATACCCTCGGGGACGAAACGTCCACCAGCAGTGGCATCGACCCAGTGGTGTAAATAGTTATCAAAGGTACCAGGATTATAATTTAGTACGCCAGACGCGCGTTTCGTCTACATAAGACTCATCAGTCACGCTCATATCAAAATATTTATAAAGCCAAACAATTACAAAGTTGAAGAGCATTGAGGAACCAAAATTCCCAAAAGTTGTGCCAAATACGGCTATGGAAATCTATGCCTGGAATAAGAAAATCCTTAGTTTTTCGAAAAATTTAAACTTTTGTGAACAGGAAATTTATATAAAAAAAAAATGACCACATTATTGATATTCATGTCAACACCGAAGTGTTGACTACTGGGCTGGTGATACCCTCGGGGACGAAACGTCCACCAGCATTGGCATCGACCCAGTGGTGTAAATAGTTATCAAAGGTACCAGGATTATAATTTAGTACGCCAGACGCGCGTTTCGTCTACATAAGACTCATCAGTCACGCTCATATCAAAATATTTATAAAGCCAAACAATTACAAAGTTGAAGAGCATTGAGGATCCAAAATTCCAAAAAGTTGTGCCAAATACGGCTATGGAAATCTATGCCTGGAATAAGAAAATCCTTAGTTTTTCGAAAAATTTAAACTTTTGTTAACAGGAAATTTATAAAAAAAAAAATGACCACATTATTGATATTCATGTCAACACCGAAGTGTTGACTACTGGGCTGGTGATACCCTCGGGGACGAAACGTCCACCAGCAGTGGCATCGACCCAGTGGTGTAAATAGTTATCAAAGGTACCAGGATTATAATTTAGTACGCCAGACGCGCGTTTCGTCTACATAAGACTCATCAGTGACGCTCATATCAAATTTTTTATAAAGCCAAACAATTACAAAGTTGAAGAGCATTGAGGATCCAAAATTCCAAAAAGTTGTGCCAAAAGATACTATTCATGTCCATATATTGAAGAAAATACATTAATTGACCTATTATTTTGCTTCATGAAAAGGGAGGGGGGATGTTCTTTTCTAAGTATGAAAATAATTTAGTTTTTCAACGCCATCGCCCAAATATTTTTTTCCTTTAAATTAGCACTATTATATACGGTATTCGGAAACTCATGAATCATGCAGAACATTAATTTGTCATCTGCTTGACCACAGTAAATTTTTTCTCATAAAATTTGGGATCAAAATATGTTTTTTTAGGAGAAAATCATACCCCCGCTTTTTTAAAGTTAAATGGCTAATAATCCCTTAGTGTACTGATATGAATAGTATTTTTAATTGTTTGATAAAAATATGGATGCTAACGTAAATATTTTATTTAAAAAAAAGACCGAAAATATGTCGGTGAACCAAAAAATTCAAATCTAATTGAAAGTTGGGCGCACTACGTTTGCGCACATTTGGGGATTAAAATGTTTTACGTTTGCGCGCAGCTTTTGATTACATTTGCACGCATTCATGTTACAGGTAAATTCAGGTAAAAATTTAAATTAAATTACAATTGACTATATATTTTTTTTATTTTCATAATAAACATGACTATCAATTATTAATTTTGAAAATATTTCTTAATTCATACATGTAACTTCATTGCGAATGTTTCAGAATAAAAAGTGTTTCAATGAATAGTTTATCGTTTTTATTGATTGATTGATTGTTGGTTGCTTAACGTCCAATGGCAAATAGTTTATCGTTTTTAAAATTAGTAAATAATTTAAGTTACACCAAGGCACAAACATGGAGTTTCGGCACGTAACAACATGTAAAGTAGTGAATTTATCAATACCTTTACCTGCTATATTTTAGCATTTTAACAATTTTATCTGTATAGATTTCTAGGATTTAGTGCTAGTGCAAAATAAAACGGACTTATCTTACTCGAAATCCCACTTCCACCTCATCGTTGAACAAATTATAAATAAATATTAAAGTATTATTACCTGTATTGTATCTGAGTTTACCTGTCAAAAAAATGCGCGCAATTGTAATCAAAAGCTGCGCGCAAACGTAATGATTTTTGCGCGCAAATGTAATGCACCGTGAAAAGTTAAAGTGCCCATGAACTCACTGATCACGCACGAGTGATTCTATTCATAAAAAGTGTCCGTGTAACAACTAAAAAGAGTCCGTGTATCATCTTAAAAAGAGTCCGTGTAACACCCGTTAATGTACTGTTTTTCTATAGCTGGGGGCAAAGTCGTACAAGTGTCAGTTGTAATAAAGCTTTATATTTAGGACAATCAACATAATATCAATGATTAGTAAAGAAGGCGAGACATTTCAGTGTGTGCACATTATAAAACGTATGTAAATATACTTTTATTTGAAGAAAATTCTTTAATTTGTTCATATTTATAGTGCCTAACAAGATTTTGTGAGGGAATCCGATGTTTGCTATACCACTGTTTATTTCAACGCACTTTTTGACAATACTTCTATACCAATCGTAATGATCATTTTTGCAGCGTTTTGAGAAATGAATTTACTTTGTAGTCACGTATTGTTTGTGAAACATTTTGTGTTTTAAAAGGACGAATTTTCTGTATAAAGTCAATAATTATGTTGACTTTTGAAGCCCAAACTTTGTATTGCCTTAAATACATACATGATAGTTCCGAAAACTGTACCAACACAAAACGACATGTTTATGTAATGATAGCCAAACTTTGGGTTGACAAATTTTTATTCGTTATTGCAAAAAAATAACTATGAATATCTTACATTTCTCCCTACCCAGTTTACCCCTATTACTTATTTTGATGTGGACCGGTCATTGTTATTGAAAATTACGTAATTTGATTGGATTAAATTATTACTAGTTTACCTTCAAACTGTTTATGCTTTTCAAACATGACTATTGATTAAATCAGAACGTGCATGAATGTGACAGTAACTAAAATGACCTTCAAACTGGACACTGGATGAGTCCATGTTATGTTTTATCAATGAAAGTATAGGTACGGAAGGTAAGAATTGCCAATTCTCCTATTTTCACAATTTTCTCCAAATACACAGTAGATAGATTATTTTTTAATAGGCACATTCGGAGAAAAACAGAAAAAGTTTACAAATAAGAAGTTTTATTCCAATCAACAAGTCATTTTTCGAAGAGACATGCCAAAATACATTTTACGCACGGCTACGCCAGGTAAACATATTATTTATCTTACAAAAAAATATAATTTTTCAGTCTCATAGGAACATACTAATTACAATAAATCCCAAACTAAAGAAGTGATTAAATAAAGTCAAAATATGTCCGATCTACCTATTTTGGGACCCAAAAAGTCAATACGATCGTTTTAACGTCAAGTTCGTCTACCTCACAAAATCTTGTTAGGCACTATAGAAGAAGTTTACTTTATTTTAATTGTTCCTTCAATTCCCCGACATATTTTCCGTATGCAGTGACCTTTGTGTGACCCATCTCGTAAAAATCCGGTGATCGCAATACGCATGGATCTATTATCTGATTGTACATGTTAAACACGTGCTCAATATTCATACTTTTTTGTTGATTGTTGACAAACAGGTGACAATCGTTAAACTCCGGCTTCAAAACACGAACTTTCCTGCCATATTTTCACAACAACACTGACCGATTGAAGAAAAAACTGACGATTATACGAAATTTATGCGAAAAAAAAAATTGATAAAATGGTGCACAGAAGACTAAGTTTATGATGTTTGTATGCATTGGTTCAAGAATTGGAATAACATTATTTTTCACCGGTCACTCGTTTATTATGACTTTAAACCGTGCTACTACACAATTACGCTTAACTTACATGTACAAGGTTTTTTTCAATTGATCATTTCATTCTGATTGAATAAATGCATATACTAGTAACTAATACAATGCTGGGATCCTCACTGGAGAAAAGCAATTGTTTGAGAAGCAAATACGTAGAACTTCTGAAGGTATTGGGATTATAATAGTAGCACAGAACAGCAAAAATCCGTCTGAAGATAATTTTGTCGGATGGAGCTGAAAGACAATTGTAGGAGAATGGTATGACTTAAAATAATGAGACAAATGAAAAAAATGTCATGTCGTCGTTTCTTGTTTTTGTTACTGATGTACTTTGGAGAAAGACTTGCATACAATTCGTTGAACATATTATATATATATATATATATATATATATTATTTGTAGACCAGGGGTAATATGGGTGGGGGTCCAGGTGTTAAAACCCCGTATATGCTGACGATCAGTGCTTTTGAATAGAGAAATATGGTTGTAGCCGCCACATCCCATTTATCCCGAGTTTGAACCCCCTTTTTAAATGGCTGGATCCGCCCCTGTAGACTACATCCACTTGTCTCAGAAAGAAAACAAATTTCTGAGACAAGTGCCTGTGCTGTAGACATTAATATTTCTAAAGGTCCCAATTTTTTCTTATATATTGGAAACGATTATTGCTAGCACGTTTGCTTGCTGTTGCGTTGAAAAAGGCTGCCATAAACAAAACATTTTTGGCAAGTTTGCTACAGCAATACTTTCCTTAAGGCGTCGGCATCAAACAGGACGTGATCTCCTTTCGCAAATGTTCTGCTCCAAGATAATGCAGTACTAGTGTATGAATACCGATTCTAGGAAGATGCTTTTGAAATTTTGAGTCCTTTTGAAAAGATTACAGCTTGAATAAAAAAGGAACACATGTAATTGATTAAAAGAGGCAAAAGTTTCAAAAGTACACACTAATGTCTGTGGAGAATTTCTTTCAACACAGGTGAATTAAAACATTTATGTAAATACATGTAACAGTTTAATGTTTCGGTACGATATGTTATGCATATGTATCACTATCTGAATGGAATTCATTTAAGATGTGGTATGATTGGCAATGTGACAATGTTATGTCATTTATGTTCATTTAAGATGTTCCTTATTGTTCAAGTGCTGTTTCAAGATATATATTTTTCTACACGATAGAGTTTTATATGTTTCATATGATAACGTAAAAATCCACGGTATACACAAACAACTGAATTGAACAAACGACATAATTATTTCTTTATGAAACTATCAATTTAAAAGTAATGTTTAAAGACGTCCTTTTCCTATAAAAAAATTGACATGTTCTGACAATGCACCGGATTTATAATCGGTGTCTGGTTTCCGAGTATTGTCATTTTGTTTATTCGACTTGTAAGTTGTAAGTTTTCCCTTTTCTTTTGGTGAAATACTTAGTGTCTGACAAGGGATACGGACAGAGGAAATGCTTTTATTTAAACAGTTTCTCGTTGCATTTGGTGCAGTCTTACTTTTCAGGTAAAATATTTAGTTGATCATGCAATGTCTCATCGTCTTTCAAACAAATCAATTTATATCATAATAATATAAAAATAAGGAGATGTGGTATCATTGCCAATGAGACAACTATCCAACAAAGTTCAAATAAAGTGGATGAAAGCAATCAATGGATAGGCAACCACGCGACCTTAAGAATGATAAAACCCCATACCGTTGGTATATTTAGTGTCCTGCTGGGATCATTATTTTCTAGTAATTTGAAGTGTGACCACGTTTTTCATATTAATATGATGTAAATGTAAATAAACATTGTTCGTTAGTAAGACATGAACAAAACTGGATTTAATACTTTCTCTTATTCTTACCCTTATTCAGTCCGCATGCCTCGCGTTTCAAATAATAAAAAAAAAAACCATCTCGAGCGAAGAAATATTGTGTAACACTCGATGAATTGGTCTAATCTATATAAGATACGTTAGTATTTGTGATAAAACTTGTTCAGTATACGTAACCATACATTATTTTGAATCATTAAACATACATTATTTTGAATCATTAACCATGCATTATTTTGAATCATTAACTATACATGCATTATTTTGAATCATTAACCATACATTATTTGAATCATTAACATACATTATTTTGAATCATTAATCATACATTATATTGAATCATTAACATACATTATTTTGAATTATTAACTATACATCCATTATTTTGAATCATTAATAAAATTGAGAATGGAAATGGGGAATGTGTCAAAGAGACAACAACCCGACCATAGAACAGACAACAGCAGAAGGTCACCAATAGGTCTACAGCGCAGCGGGAAATTCCCGCACCCTGAGGCGTTCTTCAGCTGGTACACAAATATACATACTAGTTCAGTGATAATGAACGCCATACTAAACTCCAAATTGTACACAAGAAACTAAAATTAAAAATAATACAAGACTAACAAAGGCCAGAGGCTCCTGACTTGGGACAGGCGCAACTATGCGGCGGGGTTAAACATGTTTATGAGATCTCAACCCTTCCCTATACCTCTAGCCAATGTAGAAAAGTAAACCCATAACAATACGCACATTAAAATTCAGTTCAAGAGAAGTCCGAGTCTGATGTCAGAAGATGTAACCAAAGAAAATAAACAAAATGACAATAATACATAAATAACAACAGACTACTAGCATTTAACTGACATGCCAGCTCCAGACTTTAATTAAACTGTTTGAAAGATTATGTCTTTATCATATGAATATCAGGCACAATCCTTCCCGTTAGGGGTTTAGTATCATACCATCATAACATATATGAGAAGAACATAACCCGTGTCATGCCAACATCTAGTTTTTAAATAAATGTGTTTAGTTCCGATTCAAAGACCCTATAAGTGAATCAATATTAACGCCAAAATATGCAATCTTTAATGACCTGACAACAGTATCGTAACTATATCCCTTTTTAATAAGTCCATTTAAAGGTTTTGTTAGCTTCTGAGATGAATACTGACATTTTTGTGCTTTATAAAGAATATTTCCATAAAAAATCGGATGTGAAATACCTGAACGTATAAGAAGTCTGCATGTTTAGCTATATTTACGAATGATGTCCTTATACTGATGATAAAGTTTAGTAAATGTTTTGACTAGTTTGTGATATCGAAAACCCTGGTGTAATAATTTTTCAGTACAATACATTATTTTGAATCATTTACCATACATTATTTTGAATCATAAACATACATTATCAATATATTATTTTGAATCATTAACCATACACTATTTTGAATCATTAACCATACATTTTTTTGAATCATTAATCTTACATTATTTTGAATCATTTACATACATTATTTTGAATCATTAACCATACATTTTTATGAATCATTAACCATACATTATATTGAATTATGATTGTTAAACACACCCTTTAGATGCTTTCATTCCAAAATATAGAGTTAAGCCCCTCTGAAACACAAACTAGAATTGAGAATGGAAACCAGGAATGTGTCAAAGAGACAACTTGACAAGTTAACCCAAATAAAAAACAGAAATGCATTCATAGAATCTATATATCCTTACACTACACTATTTTCACATTACCGAAGTTTGAATTATTGATCGACAGGAATTACCTACTCTGTGGGGACATTCTTGTGATGTTTGTGTTTTCTTACACCAAAATATGACCTGAACTGTTTCTACTTATTCAATTCGCAACCATGTGACTTTGTCTGACAGAAACCACACTTAACATTTTATTCCACGTGAGAGGAAAATAAGTTTATACTGCAACTAGTTGTGTTTCCTAAATGTAGTAACACGGCTTTATTTGGTGCTATGTCAATTTCATCATTGAATAATTACATTAGATGTATGTTTCATTATGATACAGTTATTTGGATTGACTAAAAGCAATTTCGCGTCCTTCTGAAATTAACATTCATAACATAATGAAGATGGAACGAGGTCCCACAATAAAGTGCACATGTTAAAGAAAAACTTGATGGAAATCGTGTTTTCACGATCCTAGCTAAAAAATGTAACTATAAGTATTGGATGTTTATTTTTGTAACTTCATAGATGTGTAAAAGCGTTGACCGTGCGCACATTTTTAGAATGAAGCGATTCCGCGCTTCATAAAAAAACTACTTCGGTCAACGCTTTTACACCCCAATGAAGTTACAAAAAGAAGCATGATTCATTTAGAGCAAAATAAGTTTGAAATGTAGAACCTTGCCCTTCTCCAGTTTCTCAGCCTAATACAAAAAGTATATATTTTTCTGACATTGACCTAATATTACATATATGTACACTGTAAATATACCTGACGCCTGACGCGTCCGGACGCGTTCAAAATTTGTACACCGAATGTTAAAATATTTTGACGTCATATGTTCATGCTTAGAGACGTGTTTAAAGTTTTAACGTTTGTGTTAAAAATATTAACATGTGTGTTCAGACACAGTGAACACCGGTGTTCAAATTCTGATCTAAAAAAGAAGATAGTCGTTTGTCCGATTTTCTATCCTTCTAATTGTCAAATTCAAAAATAAATTCTTTAATATATATGAATGTTTACGCAGGATGATGATCTTGTGAATTTTTGACTATTATTTTAGTAATTGTGAAATATTAAACTTCCAAGCTGGCATATATGTATAGTTTATGAACTTATTTTATTATTATTACTAGTTTTACTTATAAGTGACATAATTATGCATATCAATGAGGCCTGTTATGATAATATCGTAATAAAAATATGTCGATGCTATCTTATTTCATGAACCGTTCAGTTTATTAACATTACATGTTCAATCAGTGTTCAAATCGCTCGAAACTTTGAACACCTCGCGTTAAAAAAATATACCAGGGTACCAAATACCGGAAACAGATATCGGCTGGTGATTTAGGCGGTTAAACGACGAATGGATACACATAAGGAAGAGAACTGGAGAAGGGACTTCTGTCCCACATGGACACGAAAGAAGTGAGTAACAAGTTAGGATAATATCCATAGGTAGTTCGATGGCTTCCTTGCTATTTTCTCATGTCAGATATATATTTGTCAAATATTCATAACTGTTATATTCAAATTTTCAACATAAAAGACGAATTAAAGAACAGGATTTAGATTAAACGTAAATAACTGATGATTTCCTAAATTGATGAATAACCAGTCTGTGATCGTCTGTCTGTTATACATCTGAAATAAATGATGATTTTTGACATCCACGTATATTAGCTGAACATTAAGTGTTAAGAACTCTAACATCAAGTGTACTGATAAGTCGTTGAGAGTTCAACTGTTTATTCGTATACACAGACCCCCGGAGAGGGTGAAAAACTGAAGGTACAAAATAACAATCATAAGCATACTATTAAGTCAACACTTATTCAATGAATGTCAAAAAGTAGTACATTCACAAAGAAAATGGTTATATAGTTCAATACAAGTGACTCTTGTACACTACACTTCGAAAAACAACATCAATATATCAGAAAAAGGTTACACGCAAGTATCTATATATGCAATAAAAATGACAGGTTGCATATGTCATTGACTGTACTTTTCATACCGTGCACGATAAAAAATTTACACACTTTAAAACTGTGCGGTACTGTATTTCTAGAAAATTCGAGCGTGACCCCAGTCTACATCAATAAAACACAAAAATAAATCCTAATATGTGGGATTGACGAATAATGAATGGAATTTAAGGGGCAAATGCACACATAAAAAATACAAACAGTCCTGTAAATTCACAGCGGCAATATTTTGTTCATGTCGTGCGTAAATGAACACCAATAATCAAATATGAAGTTGCATAAAACGTATAATTCAACAATATGCACAACGATATACAAATGAGCACAGATATAAAAGGTAAACTTACTCTAGTGGTGGATTAAACTCCAAATAGAAAAAACAACGTGTTTCAGTTTTGACAAATATCGAGGGATAGATGAGACTGTGGAGTGAAATGATAAAAAAAGGACGACATGGTCAATTCGGCACTTTACCAAAACAGTACACTCCTCCTCTGATTTCTTATGAAATCACTACATTTTTAAAAATCAAAGGATAATGTCATATGAAAAATTAACATGTGTGTCCCTAACAATGTTATAATAACTATTTATGTATCAAATGTGGTTGATTAAACGATATCACTACCATAGTCACTCGGCTTCAAGGAGCAAAATGGTCCTAAGTAATCGGTCTGAAGTGAAAGTTTATGTTAACGGCACTTGCACTATACAGGTTAAAGTATGTATCTGTGATTGCATCTTTTGAAGCATCTAAGAAGGTGAAGTCCTCTTGTTTAACACTGTTTACACATGAAAGTCCAATGTACTTCTTCTGTGTAGGCAAATGTTCAAGTTGGCTCAATGGAGGTAAACTTGATTCCCGTGTTTGATTTAGTGATTCTGGGAATGGATTATTCCAATCACAAGTAGATGAAAGCCTTAAGGTTGGACGTATAAATAACTTGTCCTTCATAATCACGGGTGTTGCTAAGCTAATTGGGTCATACAAACTGTCGACTGTTGACAGAAATCCGTGGCGTGTAAATGGCTTGTTGTCAGAAGACACTCTTAAGATGAACTCGTCCAGTTCTGTGTCCCAGGAGAGACCTAAGCTCATCTGTAACAAGAGATCTGCCAATCCAAGGTCGAGGTCCTTGAGATTTGTGGCAAGGTCAACTGATTGAAATGCTTTGAGCACTGATCTGCAGTTTGAAGCGACTGTATCTACCACATGTGTGGGCTTTTCAGAGTTGCAACCTAAGTTCATATCAAATGATTTTGTTCCATGGTTTGATATTTGCCTACCGTTCTCTAAAAAAGGTTTGTCTGGTATGAACTTCTCGAAAGTTGGGTCTAATCCAACTGGTGTCTCACTATCACAAGGAAACAATAAAGTAGATTACACATTGACAAGTTGTTGTTCCTGAAATCTTCCAAGGCATCCATTCCCCACAATAACCCATCCTAAGGGTAAAAGTTGTGCATACGGTACATCGTTGACTCCTACACGGTGTTCAATAACATGGTGTGCTCTAATTAGGTCACGGCCTATTAACATCTGGATCTCAGACTGATTGCCAATGTCAGGAATACAACTCGCTATGTCCTTCATGTGAGGATAACTAAAGGCTATAACAGGTGAGGGTATCTCCTCACGATTGTTAGGAATGTCGCTACATTCGATTATTTCAGGTACATTAAGACATGATGACCCGTCCAGTGACTCTAGTGCGTATCCGGAAGCCCTTCTTCCACTACTGACAAACCTCCCTGCACAAGAAGCAAGTGCGTATTTGATTTCTTTGCCATTTTCTCTGAAGAAATTGAAGAAGTCTGAAGTAGCTAAAGTTCTGTTACTTTTGTCGTCTATCACGAAGTAAACAGTTTTGAAATGTTCTGGTCTATCAGAACGATATACTTTGGCACGCACTTTCCCGCAAAGTGGAAAGGGATTAATATAAGTTGCAAAACTTGTTTCCCAATACACTATAAATAAATATGTTTAAACTAAAACTAAGTACTATCTTGGAGCAAGATTTACTAGTATTGTTTATCGAGTCACATGTTTTTGTGCATGTGCTGCTTATGTGTTCATTTGAATTCTCGTCCTCGTGCTTTTGCTGGGGTTCATTTTCAACGTCTACGTGTAAGGCTGAAGGATGGTCACAAGAATAAAATTGAGAAAGGAAATGGTGAATATGTCAAAGCGACAACCACCCGACCATAGAGCAAACAACAGCCGAAGGCAACCAATGGGTCTTCAATGTAGCGAGAATTCCCGCACCCGTAGGTGTCCTTCAGCTGGCCCCTAAAATATGCATAATAGTACAGTGATAATGGACGTCATACTAAACTCCGAATTATACACAAGAAACTAAAATTTAAAATCATACAAGACTAACAAAGGCCAGAGGCTCCTGACTTGGGACAGGCGCAAAATTGCGGCGGGGTTAAACATGTTTATGAGATCTCAACCCTCCCCCTATACCTCTAGCCAATGTAGAAAAGTAAAAGAATAACAATACGCACATTAAAATTCAGTTCAAGAGAAGTCCGAGTCTGATATCAAAAGATGTAACAAAAGAAAATAAATAAAATGACAATAATACATAAATAACAACAGACTACTAGCAGTTAACTGACATGCCAGCTCCAGACCTCAATTAAACTGATTGAAAGATTATGTCTTCATCATATGAATATCAGGTACAATCCCTCCCGTTAGGGGTTTAGTATCATACTATCATAAAATATATGAGAAGAACATAACCCGTGTCATGCCAACAACTGTTTTTTTAGAAATAAATGTGTTTAGTTCCGATGCAAAGACCCTATCAGTGAATCAATGTTAAAGCCAAAATATGCAATCTTTAATGACCTGACAACAGTATCGTAACTATATCCCCTTTTAATAAGTCTATTTAAAGGTTTTGTTAGTTTCTGAGGAGAATACTGACATTTTTGTGCTTTATAAAGAATATTTCCATAAAATTTTGGATGTGAAATACCTGAACGTATAAGATGTCTGCATGTTGAGTTATATTTACGAATTATTTCCTTATACCGGTGATAAAATTTAGTAAATGTTTTGACCAGTTTGTGATATCGAAAACCCTGGTGTAATAATTTTTCAGTAATACATAAATTTCTCTCGCTAAAATCTAATACATTGTTACATACACGAGCGAATCGTACAAGTTGAGATATATAAACACCATAAGATGGTGACAAGGGAACGTCACCATCTAAAAATGGATAATTAACAATAGGAAATGAAAAATCATCTCTTTTATCATAAATTTTTGTATTAAGCTTCCCGTTTATGATATAGATATCAAGATCGAGGAAAGGGCAGTGGTCATTGTTATCATTAGCTTTATTTAAAGTAAGTTCTACAGGATAAATTTCTTTAGTATACATACTGAAGTCGTCATTATTTAGAGCCAATATATCATCCAAATATCTAAAAGTATTGTTAAATTTTTGTATCAAATGTTGTTTTGATGGGTCTTTGCTAATTTTAGTCATAAATTGTACCTCATAACAATACAAAAACAGGTCCGCAATAAGTGGTGCACAGTTAGTCCCCATTGGAATTCCAATAACTTGACGATATACGGAATCTCCAAAGCGAACAAAAATGTTATCAAGTAAAAATTCAAGTGCATAAATAGTATCAAAGCATGTCCAATTGACATAGTTCTTTTGTTTATTGCTACTAAAAAATGATCTAAAAGAGTTTGAACATATGTACTCGCATTCCGACTTTTTAAATGCCCAGTTAATTAGGGATGTGAATTTTTTCTTAATAAGAATATGAGGCAAAGTGGTATATAGGGTAGAAAAATCAAAACTTTGAACAGATTCAAAATCACCAATATATGCATGCAATTTATCAAGTACTTCCAACGAGTTTTTGACACTCCAAAAGTAATTAATTCCACTATTTTCAAAGGCCTTATTTGAACAATTTATTATCAGGTTTTTTATTGTACCAAGTGTACTAGTAAGTAAAACAGACAATTTAGTAGTTGAACAATGGCTGGAAGATGAAATAAATCTATATTTGTAAGGTTTTTTGTGCAGCTTCGGAAGCCAGTACATACTTGGGACTTTCATTGTGTTTGGTTCTGCTTGTAAAGAAGTAGCTAAAAGTTTATGTTTGTTACAGATGTCGTTTTCTGAAAATGAAGTCAGTTGGAATGTTGGTGAATTCGTGATTTCCTTTTGCAGAACCTCTATATAAAATTTACGTCAAACAATAATGATATTATTCGCAGCTTTATCAGCCGGGACAAAAACAAATTCCTTGGCTAGTTCTGTTAGTTTATTTTTGATACGCGAAATAGGGTTTTTATAGTTTTTGTTGAGGGTAAAATGTTCTTTAAAATGTTGTATTCGAATATCAACTATCTTCATTACTGAATTAAAAAAAGAGTCCAAAGATTTTTTGTCAGCTTTTTCCCGTTTTACCCATTTCAAACAGTAGGCGCGGAGTGAGTCGTTGATGATATTACGACACTCATTCCAGTTAATAGTTGACGGGGGACGATATTTAGGTCCTTTACTGAGGAATGATTTTAACTCTCGGTCGCGAACGATGTTAAGGTCTCCTGTTATAACATGGGAAATTGGTCCATAGGTGTATTCTGAATTACTGCAATTACACGACATAGGTGTATTTTCAGTGATATTTACATCTTTACACAATTGGCTATAATTAAACACATATTTTCGGGTAGATTTCTTGTAAATATAACAAATGAGAGGGAGTTCAGTATTATCAAAATATCCAGGAATTTGGTCTTTAACAGAATGGTCGTTAAAAATACCGGCAATATTTACAAAATCAAAACCTTTATTGACATACTTTATTTTAATAAAATGTTTTTTATGATCTTCAGGGCGATCAATTTTTGGAAACAGTTTAGAATAACAATATGCCATTATAATTTGGACAATTTCATACTTAGGACTGTAATATGAAATTGTGTTGCAATCCTCTAAAATTTTATTTAATTTATTTATAGGTAAAGAACAAAGCTTGGTTAACAGATAATGTCTGCCGTTGTTTTTTGAAATGGAAATTAGGTCCGAAATATTTGTATGGTTGGTCCGAAATTTTCTTTGATTCCGATTTTTTCTGCGTCCATGAGAACGATTTTTACGAACAGTTTTAGAAACTATATCCAAAATGTTAACAGAATCGGTTCTTGATATATTGCCAATTCCCATGATATTATCATTAAGACCGAGAGGGTAGACTGTCTGTAATTTTTTAATCCAATTTAATTCATTTATTTTTCGTGATCGTACAAACTTGGAATGAGAACCACACACGCTACATTTGACATCCTCTTTACATTTGTCACGGAAATGTCTCTTAGGTCCGCAACACTTGAAACACAAACCTTTCTGCTTAATTAAATAAAGTCTCTCTGATAATGGTTTAGCACGAAAACCACGGCACGTGTTGAGTGTATGGTTAGTTCCGTGAAGTGGACATAAGTCCTCATTCGACTTCTGAAACGGTGGCCTGTAGTCATTGTTACCAATGTCGGTTTTGATGCTTGACACTTGCGTGGGACTTTGAAATCTGGTTTGCTTTGATGTGGTTGGTTTTGTGTCTTGATTGTCATAAATGAATCCAGGGTCATTACGTACTTTAGCAATGTTTTGCAGGAATGGCACAAAGAAGGAGGATGGCGGATATGCTCCATTGTTCTTTGACTTATAACCATTGGCGGTAGTAGTCCACTTTTCTTGAATGTTGTAAGGTAGTCTGGTTACAAAACGATTTACACCAAGGGAGGAATCGAAGTTAGCAAATATAGTAGAAAACTTTTCATCTCTACGAATAGAATCTATCTCTGCAGCTAAGTCTACTAAGTCATAAAGTTCCTTTCGGTTATCGTTTGAAAGTTTTGGAAAGTTAACTATACGTGAGTGAAGTGAGGATTCGATCATCTCTGGACTACCAAATCTAGCATCTAAGCGTTCCCATATAAGACGCACTGCAGTAGCCGGATTATGAGCATTAGCACATCTTATGTTCTGAGCATGCTGTTTTGAGCTTAGTCCCAAATACTTTGTAAGAAGGTCCAACTGTTCCAATGGGTTTGTATCTAACTCAGTCATTATGTGTTGCTAACTAATTTTCCAAGATGAGTAATGTGACGGCTGGTCAGCAAATGATATGAGTCTAGATGTGATTAAGTCTTTCTTCACCATGAACTTGGCCAATTCTTGTGCTTCGTTCCTCTTGGTTGGAACAAAAGGTTGTGCTGTAGGATTCAATGGTCCTAAAGAATGAATAGGAATGTTTACATTGTTCGCTTTAAGGTCATGTTTGCTCAAATGTAAGGAATGATGTGAGCGCTGTTGCTCCACAAATTCTGCTGTACGTTGTTCTGTAATGTTACGTGTATCTGGTACGTTAGCACTACGGTACTTTCTTTCGGACATTCTGTCTTTATTGGCATGTTGAACTACTGGATTAGCGATCCTTGGTGGTTCGTAACTTTCACCATAGTCTTTAAGATCGAAATCCAATGCCTTCTCAACAGCTTGTAATCCCGACTCAGCTTTGTCAACGTCTCACTTCATAGCGAGGACGTTTTTCTCTGCTTTGAGTGTAGCTTCGCGGTGCAACAACTCCGCCTCCTCTTTGGCATATTTAAGTCGTGTCTTAGCGGTTTCAAGTTTCACTGTTTGTTTAAGAATCTCTGATTGAGCACTTGGTGACGAGTGTCTTGTTGACCCAGTATAACGGGAACTATGTTGGGAGCTACGACTTTTGTGAGTTCGTTCACTATTTTCTATTGATCTCCTAGGCAGCAATTCACTTAGATGTTGTTTGACCACTGATATCTTAGCCTTTAAAGCATAGAATGACACAATAAATGATGCATGCTCACTTTCACTTTCTCTTGTCCTATATGATTTTAAGAAATCAAAATATCTGTTAGCTTCTTTCTCATACTTTTCTGACAGCTTCAAAAGTTCCTCTCTGTATGTTGACACTGTGGAGAGGTCCACCACTGGATTATCTTCTACGTCTAGTATAATAGCGTCTATATCTCGTTTTATAGTTCTAATGATATATTGTCTTTCATTAGACTGTTTGAAAAGGTGATCTCCATCTGATGTTAGTGTTCTTGAAGATCTTATCTCTCTTTCAGAAATGGATTCTGACTGTGACATGTTGAATCTATCTTGTGTTCATCTCTATAATCTAGATTTTTCACTGTACTGATAAGTCGTTGAGAGTTCAACTGTTTATTCGTATACAGACCCCCGGAGAGGGTGAAAAACTGAACGTACAAAATAACAATCATAAGCATACTATTAAGTCAACACTTATTCAATGAATGTCAAAAAGTAGTACATTCACAAGGAAAATGGTTATATAGTTCAATACAAGTGACTCTTGTACACTACACTTCGAAAAACAACATCAATATATCAGAAAAAGGTTACACGCAAGTATCTATATATGCAATATAAATGGCAGGTTGCATATGTCATTGACTGTACTTTTCATACCGTGCACGATAAAAAATTTACACACGTTAAAACTGTGCGGTACTGTATTTCTAGAAAATTCGAGCGTGACCCTATTCTACATCAATAAAACACAAAAATAAATCCTAATATGTGGGATTGACGAATAATGAACGGAATTTAAGGGGCAAATGCATACATAAAAAATACAAACAGTACTGTAAATTCACAGCGGCAATATTTTTTCATGTCGTGCATAAATGAACACCAATAATCAAATATGAAGTTGTATAAAATGTATAATTCAACAATATGCACAACGATATAAAAAATGAGGACAGATATAAAAGGTAAACTTACTCTAGTGGTGGATTAAACTCCAAATAGAAAAAACAACGTGTTTCAGTTTTGACAAATATCGAGGGATAGATGAGACTGTGGAGTGAAATGATAAAAAAGGACGACATGGTCAATTCGGCACTTTACCAAAAACAGTACATCAGTAAAAAATGAAACACAAAGGCATTCAAAACTGAATACCACACATTCAGTTGATGAACACTAAGTGTTAAGAACTTTAACATCAAGTGTTCAAAAATGAAATACAAAGGCATTAAAAACTGAACACTACATATTCAATTGATGAACACTGACGTTAGAGTTATTTAATACTTAGCGTGACACTAAGTATTAAATAACTCTAACATAACATCAAGTGTTCAAAAGTGAAACACAAAGGCATTAAAAACTGAACACCACGCATTCAATTGATGAACACTAGGGTGAACATTTGGAACACCATTTTTGACTTAGAAAATGCATTCGTTTTGTTTTATTTGCAGGAATCGTTAGATTGAAATGTTTGAATTAGGAACCGATAGCCAATAATCCTACGAAGGTCATTTCTGCATGCTATAAAGTGTTATATAAAAAATATAAAAAAAGGTATGACAATATATGTATATTAATAGCTTATGTGGGTGTATCATTTCCAGTGGCGGATCCAGAACTTTTCATAAGGGGGGGGGGGCCGCTCCAGTCATGCTTCAGTGATTCCCTATATAATCAACCAAATTTTTCCCACGGAAAGGGGGGCCCCGGCCCTGCAGGGCCCCCCCTGGATCCGCCTATGATTTCTATATCTGTATACCTTAGGTAGAATAAATCGACTTTCTAATTTATAATTTCAAAACTTGCATTTCACTGCCATAGAATATCAATTTGTACTCTAGTATATATCGAAATTAAAGCATAACTACGGAAGCCGATAAGGGCAATTAAAAAAAAATTTATGTCGTAATTACGACATAGCATGTCGTAATTTCGACATAACATGTCGTTATAACGACATCGCTATGTCGTAATTTCGACATAACATGTCGTTATAACGACATCGCTATGTCGTAATTTCGACATAATATGTCGTTATAACGACATCGCTTTGTCGTAATTTCGACATTACTTGTCGTAATAACGACATAATAACGACATCACTATATATATTAAAGAATATGTATTATGATTGCCAAGACACTAAATGACACAGAAATTAACAACTATAGGTCATATCATAATGCCCCCAATAACTAGAAAAGCCCCCGCATAATCAGCTATAAAAGAGGGACGAAAGATACCAGAGGGAGAGCCCCCGAAATGCTGTGTGGCAGACAGTGTTATTAATTAATTATTAGCTCCCTTGGTAAAACTCCAAATTTCATATTTAATGTATTTCATTGTTAAATAATTTACATGAAGCTGAATAAGTATATATCTGTTAATTGCATAGCTTTTGGTATTTGAATTCATTGATTAAAGATATTTATTTATATTGTAAAGTTTAATATTTGTATCGTCGCAAAATCTTTGGTCACCTTCTTTGGTTACCTTCTGTGAGAAACTTATATATTTTATAGATCCTGACTGAAAGTAATAAGAAACTGATTGGGGACTAAGCCGACTGACCTAAAATTCTATCAAGGCAAGCAAAGCTTAACACCTTTCTTTAAAAAAGCGCACAACTCCGTGGGTTGTGATAATGAGGGTGAATGGACGTATCGATTGCTACATGTATTTACTGTCAAACACGACGTTACACATAAAAAGCGGCGTCGAAGAGGGTTTTTGATTGTTTTATTCGTTTTTTTATATGTTGGTTGATTTATTTATTATATTACAAAATTTTTTAAATTTCTGATTCTGGTTCTGTTCGTTTTGTGATGTCATTTTATCATAAATTACCTCAAGTTGTGGAAATCTATTTAATAATGTTTACCCTTTAAGTTATTTCAACTAAAAATGCATTACTGTCGCAAGTAATGTGGGAAAGAAAGATGGGACAGAAGTAGATATAGGCAGATGTGGTACAGTTTTCCGTAAAAAAGATATTTTTTTTTAGATGTACGAAACTTTTATCATATGATGTTTAACTTTCAAGGTGCATATCATCTGTCATTGTAAAATTTCTAAATCTTAACTCAACCCCAATACAAATATATCTGACACTCTGCAAGTAAATCGAACATTTTTACCCTTGGTTAAATTTGAATAGAATTGTATTTTCCCTGGTACATAAGTTGTCGAAATACACCCCTTCAATTACTTGAACCTTGGCTTGAGAATTATTTCCGCAAGTCATCTATAGTGTTTAATTTCTGATATACATTTTAAAATATAGTAATCTACTCCTGGATCGTCCGCGAAAACGGCTTAAATAATCCAGGGTTTTTAAAATTCGATGAAACGGTTTTCGTCGCTGTTTGGGATTTGTCTTTCAATTACTAGTACCTCCATTTCATGCACAAGTTTATATTGACGAAAAGTTCCGGCTTCGCTAGTACAGGAATTAATTTCATCACGACAGTTATAACATGAATAGCCGGACAAATCGCGAAGTAAAATACTCCGTGAACTGGTATAAGTCTTTTAATATTGGTGATTGCACCTTACTGAAATGACGACTTTAAATGATCTATGGAGTACTTCCACAATATAAATTTCAATTCGAATTTTACATTTAGAGGATTGTCTTGGTGTCTAAAATTTGTCTTTGCAAAAGTTGGACGAAGTTCATATGTTTTTCCCCATTTCACCAATCTTTTAAATAAATCGTTAAAAGCTATAAACGATTAATAAAAATTTAACCTGTGTCGAACCTATGTCCCCGGGTGGAGTCTATAGCAACATGTGCTAATCTTTTTTTTCGGCAGCAATCATCAACCTGTTTTTCCAAATTTCACAACACGATTTGTTTTAATTATCATGAACATTTAATTGAAACTTTAGCACATGTAACGACGGAAATTAGCGTCTTTCGAACTTTCGACGTTTGGACAAATTGGCTACTGTTTTGTAATGTGTGGAAGCATTTTATTCCTTTAAGACCCAAACATGTAGTTGATAAGAAAAGAATCTTGTCATTTTTTACTCTTCGTGTATCTAACTTTTGTTTTGATTAATTATAAAAAATACGCGTTAACTGCTTTGAAAAATGAAATATCAACTTGGACAAAATGGCTACCGTTTGAAAAACGACTGTGTAGAGAAGATTTTATTGAATCAGCAATATTTGAACTCACGAACAATGAGGCAAATATTTGTACTTTTGTTAGATATTATTATTGTCTTACTATTTTTATTCATTTTCTGCTACTTACAAAATTCACTTTCAGTCGTTGAGATAACGAAAAACGTCGTTGGACATTTTTCTTATTCCCGCTTAATATAAAGCCACCGAGTCAAATAAAATTTGGTAAAAATAACGCCTTTAACGCCACAAAGAACCGACACCTGTTGTTGTTCCTGCCAAGTATCAAGAAGATCAGAGAATAAGAAATAGGATCACTATTATCTGTTATGACACCTTCGGTTTCTTGTACCAGAATATTATTCTTTAAAAAGTGTTTCTCAAAAACATTTCTCATACATCTTGCATCACACAAATATTCATACAGGTAAGTTATATAATGTTTTACAGTGTATTTAAATAGTCTAATAAGATCAACATTACTGTTTAAATTTGTAAGTAAATTCCTTCTTGTGAAGATACAATATCTTGCTACAGATAACATGAAATTGACAAAACTTACATTTACGCCTTTGATAGATCCAAATAAACCATACATAAATACCTCTTCATACACTAAATTGCCAATTTTGTCAAAATCAACAAACTCTGCATCCCTTTCACGGTCGGTATCTCTTTAAATAGGATCTACAAATTATATAAGTTTCTCACAGAAGGTAACCAAAGAAGGTGACCAAAGATTTTGCAACGATACAAATATTAAACTTTACAATATGAATAAATATCTTTAACAAATGAATTCAAATAGCAAAAGCTATGCAATTCACAAATATATACTTATTAAGCATCATGTAAATTAATCAACAATGAAATACTTTAAATATGAAATTTGGAGTTTTACCAAGGGAGCTAATAATTAATTAATGTTAACACTGTCTGCCACACAGCATTTCGGGGCCTCTCCCTCTGGTATCTTTCGTCCCTCTTTTATAGCTGACTATGCGGGGGCTTTTCTAATTATTGGGGGCATTATGATAACATATAGTTGTTAATTTCTGTGTCATTTAGTCTCTTGGCAATGATAATACATATTCTATAATATATATAGTGATGTCGTTATTACGACATAGCTATGTCGTTAAAACGACATAGTGATGTCGTTATTACGACATGTTATGTCGAAATAACGACATAGCGATGTCGTTGTAACGACATGTTATGTCGAAATTACGACATAGCGATGTCGTAATAACGACATGTTATGTCGAAATTACGACATGCTATGTCGTAATTACGACATAATTTATTTTTTTTTGAATGGCCCTTATCGGCTTCCGTACATAACAACCATTGCATAATTTGATGCTTTATAAAAAAAACTCTCTTCTATTAATTTTAAATTTTATTTTGCAGGATATATAGGCTCATAGACATTACTTGTTCTGGAGGACTTTGACATTTGGAAGTTGATTACAACACATAAAATGCCACCCAGTTGATAGTTTTACGTGAGGATGCACTGAAAAGTGGAGCGTACATTGTATGTGATCGTACAAGAAATGTTCGAATTTGCAAATTTTAAACTTTCATTGTGACAAATATCTATATCATAAACTATCTACTTATCACATGACATGCTTTTTTGGTTAGGATACACATGATGTAGCAACTATCTTTTCATGTAGGGGTAAATACTTATTTGTGATATATTAAAGTCAGTTTAAAAACATTATGTATAATGTGATTTCACTGTCTGTTACTTGTGATATCATAAGGTATTCTTGTGTACTTTTCTTACATGTCTTACATATATGCTCATTTGATTATATAAAGAATTACTTGTTAAATTATGTTTTATTGTTATATTTTGCCTGATTCAATATAGTTTTTATAACAGTTTAATTAAGTTTAGTACTTATGGAAAATTATGTACGCTTGAAAATAGAACATGTTCCACATTTGAACACCATCACTTTGAACACCTACGTCAACTGTTCTGAATGTTAACATCTGGTGTTCTGGATCTTAACATCTTGGTTTTAAACATGTTTTGTGTGTTCCAAAAGTGTTACTTGGCTGTTGAACGCGTCGACGTATTAAGATTTTGAACATTCGGACACGTTAAATCGTTGAACACTAATGTTAAAGTCTCTAACATCAAGTGTTCAAAAATGAAACACAAAGTCATTAAAAACTGAACACCACACATTCAATTGATGAACACTAGTGTAAAAAATTGGAACACCATTACACGTTCAAAAAGTGTTACAAAAAAGCGTTCAAGCAGTGTTCCATTTATTAACATTTAGATTTACACTAAAATTACAGTGTATTTACTGATGTGTTTTTGGGGATTGTCCATACCTAGTGCATAAACATTACAATTTCCGGTGCTAGTATTTGACAACAGGAAACACTAATCTTGTCTTCCTTGAGAGATTACGCATACTTTTTTTTTTATTACAGGCTGTCAGAAAGCGGCTTTTGTTACTATTATTCGAAATGTCGAAAAACTGGATACAGAACTGAAAAGTATCACAAACGTTGTGGAGCCTTTAAATGGAAAAGATGCACTCGATACAGGTAATAAAAAAGATAATCAAAGTACTGAAGTACTGAACATCGGCTAACCGTAAGTTTTTTGAATAGTCACAAGCACTTGTCTCAGTTTCCATTTGTATATGTCGTGTACATCTTATTATTTTGTACAGGTCATTACCTGTACAAAAACTTTGTAAGACTAATTACTCGTATGATGCCATCATACAAGTTATTACTTGTACAAATATAATTGAACGAGTAATAACCTGTACAGTTTTTGTTGAGAAAAAGATAATAACTTGTACAACTCGCTATCTTTTAGTTTTATTTGTTTCTTCCTTCCATCTGCTTTTTAAGTAATAACTTCAGCAAACATGACAATTTGAGCATATTATGCCAATTAACTAGGTGCCACTAAAATACGGACTACTAGTGCCAAGTGACAGAGTCATTGAAAGGAATAAATAAAATAAAAATCTTCTTCCAATTATTTTTATTTTTTATATTTTCAATGGATGGAAACAATTATTCAATTGTTCTCTTACAGTTGGGTTTTAAATATAATTATTTATTTACTTGTTTTTTTTAATATAGAATTGCACAATTCTTAATCATTCAGACCATTGTCAGTTGTTCTCGTGTGATCAAGAAATCATCATACTCTTTGTGTCAGCGTTCTATATTCTTATGGACACATGACTTTGAGGGGGAAGTTGTCTATCATGCATAAATTAAAGCTCTGACCAAAGAAGAAATTCCCAATAAGTATCACTATGCAGGATATGTGGAGCTCCAAAAAGTAAAAACAATGTCAGTGAGTTGGTAAGCCACTTCTGCTGCTCTCTTTGCCTTTTACGGGCGCAGTCCACTGAATTTGATACAGTGATCCTGATAGTAAATGATTGATAATCAACATGGTCTACCATACAGAGAGAAAATCTTTGACTTTGACTCAGCTACTAGGATTAAAGACTGTAGTAATGATAGGAGGAGCGACCTTTTTCAAAATATTCGCACATCTGAGTGAAAATCGGGATAATGTCTCTGCTTATACATGTATTGGCAAATTGTGGTGTTTTTTTTAACTCCTTATAATTATTGTTTGTATGCCCCCATGACCAATGTTAACTCCAGAGTGTGCTGTTCTAATCAGAGGGTAAAGTTGATCAACTATACAATAATAAATAATTTCTGCTACATTCAAAACATCATTCCATCTTAAGAATTATTTTTGAAGTGCTGTCTTTTTGGAACTTAACTTGGCTTCCTTTACATTACTTAAAGTATATCTTTATCTTTCACATGTGAATACTGAATTATTAGAAGACTTTATTGTCATCTCACTATTTATTTATTTCATCATGAACTTTCTTTTATTTGATGTTTTCAATTTTTATGCTTAAATACCCTATTAAACTGTACAAATTGGCTACCATATTTATCAAATAAAATTTACTAACATGTTACAAGTTTATACTATTGCGCTTATTATAAATTATTTGTTTAAAGGAAAAGTTTTTTTGTATACAAAAAATAGGATAAGGTGGAATAATGATTTGTACAAGTTATTATCTTTTTCTCAATAAAAATTGGACAAGTAATTACTTGTACAATTGTATTTGTAAAGTAATAATCTGTATGATGGCATCATACAAGTAATTACTTGTACAAACTGTTTGTACAAGTAATAACGTGTACAAAATAATAACATGTACACGACATATATATTTTTTGCAAACATACCAGGTGAGCGATACATGCTACTTGGAGTATGCATGTATAATGTGTGTTTCAGGATAATCTGAAAGACCGTTTGGGATTCCAATAATTAACAATAGCAAGTACTAATAAAAGATAAATTCCTGATTAATACACGAGTACAAGCTAAGCAAGCCTTTAATCAAATTAACAAGACAAAATATAACCTTAACAAACATCTTTCTACAAAGTATAAAAATAAACGAAAAGCAAATAGAAAATTAGCCATGAGCGACACAAACCTGATTAAAAATCTTGCGTGAGTTCAGGTACACTGGAAGCGTAAGCGGTTCTTGCAATACATGTTGCATCCATCGGGGCACTGATGCGTCAAACTTGTAAATTATAGAGAGTAAAATGGCTTTAACTTCTTCTAAATTCGATTGTTCAATGTGTCTAAATGAAGCAAAATAACACGAACCCTTCAAGAGAAAAACAAAGTGAACCATCGACCTACAGAACGGCAAGTGCAGCCCATGTTCAATTATTTACACCACCATGGTGCCCTTGTTGCTCATGCTTAGAAACGTTCGGTGATCAGTTGTGATAAGCATTTAGATGTTATTAAAATGCATGTGATACACACCTTGCCACGTTTTATTTTCAGACAACAACTCTATACATATTACGCAGGATGTAGGCAAGCCCGTTGCTGTACTGGATATGTCGGGTCTTCATGTTCTCAGGGTATGGTGATTTGGCATTTTCACTTTTTGTGTAACTCAGTCATTCAACTTTTAACATACATGCTAAATACTGTACCAAAAAATGATTAGCTTCTTTTATCTATAAAGGTGTGATTTTTTTTCTATTAATGTAAGGTAAAGCGATGCAATATGACCTGCAAACGTTAATATATTTTACCTTTTCATGGATGAATCAAGTTTAGTTTAAACATATTTTATTTGCAAAAGTAGCAAAAGGGATTGGACACCAGTTATAGCAACCTTAGAGACGTCCTCTCCCAATATAAATATAAACACAAAGTACATTAGATAATGACGAAAAAACATAATAGGAATGCATGTAATACTTACTACAAACGAAAATTAGAAAAAAAAACAAAAAAAAAAACAACAATATAATAAGGAATAATAACAAAAAAAAAAACAAACTGGACTGGAGTGAAGGGTTGTAAAGTAGAAATTTAGAATGTAAATTGATTGTTTTAAATCTTTGTGTTATTCTGATACAAGATTGTAAGAACTCAAAAATGTCTTTTTTTTGCTGAAAAGAAAGGTCACCGTCACCAGCTAATAGAAGCTCAATGGATATAGCATATCTTTCTAATTTTGAAAACAGTATTTCTCTTGCTTTGTTGTGAAAAGCGCAATATAAAAAATAGTGTATACTATCTTCAACAGGGTGGCCACAGCTGCATGCGGGACTGGATTTAATATTAACACGATGTAAATCTTAATTTAAAAAGAACTGCACATATTTCTCAAACGTGTATGAATGATATTAAGTTTTCTATCCCCACAACTAAAATAGGAAGGTGGCTGTATCAATTTGGACTTCATCTTTCGTTTAAAAATATTTATATTTTTGGACGTACGTATGTCGGGGTAAAGGCTATTCCATTCAATAGTAGTGGATGGGGAAAAGGGTTTTCTAGTTATGTCTAGTCTATAACCTGGAACTACATAATTATTACTGTTTCGCAAACCGTAGTTAGATACTTGACCAACAAGTGGGGCATTGTTCACTTTATTCTCATAAATATATATATATGTAAGGGTTATTGCTGGAATAAGAAAGAGATGTATCATCAGCAAACAATCGAGTAAGACTTTTCAAATTATCAGCTATGACATTTACATAAATAAGAAATAGTAGGGGACCTAGTACAGAGCCTTGCGGAACTCCTGCATTAGTGATCAAGTGATTTATATATTTCAATGAAAATTTGGCTTATATTTGATAATTCATGAATTTGGAAACTTTTGAATACATCTATATATTTGCATATCTATACACCTTTATCTGTTTGGACAGGGTAACCTAACCGTATATCTTAAGTTTGATATGTATTCTGTAGATTGAAAATAAACTATTTGAAAAGAAGAAGGATTTTTAATTAATGACTTTTGGTTTCCTTAATGTAAATAGTCCGGAATGGGGCGAATTCTATACACATACACATGTAGACTCTATTAAAGGGAATGCAAAAATGCAGACATTGTAGAATCATGAAAGATGTTTATAAAAAACTAAACAGGTTACAAAAAGACTAGTAAATTGAATAGTAATTTCATTTAAGAATTGAATGCTCCATTTTTGTAATTTTATTGGATGGAAGCGCTTCATTCTGGAAATGTGCGCATGCTCAACGCTTTTACAAACTGTACAACTATTCAATTGTTATAATTACTTTTTTATGCTACAATCATGCAATCAAGAGTTGTATCAAGCTCTTCGTTTGCATTTCTGTGCATCATTTAAAAACTGTCACTGATAGCACGTAGAGTCATAGCTGTTGTATTTTATAATTACGGAAATAAAATTTGACATTGAAGTGCTCAAGGCTATTGTCATCCAATCAAATACGGATCCTAATGAACCATATACGTCTATTGTATTTGTCTCTGGTGAAGAGTTGTCGCATTGGCAATCATAACACATCTTTTTATTTTATTTGTAATGTAAAAAATTGTTAGATAATTTTCTACAAGAAGAATCCACTTCCATTTTAGACAAAAAGAACATAATGAAAGTAGCATAATTGTTTAGAAAAATTGTGATCTGATTCAATTCTTTTTAAGATTTTACATTATATATTATGTGATGGTTTTTTTGTCATTAATTTTGCTTTTTATAAAACATAGCTGTATGTCACGGATCAACAACATGTCCGAATGGGGGAACATGCACACGGCCTAATTATTGTACATGTAAACGAGGGTTCTCCAGTCCGTACTGCAGAGGTATGTTATCCTTGAACCCATTGTCCTTGCTGCTTGTAATAGCAAGTTTTATAAATCCGTTTTGTAGTGACATGTTATTCTTGCTTTATATGTAGTTTCTAAGCCCTTAAGTGACTTGGACATATAGTGCTACCGATATATTTCCTTTGGTATTCATGAAATTAGATAGTTCACCATACTTTTTTCACATAATGCTTGCACACATTAACATTATAGCTGGTTCAAATAACAACTAGTTTTTTTTATTTTAATTTGATATTTAAAAATTAATTGCAAAGGTTTAACATGAACTATTAACAAGAATAGAGTCAGTGTTATATTGAACTTTAGTTGTCTTGTGCAAAAGCATATACTTCAGTAACCTTTATTGACTTTACAATGTTTTGATATCAACTTATCGGATATTTTTTTTAAGACTGCTGGGTATTGGTCCAGCAATGAATATATAAGATTGAGGTAATTTTCAATAACCTTGATAAATACAGATAATTTGTTATATTTGTAGATATCAACGAATGTACTAATGGCAACGGAGGCTGTAACCAAATATGTACAAATACACATGGTTTATTTCGATGCTCTTGTAGAAGAGGATTTTTACTACGAGGCGATAGAAAAACCTGTGCTGGTATGTTTAGACGACATGGTTTCCGAATGACGTTTTCTTAGCTATTAATGTAGTTAGGGGGATTGAACAAACTAAATAAAATTAAAAAAAAAAAATGAGGAGAAAGTCCTCATTGATCACTTCCGGAAAAAAAGTATTATTTCACTGTGTCAAATGTTTTCACTTTTGGTAATAAACAGGCTATTATTTGAACTTGGAATTATTTTTAATTATGGAATTTGCAAAATTTCTTGTGCTTGAAATTTTCATATTGATTCCATGTTTATTTGGTATTATAATGTTTTGAGAGGTTTTTATACGCCCGTCAAAATTTTTACGGGACGTATTATGGTATACAAATGTCCGGTGTCCGTCCGTCCGTCCGTCTGTCTGTCTGTCTGTCCATCCGTCTGTCTGTCCGGCGTAAACATGTCGCACCGTAACTTGAGAACGACTTATCTAAATTTCATGAAACTTGATATAGTTGTTTTTTATGATGGTCAAATGATCTGTATACTTTTTGGTGAAAATAAGATTTAAACTTTTTGAGTTACGGCACTTTGTAACTAAAACAGGGGTGTGTTTTTTAATTAGTTATATTAATCTTAATATCTGTATACTTTTTGGTGATGATTCAAAATTTCATTTTTGAGTTATTGAGTATTTTGTAAAAAAGGGGGAGGGTTTTTTACATGTCGCGCCGTATCTCAAAAACGATTTATGATTATTGCTTAAAACTTTACACACTTCTTTGTTATATTAATCTAAAGATCTGTATACTTTTTGGTGATGATTCAAAATTTCATTTTTGAGTTATTGAGTATTTTGTAAAAAAGGGGGAGGGGGTTTTTACATGTCGTGCCGTATCTCAAAAACGATTTATGATTATTGCTTAAAACTTTACACACTTCTTTGTTATATTAATCTAAAGATCTGTATCCTTTTTGGTGGTGATTCAAAATTTCATTTTTGAGTTATTGAGTATTTTGTAGAAAAGGGGGAGGGGGTTTTTACATGTCGTGCCGTATCTCAAAAACGATTTATGATTATTGCTTAAAACTTTACACACTTCTTTGTTATATTAATCTAAAGATCTGTATACTTTTTGGTGATGACTCAAAATTTTATTTTTGAGTTATTGAGTATTTTGTAAAAAAGGGGAGGTTTTTTTTACATGTCGCGCCGTATCTCAAAAACAATTTATGATTATTGCTTGAAACTGTACACACTTCTTTGTTATATTAATCTAAAGATCTGTAAACTTTTTGGTTTGATTGTAAAAAAGGGGAGGTTTTTTTACATGTCGCGCCGTATCTCAAAAACAATTTATGATTATTGCTTGAAACTGTACACACTTCTTTGTTATATTAATCTAAAGATCTCTATACTTTTTAGTTTGATTCAAAATTTTATTTTAGTGATATTTGTAAAAAAACACAGGGTGGGGTTCACATGTCCCGCCGTGTCTCAAAAGCAATAAATGGTAATTGCTTAAAACTTTCTCAGAAACTATTGATGAAACTGCATAAAACTTTCACACTAGACGTCGGGCGTATCATGCGCTCATGGCGCAGCTGTTTATTAATACTTTCCATACAATGCATTTTGTATAGATAGTGTTGTGCGCTGCACAGTTCATTCTATTGAAAATGTACTATCTTCTTTGTAATAGAATGTGTTGTGCGCAGCACAGAACATTAAAGTACAGAATAAACATGGATTTAATTAAAAATTTCAAGCACAAGAAATTTTGCAAATTCCATAATAATAATTAATACTAAAGTTTCTTCTTAACAGATATAAATGAATGCTCAACCAATAATGGAGGCTGTAGTCAAATCTGTGTAAACACTGTTGGCTCATATGGATGTCGCTGCAGGAAAGGATTCTCTCTCGAAAATGACAAGAAAACATGTTCTGGTATGTTGTGTTGTCCGTTCCCAAATACATATGTATGTATTGCTTGTCGTTAGCTGACAACACATGGTTCTTAAGACCTTTAACACTGCATTTTGAAAACAAATAATTTCACATGTTTAAGGATGTATTCTTCTGACGATTCAGTCTCGTTGAAATCTCATTCTGCAATTATTTCCAAAACATGTGATACAAGTGGAAACTATCAATGAATTTAAAAATTTTATAATCAAACATAATTCTGTGAAAAAAAGGTGTATTTACAATGAATAGTTTTTGAGTAATCCAGTTTTCAAATTTTACGACCAATCAAGTCAGTCTTTTTAGCAAAATTTTGAGAAAATGGGCGAGGGGTACAAAAAGTGATTTTACAAGAATCATGTACATCCCATATCATTTTTGTCTTTTGAAATTTCTTAGATATTTATTTTTTCAATCATTTATAACAAAAATGTTGAAATATTATGCATTTTGTTCTTAAAAATGAGAAAAATCACAAATTTACAAAATTGACAGCCTGGTAAATTTGACACAAAAAAGCATCAGGATATGATAAAACTTTCTTATATTAACACCTACCTATAGTTTTTTTAAGTTAAATTTATGCAGATTGGGCCACTGCATCTTTACTTAAAGTATGAGAAAAAGTTTAATTGTGGGACTGTGATTTTTTTCACGATAATAGGCCAAAAATAGGTAAAAAATTATGAAAAATGGGAAAATCATCAAAATTGGGTATTTTCAAAAGGTCGTAGCAAAAAAAGAAGTGCCACATCATGTGATTTTTTTCTTCACCAATTATTTTTTAACAGTCTTATTTACCCAAAAACCAGGTTACGAAAAAAAAGTTTAATTCTAGAAATTTTTGGCTCCTCAGAGGTGTACATCCTTAATGACAGAAAAGAGGGACGAAAGATACCAAAGGGACAGTCAAACTCATAAATCTAAAACAAACTGACAACGCCATGGCTAAAATGAAAAAGACAAACAAACAACAGCACACACGACACAACATAGAAAACTAAAGAATAAACAACACGAACCCCACCAAAAAACTAGGGGTGATCTCAGGTGCTCCGGAAGGGTAAGCAGATCCTGCTCCACATGCGGCACCCGTCGTGTTGCTTATGTGATAAAAAATCCGGTAAATAGTCTAATTCGGTAGGTCACATTCAGGAAAGGGAAGGGGATTGTAGTTACGACGTAAGGAACATATCCGATATCATTTGTGATACGGTTATTCCATAACGGTCAACCAACTCGTGATGGCGTCCGTAAAATTTACGAAGGGATGATTTCAACTTCACCATTTGGAACTCTTGGTTTAATAGCTTCCTTGTGAGCAGCAACCCTCTATCAAGAAAATCATGATAGGAAATGCAAGCACGGGAATATCGTATCAATTGGGAGATATATACCCCGTATGCAGGTGCTGCTGGAATGCTGCTACTTAGAAATGGAAAGTTTACAATTGGAAAGATGAAATCATCTCTTTTGTCGTAAAGTTTTGTTTTCAACCGACCCTCATTGTCAATTTCTAGATGTAAGTCAAGATATGAGGCCGACTTAACTGTATCTGTAGTATCCTTTATCTCTAGCTCGATTGGATAGATGCGTTCCACATAGTCACCAAATTTTGAATTATTTAGTGAAAGAACATCATCTATATAGCGAAAAGTAGAGTTAAAGGATAGTGCTAACTTCTTATCTTTCTTCCTAAGAAGTTCCTGCATGAAGTCAGCCTCATAATAATAAAGAAACAAGTGGGCAAGTAGAGGGGCACAGTTTGTTCACATTAGAATGCCGACAGTCTGTTAAAAAACACGTCCTCCGAACGTAACAAATATGTTGTCAATCAAGAAATCAAGCATCTTGATAATATCAGTTTCAGAAAAGTTTTTGTGCGAATCATAGTGATCCTTGACAAAGTAGGATTTATCCCTCCCTAAGACAAGATACTTGTATCTACGTTGGTCATTCTAGAAAGTTTAAGATTCATTTTATTGAAATTCATTATACTAAAGTTGTACAAAACTTCTATCGTTTTATTTTTCATTAATATTTATCCTGTAAATTTTGACAAGCTTACACACAGATATCGGAACCCCTCTACTCTGATGTAAGAATGAAACTCAACAATAATTTTATGAAATTTGTATCCTTCTATATTATTATCAAAAGACATAGGCGATACAACTTTTTGATGGATCTTTTCTTTAGATAATGACGAATGTTTGGTAAATAATGCTGGATGTTCCCACGACTGTAAGAACACTGCAGGATCTTACACGTGTCAGTGCAAAAAAGGCTTTCATCTTCTCAACGATAGAAAAACATGTTCAGGTAATGGTCATATTTATATTTGATTATCGTAATATATATGTTTTTAAGTACTGCACACTGTTAGAGTTTTTTGTTTTGTCTCAAATTTGAAATAATTAAAGATAACCTTTTTTGGATGTAAATGCGTTAACCAACGCGATTGTATGAGCCTTCAGTAATATGTTCATTACTATGTTCAAAAAGTTTACTCTGTACTAGTCCTTGACATAATAAATTTCCCTGTTCTCCTTTAACGGAAGGCGAAGAATAATTTTTGTCGTTATGCTAAACGATAACAGGTTGTGTATTTGAAAGTTAAACCACATATTAAATGATATTAGATTTTATGTAAGTTTTAAATGTATAAAATCAAGTTTTAGCATATAATATTCAATAAATTATATGCATGCATCATTTTCAAAAAGACTTTCATTTGAATTTTAATACAGACTTGTATTATTGATTGCATCATAAATTGAACGAAGACATTTCATTTACTTTCTATCATTTTCAGATATAAACGAATGCGCATTAAACAATGGTGGATGTGACCAACTTTGTATTAACGAGCATGGGACATATTCGTGTCAGTGCAGAAAGGGTTATCGTTTCGCAAACGATGGACAGACTTGCGAAGGTGATTGTTTCTAATATTTTATCTTGTATTTACCAAAAAATGAATTCTTCAGTTCAAATCTTTAGCCTTATAATGTTTTCCTTATGTGCGCATTAGACGAACTTACTTTCAATGCACTAGTTGTTTTGACTTTTCAGATGTTGATGAATGCCACGGACAGTCTAAGTGTTCTCAGTTGTGTACTAACACCGCTGGTTCCTATCAATGCAGTTGTAGACCAGGCTTTAAGCTGGGTACAGATGGCAATACATGTGCAGGTAAATACTTAAATAAACTCACAGCGTCTTGGCAAAAAATGAAAAAAAACCAAAAAAAACCAAACCCAACAATATACTAAACACACCATAGAAAACGAAAGACTGATCAAATGGAAATTAGATCTTGCTGCATATGTGGTACCCGTTGTGTTGCTCATGTAAGTATATAACTTAAGGTCTTATTCTGAGAATAGGAGGAAAATGTTTGTCAAGTAAAATTGAGAATTTAACTGTGTGAAAATCAGGACTTTCTACTTGGTGAAGTCGCATCACATGGGATAATTCGAGGTTTTTAAATTTGTGAAAAATTAAAAAACCCGATTGTGACATATTCTGTTTGTCATCAATAATTGTTTGAATATGTTTCTTAGATACTTACGTAATTGTGACATAAAATCAATCAATTTGGGTCAAAATGAAAAGAAACTACAATCTAAATACTTGTAGCTTAAAATTATATATTTTGTAGATATTGACGATTGCATAGGAATCAACTGTCAAAATGGTGGAAGCTGTATTGATTACATAAGGTCTTATAGGTGTAATTGTGCGGCTGGATTCGAAGGAAAACATTGCGAAAATGGTCTGTATTAATCATATTTTTAATTTTAAAATCAAAATCTTTTCAATGGCGTCTAAGAAATTGAACATGAATGATAATAAAACAATTTTATATTAAGAAAATCAATTGTTTGTCATTTAGTTTTTTTTTTCAACTAACTCCGTGTCAATTTTGTTATTAAGAACCACAACTACTACAATCATATAATAATTTATAGTTTTAGCTATTTTTCTGATATTAAGATATTCAGATAACCTTTAATGTTAACAAATCCCCCATGCAAAGTTAACCTTATAAATGGTATGGCTATTACTTTAAAATCTCTTAGGTCTTATAGCGGTATTTATCCATCCGGATTTCAACTTTTTGGTTTTGAGCGTTTGTGATGAAGATAAATAAAAAAAAAAGCGCATCGGACGCATACAAGTGTTATTTTTATTCTGCAGGACCAAGGTTAAAATGATTTGTCTGTTGTTAGAATTGCTTCTAAGATTCCTCGGCATATTATAGAAGACTATGAAATCCATGTATAGACGACGGACGAAGAAAGATCACGATCGATACGACAGTAACTGTAATCTGTAATTCACATTGTATTTTGTACTATCTAGTTATGTATAGTTAAAGTTATAAGTTCAATCCTGCAAGATAACGGGACAAACTAATAGAATAATCGACAAACTGTCTTATAAAATCAAGATGTTAACAATTGATGTTGTGAAGAATGTTTGCTTGCGCTTTTTTCAACATAAGAAAATGCCGGTACCTGTAACGCTGCATTTGAATGTGTCCTCCTTTCACAGAAATTCTTTCAGCAGGATTATTTAGAAGAACGACTGCAATTGAAAACTCGAGTTGAAATTAAAAAAATGCTTCCCATAACGATATTTTTTGTGTGTTTTATCTGCATAAGATTACAATGATGTTACTAAGTAGTGATATTCATAACACCAATTCATAATGACTATACTTAACGACTGACGCGTACCAAAAATAACTGATGGGTAGGGAGATATTTACAATAGTAACCATTACGTAATAAAGAAACGATGACGAGAGACATGCTTCCCCGTCTTATATAGGTATTAAACCATCAGAAAAATAACTGATTATTTTCTGTTCATTATCGAAACAAGTTTGAGTGAGTAAAATCCCAAAAATACTGAACTCCGAGGAAAATTCAAAAAGGAAAGTCACTAACCAAATGGCAAAATCAAAAGATAAAACACATCAAACAAATGGACAACTGTCATATTCCTGGTCGTATACAGGTATTTTCAAATGTAGAAAATGGTGGATTGATCCTGGTTTTATAGCGCGAAACCTCTCACTTGTATGACAGCAACATCAAATTCCATTATATTTACAACGGTTCGTGAACAAAACAGACATTATAGGTAAAATGTCAAAATTGGAGTACAGCAGTCATCACTGTGTCACAATTTAAATTAGAAAAAAAAACCAGATAAATATTTAACAAAGATGCACAAAAAGCATCTATCAAATTTAACAACCACATTCATTGCTAATAGTCGCGTGTTTGGCGTCAGAATGTAAACGTCAATATAGAATGATTTTGTCGTTCAAAGTGTTTTCAAAAGTATAATTTCACATGGGGATGGTGGTATACAGGGTTAAAAATCGAAAGTTTTGTTCGAACTAATTTCAGAAAAAGACCGAGATTTGAAATTATTCAGAAGTTCTTTAGAATGTGGATTTTGCTTAGTGAGGAAAGAATTCAACGCAAGAGACACTTAGAATGTGACCGTTACCGGTGTCTCTCTGTTTGTAATTCATGGTAATGGCTTTGTTTGTGATATACAAACATGTATTCATAAATGGTCATACGAGTTTTGAACACAACTTAAATAATGTTGCCTCTTTCGATGAAAAAGTAAACTTTTATCTGAATGCTTTATATATATTTCTATTATGTTTCAGACATAAACGAGTGTATCTTTGTCAATGGTGGTTGTGAGGATACATGCGTCAATACTGTTGGTTCCTTCCAATGTGTATGTAAAAATGGGAACGTCCTAGATAAAGATGGCTTCACTTGTATAGGTAAATGCTGTATTCGAAAAAATATTTTGCTTTTATTTGTTTTTCATGAAAATTTAAAAACCGATTTGTCATGTTTATCTTTTTGGTTCGAGCGTCACTGGTGAGTCTTTCGAAGACGAAACGCGCGTATGGCGTACACAATTTTATCCTAGTATGAATTGTTTACATACATGAGGGTTAATTGAGGATTACATACTTTAAATGTCTGACACTGACAGTATCATGATTGCCTTATCCATGACAAAATCCTAATTACATGACATATTTATCTCTTTCAGGAAATAACACATCAGATCGACCCACTGTTTTCGAAACCCATAGGATTTCACGTCGACTACTTCCTCGAGGATGTGATTTTATTGAGTTAACTTTATGCATAGAAGCTGACAGTTACCAAAAATTACAACTTTCATCTACGTCATCATGGTACAAACTAAATACTAACTCTAGTATCGTTTATACGTTCGGCATTGTGTTCATGGAGATAAACAGTTTTTCAATGCCAGTGTCCTTATCAGGTCTTGAGGTAGTTACATCAAATTCTGGTTTCCAACTTGTGTTAGGTTCATTGAGGTTTACAGAATCTGAAGGAACACAACAATATAACAGACATACTAGTCAATGCTTTTCGTTTCAAGTAACTCCAAAAGATATTCATGACTTTATATCTTCGGGTTCGTTTTTGCTTTCAGTGTTTGATGATCTGTATAGGAAATTGCCAGAATGGATTCGATTTAGTAAGACAGGAACAGGATTACTTTCAGTGACTGACCTTCGTACGAATCTGATATCGGGAAGCCAAATAGATAATTACCACGATTGCAGAGGTGCTCCAACAAAAGCAAATCATTTTTATAGTGTTTTCCGTTTTGGTACAAAATTTGCATTAAGTATTTACGGGAATCAAATTCAGGTCCCAGCTCCTTTTCTTGGTAAAAAATTCTGTATTATTATTGATGTTTGCCAAGATAACGCTGGCACTGTTTTCCTAATGGTGCCTCCTCAATCAAGAGGCTTTCTGGAAAAAATAGAATTTTTCTCAAATCTTGCATCAACGGTTGGTTTACGTATGAGACCCCGTGGAATTGGTTTATCAATAACAAACAATATCAACGTCCACTACAGAAAAACAGAACTGAGACTTTGGAACGGGGACAACTTTTTCCAATACCCGTAAGTTTTAGATTTTAAGCGAAACATTGAAACGTGAATCATAGGTGAGTTTACCGACTGTACACTAGATGTGCATACGATAAATCATGTCTCTTCAGTGATATTAGAGAACAAATGCAGAACCCAAATACAAACGTAGAAGAGCTGATAATACCCTTCCGCCCGAAAGGCCTTAAAAAGGTAAATATTAAAACGTTGAAACATATTGCATTTGTTTACTCCTGTCCAAAGTCAAAGATGTTTAATAGTTTGTTGATCTGGTTTATAAGTCTTTCTCTTTTCTCTTTTTTTATATAGATTAGACCGTTGACTTTCCGTTTGAATGGTATTACACTAGTAATTTTTGGAGCCCTGTATAGCCTGCTGTTCGATGTGAGCCAATATTTCGTGTTGAAGACCGTAATTTGACCTATAACGGTTTACTTTTACAAATTGTGACTTGAATGGAGAATTGTCCCATTGACACTCATACCACATCTTCTTATATCTTCTTAGGTAAAGGCAAATTTGGTCAAGAAAAGAGGGCTTTGCTTTGGGTCGATTTAGTCCTTACGCTAAAATGAATTATTAAACTTTATAAAAGCACATTCCAATCAATCAATATCCAATATGAAAGAGGCTGGGAAAAACTGGTGTTAGTGATAAAAATCAAATGTTTGCAATCTATGTATGTTAGAAACAATATCTGTAGATAGTCCAAGTTACGAAAGGCTTTGAGAAAAACACACTAGTAAAGTTAAAACTAAAATGTAGGTCGCATATTGTAACGATTCAAAGAAAATTAAAATTAGCCGATTGTTTTGATACAATTTACCCGAAAGTTTTGATTTTGCCATCTGATAAGGGACTTTCCGATTTGAATTATTAATTGGTGTTCGTTTTTTTTTTAAAAATATTTTCTTCTTTGTACGATTGTTTTTCCACTATTGTTGAATAACAAACCTTTTCTGTTTTTCAAATATTGATTTTATAGAGGAAAACAACGGCTTGAACTCGTTAATATTTTTTGGATTTGATTATTTTTAAGTATCTTTTTGGTTATATAGCTATTTATTTGTTTTGGTTCTTAGACATCATAGGCTTTCAAATATTTTTCATTCAGTCATCCGTCCATCAGTCTATCCGTCAGTCTATATGTCCAGCCGTCAGTGAACAACTTCACAAATGGACGTTTGTTTACATTTCAACTTAAAATACTAGCAAGTGAAAAAATGGTTTATATGTTTATAATGACCTTGCTAGGTCAAGCTTATGACTGAGAGGGCTAGTATATTTCATTTGTTTTAATGTGTGTGTTGTGTGTGTGTGTGCGCGCGTTTGTATGTATGTGTGTGACAGGGATGGGGTAATCGTAATCTCTAATCGTAATCGATTGTAATTGATTACATTTCTTCCAGTAATCGACAGTAATCTGTAATCGAAGAATTGTAATTGTAATTGAAACGATTACAGCAAAAATCATGGTGTAATCATCGATTACTTTCCATTACATTTCGATTACTTTAGTAAAATAGTTTGATGAAATATAACCTATTTCAAATGAAAACATGTATGTATTAAGTCAAGGGACTTATCGAAATAAGTGATTTTTAAATCACTTATTTAAGTAGCAAATTAGAAATTTTGTCATAAATTGTGATTTTGTAGTTTTACCAAAATTTTAAACACAAAATAGGTTTAGATAATATCTTTTCATTAGTAAAATTGAAAAAAATGAACTTTTTGCTTCTTTTAAGTTGAAAGGTTTATGCCTTTGGTGCAATAATTTAGCTGCAAATTCTATTTTAGTGGATAAAATGCTATAATAACGAACTGATACTTTCCTAACAGATTTTTCCCAGCAGTGGGAGTATTTTTCCTGTAAAGTTCAAGGTTTCATCTTTCAGATTATGTAATAAAATTCTACTGTTCGCGATAAAAATTTCACTGTTCGGGGGTGTTGAAATTAGTAGGGGATATTAGAATAGCGGTACTTAAAGACGTGATTTTTGGAAGGAAATTGAGGAATGATACTTAAACAAGTGATTTTTATGTCATTATTCTAGATTCAGTACAAGGTCATCACCTGACATGACCTCGTAATCCTAGACAACACAGATGTTGGTTCTGATAATTTTAGCAACATAATTAGTCGCTGGATTATTAGTATTCTATATTTAAACCTACAATAAAATTAAATCACTTAGTCTAGTGATAAAATTGTTCTACTTAAATAAGTGATTATTAAAGACAGACAACCCTTACTTTCATTCTTTCAGAACATAATGTTACTTGAATCAGTGATTAAGAAAATCACTCATTTAAGTAAGTCCCCTGACTGGTATTTATCACTTCGAAGTACTGATATGAGTTTATCAACTGCCTTTCTATTTCTATTTATTGTCTCAAGCTGCATAAAGATCAACCAGGTACCCTGTCATAATTTACTTTATACATTTTGTATCTAGCTTTTGAAACAAATGGGTTTATGTGCTTGTCAATAAGTCAACACCTTTTATATTCAAATTAGAAAATAGATTTAGATAAGAAATGAGTCTTAAGTTAAGTTCTGTACTCCCTTAAAGTAGTAAGCTTATTTGTATTAAAATTCCTATAAGCATAATTTTCAATAAGTAGTTTTATAACCTATAATTAGGATGGTTATCCAACCATACCTGTCATTATAATTATAAATTTTGATCTTTAAAATTAGCTGAACTAATGCATTAATGAATGATTCTACTGTTTTATATTTTCTTCAGAGAAAACTTCCAATATTGTAAATAACTATGCTAAAATATACCTGCTTTGATTGAATACAAACAAAAAGCTAACTTAAGTCATCTGCTTACAAAAGCAAAATTATTGAAAAAAAAACCATAAACATATATATATAGGTGATTGATGGAATGTGATGTCATCTCTAATTTTTGTTGAAAGTCAAAATTTCAAGATTTTTTTAATATTCTGATCGTCAGTAAGAGATTCCATCTAGATAACAACTGTCAACTTATAATTTGGAAACAATGCTTTAAATGCTGTTTTTGGTGTAAAGTTCTTAATTTCCACTATACAAATGTTGCTCAACATAATTGTGTTTAACTGACTTTATTATTTAAATAAAAATTGAAGCATGTAATTGGCAGTAATCGAAAAGTAATGTTTACTTTTGATAAAGTAATCAATTACATACAAAAATCTGAGTAATCGATTATTAATCGATTGCACAAAATACCTTCATGTTATGGATTATTAATTGATTACATTTGTCAGTAAACGTGCCCATCCCTGGTGTGTGACCCTTTGCATTTTCATAATCAAACTCTATATGACATATTCAACTGTTTTTACGTTTATATTCTTTTCTTGATAACTTTATTAAAAAGCGCTTCGGACGCATAGAATTATTAAACGTGTTGTTTTCAATTTTTTTATTAAGAATATCACCGGAAGCTTCTGTTTGGTTGAATACTGAAATTGATTGGACACATAATAGTTCCTTCCTTGTAAATGTGATTGGTAAAGCTGAAATATTTCTATCCGTTCCAGATTTGTCTAAGGTAAAAACAATTATGCACAAAAACATTTATATTCACACTACACATCTAACCTGTATACTATTTGTATAATAAGATGGACAGGATCAAGGACCGCTGTAAAGTAAAATAGTGTGTCAAGAAGTTAGATGTGTTTTAAATTATTTTTTTTCTAATGAAAAAATAATGAATTGACCGGAGATGTAGCTTACATTTTAAGATTCAAATTGACGGTTCAATGATATATTTTTCTTGTTTCCAATAACACGAATAACACGGTCATTTTTGAAAAAGGATTTATCTATTTTGCAGCATTTAGTTAGAATTTTTTAGCGTTTTAATATACAAGAACAATATCAATATAATGCCCTATATGTAACATGACTATTTAAAATGCATGCCTGCAAACATGTACATGTAGTACACTTATGATATATCATGTACTGTTTTGTTTACAGAAGTCAATGATGAACTATTGTCATCAAGGTATAGCTAAGTGAGAATGCGTATATTTAAAGTTATACGTCCGACAATATTTTTCTGAAAAGAGAGACATAATATACTAAAGGAACATTCAAACGCGTATATAAAAAAGAAGCCGAAAACGCCATGGCATAAAAGAAACAACAGTTTACAACACACATAAACTAATGTCTGAGCAACATTAAACTTGTTTTTGATAACATGAACAAGTATATGCTGTCAGCACACACTTTTTGTTTTGTTTTTAAATATTCGAAGTGTAACTTCTCAATTGATTGAATACTGCGAATGGCCCTGAAAATAGCATATAACTTGATGGTTCTCATTCAGATTTGATGAAATGATTATCATCGGTATCTGCTTGATTTTATTTTCACCTGTACATATAAGTTTTTTCCATGTTTTACAGCTATTAACAGGTTTGTTTGTTGAAGAATGGAATAGTTTAATAATGTTGACTGAAGTTACAATACCTAGATTGGAATTTGATATCTTGAAGAGACACGTTGTGATGAACTTTGAAAATATTATTGCAGCTAGTCTGGAAGCTTACATGTCATTAGGAGGTATACTAATCTTAAAATGTCGTGAATAGGTTATTAGGTCTTTCAAATGTTTGAATATGAAAACAAAATTATCTTCATATCAAATCCCCTATAAATAAACGAGTATATTAACTTTACAAGTTTTAAATTTTGCTTCATTAGTTTTTTTATTTTACATTTAGGGTTAAAGCATAAATTAAAATCATATGAACCTTCAAATAAAAAAAAAGGAATATGTTTTTATATACATGTGTACTTCATTTTATCAACATCTTCAGAAATGTACTGCTGCTGAATTATTCTTTACCCGTACTATAATTCACCGACGATATTTACGTATGCAATTACCTAAAACATAACACCTCTCGTTGCTATTTCGGTAACCGCACACCGCAAGTGCTAAGCACAACCTTGTAAAAAAAGGACAAACAAACGTGTAAGGAAGACACTATTTATCGATTCAGAAAGACTGCTAATACACCATATAATGTAACAACTGTTACGACAAAGTTTAATTTCACAATAGAAACCAATTGAAAGTATAAAAATAACATATAAATATCGATCTTACTTCAAGTACATCAGGTGTTCTGTGTAGAATATATATCAAGGTTTCCATCTTTAAAATTCGACACCAAAACCCCGAAGTTAATTAGCAACAAATGTTTCCGATCAACATTCAACGAATGGAATTCTTTTGTTGATCATAACTTATGAACTCGTAATGAATATAGTGGGTACATTTATTGCAAATAAAACTGGTTTTGGTTTTAGTTTAAGGTTTTGAACTGGTTTCCAAAACTAGTTTAGATTTTATCGAACTAGTTTGAAAAATAAACCCAGTTCAGGCACATTTAAACAAATGGGTGGTTTCCTTGAACAATGTTGAAACCATATCTGTATCTGTATCTGTGTAAGGAATTCCCTCCTTCAAAGGAGCACTTCTTTTCAGAATCGGTTTAAAAGTTCACAATATATATATTTACAGGACTATATTTACAGGGGTCTTTGGTAAACAAAAAAGTAAAAATCTACGCCCGTGGGGTGAATGCTGGCTACATTCAATGGCCCTTTCGTTTGTTTGACGGTAGAGCTTTCAAAAGTTCATTTCTTTTGGCATGTAACGCATAGCACAGTTTTCTATTTATATACTCCACTTTGAAGCAGTTGTCCATGCATTTGCATCTACAGCCACATGCGCATAATAATCTACTTGGGTCTAAAATAAGCTGTTTATTTATTACTAAGCTGGTTAGGTTAAAGCATTTATCACAGTTTTTAATGCTACGAAGAAAGCAGTCTAATTCATACAAGTATGGTATACGAATATTATTCAGAGGTTTACAATCTAGAATAAAATGTTCAACAGTTTCTGAATTTTCGTTGCAGAGAAGACAAGTTGGATCTATTGAATTCTGGTTAAATGCAGCCTTATTGCTTTGCAGGTAATAAGTTCCTGTTAATAGCTTTAATTTTGGTTGTAGGCGGCTAATATCTTGTGCAGAGGTACCAACACTTGCCAGACATGGATGAATATTGTACCATAGAATATTATTTGCAGATAAATTGCGAAGAGAGCTGAATAATGATACTTTTGTCCTGAGTTGTTCGTACCAAACGTTGTCCACTGCCTTCTTAACAATTGCTTTCCATCTGTATCTACTGACCGGGTTCTGTATAAGTTCATGAGCTGATTGTAGGTTATATTGTGCAAGTAAGCAACGTATTTTAGAAAACCAGTTTTTGGAGTTAAATCCGGATATCGAGAGTTGTCTTTCTGCCAGATCTTTTTCAACGGATGATTCCATACCACAAATCTTGTTGTATATGTTTAAGGCTGCTTTGTGTATAATGCCTTGGAGTGGTATAACTCCTGCTATAGTATAAATTGCTGCGTCCGCCGTGTTGTTGGGAAGCGACAAGATCTGTTTAATTGATTTTCGATAGAATACTTCTATAGTGGCTCTAATTGTTTATTGTCTGGAAGAAGAATGTCAATTCCATAGGTAAGAACGGGAAGAACATAAACGTTGAAAATGTGAAGACATGTTATTGGATTTAGCCCATTCTTTCCATGCAGACCAGCCCCCATCAGGCTATACATAGTATATCTTTTACTACAGGACTTGATAACACAAACAGAAGATGACAGCATTGATAGGCTTTATCAGATTCACAAGAGTGTCTCAAAAAGAAAGCTAGTTTTCTCAGTTGTATCATGCTTGGCTGCTAAACGTAGAAACATCGCCAGGGTGAAAAATTATGTTGAAAATGTTATCCCCCAATACACACCTGATGACTATAAGAATCGTTTTAGAATGAGCAGATCAACATTTGATGCACTAGTTCTAAGCTTATCTCCTCAGTTAGCGGTGGGTCTTAAGGGTGGCATCATGAAAGTTTCTATTGAAAAGCAGCTACTGATTTTTATAAGATATGCATCATGTCAACAGATTTTGACTGAATTAGCTGACAGCTTTGGTGTATGTGAAGCAACAGTTCATACTATTATACATCGAACATCTTCAATTATTTGTTCAGATTTGCTTCCTGCATTAGTTAAATGGCCTTCTGGAATGAAAGTGCAAGAGACAGTTGACATGTTTTTTTCAACATAAAGGTTTCCATGGTGTTTTAGGCGCGATTGATGGATCACAATGTCATATCCCCATCAAAACTCCTAAAGTGGATGGTGAACAATATTACAACAGAAAAAAGTTTCCTTCTATAATACTTCAAACAGTATGTGACAAAAACTTACATTTTCTAGATTTATATTGTGGGTGGCCAGGTTCTGTGCATGACTCGCGAGTTCTTAAAAACTCGCCACTGTTTACAAGTGCATCTGATAACAAAGAGAGAATGTTCCCAGGTAATACCCATCTAATTGGAGATGCTGCATATGCTTTGAGTCAGTGGGTAATGACGCCTTTCAAAGACTTTGGCAACCTTTCGGCTGAACAAAAATGTTATAACTACATCCATAGTTCGAGTCGGATGTGTATCGAAAGAGCCTTTGGTGCATTGAAAGGTCGATTCAGGCGTTTAAGATACATTGACATGGAAGATATGCCTTAAGTGTTAAAATTTGTGCTCAGCTGTTGCACATTACATGAAGTTTGTTTAGCCAATTTTGATGATTTTGATGAATACATTGAAGAAGGACTAAATGCCAATGAAGAGATCAATGATTTCCAAGATTTTTTAAGGAGAAGACCTTCCGCACAACATAAACGTCAGTCAATTGTTGATATGCTGGGATAAAAAGATATTGCTCATATTTAGGCCATAATAAATAATAGGTTTGTTTGCCCAAACGCTACCTACCCAGAAAAAAGCTGCCTACTCAAATTCTTTTATTGTCCTGATTTGAAGAAGTTTTTTTTTTAATCAAATAGGCATGCAGACTAATAAACATCTGATACTTCAATTTCTTTTTTTGAAGAAAAAAAAAGAAAATGCCTACCTACCTACCCACTGTCTCAACCTTTGGGTAGGGTTTGGGTAAACCAAAATATTTTTAAGTGTGGCCTTATCTCCCTTAACCATGTTAACAGAAAATGTGTAATCTGTTTTTTAACTGTAAACTTTAGCCAAATTTAGATTTCCAATTCTTAATTAGTGTATTGTTTTATTTTGTATCGCCTGCTTTTCACACATGATGATGAATGACTCTGTGTTTATTTTCATGTTTTGGTCCATAACATGTCACTGTGTATTATCAATGTTATCTAGGTACTGTTATTTGACTGTTTCCCTGTTTATATGCTGAGTTAGAAAGGCAATACTTTATAAAAATAAGAAGATGTGGTATGATTGTCAATGAAACAACTATCCACTGAGTTCAAATAAAGTGGATGTAAGTAATTTAAGGCAACCGTTCGGCCTTGAACAAGAGATAAACACATACCATTTACTGGGCTATAAAAGGCCCAGACATGAAAAATATGAAAAAATTCAATTGAGAAAACTAACAGCTTAACAAAGCAAAATACTAAAAAGACATGAACAAACAACAACCACTGAACTACAGGCTTCTGACTTGGGACAGGCACATAAAGAATGGACCAGGAGCCTCTGGCCTTTGTTAGTCTAGTATGATTTTTAATTTTAGTTTCTTGTATATAATTTGGAGTTTAGTATGACGTCCATTACCACTGAACTAGTATGTATATTTGTTTAGGGGCCAGCTGAAGGACGCCTCCGGGTCCGGGAGTTTCTCACTGCATTGAAGACCTATTGGCGACCTTCTGCTGTTGTCTGTTCTATGGTCGGTTTGTTGTCTCTTTGACACATTCCCCATTTCCATTCTCAATTTTATATCAGTGCTACTAGCAGGACTAGCTATACACTGTGCAGTAATATAAACTCAATGATTATTTTCAGGCCAAATTTTAGGGATCATGGAGTTCAACATGTTCTAGGCCCCTGCTTTTTTTTTGTTCCTTGGATGGAAAAAAATTATATACAAAGTTGATATTTTTTTCAATATGTGTTCAACAATGAAACAGTTTCATATAATGAAATTTGTATTTTTAACAATAGAATAAAGTGGAATGCAATACTAATATGTCACTCTGACAATGCTGCAACTCAGAAAAACATAATAAAGTTAAAAAGAAAAAAAACTTAAATCTATCCAATTATTGTAGTATGTCTATTTGTTCATATGTTCAATAATCTGTGACATAAGCTGAATTTTTTGGTCTTCTTAGTCCATTTTTGCCTTATGCTGTTCCTTTATTTCAGATAGCAACCCTCTCTGTTCTTCTTTAAACTCCTCGTTCATGGTTTCCAAAAACATCAAAACTTCATTACTTTTTTTTACTTTCTTTCCCTGGTTATTTGTTTGATCTGAATCACTTGCATTCTTCTTTCTTTTACCCTCTTCTGCCAAACTACTTTCATTTAAAGACTCTACATCACTATCCTCACATGTCACAGATTCTGCTGATGGCATTGATTAGCTCATTGTGAAGATAGGTTTGACATTTGCCTTGTACATGTACCCATAAGCTTCCTCCATTTCACAAAAATAGGGGCTCTATTTTACATCATTCCCACTTTTTTGGTTGTGATCAACAGTGTCACGAAATATTTTTGTTAAGTTTTTCCACTTTTGTTCACATTGCTGGAAAGTAAATGTACTGAGCTGCTTCGTCATGTTCGTCTGCACTTCTTCCGCCATATTCTTTTTCGAAACCAAACTACTAAACCGCCCCGAGAGCGGTTTGATAAGTTTCCGAAACTGGTTTTCGTTTTGTCTCAATAAACAATCAAACCAGTTTCAGTTTTAAACCAGGTTCTAAACTGGTTTGTCAAAACAAATGAAAAGTTTTGAAAACTGTTGCAAAACTTAAACCAGTTTGCTAGCAATAAATGCACCCCTGATATATGCCTGGATTGGTTAAACCATTACTGGACGCTCGTTTCGTATGAGATTTACAGAAACATACTTTGATGTCTCTCATCTTTCGAGTTTCCTTTGGCCTGAATTTTGAAAGTTGTTAACATATTTTGTTTGTCATATTCAATATTTGTTTTTTCCAGGTTCACGAAAAAGGACATTTTGCGGAACTGAAGCTAATCCCGAGGGCATATTTGTTTCATTTATGTTGGACGCAAATCCGTTTGGGGCGGTGCCTATCTTAAAACACTGGATATTTAATGCACATGTTCGCATGTTTGCCTTTTTCACAACCAGTCCAATAAATATAGCTTCAGCGAATACCACTATAAATCTCATGAAGGACATTGTCAATTTAGAAAACCTTGTTGACAAACTTGGACAAATTTTAAACAATTTTGTAGACAATTTAGAGGAAAATCTCAAGAACAGAACTTCTTCTCTAATTATCAACTTCAAAAATACGCTCCAGACATTTAAATCCAAATTAAATGAAATGAAAGGGTCTTTAGATATAAAGAAGATTATTGATCTAGTGACAAAAACGTGGAAGATATATGTAAAGGAATTGAAACAGACTGGCCAGGCCATAAAGGACTCCGTAGAATTCGAAACTAATGTAGTTGCGCGAAATATATCGGACTTGATAGAACATGAGCGTAAACAGATAGGCAGAAATATTGACCTAATGATAACAAAATTACGGAATCAAATATATGCCCTCAAATCAAGGCGCACAGGATTTGGCTTAAGATTCTCGTCATCGATAACACTTTTAGGTTTCAATTTCCCATCAATGGATATTGAATTTATCAATTCTGTAAACGGTTTTGCTCAATGTAGTAAATTTAAAAAAGTATATGAGCTATTACGTGATGAGGAATCTATTAAAGTCCTTGCTGGGTTTACAGTTAGGACTCGGTTAGGGTATTTCATAAATGCAGAATCCAACTCGTTCATAAGTATTGCATTCAGTAAATCAAGTTCTAACTTTGTAGCTCATTTCCATGCACATCTTTCAGTGTTAGGAATTGAACTCTCCAAAGATGTAGTAATTAAAAATAATGGACTTTACATATTTTTTGAGGCAAACATTTGGAATGTTTTCCTAGCACAGGTAGAAATTTCAGCAGAGAAAGGCAGGAAGTGGTATGATCTGCGATATTCACTTAAAGGTAGATTACTCGCAAAAACAATAAACGGTGGATCAACCGCAGATAGCAATGATTTCCAAGGAAGTTATCTTGATGGTCTTCGACAACTATCCAAAAAATTTGGCGATAAGGCAAACGAAAGGTTTCAAGCTGCACAAAATGCTCTTTCATCTGCCAAATCAGTCTTAACTAATGCACAACATAAGCTTTCATCTGCCCAGGAAAGAGTAAAAAATTGTAATAGTGTATTTGATGCAGCTGTCAGATCTCTTGAGACGGCTAAACAAAAACTTGAAAGAGCTAAAGGACCATTTCTCAGGGCTATTGAAAAGCTGAAAAAAGCACAAAGGAATATAGACAATCTTTGTAAAATTAAGACATGCAATAAGATTTGTGTTCCTGGACTACGCATAAAAACGTGTAAAAAAGGCTGGGTGCGATATCCATGTGTAAGGAAATCAGGCTGTTTGTTTAAAATTCCTAATCCACTTTGTGAATTAGCAAATGCTGGTTGTCGCATTGTTCGGGTAGCAGCATATATTGCGCTGGAAGCAGCAAAATTATTTGTTCGTGTACCATTACTAGCGTTTGATGTAGCAAAAACACTGGTTTCTGTGGCTCAACTAGTCGTAGACAAATCTAGAGTTGTTTTAAAAATTGCAGCTGGTGTACTTGAAATTGCGAAACTTGCAATTGAAACTTTAAAAGGCGGGTTGGAGGTGGCTAAAATTGCTCTTAAAGGTGTAAAATTCATCGTTGGTGCAGCTTTGCATGTTTTCGACCTGATAATTAAATATGGTATTCAAAATATCATTGATGTGAGAAATTGTAGATTTCAGTACACATTAACAACTCGTGACCTGCCGGTTTTTGGTATTTCCTGTGATATTCAAGCATTTCGTTTGGGTTGGCACACATTCGAATTTGAATTTGATTTTAGGCACCCACTCAATAGTCTTTGGAGAATGGTAAAGTCTACAATATCTTCACTTTTCAATTCCTTGAAGCAAATACTTGGCAAAAGAAAAAAACGCACAATATCCTTCAAATACAGTGTTTTGGACCTAAAATCAGTACATAAAAGGAATGTTTTCAATAATTCAGATGTTACCGATTCTGATTTCAATGATAAATTTGGTCTCGAACAGAACACGAGCCTAATTCGTCTAGAAAACAAATTGAACAATCGCATTGTTTTTTTCGAAGAAAATTGTGTTATTTTCAAAAAAGTGTTTTCGTTTCTCAATATGGCAACAAACGAACTGTTAGAAATAGCGAACGATTCTGTTTCCAGTCTTAATGATCTCAATGATTCTAGAAAATTTTTGGTTGATATAGACAGCGAAATAACTGCAGAAAACCATACAATAGAAATCTTCGGCATTAACGAGACATATGCATTGAAGGACTATAATCTTACAGCAGAGGACTTGGAAAAGATTTTGAAAAATATTAGTGTATCTAACGATCCTCTTCTAAAAGAACTTGTAAATGTCATGAAGTTTGCTAAAGATTTACTACAAGAGACATTAAAAGAAGCTGCTTCTTTGTCAGTACTTGAGTACTGGCAAATTGGAATGAAAAACTTGTCACAAGAATATTTCTTTGAAAGTGAATGCATCGGATTCAGGGATTGCCTTAATTATTCAGTAGCTGTTTTGAATGATCTTTTTAGCGATACCATCATAACTAACTCCTATATTAATAGAGAAATAACTTTGGAAGTTGACAATATTTTTCAACACTTGCTTTCAAACGTGTCTATAACAGTTACAGACGCTTACCAATCATCAATTGATATCCTTATCAAACTTCAAAACTTGAACGCCTCCAACGTGTTCTGTGCAAATCCTCCGAATATAACTACGAAATTAGAGGATACAACGGTTTTGTATGGATCAGAAGTAAGATTTAATTGTAAAGCTATAGGTGATCCTGAACTAATGATATATTGGTATCACAATCAATCCTTAATTGGTCAAAACATATCAGAGGTTTCGTTAGTCAATGTTACAAAGAAAAATGAAGGTACTTACAGATGCGAAGCTGGAAATGTTGTAGCCAATTTGTCATCTAATGAGGCATTTGTACAGATAAATGGTAGGTTATTAACCATTTTTCAGCATCCTTTATAAGTTTCGGATGACAAACAGGCTACTTAAATAACCATTCATACGTACATTACGGTATATATCATTGATATATTATAACTTGTTTAACCTATTGAATGTTTTTTTCTTAAATATTCATATGTTTGTCGTCGAATGTTCTAGTTAAGACTAGTAATAGAGTTTATAGTTGTTTTCGATCTGTTTTTACTTGATCTTTAGTTTTAATCGGAAGAACTTGGTAACACAATTCAATATCATAACTAAAACATCGTTGATTGCAGATTTGTCTCTTCTAAAGCCGGATTGATAAAGTGTTCACCGGGCGGATAAACCCGGAAGGGAAAACCCGAGTATCCATGACTATATAATACTCTCAGATAACCTCAGTGTAATCGATTTTTAAAAGCTAATTATTACACAAAATAGTAAAAAAAAGTATATATGCAAAAAACTAAGAGAGTAGTTTTCAGAGGATAGACATAATGTCTTCCATTTCTCCAAACGGTCCATATAGGCAAAATAAAATTACACTGTGTATTTGTTTTTGATAGGCTTGTTTCATTTGCATCTGCGATAACAGTAGAAGAAAATGCTTTGAGAACGACCCGTCATGTATCTAATGTTAATATTTAAATTTAGGTGTTCCTGCTGATATTGAATTTACAAGATACAATAGAAGTAAGTACACAAATTATAAAATAATATCCACAAGAATTGTTCGGCAAACTAGCAGAGATTTAATTATTTTACAACATTTCGATTTCAACGGAAACATACAAATATATCAATTCTCTGATTTTATTATATTCAAGTTTAGATATGAAAAAGACTTAGTTTTGCAAAAACGTCAAATGCATGAATGATAGAAGAATAAATATGTTTCTAACAGTTTAGAACTTGTGAACAAATATCACCCGCTCTGATTCTGACAAAATATACATTATTGCAATGATTTTCCAAAATACACTTGAAGCTATTTTTTTCTCGCGAATTTGTATGTTTATTATTAGCAACGTTCCGAAAAGAACGCTTTATATTCGAGTTCATCATCACCTGCCATTGCTGCTGTATCGTTCTCCCTTAACCTATATTATGTCCATACAAATCTAAAATAACATAAAATTTTCTGTTCTGATGTTTTAGAATTCTACCAATTATTTTTAGTTGAAGAAAGACATTGATAGTTATCAAAGGTACCAGGATTATAAATTAATACGCCAGACGCGCGTTTCGTCTATCAAGATATTTCTAAACGGTCGGAGGGAACCATTTTATTAAATTTTCATCTCACATAATCATTTATTTCGTTTAAGCTTATTGCCTTGAACATTTAGATAGATAGATACAAAAATACGATCTACAAATAGGCAAATGGCTCAATTCGTTCGACGATTTGTTCGTTATTGCCTTATATTTTGAAACTGTAAAAGATTTAGATCTTGAAAAGGTTGAAAGTTCAGATTTTTTAAAGCTTAAATGACACACAAGACAAGATCTACAAATAAGTTGATATTGCTTAAATCGTTAATCAAATCTTCATATGGTTAGTGATTTAACCATTTTGGGGTTTTGCCTTTTATTCTCAAGATAGAAATATTATCTATTGTATTTTAATATGGTGCACACAAACCAAGGTAATCAACACACGATCTTTAGTGCCTTTAGTTTGTTAAACGTAAATGTGACATTTTTCAATTAATGCAAACCTACTAGATAAGGTGAGTTTTGTTTTATTCTTTAAACTTTTAAACTTAACCATATTAGCAGTTTTATGTGAACGCTTATCGAAAGAAAGTAACATATGCAATTTTGAAGCGGTGCTGTGCTTTTATTGACCTACCTTCCTTCACTAACACTCAAAGTATGGTTTGTGTTTGCTTAAAGACAGTTTGTTTGCATCGATAACTAGTAGCTTACGGTTGTTTTGCAAAGTTGCTGTTGAATATAAAACGCATCAAAGATGAAAAGTATCGTAATTCTATTTTTAATCAGTTTACAGGTGCAAAAGCTATCCTTGTTTGGTTTTAAATGAAGAATTTGGTACACTAGATAAACGAATATGGGAGCACGAAATAACAGCAAGATATGATTATGTAAGCTCTGTTTTTGTTTTTCTTTTGTTTAGCTATAGTGGTCGAGTGGTCAAAGACGATCAAAACAATATCACCGTTGGTGTCTCATTCGTCTATCTAATGAGAAGAATAAAATTACATATTAAGTGATGTCAAATTTGAGGTTATATGTTTTGAATCCCGAATATTTTATATTCGATAACCTGTGTCAGGCATAATTTCCGATTGAACGAATAACATGTAAAAATTGAATTTTAGATTGGTAATTATATAGAAACTTTCAACAGTTTTCCGGATTCTACTTGCAAGAAAATCTTGTTTCAATTTGTGCAAAAGCATCAGCCTTTATCCTTACAAATTGGAATATATTTGTTATTCAAATCAACCGGATTTATTTGAATGTCTTAATTCTATTATTCATTATGTCCGTTTATGAACGTAAGAAGATCGGTATTCACAAATGAGAAACAATGCCCATTAAAACATCTAAAAGGTATAGAACCTCTATTCGGACCTAGTTAGAAAGAACATACCAGAATATAGTATATATTTAGAACACAATTAACCTATGCATTGATGTAAAGAAGAGGTCAAATTCTTAAGTCGAAAACAGACTGACAGTGCCATAGCAAAAAAAAAAAGACAAACAAGATAAAAACAGGCAATAAAACACAACATAGAAAACTAAACACTGAGCCACAAAAACCGGGGTGAACTCAGGTGGACCCGAAAGGTCAACAGATTCCACCAGTTGTGTTGCTCGTAAGTACTAATCAAGTCTGATTAAATAAAGCTAATTTAAGGATGAGATGACGGATTGTAGTTACGACAATTGGAACATATCCGTTGTCATATATGAAACATATAATCAATAACAGTCAATTATATATATGAAATTGTAATAGAAGAGCATACTTTATCTGTTTCTCAAAACAGAAGTAACAAATTTCCGAGAAACAGCGCGGTCTTATATGCAATAAAGGTCTGTTTGATAATTCGTCACTAGAAAGGATAAGGTATAGTTTTGGTTTTGGTAACGGCTTTATCATAAAGTAACTATCTTATTCATAAACGAGTAATTTGGTCTCGTTTACTTGAACCCGTTATGAGGTAATGTTTTTTTCAAAATTTATTTGATGCAATGATATATATACATAAAATTTAACTTAAAATAGGGACATTTTGATTTTATGACACAAACCTTCTTAATATCTTACAAAAAAACTATTCCACCTGTTTACTGATTTAGCCTTGAAACCAAAGTGGCTAAATTTTGTATTGAAAAGGAGGTATATATTTGAAAAAAAATCATATTTCAGAATTCAGAATTCCAGTACTACAATAGCGACAGATCCAACTCATATGTTAAGCAAGGCAAATTGTACATTAAACCGGTAAGTGAGGCATTTAGTGTGAAAGCAAAAATCAAATATTAGATGAAAGAATATAAAGGCAAATATAAAGATATTGTATATATTTGATATACTAGTTAATGCATTCTGAAAAAAAAAAGGAATTTCTCCGAAGAATGTCTAAGTTACATTTCAAATTTTCGTTAATATTCTTTTGTAGTAGATCTGTTTCATAGAGTTTTATTTTTCTTTGATTTACTGAAACAGACATTAACAACAGACAAGTATGCTGAAGAATTTTTAACGACTGGAGTTCTGGACTTGTGGGGTAAGACCATGCTAAATTTAGTTCGGACGAGTATAAATATCTTCACTTTTTTTTTATACTTGTATATATTGTTTCCTTTTTTCATATGGGTGTTGTTTTGTGAAGTAAGTATGCGTATATATAATAAATACATATGCATATAAAGAAGTAAACAAAAAGTACAAAAAACAAGTTTTTACCGGGTCGTCTATAATGGGCGATACTGGGCCTACAAGGACTTACGATTTGCGCAACGGTACTAATTATTGATGGTAATATATGAAAAGATGTTATGAAATCCGGTTGACAAATATTAAAGCTGATAAATGTCCTTCGTCAGTGCCATTTATTTTATATATATATTTATTTATTTATATAAGTACGCCTGAACCATGACAACTCTACAACAGATTTATCCATCGGATCAACAGCAGTGATAGTGATACAAGGTTGACAATGCATTTTGTATATACAAGTCTATATAATCGAGTCTAAATTGAAAACTACGTTCAAACCTATGATTGCGTTGGATAAAAACCGCAATTTTTATACGTGTGCATGTAAAACAAATTTCGTTGTAGAAGGGTCTAAAAACAGCACAAACAACATTTTCCAAAAGACCAAAAAAGTGAAAAAGTATATTTAAACAAAACGCATTTGACTAACAGGTCGAACAACTGATGTTCTTTTACCCTGCTGACTGCCATTGGCGATTGCCAAATAAAATTGATCACAAGATGTAACAAAATGGATCTTAATATAAATTTAATACTAAACAGAAAAAAAATTTAACTTGTGGCCACCATGTTATGCCACAAACATACGGTGTCAATATTTTTTTAGTACACCAGATCCGGATTTCAAGTCTATATAATTATATATGATTTCTCTGATATGAGGCAAAACTTCTCTCGTTTACGCAATGATTATATGTGTATAAATTCAAATCGTTTGCATATTTATAAATTACTCGAATACCATCTCCTTTCTCATGTATTAAAAAAATAAAGAAGATACTGTAAATAAAAAAAAATCAGAGGAAAGACAGAGGTGTGATGACAAAAGTATATAAGAAAACTGAATTGCCCAAAAAACATTTTATCCTGCAACCATACTACTATTGTACAAATAACATGCATGTACAAATAAAGTCTTCTGTTACACGCTTCGATGTTGAGCAAGCGGTAATACTGATTCTTCATTCTGCGTAGCAGTTCATTCTGGGATTATCATCGTATTTCAAATAAACATAATTTTATATGCTGTTTATAAACATGTGGAAGGATTTAAGAACGATGGTATTATAACAGCTGTTAATATATTTCAGGAAGACTAATGTGAATTCGATTTTACAAAATGTGATCAGATGAATTATATTTGCTAAAGAGCGACTACATAGTATTTAAAGGAAAATATCTCATTATTCAAAATGATGAGATTTCACTGTGTCATAAGATCATAAGTTAAATTACCAAGTCAATTAGAATTATTAAATTAAAAATATCTTGATTTATTGGATTTGATTATTGGTTTACTATTTTAACCTAAATTGTACTATTGTAATGATGAATCATGTAGAGTGAACAATTTTGATCGTTCTATTAATGCCTTTTCTGGCTTAAATGCTGTAGGAGATGATACCGACCCAGTGCTAGTCAATGAAATCACACTTTATAAGTGTTTCGTTACTGATACATTCTTTTCTTTTTTTGTTTGGCTTTGAGCGTTCCTGATGAAGTTAAATCTAGAAAAGTGCTTCGGACGTATCAAATGTATAAAATATAATTCTTTTTTTTTATAGCTATGAGTCTATACCTCTGCTGGTGAACTATTAACCCAGATGGTATCATCAGCTCAATAGTCGATGTTTGTTAGAATGATTTATTATACCTTTCTAAAATGGTCTGTTAAAAATTTTGGAAATATTTATAAAGTAACCAGGTTCCTCACGCAAAGTCGACATAACATGACTCTGGTTATTATTGTTTATCCCTTTTAGTCATTAAGCCCCTCAATTGTTGCGCTATTTAATGTCATTAGTTCGAAGCACTTTTCTTGATTTACATTCATCAAGAACGCTAAAACCGAAATCAAAATATTTTTTTGATAAATACTTTTTACACAAACCAAACGTGAATTCAAATGCTTGTACGTAAAGACATACGGCCCTTTAATAATCGATGAACAACTGTCAGCTGTTCTAGCGCGGACATTTGGCACATAAAAGACGCGTAAATTACTTTTGTTTCAAACAAATACATCGATAGGAATGAAATCACTATGTGCGTTATATATCCAAGCGAAATTATGGCATGATATTGGTTGCAAAAATTTGATATTTTTCATTTAAATGCAATATTCCTTACTTAATTGGTATATTTCTTCATTTAAATGCAATATTTTTTCATTTAAATGGTATACTTTTTCATTTGAATGGTATATTTTTTCATTTAAATGCAAAAACAATTATTCAAATGGTATAATTTTTCATTTAAATGGTATACTTTTTCATTCAAATGGTATAATTTTCATTCAAATGGTATAATTTTCATTCAAATGCATTATTTTTTATTCAATTGGTATAAAATGTCATTTGAATGCAATATTTTGTATTCAATCGGTATAGTAATTTTTTTTAATTTATATTCAATAATTGTTTTAGGGGAAATTCTTTGACGTCGTAAGGTCAAATTTGCCACAACGTTTGTGATTGGTTGGTAATTGTTGGGATTTCTCTCCTATCCTTCTAAACTTGAGTGACCAAGAATTAAAAATCGCGAGAAAATATCGCTCCTCTAACTAAATTTGGCGTTCGTGTGTGTGCACTGGCTGTAAATGTCAATAATGGCAAGGTCGAGCCAAAAATGCGAGGGACAAGTAATAATAATTAATTTGACACACAACTTGTTCACGGATAGAAACAGATACCTGCGTGCATGGCAAACACATTTCCAATGAAAACCCTGTCTGAAGAAACTAGCCCCCCCCCCCCTCCCCCACTTTCCCCGTCTAAGTCCAGATACATGCAATCATGATGTTCTTTTGTGCTATATCATTTTTTCCCTTGATCCTCAGAGACGTTACAGGAAGGCAAACTGAAAAAAGAATAAAAAGCCTCACAGGACGTTTTTATTATTGGACTAAGCCCCTTATTTTTTGCTACATGTAGAAAAAAAATCACCTAATTTCGACAACAGAACCTGAGACCCACAAGTAGAGACAAGCTGTTATACTTCGGAACTAATTCTTTGATAAAGACAATTCAGGATAAATTGGAACCTGTTACAACAATAGTCCTATGACATAGGACTTCACTGTGTGAGGCGCGAACTTCATATTTAATACGATCTATAAAATGTGCTCTTATGTCTTATGCCGCAAATCATTTTACATTTAGGATTCGTTGCTGAGCTTTTTTTTTTACTGTTCTCATCTCCGAATCCCTTAAATAGATTTTTTTTCAAGCCCCACAGTAGTTCCATTATTACTGTATGTCTTTGCATGACTAATATAGTATGCAGGGCATATTTCAAAACATATTTTATCTTCAGGACTTTTAAATTATTTACTTTTCAATACTTTGCAATACTGCATGGGGAAAGGGGGGGAAAGGGGGGGGGGGGGTAAACATGCAAGTTTATTTTGTGACACAGTATATAATATAATTAGGTATCCAATAAATTGTATGTTTGTACGTTTAACTATTATCTAGACCCGTACGAAATATATATAATAAGACACATTTAACATGGGCGGATCCAAAACCTCGGTGTCTAACGGGGTGGGTTGGGGGGATTAATAAATTTATGAATGCAGATATATTAGAATGATCTGTTTTATAAACGTTTTTATGGTATGACAGCTTTAGTAGGACTTCCCTGTAGGACGATAAGCTGGATAAATATAAGAACTACACGGACAATAACAGTAAAGGGACGATTATTTGATATTCTAGGGAAGGGATTTTGATTGATTGGTGGTTAACGCTACTTTTTACACTATTGGGCTATTCCGTGGTGGTCGGTTTAAATTTATAGATGAATGATGGGGTAGGGAAGAGAGGACATTATTATTCATTTTAATCTGTCGCTGATCATGTCTATTGTTCAGCTCTTACCAAGCAACCATATTCATATATGAAATCATACTGTTTCCCACCCCAACAAATAAATAAATATCAAATGGTTTTCCTCTTAACACAAGTTTAATTGATTGATTGTTTGTTGCTAATTTTAACGTCCAGTGACGAATATGTCATGCTTGTTCAGGAAAAGTGGAGTTTAAGAGGTTAGGTATACAACATAAAAGCGAAGAAATGGAATATGATTGCTAATAAGGCAACTATCCATCCAAGTCATAATTTGTACAAATGTAAACCATTATAGTTCAAAGTACGGTCTTCAACATGGAGCCTTGGCTCAAACTGAACAGCAAGCTATAAAGCCCCGCCCCCCCCCCCCAAAAAAAAATGACTGGTGTTAAACAATTCAAACGGGGAAACCAACGGTGTCTATAATCTATTTAAAAATACAATTGCATATATACATCCATAAAGAAGAACGGTTTTGAAAAGTGGACCGAACGTTTTGACCATCTAAATTTTTCCAATAGAATTATACTAGTTATGACCACAAGATTATAACAGCCAGTGCAAGACTCGCACGAACGCCAGATTTAGTTAGCGGGGCGATATTAATTTCTGACGCGTTTTTAATTCTTGGTCACCCATGTTTAGAAAGAAAGGGGAGAAATCCCAACAATTACCAATCAATCACAAACGTTGTTGTAAATTTGACCTTACGACGTCAAAGAATTTCCCATAATGCAATTTTTGCATATAAATAAAAAAAACTACCATACCAATTGAATACAAAATATTGCATTCAAATGCCAATTTATACCAATTGAATAAAAAAATATTGTATTTGAATGAAAATTATACCATTTGAATGAAAAACTATACCATTTAAATGAAAAATTATACCATTAGAATACATTTTTTTGCATTTAAATGAAAAAACATACCATTCAAATGAAAAAATATACCATTTAAATGAAAAAAATATTGCATTGAAATGAAGAAATATACCAATTAAATAAGAAATATTGCATTTAAATGAAAAATATCAAATTTTGCAACCAATACCATGCCATACGAAATTGAAGTTTTGTTTTGATTTGGTATTGATAATTATGGTTTAAGCCTCGGTCACACCTTACCGGATAGCACGAACGGACGCCTAACGGATGAAAATAAAAGTTGTCCGTTGACAAAATTGTTATCCGTTGGGAGTCCGTTGATGTACTGAACGAATAAAACGGACGTGTAACGGATGCATAACGGACACACACCGGATATGCAACGTACGAGAAACGGAAACGTACCGGACAGAACGGATGTCGAACGTACATCCACTTGTCCGAATAAAACGGACACCTAACGAAAGCGTACCAGATAAAACGGATGAACAAGATTTACGGAAAAATCAAAGGCGACAATAATAATACATGTAAATCGCATAAATATTCGAAATGTTTCTGTGTAACTGGTTTTGCTTTGTTCTTCAAAATTCCGCCAAAGGGCAGTGTCTGGCCTGTATAAGAACTGCTTGATTGTGAAGACGTGCCTATACTCTAAGATCGATTATGAATTCATGAACCTTAAGAAATCTGACATACCAATAATTGGCATTTCTCACGCGAAATTTTCAATTGGCATTTATCCGTTTCAGATCCGTTCATCATCCGTTTTATCCGTTATACGTCCGGTAGAAGTCCATTTCTCATCCGTTCAACATCCGTTTTATCCGTTAAACGTCCGGTAGAAGTCTGTTTGTGAATTTATCTTCCAGACCGCCAACGGATGTATAACGGACACGTAACGGATACAAAACGGAAACGAAACGGACGAGTAACGTACAAAACGGACGCCCAACAGACGTTCAACGGACATATTATCCATTGGACGTCCGTTCAAAGTTTTGAACATGCTCAAAATTTTCCACCGGACAGAACGGACGTCGACGGATAAAACGTACGCTTAACGGACATGCAACGGATATGGACGGACGTCTAACGGATAAGAACGGACGTCTAACGGACATGAATGGATTGAAAAAATGTTATCCGTTAGGCGTTCGTTCGAGCTATCCGGTAAGGTGTGACCGAGGCTTTAAAACGGTCAAGTTCAATTCGTAACTTCAATTGAATATAAAACTTTATGAACTTCATCCATTTAAAGGCAAAGATGTTTAAGTACTCAAATACATGCTTATTTCTTTAAGTAACATACAAATTATGGCCAATATGGTCAATTTTACCTGAAAGCTTATCAATGAAAAAAATTGTATATTAATCATGTTAAGGATGTTTCCTCCTCTTGCTTTAGAATTTTTGCGAGATATTCGTAATCGTCTGGTTTTATCCATTTAGTGTCATTAAAAAATTGCCCGCCAACCCCCTCCTTTTCTTTTCCTTATTTAACTACATGTAGTTTAAAAAGCCATATCTGGAAATCATGTTATTTATTAACTGTTTTTGACAGACAAAAGGTGCCAATGCTAAATAGATTGAAACTCTAGAGAGAATCATTTCTCGCCAAATTTTCAATTGCTAATATCTATAAAACAAACACACAGACTCTTTCTTTTCTTGGAGTTACAGTCTACTAGCAGCGATATCGACCCAGCGTCTAGAAGAAGTCTTGTCTATATTCATCTTTGGTTCTACGTGAAAATCATTTTTATAATGCTTTAGAAGGAATTATTGTGACCGTGAGCATCAAACATTTAAAATGATTTCTTTCGGCAGTAACATATTTATTTGACATTTATAGATGAAGGATGCACCACAAATGCATATTATGGTTGCAGAAGAAAGGGATCTGCTTCACATCCAATAAATCCAATCAGATCCGCTCGTTTGAAGAGCAAAAATGGATTTACAATGAAATATGGAAGAGTTGAAGTTGAGGCCAAAATGCCAAAAGGAGATTGGATATTTGCTGGTGGGTAACCAGATGGGATACTTCCTTTTTGGTTTCCTAGAAAATATGATTTATTTTCAATTTTTCAAAATGGAAATTTAAAATATCTTTAATAAATATCCAACTAGTATTGATTACACAGAATTGTCACAATTGAAAAAAAGTTATTATTTTTGGTAAACGGTCAAAATTCATCACAGCCAATAATCTAGCGATAGGTATAAAAAGATGTGGTATGAGTTTCAATGAAACAAGTCTCCATCCAAGTCACAATTTGTAAAAGTAAAAAAAATAATTATAGGTAAAAGAACGGTCTTCAACACGGAGCCTTGGTTACAGGAAGCTATAAAGGGCCCCAAATGACTAGCGTAGAGTCATTCAAACAGGAAAACCAGCGGTATACTCTGTATAGAAAAAACGTGAGACGACAAACACTTATGAACCACATCAACAAACAACAACCCCTGAAAATCCAGGAATAGTTTTACCGCTGCCATTGAACCTATTTATTTGACCATATTCCCATGAATAACTATAAGAATAGTAGAACTCTTTTTATGTTGAATTTGAGCAGCAAATATTCCGAAATTAACAAAGACGAATTTACAACCATATACAATCACATTTAATTCATAAAGCATTCCACGTGATAGTTACATATGTATATCATCTAATAAATGTTAGTTTTAGACAGGAAACATTATTTTAGAATATTTCCATACAATGGAAACTTTAGGGTTTGGACAGGTTAATTAAAAAAATATCAAAAATAGAAATTTTATGATTTAATCAATGTTAAGGTTTCTATTTGCCATATAAATATATGTGTTCTTCCTTCTGTTAATGAAAAGCATTTTATATCATCTCTAAATAGGTATTAAATTGTTACCTGTATCGAATACTTATGGAGATTGGCCAACGTCGGGGGAAATTGATATTGTTGAAACAAGAGGTAATAATGGGGCCAAATTTCAATGTTACCAAAAAATATGGTATCATGCAAAATGTGTAATCAAACACGAACTAGAGGTTAACATTATCATAATTTAATTTGATAATTGTTTGTATTTGGTTACCGGCGATTTTTGATTACATTCGGCTAGTTAACATTTTTTTTGTATATAAATACCGTCAAAGCATTTTCTTCAGATGTTCTTTTCAAGAAATGTTTATGAAAATACATTTCATTAAATTATGAAAAAAGTAAAATAAAAAAATATTCCGAGGAAAATTCAAAACAGAAAGTCACTTATCAAATGGTAAAATAAAAAAACTCAAACACATGAAACGAATGGATAGCAATTGTCATATTCCTGACTTGGTACAGACATTTTCTTACATAGCAAATGATGGATGAAACCTGGTTTTCAAGCTGGCTAAACCTCTCACTTGTATGAGTAACTTTACAAGAAAGCTCACGTACACTTATTTTATTGTAAAACACATACTACTTTTTTTTTTAATTTGAGGTTTCATTTGACTTAAGTGTCACAACTAAAAGAAAAGTTAATCGCATTGATGTGCTAAAATCTTTAAAACTAAAGTTAATATAGAGTTCACAAAAACTGATGTTTAACATACACCATTTAATTCTTTTGTTGAATTTTAGTACTATAACATGGCATATCTGTTTCACAGATGACGACGTTTATGTTTAAATTGTCGTAACCACATTCCCGTCCTCTTGTTCTCGAATGTGGACCAGCAAATCAAACTTATATGAATGTTGAATAACACGAAGGGTGGTATAAATAGAGCAAGATCTGCTTAATTATCCGTCGCACCTGAGATCTGATGGGGCTTTAATTTTCTATGTTGTGTTTTGTAAACAATTTTATCGTTTAATGTCGTTGTCAGTTTGCTTTCGACTAATGAATTTGAATATCCCTTTGATGATTTTCGCCATTTTTCTTTTACAAGTTGTTCTCTGCAGAACTATTTTAAAAAGGTATTTCGAAAAAGAAACAAACTGAGATAAAAAAAATCACACTCAGTTTTAATGAAATTTCATAATTAGTTAAAAAGAAAAACGCACTGTAATAAAAAAAAAGAAGCCAAAGCATAAACAGCGAGAATAGAAAAATTACAATCTGAGATTAAAAAAAAATAACATAACAACTAAAATTGAAAATAACTCACTGAGTTGTGTGCGAACATTGTATGCGCCAATAACTCATTATCTTCATAAGGGTGGGTTTTGATAAAACAACATGAAGTGAACTGTAGTCACCTTAGAGTAATTGTGAGAGATCAATTTGACCTTTTATACCCATAGCTCAGAACGCTTTTATTTTATTTACTGTCTATATATTATCAGTTATTCGTTGATGCCATATTCTCAGTATGTTTTTCATTGTTAATATTGTTATGTATTTTTTGTTTATTCTAAGTGTTTAATTGTATAATTCATAATTTTCAGTGTGTACTTAAAATCGTTTTAATCTATTTTCTATTGATTTACATCTCTTGCTATTTGCAATCAAGTACTTATATTTTTTAATTGATAAACAGGTAATACAAATTACACAGACAAGAGAGGTAAAAACAGAGGTATAAATAGTATGAGCAGTTCACTTCACTATGGACCAAGTAAACAGTACGATGGAGATGCAAAGGCTCGTGCAGATAAGTAAGTACAAACGGATTATTTACATGAATTTCATCTCTGGCTGATTTATACCTGATCACTGGGACATTGTTTTCTAGCAACATGTGATTCGGTAATTAAAGGTCTCCCTACATGAAGAAAAACACCAACGCAATCATGCCTTTATAAAAAACGTATTATCAGAGTTGGCAATCCTTTAGTTTTTGCTTAAAATTGCAATCATTATTGCATGAATTATTACTCAATTTTTATCTTTTCCATTGAATTCACACAACAACAAAAAGAAAGCTTAAAATGCTTGTAATAATATTGATTTTCTTTTTTTGGGAAAAATAATGGTACTAGTATTTGATTTGTAGATTTTTAACATCAGAAACATTTGCTGACAGATTTCATAAATTTGCAGTGGAGTGGAACGAGCAGGACATCAGGTATCAGAACGCTATATCTTGAACAAAGAAATACACAGATGTATTATCAAATAACACACTAACGAATTTAAAAGATAAACTCTAGAGAGTCTATTAAAATTTAGTTGTATGTTGCTTTAAAGCAAATGTTGAAATTCTCTAAAGCATTTAAATGGCATCTAGCATTCTCTAAATGGGTTGGGTTTTTGATTTTATTGTATTTTCTAACATTAAGTGCTCTGTTATTTTTGTAACAAAACTTTTCACATGGTATACCGAAACGAAATTGATAGTTACGATTCCTTTGCACGCTGTTGTTTGTGGATGCAACATGACATCGGTGTACTTAATTCTACAGTTTTAGCGCGTGATATGTCTACACAGATAATACTTTCAAATCATCTGGTAAAATTTGTTATACCAAAACGAAATTGATATCCCATGGGTTTGTTTTTTTTTATACTTTTCTATGAATTTCGAATGGTGTTAAAGATTTAAGTGGTGTGTAATGCACTAAATTCCAAGATCTGCAAGCATTCAATGTTTTCCTTAATTTAAAGGACATTTTATACAAGTAGACTCAACACAAATGGTATTAAAATGTATTCGAGAAACTAGAAATATGTTTCATTGTAAATCATGCCATATCTCCTTTTGCTTACATCCACTTCAATTTGTTAGTTGTCTCATATGCAGTTATACCATATCTACCTATTTTAAAGATGACAATGATGGCTGGAATTACTTTGTCGACTTGATTAGCGACACATTGACAAATGTGCAACTGTAAAGCTATAGGCTCATAACAATGTGATTTTTGCTTAATGTTTTAGGTTTGAAGTAGATGGTGAAGAGATTTTAAAAGTCCATCCAAGTGAAAGAGGTTTTTGGAGAATTGGAGAATTCAACAAAACATATGGATTGACAAACCCATGGCAACAAACTTGTGGTGGCTCGAAAATGGCGCCGTTCGACCAAGAGGTACACTTATAAAAACTTATCGTTACCATGGTTGTGTTAAAAGTAGAAGTATAAGTACAGATCTACGTCATATGTAATAAAGGCAACAGTAGTATACCGCTGTTCAAGCTCACAAATCCATGGACAAAAAACAAAATCGGGGTAACAAACTAAAACTGAGGGAAACGCATAAATATAAGAGGAGAACAACGACATAACACTACAATGTAACTAACACACACAGAAACGGACCAAGCATCAGACAAAATCCCACGAGAATAACAAATATAACATCAAAACCAAATACATGAATTTGGGATAGACAAGTACCGTGACACGTCTTATCGCAATGTCAATTTACACTCAAAAATAAGAGAAAACAAACGACGCAACGTTAAATTGTAACACACACAGAAACGAACTATAATATAACAATGGCCATATTCCTGACTTGGTACAGGACATTTTTAAAGGAAAAAAATGGTGGGTTGAACCTGGTTTTGTGGCATGCCAAACCTCGCACTTTAATGGCAATGTTAAATATAACATAAAAATGACAACATAATATTACAGGACTATAATACAAATAAATAGGAAAACGTATTAGACAAAGAAACACATGATTAATGAATAACAAAAAGCATCAGGTAACAAAGAAACACAAAAGGATATATAGACAAAGCGCATTAGCAAAAATGAAAGACAAGTATATACAATTTTACCATAGCACAATAACACAATGACTGGATGTGTAACAACAGAGCCACGTCATATTCAACAATACATTGTAGTCCATTGAATCGATTAGTTAGTTTTTAAAAGACCATGTGTACCTTTCATTTTCGAAATTACTATGCAAATATATTCTGACGTCAGGAGAATGTAGGGGTTCTGTTAAAGAACAAATGGTAATACAATCGCGTATAGACGAAACGCGCGTTTTGTATAAGCAAGTTATCTATGGTGAGTTTTTACAAAGAGTATAACTGAATAATCACCTACATGTATATTCCTTTTCCCTGAATCAAGCGTTCAATTTTAGGAAAAAATATACTTTTGGCAGCAATCAGCATAATTGTAAGTCAAGAAAATGTCAAAGATCAAAAACAATTTTCGTAATCACAAAACACATTTATTAAAAAATGCCAAGTTCGGAATATGACAGTTGTTATCCTTCGTTTGATGTTTGAGCTTTTGAGCTTTTGATTATGCCATTTGATTAGGGACTTTCCGTCTTGAATTTTCCACGGAGTTCAGTATCTTTGTGATTTTACTTTGTGTTGGCCACTACGAAATACTATCACTTAAAACACGTAGAATAAGTTGGACAACTGTTAACTTATAAAGTGTCTGGGATTCTGGGATAATAAATATTTATGTTCGGCTAATGTATCTTCAATTCTCATGCTCAGATAACCAAAAATACAATTTACTGGCTACAATTTTCGCTTTGTAAAAGGTGCTGAACAGGTTTTGTCAATTGCTATTCATTGCAGCTGTTTATATTGACTTTAAAAGCAATGTGACAATAGCATCAATATTTGAATCGTTACTAAAAACCTTGATCCTGAGCTTAGAATAAGATTAAACGTAATATATTTTAGAACCCAAAATACGCGTTTTGACAATCATGTCTCTTCATTGATTCTCGGTTTCAAAATACTTTTAAACCCAAAAAACGTGATTACAAACGTTTAAAAGCTGATACAACCGAATAGGACAAAAGTATAGACAAGAGGTTAAAGCAATACATTCCTTTGTCTTATAATTGTAAGTTTTATAAAAAGAAACAATATCCGTTTTCTGACATTTTTATCAGTCCCGCTTATAAAATGTGTAATTTTTAAACAATATTTTTACTAAGTATTATGTTTTTATACTTTAGATTGAAATTTATATACTATTCATCTTACATAATAAACGGTTTTGTCGTCTCCGGATTTCAAATTCACTGCTGAATACTTCATTTTCTGTATGACATGTATTTTTTTTACGTAATTGTTTCTTGTCAAGGCTGTAAAAATTGGCAAAAACAAAAGATTTTACTACTATTTTTTTTCCATTTAGTTTTATTTAGTGTTAGACGTAGGTGTGGGTGGATATCCACATTTTAAGGACGAATGGTTGAACTATCCGTATCCAAAACCTTGGCAGGATAGGTCAGACTACGCGACAAGAGATTTCTGGAGTGCAAAAGAGGTTTGGTATCCAACGTGGAATCAGAATCGAGATGGTGATGGTGATGAAGAGACTGCCATGAAAATTAACTATGTTAAAGTTTGGAAGATGAAACCTTAACATGCAAACATTTGAATGTATCTTCTATGACAACACTTCATATATTACTCTTTATAAAATGATAATTATAAATATAGGGTCTTTCAACTTCATTAGTAAATTTAAAATGAAACTTCCATGTAAATATGATGTAAATGCATTGTATGTAGTCTTACTCATATAACTTAATATACTGATTTTCTTTCTGTCATGAGGACTTACAAAAATGTTTACCCTGTATGCTTACATTGCCCAAGTGAAATTTTAAAATTGTTTGTATAAACATTGAACAACAAAAATATGTGACGTTTTAATTTTCTGACGTCAGACACGCGAAGCAATGAATAGGTTTGTAGATAGATGTTTTTGAGTTCTGTTAAATTGTTCCTTTTAAAATTGTTACACGATGATGACTGCTGTACCCATATTTTGACTATTTTATTTATTATGTCTGTTTAGTTCACGCATCATTGTAAATATAACGGAATTTGATAAGACTGTCAACAATGTGAGATGTTTAGCGCTATAAAACCAGGTTTAATTCACCATTTTCTACATTTGAAAATGCCTGTACCAGGTCAGGAATATGTTTTGTCATTTGATTTTTGCCATGTGATTAGGAACTTTCCGATTTTATTTTCCTCTGAGTTCAGTATTTTTGTGATTTTACTTTTTTTGGGGGTAAAAGTAAAATGTTTAGAAAAGTGCCTCGTTAGTGTAGAAAATTTGAAAAAAAACGTGTAATGTGAGGTTTTAGGCACGTTGTGCAATGTAGATGTATATAACTTTGTGTGTACTATATATAAAGGTTATAGAAACATTTGATAGTTTTGTTTTGTTTACTGTATCTAAATCATTTATTCAACTGTTCACACGGTAAACTGTATAAAAAAGTATTTGCAACAAATCGACGATTTTTTTCGATTGTAAATTTTTATACCTTGGATGGTGAATTTGTTTTAAGCATGTTAATTGTGTGAAAAAATAACATTGTCTCAATGTAAATTATGATACATTGTTCGTTAAGGTATATCTATATTTTTCATTTTTAACTTTTTTTGCTAATCAGGGGCATGACATATAAGAATACACATGATACGCATTATATACTAAACTACACATGAACATGCGCATTTGTATTGGGGATAAGATATTTGTATGATATCGGAATATGCCAATTCTGTCAATGAATATCACCAATGTTATCATCGGGCTGCTCATTATCTGTGTGTTCGTCATTCTTATGATGTTTATGATGTTTATCATGCTTATGGTGGTCTCTTTTACACACAAGAACTGGAACAGGAGAATGATGTACACAATAGTCACTAACACTTCCAAGGAATGTACGTTTCACTTTGCCTAGACCACGTGTCCCTACCACAATCATATCAGCGTTTTCTTCAATGGCAGCTTCTATAATTGCCTCTCCTGGCTTTCCGCTCATCTGCTTCATCTTGCCAGTCAACTAAAGAATAAACAGATATCAAAGTTTGAAAGCAAATAGATAAATAAGACATTGTGTTTGTACAATACAATACCAGAAGTCAATTTAAACTTCAAATGTAAGTCTTTTAAGGTTTATGTACCCTTCTGTAGCCATTTTTGTACGAACTTTTCAAACTTCAATTGTATCAAAACTACAGATATAATGCATAATAGAGATAGGCCATTTTGTACATATTACAAGGGGAAACTTGATGCACAGCATTATTTTTTACTGTTCCATTGCATTTAATAGAAAAAGAGGACTTTGTGGCAAATAAATCAAGATTTTTATAGAAAATCCACAGCCTTTATCCTTGTACTTTTATATTTGGCAATTTGATGACTGATAGATATAGGATTATTGCATGCAGTGCTAGCATTGATTTCCTTAAAACAAGTTTATAAATGTAGTTATTGGTTAAGACAAGTATAAATATGGGAAAAATCATGTACGCCTTTAAGGGTGCGCTCGACTTTAGTGACTCAGCACGAGGTGTTTTGGAATTTACAGGTTACTTAGAACTTTTTGTAAAAAATAAACACTAGCACATCATAGAAAATCAAGTGAGTAATTTATGTTTCAAATTTTATAACAAAAATCTCTGTATTAAAGGCTGTGGATTTTCTATAAAAATCTTGATTTATTTGCCACAAAGTCCTCTTTTTCTATCAAATGCAATGAAACAGTAAAAAATAATGCTTTGCATCAAGTTTCCCCCTGGAACATGTACTAAATGGCTTATCTCTATTATTTATTATATCTTTAGTTTTGATACAATTGAGGTTTGAAAAATTCGTACAAAAATGGCTACAGAAGGGTACATAAACCTTAAGGTTCATCATAACCTTTTGACTAATATGGACGTATTTACACTACAAAATTTACTCTGAGTTCAGACAAACCTTTGCACCTGCAAAAGTTTTAAGGGATGACAGGAACTAGATATATACATTTAAAATGCATTTTATTGTTTAGAAAATTATTAACTTTACTAGATTTTGCTATCCAGTTTTTTTTTCGTTCATGCAGAAGGTGCCAAACTAAACGAAGTTGGGAAAGAGGTTTGTTTATTTTGCTATCTTCTGCAGTCTGGAAAAAACTGGACATCAAAATTCAGGTAAGTTTTTAATTTTCTGAAACGTATACTACATATAACTTTTATATATCTAGTTCCTGTCATGCCTTAAAACTTTCCTAGATGTACCAGTTTGTCTGTACTCATAGAAAGTTTTGAGGCCATATTTTTCAATTCCATATGATGAACCTTAAATCAAACTACGGATATTACTTCCTAAAATATGCTTTCCTGTGCATATACCGATTTTTTGTGTCAAGGATTGATGCTCCATGTACTTTCTTTTCTATTCTATTATACTCAGTTAAATGCAAGCCTCCCTGTAGTATCTGTCTTCTGTTGGTATTAATCATGGGAGTGGAATATGTATATATTACTTGCATAGCATAGTCAGATTGAAAAAGGCTCCGAAATGGCAAGTGTAAAACTAGAAAACAAACAGCCTAATTTATGAACAAAAAATGAGCGAAACACAAATATCTATGCACTTACATACAGAATGTGTCGGGTTAAAAATTTTAGCGGGAACCCTCCCCCTAACCTGGGACAGTGGTGTAACCAGTTTGTTTTACAGTAATCATGCTCCTCTGTCTGTCACTGTAACGGGAAAGGTGGATATTACATATAGTAGACATTCTGTTTAGTACAACAGGTAAATACGGATCTTTTCAAGCGTTATGAAGATGGACATTTGCGTACAGCACTTTCCTTACAAAATTGATCGCTTTTAACGTACAGGTAATTCCCAGATATTACCTAATAGTTTTACAAATGAGTGCCTGCCGAGATGTTCAAGTCCAGGTTGACTATAGGCATATACCTAGTCAACCCTTAGGTTCCATCCTCTTATTAAAACGTCGGACATACGGAATTTCTTACACTCGCGGAAGTTTGAATAATTCTTTTAACATACAAACCATTTATTCCGTATGCGTATCCTTAAATTTTTAATATTGAGTAGTAGAGTCAAGAAGAAAATGTTATCTGAAGTTGAAAAATTTAACATATTACTATAAAATGCCAGTTGGCATTCATTCCAGAGTAAAACGAGGTTCAGGGAATGATAAAGACAGCAAAACAAGTTTACATTACATATACGTCAAGGAATTACCGTAATGTACATTATTTTATAGAAGATTAAAGCTTGTATTGATCAGCTCAATAGATTACTTAAGGATAAACAACATGTGAAATTCGGCTGTCGTTCCGAACTCTTAAGACTTTGTTAATTTATATCAAAATTAGATTATATCAAATGAAGTAGCTTCTATTTTTGATAACAAACAGTAATGAACTTATGTTTTTTGTTATTGATGTTTATATCTATTACTTTAGATTGAAATCAAGTTTTATTGTTAATCAAACATTATAGGTATACCATATGCTTAACTTCTGTAACTTCTGTTACTCAGATACATCATATTAAGATCCCGCTGATAGTACGTAGTGTTTGATCATTTCAACATGATCTTTTATTTATGAAGGTGGCACTACTTCAGACGATGTAACTGAACATTAACAACCAGAGAATATTTTTTATTACCTTAGCTGTATTTGGCAAAACTTTTAGGGATTTTTGGTCCTCAGTGCTGAAATGATCTGTAAGGCGATGGCGTATTGCTACAAGGGTATTTTATGTATTGTATTGTAGATGTCTTTGTTTATAAAGACGCAAACCATGCTGGATTTCTGATACTTTCATCAAGGTAGATAACTGTGTTAAACATTGTACATAGTAACATACGGAATGAAATGACGGACATATATTCCGGATCAATATTAAAGTTAGGATATTACATCCCTCCTCAACTTAGATAAAGAAATAATTTTCATTTAAAGTAATTGAAATATTAAACATTAAACATTTTTGTTGTCGTTGAAATTATCTATCAAAAGAATGAAATGAAGTCTATGATTGTCATAAAAATGGATTTCAAATTTTCTATCGTATAAAGTTTAAATGTTCTGACTAGAGTTTCTTGACTAGAATCCACAGATTGATTACTAACAAACTAATGTCTAGTTCACTACTATACTATTCTAAATGATACTAAATATAATCAACAAAACATATTTTATGAAACTTTGAGCCTTTTTACTCTTTCACTAATCTAGGGGATTATTATGCCCCATTCACTGACTTCACTGATATAATTATAGGGGATTATTATGCCCCATGCACACGCAATAAATTTCAATGGTTTGATTAGAATTAACGCACATAGTCTTCTAAATATTTAGGAACATGTTTTTGTCGCACTGGTCTTTCACTTTGTTGTGGAGTAGTTGACTGTTGTTCCGTTCCTGAAGAAGGTGGTTGATCTTGAATATTTGACGGTATTATATTTTCAAATTGTTCTTCAATTTCATCATCATTGTGGATCGGTGGACGGTTCACTTTCTTGAATTTTGATGAGTTTCGAGTAACTACTTTCTCGCCATTTGTAGCGGTGATCATACTTCCTTTCTTGTTCATAACATTATACGAATTCGGTTCGTAAGCTGGTGTAAGTTTGTTTTCTTTACGATCGGTCTTCCTCAACACGTAATTTCCTATTTCAATATTACTCGGCTTTGCATGATTTCTCTCATCAAATTGTTTTTTCATTTTTCATTTTTCACTTTCATCATTTTGTCGTGCATTTTCATCCATTTGTTTGTTGGTAATGTTAGGTTTGTGCACTTGTGGAAGTTTCGTTACTGGTTCCCTGTTGAATAATAACTGAAACGGCGGGTAACCTGTGCTTGTGTGTGGAGTTGCTCTAAATTGTCTGAGAAATTTAAATAGTTCTTGTTTCCAGCTTTTTCTTTCCACATGATCTGCTTTAATTGTCTTCATCATTGGTTTATTAAATAATAAATTAATGGTGTTACACGGCGATGTTCAAATCCAGTATTCTCAGCATATTGTCTGAATGCATGAGAGTTAAACGGAGGACCATTATCTGTTTTGATTACTTTAGGAATTCCGAAAGTAGATATAACTTTGTCCAAAACAGGAATAACAGTTGAAGCAGAGTCGGATTTTATTACTTCAACTACTGGATAACGTGAATATTCATCTGTAATTACGAATAAGAGGTCTCCGCTAGGTAATGGACAACAAAAATCAGCACTCAAATTTGCCCATGGCTTTTCTGGCAATTCAGACATTCTTAACGATTCAATTCTTTTGGTGTGTGTAACAGATTGACATGCTGAACAGTCTTTAATTGCATTATCAACTCTGTCGTTAAGTCCTGGAAACCATATCTTGGAACGTAAGAATGCTTTAGTTTTGGTGATACCCTTATGACCTTCATGCGCAATGTTAACAGCTCGCACACGGAGTTCAGATGGGAGTACAATACGATTGTCTCTGAGTAAAATAGTGTCACCATAGGTTACAAGTTCACCGCTGATGCTCCTTAATGCTTGTAATTCCTCAATGTCAATTTCCAGATCTGTTATGTTTTTGATTTTAAACCATTGTCCAGTTCTTACGAATTCTATTGCCTTTTGAATAGTTTTATCCTTTGAAGAAGCCATTTTAACTCTATCAAGTGTCATTGCACGAGGGACTGCTTCAGACATAACAAATCTCACATACTGTTCTGCTATAGATTGTTCTCGGGATTTGACATGGTTGTCTGATGGATGTCTTGACATAAAATCTGCAGGATTTTCACTTCCTGGTCGATATGTTATCTTAAGTTTGTAAGGTTGTAATCTCAAACCCCAACGTTCAATTCTCAGCGGTGGTTTTGGTTTCTGTCAAATACGCTCTAGTGGCTTGTGATCTGTTATAATGTTCACGTTTGGTGCACCTCTTATGTACATATCAAAGTGTTCACATGCCCAAACAATAGCGAGAGCTTCCCGTTCAGTTTGGCTGTACCTTGTTTCTGTGTCAGTAAGACTCCTGCTTGCATAAGCTACAGTCTTTCCTTCTTGTTACATTATTGCCCCAAGGCCGACAGGACTGGCATCTACTAAAATATCAATCTCATGTTTCGGATTAAAATATGTTATTACAGTGTCACTAGATAGTTCACATTTTAACTTTTCGAAAGCTGCTTCTTGTTCGGAGCCCCAGTTCCAGTTTGTATCTTGACGTGTTAGTCTTCTTAATGGCTCGCATAATGTTGCATAATTCTGTATGAATCTATATGAGTATGTAGTCATACCTAGAAAGCTACGTAGTTCTGGTACATTTTTCGGTGGAGACATATCTTTGATTGCGCTAACCTTCTTTGGATCTGGCGAAATGCCTTCTTTCGAAAATGTAACCCCGAAAAACACTACTTGATCTTTATTGAACTCACACTTTTCAAGATTTAAAGTTAGTCCATTTTCAAGTAACCTCTTGAATGTGGCATCTAATGCTTTATCATGTTCTGCTTGTGATCTGCCATATATGATTATGTCGTCTGAAATGTTTTTAACTCCAGGTATACCACTTATAACATTGCGGATTACTTCTTGGAAAATTTCTGACGCTGATGATATGCCAAAATTGAGACGTTTGTAGCGAAATAGACCTGCATGTGTACTAAATGTTGTTATATAACGAGACGAAGGATGGAGTTCCAGCTGGTGATATCCTGACCGTAGGTCCAGCTTTGTGAAGAGTTTTGCTCCAGTTAAGTCATGTATAAGTTCATCTATAGTTGGTAAAAGATGACGCTCACGAGATATAGCTTTATTTGGCTGACGCATGTCAACACACAGTCTAATTTCGTCTGGGTTTTTCTTGGGTGGGGTCACTATCGGTGATACCCAAGGTGTAGGTGTATCTTCTATTTTCTCAATGATATCTTGCTCCTGCAATTTCACAAGTTCTTTTTCAACCTTATCACGAAGGTGAAATGGTGTCCTGCGGTGTCTCTGCGCTACTGGTTTCACATCTTCATTGATGTGCAATTTGATTGGTTTTCCCTTGTATTTGCCTATGCCTTGAAATAATTTTGGATATTTTTCTTTAGGATCTGTAATTTGGTTTATTATCTTAACAAGCCCTAGCTTGCTTGTAAGTGGATATCCTAATAAAGCTCCGATTTCCTTCAACTACATAGAAAGTGTCACAGTCAATAGTACTTTTTGTCTCGACACTCAGCTGACAATGACCCATAACCTTTAAAGGATCACTTCCGCCATACGGTAATAAATTTGGATTATTGCCCTTTTTCATCTTAGGTGCTCCTATCTTGTGATAAGTTTTCTGGTCAAGAAGGTTAACTGTTGCACCAGTGTCTAGAAGAAAGTTACAATGTTTGTCATTTATGCGAATGTTTACTCTTGGTGTTTTTGAACCAACTACACTTACATGTTCTTGTGACGGGGTAATCATGCTGATATGATATGCATATTCTTCATCACTACTTGATTCATAGTTATTATTATTTGTGTTATCTTGAACCTCTCTAACTTTTTCTTGTCTTGGATTGTGCCTCTGTCTACATACTTTGCTGAAATGATTAAGTTTACTACAATGGTTGCATTTTTTCCCTTTAGCTGGGCATTCATTTGTATGCGGGTACTGTCCACCACAGTTACGGCATGTTCGTTTGTGTTGTTTAGAATAATCATTACGGTATTGTGGCTTTGTGTTATTTCTTTGGTTGTTTTGCTTTTGTGGTTGTCTTTGGGCGGTACGGTGTGTAGATTGTACTTTATTTATGGTTTCGCGTTCCATAGTTAGAGCTTGTGAATCTGCCATCTCAAGCGCCCTTCCAGTTGCCAATATGTCATCAAGTGTCTTGGCAGGTTCCCTCAGAGCTCTTCGTCTGAGCCTGTTTGATTTACAGTTTTGAATGACTTGTGTGAGAATTTCACTGTCTATGTTGGCAAATTTGCAATTTTTGGATAACTTCCGTAATTCGGTAACAAACTCGTCTAATGATTGACCATCTATTTGTTTATAGCAACGGAATTTATATATTTCCATTTGTATGTTCTTCTTGGGGTCAAAATAGTCTTTCAGTACTTTCTTTGTTGCATCATATGTGGCTAATGTTTGCTTTTTCTCGGCATCGTATATATCATAGACCCTTTCCCCAGCATAATGCAATAATAAGGCACGTTTTCTGTCTTCATCGTCGATATCCAGACCAATGAAGAGGTTTTCCAGGCGTTCAACCCATTTTTCCCAACGAGGACCTGCGCTTGATTTGTCTGCTTCAATATCAAAGGAAGGAAATGCGGGTAAATTAAAAGCTGCCATTTTCTCGTCGCCAATGAAATGATCTGTAAGGCGATGGCGTATTGTTACAAGGGTATTTTATGTATTGTATTGTAGATGTCTTTGTTTATAAAGACGCAAACCATGCTGGATTTCTGATACTTTCATCAAGGTAGATAACTGTGTTAAACATTGTACATAGTAACATACGGAATGAAATGACGGACATATATTCCGGATCAATATTAAAGTTAGGATATTACAAATGCTCTTTAACTTTGTACTTTATTTGGCTTTTAACATTTTTTTATTCGATCGTCGCTGATGAGTCTTTTGTACAGACGAAACGCAAGTTTGGCGCAAATATAAAATTACAATCCTGGTATCTATAATGAGTTTATTTAATATTATTATAAAACTATCGTCTGTATAACCTTTTAGTCAAGGGGTAAGTTAAACTCAATGGACATCTATACCATTACATTAGTGTTTTTTTCTACTGTTCAAAAAGGTCAAGATGGTTCAGAAATTGAAAAGGATGAATTGATGAATGACTGATTTTTGAACGCACAAGACTATATCACATAGAGGTAGAATGGCATGCAACTTTCAGAGCTGCAAAATTTAATAAAATCTCTCTTAGGGTCCGATTGAGAAAACAACATGTTCGCAGTCGTTCAGGAGAAATTCCTTGTGATATTTCTGTATACTTCTGCTAAAATATTTTTTTCCGAAAATAGCATATCTCGTTTGGAAATATTTCATCCCTAAACATTTCATAGCAACTCACACATCACCACCAGAAGAAAATACAATAAACAGCTGCGCCATGAGCGCATGATACGCCCTTCGTCTTTTGTGAGACGTTTTATGCAATAATCATAAATAGTTTCTGAGATACGGCGCGACATGGGAAAAAAATCCTTCGTTTACAAATACTCAATAACTCTAAAATAAAATTTTTGAACCATCACCAAAATTATACAGATCTTTAGATTTATATAACTAGAAGTGTGTAAAGTTTTGAGCAATAGTCATTAATGTTTTTTTAAGATACGATGCAACATGCGAACCCCCCTCTTTTTTACAAAAAAACTCAATAACTCCAAAAAGAAATTTTGAATCATCACCAAAAAGTATACAGATCTTTAGATTAATATAACTAAGAAATGTGTAAAGTTTTAAGCAATAATCATAAATTCTTTATGTGATATGGCGCGACATGTGAACCCCCCCCCTTTTTACAAAAACTCAATAACTCTAAAATAAAATTTTGAATCATCCCCAAAAAGTTTACAGATCTTGGGATTAATATAAAAAAGAAGTGTGTGAAGTTTAAAGCAATAGCAAGAAATAGTTTTTGAGATACAGCGCGACATGTAAAAAATACACCCCCTGTTTTAGTTGTAAAGTTGTCAAAAAGTTTAAATCCTATTTTCACCAAAAAGTATACAAATCGTTTGACCATCATAAGAAACAACTATGTTAAGTTTCATGAAATTTGGATAAGCAGTTCTCAAGTTACGGTACGACATGTGGACGCCGGACAGACGGACAGACGGACAGACGGATGCCGGACATTTGTATACCATAAAACGTCCCGTCAAAAATGTTGACGGGCGTATATAAATTAAACATGAGCGGCACATGAACATTTTAATTCCATATGCTGTCATCAAGTCAAATGGTGAACAAGTGAGTTTTCTTGAATATCTTCAGGCCCGTAGCCAGGAATTTTCAAGGGGGGTTATTTGGACTCACGAACTCGACTTTAACAGTCACAAAACAGAACGTTGACTTTAACAGTGCTTATTTGTTTTCAAGGAGGGGAGGGGGGTCGTCCGACCCCCGAACCCCCCTGGCTACGGGTATGATCTTTAATGACACAACAATTTCTTGATACTGAACTTATCATTTTTTGGAATAGCCATACACAAATAATTGTGCACGATTTATCTTATTTCGGCTTTAAAGTAACGGTAATCATATTGGAGGATTGGAGATAATGGATATAACAGATACAGTTAAGTCTGCCTCATATCGGGACTTACAACTAGAAATGGACAATGAGGGTCGGTTGAAAACAAAACTTTACGACAAAAGAGATGATTTCAGCTTCACAATTGTGAGTTTTCCATTTCAGCAGCACCTGCATACGGAGTATATTATAAGTTATCTACGTTCATATCCGTAGATATGGATATTTTAACACCCTGAAGTACCCAAGTACACCATGAGGCGTAGCCGAAGGGTGTACAGGGTACTTCAGGGTGTTAAAATATCCATATCTACGGATATGAACGTAGATAACGAATTTATCCCCGGTCTTAGTCCGAATCGGACGAGTTTTATGGAAATTCGGGTACAAACTGTAACGTGAAAACAACGTTTTTTTCATTGTCTAAAAAAGTTTTATTGAAATTTGGAAATTTTACAGTTTCTACGGGGTGTAGGGTACTACCTTTGGTAGAACCCTACAGGTAGTCAAATATAAGATGTTTTTAATACGGAGACAGAGAAACTTGATTGAGTCAAATTTGGCGCTCAATGTTGTGAGAGTTACGTCATAGATAGTGTGACGTTAACGTGGGATATTTGCATAGCTAGGTCAGTAGTCCCATTCCTTGAAAATGTGGTAGTCAATTGATGCATTTAATGAAATGAGTGTAAATGATCGGCATAATAGGACAAAATTGTAATGAATTAAATATTTAATTACAAACATCATGGATAATCTACAGAATTCAATATTTCACAAGGAGCAATCATGGAACTAAGGAAAACTTGCGTGAAGTTCCCCGGGACAATGGTTAGCAACGTCTGGGCATATGGGCAATCGTAACTACTCGGCCATTCTCGCTACGCAGTACAATAGACTCGTATGCACTACGGAGAAATTCTTCTTAAATTGTTGGCCGGAATTGTAGTGATCCGCGACACAAAGAAGTTCTATCCTCCAGGTGGCGCTATAATTTGGTTACATATCACAGAGTAATCAAGAACTTTAACTTTGCCAAATATTTTGGCGCGAAAGAAGGAGCAAAGTAAATAAGTAATGGTAAAAAATTTGTACCATTCCAGTCGAAAAAATATAAAATTCAATCGGATCGGAAAATTTTCCGGACAGGAGCAAGTTAAATCAGTAGTGGTAAAAAAAATGTACCAGTCCAGTCGAAAAAATATAATTTTGAATCGAATCGGAAAATTTTCCGGACAATGATTCCTCCGCCTAATGCATACGAGGTTATTTCTTCGTGCAACCAGAAAGGCCGAGTTGTTCCGATTGGGCATATGGGTTAGCAACACCCTAGTCTGTTTCCCGGGAGGCCGTTATTGAAATTCTTGACAATACCGTCCGGTATGGGCTAATTTTACTATTTGAAATGAACGATCTCGAGCATGCGCAGTTACGCATTGTTGTTCCTCTTTGCCGCTTCGAAGATGGTAGTGGGTTACAGAAAGCCACGATACAGGTGAGTGGAGTAATTTTAAGTTGCCCATTTTGAAAGTGAGATAGCCAAAACTCACCCGATGCGTGTGGTATAATTTTTTTGAACAATTATTAATCGCCCACAGATGGGCAAGCTTTTGAAGTGGCCGCGAGGCCCTTCTTTTTGTGTCAAACTCGCAACTTTAGCCCAAAAAATTGTTAAAAACAACTTTGCAAGCTTTCTAAGTAAAATATAAACGTGCTGCTCGTTTTTTTTGACGAAAAAAATCAGTAATTTCCTCTATTTTACAAAGAAAGATTTGTACAAGTTGTGTTTTTATAATGTGAAACATGGGCGAGGGGTCTCAAAAAGGCATACACAAGCTAAGTCACAACCAATTTCAGAAGCAGTGATCACTGGTGATCCTCAAAACATGTCTACAACTCAAAGACCTGGGTTTATAGTGGACCCGGATTCGTTATGTTATGGTAGACCCCCTCCAAAAAAATATTTATATAGAGGCATATATGCCGGCCTCAGAACACATTTATTCTTCCCCTTGGCTACAATGCATTTTTTAGTTAAAGTCAAATTGAATTAAAAAATTTGCACCGCTACAAACATGAAATAAATTTAACTGCTTAGGCCACATTTAAAAGAATGTCTGTTTCCCCTCCCCCGGGTCTACCCTTTTTAAACAGACCAAGGATTTGTATAGTAAGAATACAAATCCTTGAACAGACCAGGAAGGCAGGTTCTTTTTTTTTCTTCAACTGGATGTGATTGTCATAGCATGGTCACATGAATGGTTTGACTTGTCCAGTCCAGGCCACTTATCAGTTGTTTGTGCTCAATTTGAGTGTATTTATTTAGATTATAATCCTTCTGCTTTCAAGCACTTTCCAAAAATGGAAACAAATTATTTTCAGGAAAATAATTTTTTGACCCGCCGTCTTATTTTTGACCCGGGTGGGGGTAGGGGAAACAAACATATTTTTAATTTTGGCCTTATAGACCATTATTGTTCTGATAAAATATACTTGTCCTAGGACAATCCATCAGTGCTTTTTCTTTTGAGGGCCCTATTAGCATGCCAATGGTAGGATTTGAATCTTGAATAAATGACGAAGGCTAATTTCTACCCTACTTTCATTTTGGCCAAATCACTACTTTCACTTCCAACAATAATTTTTTCCACATGTTTTACTTATTTCAATATAAATGCAACTGATAGGACCACTTTAATAGTAAACATTTCAAAGAAAACAGTAGACAGATTACTTGGGAAGAAATACCCTATATAATAATTGGGAACTATATTCCTAGACCACGAACAAAGGGAATTAATTTTGATCTGAGGCCTACAGCTACATCAAGTGAAATTTTGGAAAGAAGTACAAATGTACAAACCTAAGATAAAAAAATATATTGATAAATTTAGTAAAGGTTCTCAGGCTGTCTGTATCCGATGACGCTTGTTGTTAGTCCAAATAATTATGAGGTATTGAAAGGCTTTTACATTTTTTTTTGCTTTGAAGCCTTTCAGCTATGTATCACAAACTTTGTGTGACCCTCAAAATGTCAGACAATAAATCATTTGGTCATACAAACCCTAAAACAGTGGGGCACATGGAATGCTTTCAGCACGGCCACCAGAAATTTCCACATTTTTCCTTCATAAGACCCTCAAAAATTATTTTACTAAATTTGTAACTATTTTAAATTTGCATGTACCAGACTCAGACATTGGGCTTGTGACTCAAGGCAGACTTTTGCAAGGCAAAATATGTATACCTTTAGAACATGTACATTGTTTGTAATTGTTTACATTTTTCTGTCAGTTAAATTTTTGGCCTTTTTAATTCAATGTAATTTATCTTTGTAAAAACAACATGTGGTATGACAGCTAGTGAGACAGATCTCATTAAAGGGTACAATCTTAGGCGGTACTGTTGGGCCAGGCCCCTCCCCCCCCCCTTTTGTGAGAAAAATTTGGTTGATTATATAGGGAATCACTGAAGCATGACTGGAGTGAACACCCCCTTTAGTTCAGTCAGTGGGCCCTCCATTATGAAAAGTTCTGGATCCGCCAGCCCACTAATAATAATACATGTATATATACAGAAATAGACCTCAACTTTCACATAAATATGATTTAGAACATAGAATATATCATGCATTTAAAGCTTGTCAAAAGCAGAGACGGAGTTGGAGGGTTTTTCAGGTAGCGGGGCCATTCCTTATTTCCTTATGCTTGGAAAAATATAGGGAATCACTGAAGCATGACTTGAACAGCCCCTCTTGGGCAGTCGGTGCCAGAGGGATGACCCTAGTAAAAAGGTCTGACATTCCATACCTGATAATGAAAGAAAACACCAGAAACTATTTACTGAGGTGATTTTAAATAAACTAAATGGGATTTCATATATGAACATAATTAGTCCCTGATTCATAAAAATTGTACAGTATATTTAAAGTACAATAAAATTAAATCACTTAGTCTAGTGTTTTATTTATACTACTAGTACTTTTAAAATTGGTGATTATTAAAGAAAGACAACTCTTACTTCCAACATTTCTGGACAAAATGTTACTTGAATCAGTGATTTAAGATCACCCATTTCAGTCTAACTGATATATACAAGTATGTACAAGTATTTATATACATGTATAAACTTGTAAGGTTAAAAAAATAAGCTAGTTTTCATTTTTACCTGTATAAGAATGATTTTTTTGTGGATAGAATCAGTCAATCTAATGATTTACCTTTATTTCACTTTCAATGTTGACATTCTTTTCTAATATCTGATTAATAGCCTAACACACATCAACCATGCATAATCCATTTCTAGCTAAGGGTTTAATTGAAGATCACATGAATAGGGATTCAATGAGGTTGAATTATTCACTTGCAAGTCTCTTAACTCATCATCAGTGTTTATTAGCTTAATCACAAGTCAGAAATATGAAATTTTACCTCTGCCAAATGATAAATCACAAGTCAGCATTTTTTTTTAATTGCTGCATTAAAAATATCAGAAAATACCATGACATATAACAAGAAGAGATATATATATACAAAATGTATAAAAACTAGAAGGGGATTTTTTTCCATGCCACATTAATGGACATGATGTATGCATAATTTTTTGTTTTACATACATTGTACAACAACATGTATATATGTACAATAATATTTACTTTTTTCTTTCAGGAACAATGATAAACAAGTGAACTGATGGTTTAAAACTACCAAGATGTGAAGTAATGAACTAAAGAGTAACGTGAAGTCAGACAATACAACCTGAGGTGTCAGAATTTGTGCAAAATTTTTGTTATTTGCAGATATATGGATGGATTTTGTCAAAATATGAACTGAAACACTGGGATAAAATTATGTTTTTTTTTTTTCGTATAAAAGATCCGGTTGTGTTCCATAAATGTATTTCTAATAATGAATTTAAGAATTAAAATCTATATTTATTTACTGAGTTTATTGCTGCCCAAAAAGAGGTTATTGTCTCTACTTTTCTACAACTTATTATTTCATAAATTGATTGTATATCTTCTATAATGTTTATGTGACAGAAAATATTGATTAATAGTGCCCTGTTGTTGACATTAGTCCAATATAGTAGTCTCTTGTTTGTTTGGGCAAACATAGAATGTATTTGAAGAATTAAGCAATTTATACAAACGGTATTGTTTCAATGGGGTTGAATTCAAAGTCTTGAAATTGTGGGGTCCTTTTCTATGCTATTTTGGATTTTTGGGTCCCGTTTTTACATTGGTCAACATTGAGGTCTTAAGCATGTTAAGGGTCCAAAATAAAAAAAACTTTGTTTGAATTCATTAAAAAAAATATTATTTAGTCTCTTTGATTAGCCAAAACTAACAGTGTACACACTATTTCTAATTTGTATGCCCCACCTCCGATAGTAGAGGGCCATTATGTTTTCTGGTCTGTGCGTTTGTTCATCTGTCCAGTTTCAGGTTAAAGTTTTTGGTCAAGGTAGTTTTTGATGAAGTTGGAAGTCCAATCAACCTGAAACTTAGTATATATGTTCCATATGATATGATCTTTCTAATTTTAATGTCAAATTAGAGTTCTGATCCCAATTTCACGGTCCACTGAACATGGAAAATGATAGTGCGAGTGGGGCATCCATGTACTGGGGACACATTCTTGTTTAGTCCTTTTTGAATTTGGTCCATATTGAGCTAATTTTAATTTTGTTTGATTACAACAAATATTGAATTTGTTAGTTTGGTTGATATGCTGGATATAACTGTGTGTTCAGAATTTTAATTTTGTGTCTTAATTTTTAAAATTGGTCCATTTTAAGGTTCAAAAGGTCCAAAATGAAACTTTTTGAGTCCTTTTGAAATTTCGTCTACATTGAATGTAAAAAAGATGATGTGGTATAAATGCCGATGAGACAACTCTCCACACGAGAAATCACAGAAATCAACAACTATTGGTTACTGTACAGCCTTCAACAATGAATAATGCCCATACTGCATTGTCAGTTATAAAAGGCCCCGAAATGACAAGTCTTTTTAGGTCCAAAATATAGTTGTTTGGTTTCAACATAAATTGAATTTTGTTAGTTTCTTTGATATGCTGGATCTAACAGTGTACTTGATACTATTTGATTTTTGGTCTGTCATGGTTTTCAAATTGGCTCATATTAAGGTCCGTAGGGTCAAAAATTAGTTAAAAATATATATGTTTTGTTGGTGGTTTAAAATGCTAAATCTACCCAAACATTTAGATTTTGGAAACTGGACCCTAATGCAAATGTAGGTATATGTCTAATTTTATTTTTTTTTACATGCATAGACCACATTCATTCGGTTTCGGAAACCTTTACTGTGTCAAATTTTAATCACAATCGAAATACAAAGCTGTATCAAGCTTGAACGTTTTATCAAATATTGTTCAGCCTTCAGGGTTCAACATCTGCACTCGTATCAAGATATGACATCTGGCTCATTTCAATTTTTGTTGTGTGAATTTCCATGATTATGAGTAATATGTTAACTATTTGGTATATTGGTTCCTTGCAATTTCTACATGCCTATCAACCTCTGCGGTCGTATAAAGCTGCGCCCTGCGGAGCATCTGGTTGTAGTTTCCAGACATTTACTTGTGTTTAAGAATATCTATCTAAACTTGTACTACATGTACAAAGAGAAGGCTGGGATTGAGTTTGAGGGTAATTGTTCTAGGGCGGGTACTATATATAGTATTTTATTTCCTGTATTAAGATATAGCTTCACCTTAAGTTTATATCTTTTCAACTAGTTAAGATGGCAACAGAAAAGACATTAAGAATCAAGATAATTTATATATGCCCGTTTACGGAACATATTGTGGTATACAGTTGCCTGTCTGTCCGTCCGTCAACATGTTGGACATTAACTTTAAAACCCATTTACCAATTTGCATAAAACTTTGTTTATTTCTATTGACGTGAGCTCCATTTTGTTTTATTTGATAAAGATTTTACGTTTCCGAGTTGAGTTTTTTTTTTCATTAAAAAGAATGCTTTCACCAACATGCGAAATTTTGGTGAATTGTTTATATCTATTGACAAGAGCTCCCTTTTGATTTTTATAAATTTTAGATTTCACGTTTCTGAGTTACAGAGTCATATATTTGTCAGAAAAAGGAATTTCTCTAGAATTTGAGAAAAACTAAAAAATGCTTTCAGCCGTTCTCGTGAATCTTTGTAGTCCGAGATTACTCTGCAAGACGTGATCCCACAACCCAAGCTTGTCTTGCAAAACAGCTGTTGGATGTCAGAGTAATCTCGGACTAGAAACTTTAGTGAAACGTTTATATCAGTTGATGTTTATAATTTCATAAATTTTAGATTTTACATTTCTGAGTTATGGGGTTTTATTAAATTAAAAAAGGTGGGATTTTCCAGTTTTCGGACAATAACTGAGCAATGCGTCAGCAAATATTATGAAATTTTGGTGAATATTATTTGTTTATATCTATTAATGTAATCTCCTGTTTGATTTTCATAAATTTCAAATATGACATTGAGAAGTAATTTATTCTGTGAAAATGTGACGGGCGTATCATGTGCTCGTGTCATTACTGTAAGTGTTTGTTGATTTATATTTAAAGCATACAAAAAAAATAAAGCACTTTAAAAAAGTTCGGAAGTTGAAAGAATTGCATGTACTTTATAATTGTCCAGGTGGGATTCTTCAAAACAAGAATAAGCTTCATAATTAAAATTTTTTTGGAAAAAAAACCTTCAATACACCAGTTTAAAGGAGGACATAGATTTTTTACTTATCTTATTAATAGGAACAGACATGGATCTATTTTGACATTTCACTTCTGTAAAAATATGAATAAAAAAAACAATCCCTAAAAGGCCATGGTCAGGGCATAATTATAACAATAAAATTGAGAATGGAAATGGGGAATGTGCCAAAGAGACAACAACCCGACCATAGAAAAAAACAACAGCAGAAGGTCACCAACAGGTAAGCTGTTTTTATGTTTACCGGACAGGGATAGATAAAAGTGGGGATGTGGGATTAAAAAAAATGGAAATGGAGGGGGGGGGGGGGCTTGGAATGTGTCGTTGCTTAAAGGGAGAGAGTTTTAAAATAACAGCGATTTAGTCCCCCACTCGTGTATACATATCAAACAACAGCCTGATGGTGTACCACCAATAAAGTTGTTGGCATGACACGGGTTATGTTCTTCTCATATATGTTATGATGGTATGATACTAAACCCCTAACGGGAAGGATTGTGCCTGATGTTCATATGATGAAATCATAATCTTTCAGTCAGTTTAATTGAAGTCTGGAGCTGGCATGTCAGTTAACTGCTAGTAGTCTGTTGTTATTTATGTATTATTGTCATTTTGTTTATTTTCTTTGGTTACATCTTCTGACATCAGACTCGGACTTCTCTTGAACTGAATTTTAATGTGCGTATTGTTATGAGTTTACTTTTCTACATTGGTTAGAGGTATAGGGGGAGGGTTGAGATCTCACAAACATGTTTAACCCCGCCGCATTTTTGCGCCTGTTCCAAGTCAGGAGCCTCTGGCCTTTGTTAGTCTTGTATTATTTTAATTTTAGTTTCTTGTGTACAATTTGGAAATTAGTATACGTTCATTATCACTGGACTAGTATATATTTGTTTAGGGGCCAGCTGAAGGACGCCTCCGGGTGCGGGAATTTCTCGCTATATTGAAGACCTGTTGGTGACCTTCTGCTGTTGTTTTTTATTTGGTCGGGTTGTTGTCTCTTTGACACATTCCCCATTTCCATTCTCAATTTTATTTATTCATCATTTATGAGATTTATGAGGAAGGGATAGGAGGCCTTATTGATCGTATTTTTTAAGCTCAGGATTTCGGGATCCCCGGGGATTTCTTTCTCCGAATTTCGGGATGTCGGGATTTTAATTTATTTAAATTCGGGACCTCGGGATTTCGTGTTTTTAAGCCCGGGTTTCAGGATCAGGACCCTTCTAAGTTAACCCCCCTCATTTGTTGACCTATAAATTATATCGTCGCTTTATCGGCTATCTATGATAAGCTCGTACATTTCACGAGAATTATTGAATGAGGAAAGCAGTCGACATGTAATCTATATTTCTTTGTTGTAAAATAAAAGGCCGTTACTATATATATATTGCCGGCACTGTGTGAAATATCTTAATTCAAACTGGCAAATAGCCTATTTCTATAGAAATGGATAATTTACCGGCGCTGGAAAAATAGAATATAAGTTAGCAGATGAACATTTTATGTATACATGTACATGATAATAATAAAATTAATTAAAAATAATAGAGACAAGTCCCGTTAGAATAGCAAGTCCCTGGTAAGCGGAAGCCAAGTTGAAACCTATTTTATTTAAAGATATGGTATGCAATTCAAATATAAACTAGCTATTATTTCAAAAGCAATCAAGTTTTTTTTTAGCTATGCGATCGTCTATGTCATATTGTGTATATATCTTTTTTTATCAAATTTATGATGATGCAATAGATTTCTATAGAAATAGCTGAATTATATTAATCAGAGCTGATCAAATATCATATTTGCTATTTTGCCGATGCCCGATTAAAAGCCTTTGCTTTAATGATCTTTAATATAATTATGTTTCCCCCTATTATAAAATCAAGAATTAATGAGTTTGGGATGTTTCCACGAAATGATCAAGAAATATTACTTCACAGTCTGACGTTTAACGCCATTTCAACTGGTACCGTATGTGGACGTCGTCAAACCGGGAACCGAAACGTTCAAGTTCAAGGCCATCATTAGCTCATACCGACCGTTAATATTTGTATATTCCGAAGGCATACTGAATGTTTTACGGAGGGGACCAACCTAGCAACACCCAGGGGCTATGGGTTTTGTAACGACGTGCGTTAACCAATCAAAATCCTAGATATATACTAAGCCGGGGATAAATATATATATCTTCCAATTGATACGATATTCCCGGGCTTGTATTTCCTATCATGATTTTCATGAAAGACGGTTGCTACTCACATGGAAGCTATTAAACCAAGAGTTCCAAATGAGAAAGTTTAGTTCATCCCTTCGTAAATTTTAAGGACACCATCACGAGTTGGTTGACCGTTACGGAATACTCGTTCACAGATGATATCGGATATGTTCCGTATGTCATAACTACAATTCCCTTTCCACGAATGTGACTTACCTAATTAGACCAGGGCCGTAACTACCTATGAGGCAGGACTTGCCTCCCCTAAATTTTCTACACCAAATTTTGTTTTTGAAGTAATAAAATAAAATATTGACAATATGTTCACGAAGAACTTGAATTTGTATTATCAACAACACAGGTTTACAGTTTCAACAGTGTTATCATGATACGTGATATATCTGTCATTCCCCGGATTTTTAATCGATTTCTGTATTTGTTTTAGTTTTTTTTTCGAGTGGCCATCCATCTGTTATTCACTAGTTTTTCCTATGTCGTACGAGAACGCATATGAAACTTTGCTTTCGACAATTTTAAATAAAACTTAACTAATCACATTTATGTAGGGGCTCAATTAAGCAGAGTAAGTTCCCTTTGTATTGTGAATCTTTTATGATATCGGAACTTCGTTACCAGCTGAATCAGCTGCTGGATATTTTTTTAACGTGTCTAGTCAGACAGTACGTCTCCCGATCGTACGAGAACATTATGGTCAATGCCTTAGTCGTTAAACACTACCATTCGTTGTAGTTTTGTTCATGTCTGTTCAGCTTTCAACAATATTGAAATCCTCGATAAAAAAAAAATTGCGTTCTATATTATCATGGTGTATATGTTTTTTTTACTTACTGGTTTGATTTCTAACAAAAATATCTTTAAATACAGATAAAAGTTGTTTGCAAAACAAATTACTTCCAGGTTCAAGCATTACTGATGAGTCTTAAAGTAAGGAAATCGAAGGAAAACGGGTATTTTTTGTTAGCCATTTTATTATTTTGAGAGAAAAAAAATCAGCGGTCACAATATATTTAATGTAAATAATTATAGTTCAAAATACGGCCGTCAAGACGGAGCTTTGGCTCACCCCGAACAGCAAACTCAGTTTTGCATAAAAACTGCTTCAAAATTCAAGCAATACTGATGAGTCTTAAAGTAAGGAAATTGAAGGAAAACGGGGTATTTTTAGCCATTTAAGTGTGGGAAAAAAATCGGCGGAAATCCCAAACCCCTGCCTCCCATGAATTAAAACCCTAGTTACGGCCCTGTAGACTATTTACTGGGTTGTAATAACATGAGAAACACGACGGGTGCTTCATGTGGAGCAGGATCTGCTACCCTTTCGGAGCACCTGAGATCACCCCCATATATGGTGGGGTTCGTGTTGCTTAGTCTTACTTTTCTATGTTGTGTCTAGTGTATTATAGTTTGTCTATCTTTTTCTTTTTTAGCCATGGTGTTGTCAGTTTTTTTTTATTTAGGAGTTTGAATGTCCCTCTGGTATTTTTCTCCACTCTTTTGTAATTTAGGACCTTAACGATAATTGAACTGATAGTCCTTAAGATAATAAAGTTCGTTTCCGATTGACCAAATAATTTCAAGGTAAAATTCATGATCAAGAAAGTTTATGACGCCGGACAAATAACGAACGCGATCTTATGATAAGCACAAATTGTCCTTGTTTTCCAGATTCGCTCTTACATTATATTGTAAGACGAAAATAAACGTTTGTGTATTATATAAAATTGAGAATAAAAATTGAGAATATGCCAAAGAGACTACAACCCGACAAAAGTGCAGACAACAACAGAAGACCACCAATGGGTCTTCAATGCAAAGAGAAAATCCCGTACCCGGAAGTAGGCCTCAGCTGGCGCCTTAATACAGATGTGTACCAGTTCAGTGAAATGGACGTCATACTAAACTCCAAAACATTTAAGTGAACTAAAATCAAAAGACATAAAACTTGACGACTAATTGTTTTCATTTGGCAAGTACGTTAATGTTGACACACTGAAACCGGTATGAGAAATTCTTAAGCAACATTTTTGTAACTGTAATTGATTTGGCAGCGTCGCAAATTTTAAGGCATCAATTCCGATTGTATTGTAGAATTATTAATTCAACTTTAACAAAGGCATTGAATAAAAGAAATAAAAACAGTTCCTACGTCTTAAATGATTTGACATGTTTGTGAATACCCATCTTTTTACACTGGTCAGGGGGCGGATCCAGGAATTTGGAAAGGGGGACGAAGAAATAAGAAAAATGTTTTGGGACCTTTTTTTTGCTAAAAAACATAGAATAAGTGTAAAATGCATTTTAATTAAAGTGTAGGGGCTGGACATTTTTGGTGCCGTATTCTCTACATTGATTGTCTATTATAAAATGATTGAATGGACCGAAAGCTATGTACTATTTAATATATTTGAGGTGGAAATTGTCAGTAAAAAATGGATATGGGAAATTCCCGTTTGTTGTATGGTTAGTTAGCATAACTTTACAGATTTCTTGTTGTGAACAAGATATACGGCTATTCAATGAAATTAACAATACGACCGACACGAAGAAAAACAAACAAGAAATTGTTATCCATTGAAATGTTTGGTTGAAAACTTTCACCCAACAATGTAAGCGTTCAGGGTACTGCAAATCAACCAAAAGGCTACGAATGAATCGTAAACGAAAATGAAGTTGTGAATAAATTTCGGCACATGGAGTCATATAGGCCACACCCAGCAGGCAGGTTGCAGTCGGGATTTGAAAAAAATTATTCAGTATATATCAGTTCGGCGGAACAGACTTTCCGGTCAGATATGGGATTCACATGCAATCCCCCCCCCCCCCCCCCCCAAAAAAAAAGAAATACGCTCGTTTTTTTTTTTTAGAGTGTAATAGAGTATAATTTTCTGTTTGGTGGAATTGTGATAAAGAAGTCAATATGTCCTTGCTCAATACTTTGAAGGCGTCATCCTTAGCCTAAACATGTATTACTGTAACCTGAATTTCAAAATGACTGAGTGACGGTTTTTTTTCGACGTACTTGTCAACTTCACCGTAGCGAATCACATAACTTTGACATAATCAATAATATATTACAGTGAATACGAGCGAAAAATATCTTTATAAGTGGAGAACTGTCGCATTCAAATTAAATACACAGCAAAATTCACAAAGTCTAGGCTGATTATTAATCACTTTATATATATAAAAAAAAGTGCCAGCAAAAGGGGGGGGGGGCGTATGCCCTCTACGCCCCCTCTGAATCCGCCACTACTGGTCATGCTAAACATCGCGAATTGATTCATATTTCAAACTATCAACTCAACAACTGAAAATAGCCAACATCAAATGTAATACTTATCACGTAGAAAGGATATACGATATGCGTTCACCATTTTTCATGTCATATACAGTTTTAATACAATTGATGCCGAGACATTGTTTTGACAAACGGAAGCTATATTTTCATATAGCATTGCTGGCAGGTCTAGTGAGTGCATTTGACCAATTGCAGTCGGAGTTGCTACAAAGTCAGATATGTTTCCGCTGAGGGAAGAATACACATTTTCTACACGAACCGCTAATTACAATGATTATATCACAATTTACAGGAGAAAATACTACACACGTAAAACAAAAACCAATATTCAATCTATGTACATGTTGACCAGTTTAAAATGAGATTACAAACTGAATAATAGAACCGGCTATATATAACATGCAGTAAAATAAATAATTGTATAATAATGAAAATTTAACACGCTTATGGGTGTTATAAAATATACTTGCGATTGTCCCAGTTCAGAAGCATGTAATTCAGTTTTGTCGTTGTTTTGCTGTCAATCATCATTTATTTTTCGTTAATTGTAACTTTGTATAATTATCGGTTTTCCCATTTTGACATACTAGGGCCTTGTATGGCTCGGTGCTTTGCTTTTGCGCCAATTTGAATTTCATTTGCGCCAAAAACATCTTTCATTTGCACCACAAACTACATTTCATTTGCGCCAATAATAAAACCTTTCATTTGCGCAAATATTACAGGTAAATACGCACAATACAGGTATTTATAAAAAAAAGGTTAAAAAACTCAACATTTTTGATAAAGTTTTTGTGAGTCAAAACATATTCCTCAGAAATAAGTCATCATAAAATCATAAGTATAACTTTCAATGAGTTTTTGAGATTATACTTTCTGCTGGTTTACCCCATGGTTGCGATTGTTAAAAGTTTTGATAATTGTTTTGTGTTCCATATCAGTTGTTATTCTGCCTTTACAAGTAATTCTACCTTAAGTTTGCAAGTTTTTTAGGACACCTAAACGCAAACGAAGTAGTTAATTCTTGGCGCAAATGAAATATAACCTTGTGGCGCAAATGAAAGATTGGATTTTTTAAAAATTGGCGCAAATGCAATGCGCCCGTATGGCTTTCTACATGTATTCACGTATAGGGTTTTCTCGTTGTTGAAAGACGCAGGTAGCTTAAAGTTAGTTACATTCCCTATTTTGTTCAATAACTATATATTTACTATTATATAAAAGTGTCATGTTTTTCATATTGTAAAACTATACTAGAACATACACGCGACATAAAATTTTCGAGCGCTATATAATCGAGTGTCATATTGGTAGAATATAAGACTGTATATTCGGATAAAACATAAATGGCAAATTATGATTCATATGGTACAAATTAAATAACTGAAATATGCTTGTAAAATCGGAGATTTATGATAATGAGAGGGAGGAATTATAGGGTCTTCTATTGGTATTGGTATCGGATTCGACTCGGTACTTATGATTATTTGTAATCTGTATGTATGATATGGTAAATGCCTCCGTTATCCGAAGAACCCCTCGAAATCTGCGAGGGTACAGTGGCATCCATGTACACTCCCTATCGTGATTTATGGAGATGTGTTATTAACGTATATTTACGACAATTTTTATTTCAAGGACCATCAATCCCCACCATACACAAAGGGAGTGCTAGGACACCGGGCAGTCAGTTATAATGGTGGAGGAAGCCGAAGTACTCGGAGAGAATCACCGGGCCACTCGGCGGAAACAGGCAAACCGAAGAGATGTCAGAAGATTGATTACCAGGTCAAGGTAGGGGACAACTTTTACCAACCGAGGCCCCAAAGTACCCATTATAGTTTAGGTATCAATGAAGTGTGTGGGAGGATGAAAATCACCCTTGTGACGTACTGAACTTTTCAGCGCCCCGAGTCAGAATCGAACTCGGTCTTAACCATTAAACCACGAACCCACATAATATTAATTATGTTGAAAAAGAGTCTGGAATGATATAATTTTTTAATCAACACCATTGTCATATATGAATTATATATAAAGTTGAATTCTTTGATTCGTTGGTATGGCGTCATACCGGCTTACACATTGGACCTCGTCATTTTAATAGTAAAGATATACAATGTCCAATATTTCGCTGTGAACTAAATGTGACCGTTTGAATCAAGAGATCATTTTATATAATGATAGATTATTTTCAACTGAAATTAAGAGAAAATAAAGACCGACTCAGCTGTATTAATGAATATATATTTAGTTCGTTACTTTGTTGTATAATTAAGCAAAACTTACACCAACTGCTTGCATTCTATCAGAGTATCTTTTGACCAGTTTACATGTATGCTGCTCTTCTTCTTTTATTAGCTGTGAAACAGTACCTGGATCTGTGAGTAAAACAGCTAGAAAAAATAACATGTAAATTTGCTTTTTTGTTTACTTGAGCTAAACCGAATCAATATGAATCAAGACAAGCAAGAAAGCTTGGTACAACAATGATTTAGAATTATCCTGGTTTAACAATCGTCTTTAGCTAGAAAGATCGTATAGAAAGGACTGGTGCTTACTCACAAACATAACATTTAAAAGACGGAGTACACATTCCGAGCGAATAAATATTCCAACAGAAATATCAAGTTTACTACCAAACCAAATTGACTTGTATTATGCGGAAACGCTTGTGATTTTAGTTGAAAAGTATGAATATATTACCGTAAGCTTCAGTAAATATATACTGTGTGTAAGTAAATAATAATTCAAAACATTTCAGGCATAAGTTTGTCCTTTCTGATTCGTGAAGTCAGACAATGGATTTCGAAATAAAACCATCTTATTTAACAAATATGTCTTTTGATTTTCTAATGTTGATGTGTTGCTGTATCATTGTCGTTTACCTTTTAATCGTATATGTTGAACAAAACATAAACAAATGTAGGACGAATCGTTTCTTTTATACTATTATATATCTATTGTGTGCATTTCATTCGCTTGTATTTAGTCTTTTAGAAATACAGTGTTTCGGTTAAACTTACGAGCTTGCACGACTTTATGATACTCTGGTACATATACCAGTATAAGGATGTCTCCATTTTTCTTTATCTCTGTTAAATAAACTGTAAAAGAAACAGAAGAACATTGCTCTAAATTAGTTGGCTTGACGGATATTCTTTGTATGGATTTGAATTGGTGAATCTGTACATCTTACAACAATAGACGTACATGATAACTCTGTCCGATATAAGTTCATATAATCATACTACTGTCTTCTTCGATATACAGATGTAGCATGATCAAAGGAAAATTACCCGAAACCAGTGCTATGGAACTTACTATAAGCTGTGGTTTGTTTGTTCTGGGTTGAATGTCTCAGTATGACTTTTTTTCAGATGCAGAATCCTGTTATTTTGCATTTAGCATGACAACATTCATCCGTTTTACTGCTTTTATTAGCAGTAATGAGAAAAGTTAGGGTTATTAATGGAATACTTTAATGTTGGACTGTTTTTGTGCTTTATGACCTGGTGAAGCCCGCAACTTTCATTTGGAAGTGCCTGTTCCAAATTAGGACAATATATGAGAGTTAATTCCAAATTGTTGATATGACAAACGTTTGTAGTAATTGAAAAAAATGTATAACTTGCTGTTCGATGGGTTGAAGGCAAGTACTTTGACCTATAAAGATTTTACTTTTTACACATTGTGATTTGGATGAAGAGTTGTCTCATTGCCACTCGTACCACATCTTCTTTTGCAGCATACCCCTACCTTCCTCAAAAAGACAAAAGACAAAAAAAAAAAAAAATTAAAAAAAATAGACCAGGCCCCTATAGTTTGAACTAACAAATTTGCTTTTATTAAATAGATAAACCAAGTGAATATCATATAGATACGCATGTATTGAATTTCTTCTACAAAGTTTCCAAAATTTACACTGTTACAATTCACATTTCTAAATATGTTCTTTAACGGCTACAATACATGTTAGGTTAACTGCATGGTTCTTACAAACAATTGTAATGAATTGGATGTCAATCTTTCATAGGAAGCTTGCATGTCAGAAGGTATTTCCTACTAGAAAAGAAGTAATAGCATTTGTCGTTGCGTAATTATGATGAACAAGCCCAAAGACAATTTATAATCTTATTCCGTGATTACTTCTATTTTCTTATCATTTTAGTAACACTATCAGCCTAACCCAGAAATCACTTAAAACTATATATAGTTTTAAGATACGCACTACAAAAGTTTATTGTAGAATAAATTTACTATGAGAAGAAGATAACAATCTAATGAGTAAACACATTTCTTCGAGTTTGTTATATTTCTTTTTTTTAGTGGCGTGAGTTTAATAAAGTAATAATTAGTTTGAGTGGGTCGAGTTGTCATAAATTCATTCGTCACAATTCATCCGAATCCGTACCTTCATCATAGAAAGAGAGTAGCGGATTCGCCCGAGGATTGCCGAGAGGTTTTATTACTTAAAACCGGCTAAAAAAGTTTGGTTTACAAATCTAATAGTTTAGTTAATTTACGAAAACATATGGCAGACATGAACCAAAGACGACCACTTTAATTACCGGCCCCTGTCTTGAGACAGACAGATAAAGAATGAACCAGGGTTAAATATGTTTTGTGAGAGCTCAGTAAACCTCCCCTAACATGGGACAGTGGTGTAACTGTAACAGCTCAAATTAAGAACAAATTGTAAAATAAAATCATTTGGAAATGGCTCAACTCTATCAATTTATACGAAGCAAAAAAATATTCAACTAACACAGAAACAATAGACACACATCAATGAGTACGCTCTGCTTTTGTGAGCTAGTTTCGGGCCTTTTAACAACAAATGAATAAATCATGTATTCCCAGACTGGATTCTCCCAATTATGTTTACATTTTCACATCACAGTCAAACATTTCCCTATGGAAATTCATAGAATTATTATCAGCAATACGAAGGAGTTGATTAAAATCCTTACATCGTTAATTTTATTTGTTCTGACATAAAATCAATACCTTGTTCAAAGTCGACCTTATATAATCAACGAATACACCAACATCGAGTGTGTCAACAGATTCTCTAAAGCTGACACGAAACAAATAACTTCGACACCTTTATAAAAGAATAGTAGTTTTATAATTGAATTTGCTATAAGAATTTCATGGGACACACAAAGTATCTCTTAGTATATGGAAGGTCAAGACGTCAGCGTACGTTCAACAAAATAGTATATAACTGTAAACTTAGACATATTAACTATAGGAAATCTTTTCAAAGTTCCAAGTTCAAAAGTCGTTATTTATCCTCGAACACATTGAGTGTACAAGAGAAAAAAAACTAACATTATAACCTAAAGGATGACAGGCGAACTTACATTATAACCTAAAGGGTGAGGGCCCTCATGGGGTTTTTGATTATGTGATTACTTGGCCGTTTTTTAATGATTATTTGATTATTAAGCCAAATATTTCATGATTATTTGATTACCTAGGACTGTATTTTTAGTTTATGATTATTTGATTATTAAAGATAAGCAAATATTTAATGATTATGTGATTATATTGGCAAAAAAATGGTGATTATGTGATTACTAGGACCCCCCCATGAGGGACCTCAAGGGTGGCAGGCGAACTAACAGTATAACCTAAAGGGTGACAGGCGAACTAACATAATAACATAAACGGTGGCAGGCGAAGTTGACAAAATACAGAGAAAGTTTCGACACGAATGTTTAAGAGACAGCTAAAAATGAAGATAACATTTATCCCGGGAAGTAAAATGGAGAAATTTATATATAATGATATTGAAAGCAGCATACAAGTGCAATGAGAATATACGAGAACAAATATTCGCGATTCATCAAAAACGTTTTAAGTATATGTACTACTGCCAATTCATCTTATTTGTTTAATTACAACGGGGCGCCGAATAGGACTCTTGTGGTTTTGTACTCGAAATTCAATTTTGTACGGACAAAAGAGAGTTTTGTTCAACAAAAATGAGTTCAGTTTAACAAAATTTGTAGCATACTACAAATTTAAAATTTTGTCATACAAAATTATCTTTCAGTGGACAAAAGTTACTTTTGTCATGACAAAATTCATTTTTGTAACACAGACTTTACCTTTGTTACCTAATTTGAAAATTGGGCGACAAAAGTCAATTTTGTATGCAAATTAGTTTAGTTTGGATTCTGTGAACTAATTTGCATACACAATCGACTTTTGTGAGACAAAATTGACTTTTGTGAGACAAAATTGACTTTTGTTAGACAAAATTGACTTTTGTGAGACAAAATTGACAAAATTGAATTTTGTCTCACAAAAGTCAATTTTGTCGTACAAAATTGAATTTTGTCGTCACAAAATTGAATTTTGTCGTCATAAAATTGAATATTGTCTTGACAATTGACTTTTGTGTTTTAATTTCCATATCAGGTACCAATAGTCAATTTTGTATGTAAATAAGTTTATATTTGCATACCTTTTTGACAAAATTGACCTTTGTCATGACAAAAATGAATTTTGTCTACAAAAAATGATTTTTTTGTCTACAAAAATGAATTTTGTCATCACAAAATTGAAGTTCTCATAAAACAAGTCTGTATCACACTGTTTTATAAGGACAAAAATTATTTTGTTATAACAGAATTGAATTTTGTACAAGAGTCCCATTCGTCGCCCCGTAATTACTAGCTATTTGTGTTGCGTGTAAAACAGCTTGTATTAAGTAGTTGCACGTGTATCTCAGATTCTAAATAAACTAAAACGTCCTTTTCATGTGTTTAATTGCTTTTACTGTAATCTTGGAAATAAAACATGATTAACCTGTAATCTTTGAGAATGTTGTTTGCAAATCGTTTATCTTTAACATGAAAAGAATCGAAATTATTTGTTTTCTTAACTCTCGATCACTTATTTTAATCGTTGTTTACTTTATCACCCAAAATATTCTAAGAAGTACTTTAGCAAAGAAAATAGATGGCTCCCGACATCATCATCGCGTATAACGGCTTCACAATGCACACGAAGACATCACCTTTAAGCTGAAAATTTACAAATGCCAAACCAGGTTTTAAAATTCTTTGGGTTCTCTTTAACAACACCTGTACCGACAGGAGGGACAGGAGGATTTGTTTTGGATCGGTTATTTATTTTTGTTTTCAATTCTACGAGATGGAAGGGAATTCATATATTTATAAGAAACACTTGAATATAACGGAATATAATAGCGTTTAATACTTTAATAATGATTATATTCATATGATATATGATATATAAATTGTGTACGTGCTTGAATGAATTGCTTTAATTTGTTAATTATATATTGATTGCTTTTCTATCTAATAAAAAGGGTTGTGCATTCAAATAGTGAACAGGTGTAAAATGTATTTGAAAATTCGAAAATCAGTATCAATTGTTTATGTCATGAATAACATAATGTTTGATATACCGTCAATGTGGCAGCAGCATAACAATAAAACGGATAACGAGGGTTAACATTTTTATCACAAATCTTTATTTCTTCGGATTCATACAGTAATCAGTTTTCATGATGATGATTACTGTATGGAGTTTATTTGTTTAGTGCAAATACTATATAAATATTAATGATACAGTTGAAGACACACCTGTAGCATTCATCAGATTAAAACAGAAGTATGTAGAACATACATGCTGAACTTCAAACACAAATCTAAAGGCAAGTAAACCATTAGCCATATTTTTCAAATATTTACATTATTTTTTCAGTTATATAGAAGACTTTTGCGTATGATCAGTTCGTTTACAAAAGTTCTGTATAGATGTTCCTACTAACAAGATAAAAACAGTTCACAAACGAAAAAAAAAAAAAAAATATCTGTTAATGCCAAGTTATCTGGTAGATTTCCAAAGGTGAATGATTAGACTAAATAAATCATCAGTCTATCTGATCTTCTAAAATGAGATAAACACACGATCAGATTAAAGCACACAGAAGATGAAAATACTTTAATGAATAAAAATGTAAAGTGTACCTTTATAAATATCTGGCCAAAACTTCTGAAGATAATCGTGTGATTGTTTTTAAAATAAGATTAAGAACACAACGGGGACATGATTGATAGAAACGGTTCACAAAATGAATTTGAATAGCTGATCAGCTGAGCCTTAACGAAATCCCAATGATTTTGAAGCAAAAATAACTTATACTACTTTATTTTTAATTTGACGTCACTGAGGAGTCTTATGTTATCGAAGCGCACGTCAGACAAACCAAAATATTTGAGAAGGACAATAATGAAAAAATCCATTATTTTCCAAACAAAACATTCTTGTTCCTGTATTTTATTGAAAAAAAATGTCCTTATTGAGGTTGAAAACATGTTTGTTGTGAGAAACATCACATCAAATGAATGGTAGATGGTAAGGAAAAGTCCTTCTTATAAGAAAGTAAAAATAACCAATTTTAGTAAAACAATGCCAGTTTGTTTTTAAGTTCTTCGGACAAAAGCTCCGTAAAAGATGGGACGAGCGAGCGATTGTATTTATTTCTTGAAAACGAATATTGTTGATTTTGGAGCTCTACAAGTGGAGCGAGCGGTTTATATATTTTTTCAAATTGCGCAATTTAGAATTTTATGTCCATGTTAAAACTGCGTTACTTCAAAGTAAAAGGAGTAGAAACATGCTATGCATATTATTTGATGTATTTGTTGTAGTTGTCTCATTTGCTGTATCCCTTTTTAGCTCACCTGGCCCAAAGAGCCAAGTGAGCTTTTCCCATCACTTGGCGTCCGGCGTCCGTCGTCGTCGTCCGTCGTCCGTCGTCGTCCGTCGTCGTTAACTTTTACAAAAATCTTCTCCTCTGAAACATACTGGGCCAAAGTTAACCAAACTTGGCCACAATCATCATTGGGGTATCTAGTTTAAAAAATGTGTGGCGTGACCCCGCCAACCAACCAAGATGGCTGCCATGGCTAAAAATAGAACATAGGGGTAAAATGCAGTTTTTGGCTTATGACTCAAAAACCAAAGCATTTAGAGCAAATCTGACATGGGGTACAATTGTTCATCAGGTCAAGATCTCTCTGCCCTGAAATTTTCAGATGAATCGGACAACCGGTTGTTGGGTTGCTGCCCCTGAATTGGTAATTTTAAGGAAATTTTGCTGTTTTTGGTTATTATCTTGAATATTATTACAGATAGAGATGAACTGTAAACAGCAATAATGTTGAAAAAAGTAAGATTTACAAATAAGTCAACATGACCGAAATGGTCAGTTGACCCCTTTAGGAGTTATTGCCCTTTATAGTCAATTTTTAACCATTTTTCGTAAATCTTAGTAATCTATTACAAAAATCTTCTCCTCTGAAACTACTGGACCAAATTAATCCAAACTTGGCCACAATCCTCTTTGGGGTATCTAGTTTAAAAAAGGTGTGGCGTGATCCGGCCAACCAACCAAGATGGCTGCCATGGCTAAAAATAGAACATAGGGGTGAAATGTAGATTTTGACTTATATCTCTGAAACCAAAGCATTTAGAGCAAATCTGATATGGAGTAAAATTATTCATCAAGTGAAAAACTATCTGCCCTGAAACTTTCAAATGAATCGGACAACGGGTTGTTGGGTTGCTGCCCCGAAATAAGTAATTTGAAGGAAATTTTGCAGATTTTGGTTATTATCTTGAATATTATTATAGAAAGAGATAAAATGTAATCAGCAATAATGATCAGCAAAGTAAGATCTACAAATAAGTTAATATGACTAAAATGGTCAGTTGACCCCTTAAGGAGTTATTGCCCTTAATAGTCAATTTTGACCAATTTTTCGTAAATTTTTGTAATCTTTTACAAAAATCTTCTCCTCTGAAACTACTGGGCCAAATTAAACCAAACTTGGCCACAATCATCATTGGGGTATATTGTTAAAAAAATTGTGGCGTGACCCCGCCAACCAACCAAGATGGCTGCCATGGCTAAAAATAGAACATAGGGGTAAAATGCAGTTTTTGGCTTATAACTCAAAAACAAAAGCATTTAGAGCAAATCTGACAAGGGATAAAATTATTTTATCAGGTCAAGATCTATCTGCCCTGAAATTTTCAGACAAATCGGACAACTTGTTGGGTTGCTACCCCAGAATTAGTAATTTTATGGAAATTTTGCAGATTTTGGTTATTATCTTGAATATTATTATAGATAGAGATAAACTGTAAACAGCAATAATGTTCAGCAAAATAAGATCTACAAATAAGTCAACAAGACCAAAATAGTCAATTGACCCCTTAAGGAGTTATTGCTCTTTATAGTCAATTGTTAACAATTTTCATAAATTTTTGTTAATTTTTGTAAATTTTTAGGAAATATTTTCCACTGTAATTACTGGGCCAAGTTCATTATAGATAGAGATAACTGTAGCAACAAGAATATTCAGTAAAGAAAGATCTACAAACACATCACCATCAACAAAACTCAATTTTGTCATGAATTTATCTGTGTTTATTGTTAATATGCACATAGGCCAAGGTGAGCGACACAGGCTCTTGAGAGCCTCTAGTTAATGTATATACTAGAATGGACATAACAGAGATGGAAGAGAACATATAAAATGAAAACAGTTAATCGAGAGAAAAATTGTAAATTAGGCATATAGCTTAAACGCGTGTTCACAGATAATTCAACGCACTAGATTAGACATAAATTTAAATGACATTATCACAAGAATATGGCAACCACTATGAAACTTTCACCTCACAGTATATAAGTAGTCTGCTATATAGATGATTTTCTTTCAATAAATAGTTCATTTCAAAGTTTTGTGATTAAGTTAAACGCATCTCTCTCAGTGAACTTGTAACGATGGATACCACAGATACGGTTTAGTTTGCTTTAATTTATTAATTTACATCTTGAAGACTGTGGTGTCTTTTTAAGACTATATTTTGCGACAAAAGCAATGCTTCTACATTATGAACATTCTATTTATGTGTAGCAAAATTACAGTAGAATCTGCATCTAAACTTTCTCAGTTATAACGATATTCCATGAACCAAATATAGTTCCCAATAGCTTACAGTATCTGAACAAGAGTGCATAGACTGAAATGTTTGATTGTTTTACTATAAGCCAAAAACTGCATTTGACCCCTATGTTCTAATTTTAGCAACAGTGGCCATGTTTGTTGATAGATCAAAACTTCAGATACCATTTATAAACCAGTTACTCTCAGAAAGATTCAGTTAAAGTGTAGAAGTTTAAGCCCAGTAGTTTTCAGAGGAGACGATTTCTAAATGTAAGCAAACATGTTGAACAAATTGTGTTAAATGGTATTTAAAGGGCAATAACTTCTTAAGGGATCAATTGACAATCTTGGTAATTTCTACTTTTTTGTAGACTTACTTTGCTAAAGAATTTTGCTATTTGCAGTTTATCTTTATTTTTAATTTTCGATAATATTCAAGGTAATAACCAGAAAGTTCAAATTACCAATTTAGTGGCAGAAACCCAACAATGGTTTGTTTGATTTGTCTGAAAATTTCAGGACTTGTAAATTTGAACCGTTTAACAACTTTTACCCCATGTCAGATTTGCTGTAAATGCTTTAGTTTTTGAGATATAAACCAAAAACTGCGTTTGACCACTATGTTCTATTTTTAGCCATGGCGGCCCTGTCTGTTAACGGATTAAAACTTCGGATACAATTTATAATCTACATACCCTAAGGAACATTTACTTAAAATTTGAAGGTATTTGGCCCAGTAGTTCCAGGGGAGAAGATTTTTTAAATAGTTTAAGACGACAGACGACGACGGACGCCAAGTGATGACATAAGCTCGCATGGGGCCCAGTGATCTAAAAAAACTACAAATTATATGATCGTCAACGAGACAACTACCCAACCCACATAAGTTCGAATGATATGGATGGCAGGAATTATAGACAACCTATAAGGTCTCAAACAATAACAGAAAAACTCCTACCGTCGTATAAGAGGCTCTAACATGAAAAATGTGAAACATTTCAAATGAGAAAATTTACATAATTTGTTTTTGATTTTGCCATTGATTAGGGACTTTCCGTTTTGAATTTTCCTCGGAGTATAGCATTTTTGTGATTTTACTTTTCATTGATAAAAGTAAGGTTCATATTTGTTGGAGAAAAAAAGTTATAATTCATTATTGCATCGATGTTATGTGTAAACGCCCGAACTGCAGCTTTTGAATAGCGTATTAATTGAAAACGATAATAGTCTGTCTGGTCATGGAAAATTAATGACAAAATATGATAAGTTGTTGCTATGTCATGCTATCTTCTGTAAATACTGATAAAACGTTAACAAATTTCGAAGACAGTTATAGCGAAATATGATTAATATAATCTTTCTCAGTGCCAAAGATAACACAGTACAAAAATAACACCGTACATATAGTGTCAGTGTTGCTGTGAAGTGTTTTGTGTATATTGTTTAAAACTTGACCGTCTATGAATCTTATTTTGTTTAACTATAAAAATCTACATGATTTGCAATAGACAACTATCTACCCCTCCAATTTCCCCCTAAAATAAGAGTTTTGCGAAGAATCCATGGGAAGAATCATGTATTAAAATTTTAAAAGTGTTCGATAAACCAAATATGATGATAAAGCAATGATTTAATTTAAAGCAACATAATCTTAATCTACTCATTCTCTCTGAAAACGCAGACAGATATTTTTCAAACTAATAAATATTTTTGTTAAAAGTCGAGATTTATTCATCAAAGAATTAACAAAAGCGATTTTTAAGAAATATCATTATTCTAAATTATTCAATTATTTATAAATTTAGAAAGGGAAAAGCTTCACGAATAACAAACGCGAATAAAATTTTCTATATACAATTGTAAACTAATCCCTCATTAGAAATTAAGACAACAAAAACTACAGTAATATGCTATATTTCTAGTCCCACGGTACTTTCAATATTTATATCTCAGAAATCAGCTAATAAAGAAGTACCTAGTTTAAAACTCAAGTTCATCAGTACCCGAAAAATTACGGATTCTATCCTTTTTTCACTTTCTTAACACCAAGTTTTAACACATATGATTTACTTATTTTCTTAAAGGTCTTTAAATGAATAAGTCATGTTACATTATACATTTAATAAAATTGAGAATGGAAATGGGGAATGTGTCAAAGAGACAACAACCCGCCCAAATAAAAAAACAACAGCAGAGGGTCACCAACAGGTCTTCAATGTAGCGAGAAATTCCCGCACCCGGAGGCGTCCTTCAGCTGGCCCCTAAACAAATATATACTAGTCCAGTGATAATGAACGCCATACTAATTTCCAAATTGTACACAAGAAACTAAAATTAAAATAATACAAGACTAACAAAGGCCAGAGGCTCCTGACTTGGGACAGGCGCAAAAATGCGGCGGGGTTAAACATGTTTGTGAGATCTCAACCCTCCCCCTATACCTCTAACCAATGTAGTAAAGTAAACGCATAACAATACGCACATTAAAATTCAGTTCAAGAGAAATCCGAGTCTGATGTCAGAAGATGTAACCAAAGAAAATAAACAAAATGACAATAATACATAAATAACAACAGACTACTAGCAGTTAACTGACATGCCAGCTCCAGGCTTCAACTAAACTGACTGAAAGATTATGATTTCATCATATGAACATCAGGCACAATCCTTCCCGTTAGGGGTTTAGTATCATACCATCATAATAACTGTTACAATGATTTGTCATTTAAGGACATTTATATAACACAACTATATAAATGATCTTACTCACAGTTAAATGCAAACTCCGAATGGTCACTATCGTCCACAGCAATCACAACAATTCTTCTCTCAACAGCTAAACTATCCATCATTGCCATAGTTAATATCAACAGACAAATGCTATTCTACGTCAAGTTACTTCCCTCAAATTTCATCGTTTGTTTACCATTCAGTTGGTTTATTCACACCTGCACCTAAGGCTAAAGACAATTAATTGTCTGATGTTATGATCATTCTGAAGTTTTCGCAGGATGGAAAGAGAAATTAATTATTGATTTAATATTGGTTAAAATAAAATCATTTTGTATAACAATCAATTAAAGTAATGAAATGAGCATGGCATATGAGTTTTTGACATACTTTACTTGTTTTCATAACCTCTGAATCTAGAGATGATTATCATGTTTCCGTTTTTTTCACGCTATAGTGCAGCAATTTGCAAATGAAAGGTACATTTAACTAAAGGATTTTAAAGATTGTACTCAAAATAAATGTCTCATTAGCAAAAAAGGCAAATGAAGTTTAATCTAATCACAAACACTACTAGTATACATACATAAAATTAATTATTTAATTATTTGATTGAAATAAATACGAGTTTAATTATACTTTTAGGGAGAGGACTATTCGCACACTTTTTTTGGGGGAAAAGGGGGGGGGGTGCAAAGTGATCGAAGAATTGGTATGGAGGTGGAAATTTATATTACGATCTCCTATGAACGGATTTTTAAATTTTTTTTTTTTTTAGAAATTAATGAAAATGAATATTCTGCATAAAAATTGAAGTAATAAATGTGTACTGTAAAAATAAGCTGGACTAAACATAGCTGAACATGGTTATTCCGACCGCAAAATAATCTCCTGCTACCGTGTCTCTCCCCGGAAAATCAAATTGTTCATCCTGTAACAAGCGTTCCAACTGAAATACATTTTGAAGGACCATCTGTCTGATAATCGTGTAGTGGTATAACAACCTAATTGTTTTGACAGACGTAATTACTTGTAGACGGTCCAGTTATTCTTGGACTGCTTTGTCTCAAATTTCATTTCTTGTTATCAAATTAAAACACGTTTTAGTGTTGAATATGGTAATAAGCTTAAATTCCGGTTCGCCTAAATTGTGTCTTTTTTTGGTATTCAAACAACATGAAAAACACTTTCATTAATTCTAACAAAACGTTTTTCGACTAAATATTGAATTTTACCAAGATCCATTAATTGATAACGAAAAAAAAAAGATTATAGATTGTTGTTGAGTCCTCACATATTGATATTCATATTTGTGTAAGCTATATAACCACTCATTTGGACCCGATATGAAAAATACAACATACAAGATAGCGGTACATATCTAAATAAAGCAGTAACTTTGTCAAATAAGTAAAATTTAGTAGTTTTGGTATGAAAGTGTACATTTTAAAATTGAAATGAAATTTTATAAAAAAATACATTCCATCATAAATTGGTTCCATCTGCGTAAGTCAGACTTGCGGACCCCCCTCCAAAAAAAAAAACCCCCAAACAAACAAACACAAAAAACAAACAAAAAAACCCACCCATAAACAACTCACCAATGAATGACATGTCATTAAACGTTTTCCTTTACTATCATACAATTTATTTCTTAAAGTAAGTAAGTAGCCCTAGAATAAATCAGAGGACGAAAGGAAGGTTATGAGGATGCCTTTAATTTATGATGGTTAGTATTTATTTCATAAAATCTCATTTTACTTTAAAAATTTACAATTTCATTTCAATAAATGCGTTACCATCATAAATTCTGATTAAAATACATAGTATAACTCAAAGCTGAATCCACTTAACCAGAACATGCAGGAGAAAAACTACTTTGCTGGGCAGAAACAAAAGGTCCCAAGGAATACAAACACTAAGCTTGTGAAGATAAAATTATAGGTAGTGAGAATTGAAAGTACATAATCACATGGCAAAATCAAATAACAAAACGCATCAAAAATGAATGGACAAGAACTGTCATATTCCTGACTTGGTACAGGCATTTTCAAATGTAGAAAATGGTGGATTGAACCTGGTTTTATAGCTAGCTAAACCTCTCACTTGACAGTCGCATCAAATTCCATTATATTGTGACCGATGCGTGAACAAAACAAACAGACACAATAGGTAAAAATGTCAAAAAATAGGGGTATAGCAGTCAACATTGTGTTATCATCTTAATCACTATAAAAACAACAAATGTAACGAAGAAGCACAAAAAGACATACATCAAATTTAACATCCTCATTTTGTTTATATTATACGATTTAATTTATCTATGTAAAATGCACCCATAAAGGATAGAGGGTTTTAAGTACTGGTGTAAAATTGCGCGTTTGAAATTCGCACAGGTTCAAGTTCTACAGAACTCTGCAGATAAAACTTCCCCCAAAGAAGCATTATTAAAAGTTCCAAGTAGGAACAAAAATAAAATGTAGAAAAAGCTTATAAAATCTTAAGACTTAACGTGCATACTAAAAAGAAGTTCAGAAGAATTGTTAACTTAGTGAATAGCTTAACAGGTCCAAGATAAAATAGTTTGAGCAGCAAACTATTGTTTTCCCTTATTAAAGGAAATAAATAACCGGGAAATCTAGGAGGTGCGAAGACACGAGATCTCTGATGACAGAACAGAAAGGCTCGGATAGGACAACACTTTTGCATTTGAATCATTAGAAAGGACAGGAATCACTTTTGATTCTGAACTTCGACCAGGAATTTGATTTTTGGCTAAAAAGGCTGGATCGGTTAAGAGAGTAACAGAAGACTTTTAAGTATGAAAACAAAACCAGTAGTCGGTAGTGGAAAACGCTTTGAATTTAATCTCTTCTAAAGCTAGGAAAGAAGAAAACAATACTTATACTTATACGATAAAAACTTGAATTGTTTGATAAGAATCACAAGTTAACACATTAAATGCTGATGATAAAAGGAAGTGATCACAATACACTTACACGTGAACTCGTACTGACCCGCAAGATCATTGACCAATAAGAAAGATGATATCCAATCATGCATTGGTCATAAGTGAAATTTCTCTGCACGTGAAAACATGTTATCTAATTTCAACAATTTATCGTTTAATTAAGTAGGACACTCTGACCCTTTGACCAGACTAGAGACATCATACATTTACAGTATTAATAGCTCACTCTTTTATTTAAGTCGGTTAGTAATAACCAATTAAAACAGAATTATCTTCTCTGCTGTCTTAAATTATTTTATTCCGCTTAATTTTCAATTAGCAAATAAAATTGGTTATACTTATACGATAAAAACTTGAATTCATCCTGTTTGGCAGGTTCAAAAGTTTTTTTAAGCAGAATAAACCACTAAAATTCAAAGACGGAATTAAATTCTCTGTACAGAGATTTGGAAGGATTCACTTGAGCCTTCAGCAGAAGAAAAATACTACCATAGAGAGAAATGTTTACCTTTACTGGATTGGGTTTGATTGAGGTTCTGGACCTCGTTAAGTGGCAAACAAAAAATCTCATCGTCTAAAAGTACATCTTTTGATATCGGACTCGGACTTCTCTTGAACTGAATTTTAATGTGCGTATTGTTATATATATGCGTTTCCTTTTCTATATTGGCTAGAGGTATAGGGGGAGGGTTGAGATCTCATAAACATGTTCAACCCCGCCGCAATTTTGCGCCTGTCCAAAGTCAGGAGTCTTTGACCTTTGTTAGTCTTGTATTATTTTTAATTTTAGTTTCTTGTGTATAATTCGGAGTTTAGAATGACGTCCATTATCACTGTACTAGTATACATATTTTTTAAGGGGCCAGCTGAAGGACGCTTACAGGTGCAGGAGTTTCTCGCTACATTGAAGACCCATTGGTGGCCTTTGGCTGTTGTCTGCTCTATAGTCGGGTTGTTGCGCTTTGACACATACCCCATTTCCTTTCTCAATTTTATTAATAAGAGCATCTTCATGACTATCTGAGTCTATTGCATTCTCCAAAATGTCTAATCTTTTGGATAAATTACAGTTGGCCATAGAACCCATTATAAATAACTAAATAGCATATAAATGCTTGACCTCAGGTGGAAGTAACAAGTCATTCAGCACAGGAGCAACTGCAGACAAAAAATGTTCGGCGGTTCCTTAAACATGAGAAGACAAAAAACGAAACGCCTTACTTTGGAAAATTGAGACTCATTGATAATATATTGTAAGATTGATTGAGGGTAATTGGTATGTGACTTGATATTGCCTTTAAATTGACCACAGGAAACCTCGAAAGTACATATAGGTCTTTTAAATCTAGATGGAAAGGTACATTGTTTACAGCTCTCATAGTAGTTAACAGAAGATTAGATTCTTACTGGAATAGGTAGAAGACAGACCATTTCGAAGAAGTAGTAGCAACCGGAACAGAATGTTGTGAAACGTTCTGAGAGACATGAACTCGAGTATAAACTATATCATCAGATGAAAAACCTGAATTCCTGGGGCAGCTGAAAAACCTGCTTTTAGCTTATTAGCGTTATTCTTTAACTTACAAAAGCGGTTAAAGAATCTAGAATACAACTTAACATTGGGCCTATCAGAATAAGTAGGCACAGGAGCACTACCATTAGATGAGGAATGATAGACTAGAAATAATAGTCGGAGTATCAATAACAGGGGTTATGACTGGAAAATTCTTAACGGAGAGTTCCTAAGCAAATGGAAAAATCAAAAACATAAAAACTTCTAACGAATGCATCATATTTCTGACTTGATACAGACATTTTCTTATGTAGAAAATTGTGGATTTATCCTGGGTTTAAACCACAGTACGATGCTTGGGAGTTGGAACCAGGTAAACCTTAACCCATAGAGATACCAAGGTAAAATGAAACTGAACCTATGTTGGCCTATATACAAACATCATTATCAACGTTAATTAACAGTACCGGCATTAAAAATCTGCTGGTCGCTATTAATAGCCACAAAGGTTAAAACAGACTATTAGTATTTTTGGAGGTACAATTTGACTTACCGTTGTCGTAGCCACAGAGTTTAAATACTTATTATACACAATATTACAATAATACAAATCGCAATATATACAATGATATACGTGATACCCAAGAAATCTCATACTACTAAACTAAACAACAATAAAAACCTCTTCTCTGAATATTTAATAGATGAACAAAAATCACGCTTGTCTTCGTGCACAGGCGGAAATTAAATCGATGATCTTCATTTTTTGGGAGGGGGTGGATTCAGCATACCGACTTTTGCAGGTGGACCTACCCACAATTTATGATTGTAACCATTTTTGAAATATTCTTTATAAAGATAAAAAGATTTATGAAATTAAATTATGTTGTTCAGATCAGAAGTGCCTGTTTTTCTACTACCAATCTTTCCCCAAATGACAAAGAATATAATTTGTTAAGAAAATCTTCCAAAAACAAAGTTAATAGTTATATCAAAGGTACCAGGATTATAGTTTGATACGGAGAATGGAAATGGGGAATATGTCAAAAAGACAACCACACAACCGAAAAGCAGATAACAGACGGAGGCCACCAATGGGTCTTCGACACAAAGGGAAATTCCAAACCCGGAGGTGGTTGAACCTTAGCAAGTTTACAATGATATTCTTTGATTAAGATTCTGAGAATGTTCAATAAATTATAAAGGGGTTTAGGAGAAGTTACCAATTTACAATGTGTTTCCAAAGACAAAACAAACACAAAATTACCAGAATTATTATCCTCATTATTGATGGATTCATTATCTGTTTATTTGTAAAATACAGTGAGAAATATCAAAGTTAAGAACGAGACTAATCAATAATGAACACGAAATCTCAGGCACAAATAATTGATCTTACTTCAGATAACCATTTGATTTGATGATGCAGACTCATCCAAAACGGTTCACGATAAACAAATGGACATTTTTGTTTAGGGACGAGCCGAAGGACGCCTCCGTGTGCGGGAGTTTTCTCGCTGCATTGAAGTCCTATTGGTGACCTTCTGCTGTTGTCTGTTCTATGGTCAGGTTGTTATCTCTTTGACACATTCCCCATTTCCATTCTCAATTTTATATACATATCTATTTACTTTCAGGATGACTTTAGAAAATTTCCTAGCATAAATGCATTCACAAAAATACCGACCTTCAGGGTAAATTCACAGTTTTACCAAGTACCGTATAGAAGGTTATTATCGCGGAGTGTTAAAAGTAAAATCACAAAAATACTGAACTTAGAGGAAAATCAATTCGGAAAGTCCATAATCACATGGCAAAATCAAATAACAAAACGCATCAAAAACGAATGGACAAGAACTCTCATATTCCTGACTTAGTACAGGCAGTTTCAAATGTAGAAAATGGTGGATTAAACCTGGTTTTATAGCGCTAACCCTCTCACATTTTCGCTTATTCTCGCGGATAAAAGAAAATCGCAAAAAATATGTTCCCTCCAAATTAAAACTGCACATGCAAAGTTACTGATTAAAGTTTTGAATACGCCCAAATAGTAACCGCAATAATTTTTCGTATACCTTATTCGATGGAAATCGCGAAATTTACACCTGCGAAAATAACCAGACATATGGTAATGCTTCTCTCTATCTATCAAAGAAGCTGCAACAACAACAAAATTGGTAATACTTGTTTTTTAAGGGAAATAACTACGGGTCCTGATTGCTCTTCGTCCTTTATTTCATCTTTTTAATTTTGTTGAGCGTCACTGATGAGTCTTTAGTTGATTTTTAGAATTATCAAAATGTATGAAAACTTTGGACAATTCTCAGGCATTAATGCACAACTTTTATAAGATATTTATAAATTTGATGTAATGTTGATAGTTTATCCACCATCCCCAGTATGACCCAATTTAGTTCGTTTTGTGATATAATTGATACTATGTAAAATTATCACCCTCTCACATAGAAGTACTTGTAGACTTGAAACACTTCAAATTCTAGTGTTAAGTAGGATAGGTTTGTTTTGAATTGTGGATTATATTGTATAATAATAAAGAAGATAAAATAACGGATGACGTCGTTTTGTGAAAAAAAAATAAAAACAGAAAATATTAGATTTCGGAACAGAGACAATTTTTCCGTCTATGGCAAAAAAGGTGAAAATATCATTTGTATAAATTTTGGAGTTCGTTCTTCTACACAAATTGCAACATGGAATCTTTCTTATTTCTTTCTGGATCAAATACGGGAACCTTTTATATTCTGTGCCAAATATGGCTATGGTTATTTATACCTGGGATAAGAAAATCTTCTGTATTTCGAATAATGTATAAATTTTGCAAACAGTAGATTTATAAAATATGACCATATTATTGATATTCATGTCAACTTTGAAGTCATGACTATCAAGCTGGTGATACCCTCGGGGACGAAACTTCCACCAGCAGTGGTATCGTCCCAGTGGTGTAAATGTAGTTGTGATCATACAGAAAACTATTTACATGCTCGCAAAGAAGTTAGGCTATGAAAGTAGTCAACAAATTTCATAACCAATTGCTGAAGTATTTGCAAATTATATCATCCGTTGTATAAAAATGGCTTTTACATGTTATCGAGTTGAACAAGTAGACAGTTACATGCAGAAAGTATCTGGCAATGTAAAGAAGAACTAAGAAAAAAATGAAAGAAAGTTTAAAATGAAAAAAGTGCGTAATTGATTTGGAACCGAGAAAATCCAACATGAGGTTTATTGAAGTTAGAGAACCATGACATGGAAAGTAATGGGCATGTTGCATTGATTTGTAACACAAAGTTCCAACACTCAATTGACCAAAACCAAAATCAAACGAACAAACCTTTAATTTAAATGTATGCATTGCATATCAAAATCACCGATGATAACTTTCAGGTCCAAATATCCAATTTCAGTTATTTTCATCTTTGAAACATTAACTGTCAATCATCTTAAGGAAATCCTACTAAATGATCCAAGACAGCCACTTAACCGTAAGATATTGTTGCTCTTGAAATTTATCATGCTATTAAATCGAAAGGTTTGACATTTGACACTTTCAAAGATTGTTGTAACAGATGTAGGATATCTTATAAACGAACGAGGATTTCTGTGAGAACAGATGTAGGATATCTTAAAAACGAACGAGAATTTCTGTGAGGTGTGTAACTATTTCTATAATGGAAGACAAAGAGGACCGACCACGGCAGAGTCGAATTCATCTATTTCTACGACGGTATGGTAGGCGACTGTTCATTTCTGCTGCTCTGATTGTTGGATGTCTGACAGTTGTAGGGATATGTTACATTTGTTTTGCTCTTGGTGAAAAATCAACAGGTAATTTCATTAAGGTGGAATGAAAAAATGATTTGTCTATTGGACACAATATATTAGGATAGCAAGATTATTTTAATAAATAAAATATACAATCAGCAGATTTGAAAAAAAAACATCATTTTTTTTATAGCAAAAAAAAAAAAAAAAAAAATACGAGAGTGTAGCCAATCTCTTATTTAACAATTTTGACATTAAATCGGTCTATTTGGCTGTAATTAGTTTTTTTAAGTGTTTTATTCCAGTATCACTTATCATGACATGTTTTATGTGTTAGTAGACGTGTTTGATAAACACCAAAAGATAGTCGAGATACGATAAACATTTAACAGGGTTGTCTCGAATGACATTGTCAGTCGTTAACATAACGCATTATGTAAAGTCAAATGAAGCATGATGAAACAATGATTTCACTAAATTAAATTGTGCCCTCCTTCTACCAAACGAGTGCAAAGTTAATACTCTGATTTAATAAACATTTAAATTTGTGAATAGCATGTTTGACATTAACTCGGCATTATTGGATAACGGTTAGCCTTTTTTTATCCGCTTATATCAAAACTATGAAACCAAGTTGAAGTCCATATCCTATTTGTGGCTTCGAGTTGAATTATAGTGCAACATTTTGGTGCCCCAGGAAACTGCGGCGTACAAGTAAACGGTTTTGGTCGTCAATCAAAACCTGTTTTGTATCGATCTAATGAGGTAAGCCATGTTCTACAGATTGTTATTGTTAGTTCTTATGTTGTGTTGTTTTACCACTGTCCCAGGATAGTTCTCACAAACATATACCATCCCGCCACATTCTTTGTTTGCCTGTACCAAGTCAGGAGTTTGTAGTTAAGTGCTTTTCGTTGGTTCATTTGGTAATACTTTTCGAAATGAAAATACCTTTGTTTTACAGGAAAAGAAGGGAAAACATCAAATAGCATATTAGGGACTGAAGGTAATTTAAGATTATACTAGTAATAAGTGAATTTAGTAACAGTACATATCAAACCTTTTCGCTTACTACAACGTTCAATTAGTATTGTTAAAGCTTTCAAACACATGTAAACGTGTTTTAGAGGGCAAAACGGAAATCATCAAAACATTTTAAATTTATCAGTTTTAAAAGTGATCTTATGCTACTTGAATTGTTTAAATCTGAGTGATTTTAGAGTCGGCATAGGAATTTGTTTTCCTTAATAAAATGTTAAAAGATAAAAAAAAAAGTACAATTAGAAACTGTAAGTCAAAGGTTACGAAACACCATGGCAAAATAGAAAGATAAAACGTAAATATTTGAACAAAAATCATTATTCCCCCAAACCAAAACTAATTGTCGAAAATTCCGTTGGTATCTAGATTCATTCATAGTTTTCAAGACCTTAGTTCAAAATTTATGATGACAGCAAACAATGTTTTCTTGCATTTAATATAGGATATATATACATAATTATATATCTATAGACACGGCCGACACTCGGCTAACCGAGAGTTTGGTCGGTTAATCTATATTGAGTATGCGGCTATATGGGCGGTTGGTCTGTTAATCGGGTTGGTTATACGTCTGTTAAGAGTAAAATGCACAATTTAATGTTAAACTCTGTTAAATATACAGATTTTTTGGCAAATTATAAGAACCAAATCAACAAAAGAAAAGTGTCTGACGAAATAATATATATCATAGATCATTTTCCCCCTGTAAAAATATTTTAGTCTGCGCAGTTTTCAGTAAAACTAAAAGGCGTCGCGCTAGTATGCAGTATTTATACTTATACGCATAGCAATTGTTTTATTAAAAGCAAAACAAACAATTTTTGATATCTTTTAAAAGACACAAAATAGTACTTTGGTTTTAAAAAAAATTGGCATTAGAAAATATTTCATAATTGTAAAATAACGTGAATAATAGCACGTTTTAGGGAAAAATATGGGAATAAAGTCAGTTAATGGGTTGGACAATTAAAATTGTGTCAGTTAAGAGTTATTTAGCCACAACAATAGTTTTGCTACCTTTATATTTTCCCATTGAAAAAGTTAAGAATGAGATGTTCTTGAGTAAAAAAAAAATGACTACACGGTGCAACAGTATCCTTCTAGTAAGAGCATTTTTAGTTTGATTTTCTTTGCATTTTATTGAAGGGTGTGTCACTTCAATATAGCGTGAATATGGCCACTGGAATATGCATGAATCAATGTGTCTGTTCAAAGTAGCACGTTCTAAAATTCGACTGAAAGTGTCTATGCACATGCTATTTGTCACTGGACGTTAAACCCTAATTCGTCAGCATCATCCAATTGATTCTTTTCTTCTATTACTTCATGATAAGTTTTTTTTACAAATCATTCTACAGAAGTAAATGGAAAGGAGCGAATACAGTTATATTTGGTTATCTTACATTTTAATTCATTTTATTCCGTTTAGTTCCTTTTTACATAAGTACAGAGGAACTGCAGTTGTCCACATGTAAACGTCTAGCATTTATCATCAATTTGAGACCATCGCAATCCGTTACTGTTTCAACACCCAGGGATGTTTCATGTCTGTATTTTTAAACAATAATATTTTTTCTCTCTTTTTTTAGCAATGCATCACTCTCTCTTGTCCTTATATCTTATTCTATATTATGCGTCTCCATCCAGATTCTCGTGTATACCATGAGGGTCTAGACTGGGGGTGTTGTTTATTTCTGTATTCTTTAAATTTGTATGTCACTTTTCCCTAGATTTTATTTATTTTACTCATTATTCTTTCTCTATTCTTTGTATTTTTAGAATCTCAATATATTTTACTTACTGTTGTTTGATTACATTAAGACGTTTATCTCTAATTTATATACTGGTTACCAATGTAGATGACAAATTGGTGTCATTCATGACAATTAAACAGAATCCACATGATATATGCGACTATTCTTGGATGAAATTTATATTACTTTAATATTACACTTTTTAAAACCATTTTTATCAATTTTCAATTTCCATTATCTTAATTGTTCATTGTTCATGTGTTGTTTCCGTTTATTTATGTTTCATTGTTTATTTGTTGTTTCCGTATATTTTAGCCACTCGTCTTGAGATTACCTATTTGATCCGATAACACCCCACATAGCAATAAAATCATACTTTTATTGTCATTCATAACTCTTAACAGACCAATTAACAGACCGGGTTTTATACATCCGACCCATTAACAGACCAGGTTTTAAATAAAAATTGATTAATGCCACCAAAATACAGATTTTCGTGTAGATTTTTCACACAATGATATTGATATGGTTAACACACATAATGCCAGTCTTTTTTCGGCGTTCAAAATATTGCATACAAGTAAATTCAACCAACGTGTCATTTTGTGTAAATTTTGTGTGTTTTCAAAATGTGTATAAATTTATTGATGAGTAACCCGCCTTTTCATTTCATAGATCGTTTATCGAAGCTAAAAAAATAATTACACCACTGGATTTAGTACATTGAATTGTTTTGTCAGACATAAATAATTTTTATGATAAAAGTATATTTAAAAAGTTATACAATGAAACATACTGAACGTGCAATGATTTACAGACTTTAGCCAACCCGATTAACAGACCAACCGCCGATATAGCCGCATACTCAATATAGATTAACCGACCAATATCTCGGTTAGCCGAGTGCCGACCGTGATAGATATTATTTACTTCACTGATTGTTTACATGAGTAAACATAGTTTAATATTTCAGAGGGTATTGTAGGATTTATAAGTCATGAGAGGTTAGATGAGGCAATAGTGATACTTGATGACATTCTAAAAAGAATAAAAATAGGTATTGTTTTTATTTCCGTTTGTATATATGATTTGATTACTACACGTAGTTTTAGTACTTATTCATCGCTTAAATTCTGTTTTAGTCTTATGTAGACGAAACGTGCGTCTAGCGTATTAAATTATAATCCTGGTACCTTTGATAACTATTAGCATGTTGTTTACAACTGCTTACTTTATATATTCTATTGTCTTTCATTTGTTTAAACATACATATGAAGAATATCATGGTTTGTATGTGTGTATTGTTATGTGAATGGTGTTGTTTGAAATGTACTGTGTTATTTGGTGTAGTGGATTCAAAAGCACAAAACGTTATTTGTAAATTATTAACGTTGACGTTGTATTAAACTGGAATTTCAATGTGTTCTGATTTTACTTAAACATGTAGGTATGATGTCTTGCTACATTTTCTAAAATATAACAAGAAAATAACATTGAATTTCGTAAGCTTTCAGCTGAAAATTCGAAACCAGACAATATTCAACAATCCCCTTAGTCACTATTTCAGTTCGGAAATATCATTTAGTATTGTAAATACATGGGTCTTATATTACAGAAGAAGATCTTATGACAGATACACAGACTCTGATCAATGAACTCAAGAATATAAGTGTTATTAAAGGTATGATTAGTATATTTTTTTATATAGTCATATAATTTACTGTGATACAACATAATCAAGTATTTGTTCTAAATATAAGATGGTGGAATACATTGCACTAAACTGACTCTATTTGTTACTTCATACAGGCACTTCTTAGGAAGAAAGATAAGAAGTTAGCAATATTCTTTAACTTTACGTTCCGCTATATAGATGATGTTCTCTCACTAAATAATACAAAATTTGGTGACTATGTTGAACGAATCTATCCCATCGAAAGAGAGATAAAGGATACTACAGGTACAGTTAAGTCTGCCTCATATCTTGACTTAAATCTAGAAATTGACAATGAGGTTCGGTTGAAAACAAAACTTTACGACAAGAGAGATGATTTCAGCTTCCCAATTATGAACTTTCCTTTACTAGGTAGCAACACCCAAGCAGCGTCTGCATGCGGAGTATATATCTCCTAATTGATACGATATTCCCAGGCTTGTATTTCCTATCATGATTTCCTTGATAGAGGATTGCTGCTCACAAGGAATCTATTTAACCACGAGTTCCAAATGGTGAAGTTGAAATAATCCCTAAATTTTACGGACGCCATCCAAGTTGGTTATGAAATAACCGTTTCACAGATGATATTGGATATGTTCTTTATGTTCTTTATAACTACAATACCCTTCCCTTTTCACGAATGTGACCTACCGAATAAGACTATTTACCGGATTTGTAATAACAACACGACGGGTGCCATATGTGGAGCAGCATCTGCTTACCCTTCCGGAGCACTTGAGATCACCCCCAATTTCTGGTGAGGTTCGTGTTGCTTAGTCTTTTTGCTTTTCTATGTTGTGTCTTCTGTACTATTATTTGTCTGTTTGTATTATTTGTTTTTTTAAGCCATGGCGTTGTCAGTTTATTTTCAATCTATGAGTTTGATTGTCCCTCTGGTATCTTTCGTCCCTCTTTTCTGGAGTTCATCATGTAACGGAATGTAATAAACCAATACATGTACATACTACATGTGCATGTTCTCAGCGTTTACAAAGAGCTAATCCAGATCATATGTTAAATAATCACTGGCATTCGCGAGTATTTCTATTGTAGACCAAAGAATATAGGGCGTTTGTTTACTTTTTGAAAATACAAAGTCTTCATTGTTATTTTATGGCAACATATTGTTGGTAATTCAACAATTAGAAATTACTAGAACACACCCGAGAAATCGCGGGCATTTAGAGCTTGGTTGAAAGCATGTAAAGCCATGTTCCGTTAATATTTTCGACTGTTTGAATACACCTGCTACAAGTGAATCAACACCTATCATTTCTTCTTGTAAACACAAAAAAGGAAAAAGGAGCACGTGTAAGACATGTGATATGTTAATCACGACTCCTGATTTCACCAGTAACTTAACAGGAAAAACGTATTATACTAAATCTTTCGAACCTCTGGACTGTTCCACGGACAATGTAGTATATGGAATCGAATGTACTTTGTGTGGACTACTTTATGTTGGTGAAACTCGACAAACTTTACGTAAAAGGATGAATCAACACCGGTCTGATAATAAAGATCCGCAATTCAGGGTTCTTTATAACCACTTTAATCAACCGGACCATGATCCTTCGTTATCTATGAAAGTACGCATCATCGAGAAAATTTATCACCACACAAATAGTCCAGTACTTAGTACTCCTTTCCGAAAAGATAGAGAAAATTTCTGGATAAGGGAACTAGGTACTGCAATGCCATATGGTTGCAATGATAATGTCAAAGGAGTAGGAAATTTGTCAAGTCCAGCCTGCAGTGATGTTAATGTAATGAGTTTGTTTAATACTACCTTACGAAACCAACGTAGTCATGGACAAAAACGTTACCATCGGCCTAATGTAAAAAAGTCTTCCAAATCGAGATCGGCCTCTGGAAGCTTTGATGACCTTTTTTCTCATCTGCATCATCCGTTAGGGTTACATTACATTAGAACTATTCTTTTTTCACTGCCGGTTAATTTTCTAAAATGTTTGAGAGATTATGCACTTGACAAAGGAGGTACTAATACATTTTCTCCAATATACAGACTTGTCAGTATAATTTGTGATGTAGCTCTTTTCCGTCTCTTTAAACCAGTAAGATCGGAACCTTTACACGAGGAAAAGAGGAAATTCCTTCCTGTTCACTTTAACAATAGAGGAATTGATGCAATCAACATCAGCAACGTTCTACATCACAAGGAGGTAACATCTAAAATTCCTATTTATTTTCAAAATCAGTCTGTTCCTATTGTATCCTACAGTTACACCAAAACCATTGCACCCAAAATATTTAACTATAAACAAGCATTACAGGACCTTGATTTAGAACAATACCTAAATAAACCTCTGACATGTGACTGTTCCAACTCGCCTTACAATTACAGCCCCTCTGGCCATGTTATTACTGGGGATCTAAACATAATTCAACATGAAAATCTCCGAAAGGTGATTTCTCGTGGTCCTAGGTTTAGAGAACCCCAACACATCAATTGGAACCATAACTTCAAAATAATTATGGATTCCATTGAGAACTACGCCAGAGCATGGGCTAAGCGAGAAGAAGTGCAACTGGACACTTTGTCAGAATGGGTCAAAACAATCAGGTCTCTGATAAAACGTCGCATTCATAAGTTGAAAAACTGTGTGAATGATCGACCTAAGTCCATTTTCAGTGACAAAGAGGCTGTGAAGTGTCTATCATCTCTTCAAGATAAGTAAGTTGTTGTTCCTGCGGACAAAGCTTCAAATAATATTGTCTTTGTATGTAAATCGTATTACTACGAGTGTCTTATAAAAGAATTAGGAATAAATGAACACTCAGATAATCCCACATACAAAAACATATCATTTGACAAGGATGAGATTTTGGCGAATCATAAGTCCTTCATGGCTTCTATGAACATTGCATTGAACAACAAATCGGAGGACTTGTTTGTATTGGATACCTAAACTTCACAAAATTCCGTACAAACAACGGTACATTGCCGGCTCATCTGCTTGTTCTACTAAAGAATTGTCCATTAGATTGACTAAAATTCTGTCTGCAGTTAAAGAGGGTCTTCAGATATACTGTGAAACTGTTTACTCACGTAGTTGTATTAACCATATGTGGATTCTGAAAAACTCTAAAGAACTTCTGGATAATTTTAAATCTCGGTCTTTTTCTGAAATTAGTTCTATTAAAACTTTTGATTTTTCAACCTTGTATACAACCATTCCCCATGCGAAATTGAAAACCCGTATAAAAGAAATAATTCACAATGCTTTTCATCATAAAAATGGTAGCATACGCTATAAATTTATCACTTTGGGATACCATAAGGCATATTTTGTTAATAAGGAACAAAAGGGTAAAACATACCTCACAGAGGAACAAGTGGTCAGTATGCTGGAGTTTCTTATTGACAACATATTTGTTGAATTTGGAGGTAGACTTTTTCAACAAATTGTCGGCATTCCTATGGGAACGAACTGTGCGCCTCTCCTTGCCGACCTCTTCTTATTTTCATATGAATCGGAGTTCCTTCAGACACTTGTCAAAAACAAGAAGATCAAAGAAGCCAGGTTATTTAATTTCACTTTCAGATATATTGATGATGTTCTTTCCATTAACAATCCGAACTTTTCTGATTGGATTCCATTAATATACCCACCAGAACTAGAAATTAAAGAGACCACAAACACGGCTTCCTCTGCCTCATTTTTAGACTTATACCTCGAATTTGACATACACAGTCATCTCAGTACCAAAATCTATGACAAACGAGACGATTTTAATTTTGAAATTATCAATTTCCCCCACCTTAGTAGTAATATACCAACTTCACCTGCATATGGAATATACATTTCCCAACTTATTAGGTATTCAAGAGCTTGCAGCTCCTATTCAGACTTTGTAAAACGTCACCAGTGTCTGAGCAGAAAATTGATGAACCAGGGGTATGTCAAAGAACGTCTTGTCCTTTTTCTAAAAAAGTTCATCGGAAGATACCCAGAACTTGTTGATAAATATTCCGTGTCGACTTCACGGGTAGTGCGGGATGGTCTTGGAGTATAGATTTTGCGTGCTGACGTTTGTTGTCATCTTAGTTACGTATTATAGTATTCTTTTGTGTGTCTTTTTTAGATATTCATTTGAAGTGACTCTGTGGTTACGTAAAACCACATACTTTGAACGGCAAAATTATTTCAATTATTGATATTACTTTTACTTAAGGATCTTGACATGCTGTGAGTGACTAAACTGTTTTATTCAATAAGACTACTTTTTCTGTTTGGTCTGTTTTTTGTGATGTACATTTGGCGTGAGGCTGTGCTTGTGTGTCCCGTCATACTTTGGACCACACCATTATTTTATTTATTATTATTACTTTTACTGTTGGATCTGGTTTTTGTTGTGTCTGCTTTGCGTGGGTCTGCATTTGTGTATGCCGTCATACGACAAAATTATTTTTATGTCTACCTGTGCGAATTTCAAACGCGCAATTTTACACCAGTAATGAAAACCTTCTATCATTTATGGGTAGACTTTACATAGATAAATTCAGCCGTATTTGACGTGAAACTGTACTTATGTGTCCCGTCATACTTTGAACCACACGATTATTTTATTTATCATTTTTGCTGTAGGTCTGTTTTTTGTTGTATCTGCTTTGCGTGGGTCTGCATTTATGTATGCCGTCATACGACAAAATTATTTTTATGTCTACCTGTGCGAATTTGAAACGCCCAATTTTACACCAGTAATGAAAACCTTCTTTCATTTATGGGTAGACTTTACATAGATAAATTCAGCCGTATAAGAAAAGCAAAATGAGAATGTTAAATTTGATGTATGCCTTTTTGTGCTACTTTGTTACATTTGTTGTTTATGTAGTGATATTAAGATGTTAACACAATATTGACTGTTGTACCCCTATTTTTGACATTTTTACTCTTTGAGTATGTTTGTTTTGTTCATGCATCGTTGACAATGTAATGGAATTTGATGCGACTGTCATACAAGTGAGAGGTTTAGCTAGCTATAAAACCAGGTTCAATCCACCATTTTCTACATTAGAAAATGCCTGTACCAAGTCAGGAATTTTTTTCAAGAATTACGAACCCCGAAAGTGAAAGACACGGACGAAACCTTAAAGAAAATACCGTTTGTTAGTACACATGACCCGTATTTACCAAACGTTTTTAATACAATTAAATCAAACCTTCCGATTCTACACGAAAGTGAAACTATGAAAAAAATGATACTGGAAGAAAACTTAATCTACAGCCGAAGACAACCTAAAAACTTAAAGAAACACTTAACCAGAGCTCGGTTCGAACCGAAGGTTAATGACTTTGAAATAAAGTCTTGCGGAGATTCAAGATGCGGTGTTTGTGGCCAAGATACGAAATATTTAGAAACGGGTAAAATGAAATCATTTAAAGATGGCAAAAAATTTCATGTGAACGCCAATATGACTTGTAAGACAACAAACCTTATTTACTGCGTCACATGTCCTGGTTGTCTCGAAAATTATATTGGACAGACCGGGAATAGCCTCTGTGAACGGGTGCGAGTTCACAAAGAACAAATAAAACACCCACAATACAGAAATTCGCCAATTAGTGCCCATCTTGACATTTGTGGTAAAAAGCATTTTCAAATAATGCCTATTTTTAAATGTAGACGGGATGAAGCATATAGAAAAGAAATGAACGTTATTTCATAACAACGTTCCGATCAAAATTAAATCCAGAGAACTTTTAATAAGGAACAATGACGGAACGTCATAAACCTCCTTAACGACGTCGCCTATAGCGACACTACATCAGTTATCCTGAAGAGTCCCAATGGAAGGATGAAATCGATAGAATGGAACTGTTAACTTTTTACTTATTTTATTATTTTATTTAATGAATATATATATCTGCACATGTGAAAATTATTTTTTACGCCTATATATATATATATATATATAAGTCTGAAAATTACACCAAACAGTGTTAGAGTTAGATTTTCTACTGACAAATATTTTGTCCGTCCCTCAGCGGGATTCGAACTCACACCTTTGATACACTACAGCACCAATCGCTTAGCCTCGTGTCCAGCGCTCTAGACCACTCGACCACATCCGCTATATAAAATATAACTTCAATAGTCGTAGTGTTACCTTGTCACGGAAGGTGAATCTAGAGATAGACATGAGACACGTGTTTTTTTTTTAAGTGTGTGTAGATGTTATATTATTATTTTCATACACAATGTATTTATTATTTGTCAGCAATCTAACTCAACAATTTTTATATATCATATGAGATCATGATTAATTTCATTATACAGTCACTAGAAATAAGTATACATGTATTATACAAACAAGTCTAAACAAGTGACAAACCATACAATATACATGTCCACTGGATCTAAGAGTGATATAGATACAAGGTTAATGCAAATATATATATATATATATATATATATATATATAGGCATGAATTGGTGGATTAGTGGCACGTTCCTTTGTGTGTTAATATGAGTTTTGAGAAGATGCGGGTGTATATTTGTATATAGCGCATTAGCCATCCTATTATATAGGAGTGCGCCGATCCATGACGGCGATTCAAACCTGTTGAAAAAAGGAAGTCGATGACTAAAAGCCGGTCCGATAATGGAAACAATATCCGGACGCCTTTTTTTTACGTTTTTCTCCATAAATAACAAAACTGAACAAGTGTAAAAATGGATGACAAATGCGACTATGTGTGGTACCCATATGACACAGAGGCATCATGATTGATTTATTGCGGAAGGAAGAGAAGCGACACACAAAATGAGGTATTCTCGTTTAATAGTATAGAAGTATAAGTGGTATTGTGTGAAAATTTGTTCATCGCAGAAAAAACTCAAGATGACCTTTGATGTTTAGTTTTAGGGATTTTGTCTTATTTTATAACCAACCATGTTTTAGATAATACAAGAATCTGCAGAATTGGAAAGTATAAGAAGAACAATAGGTGTTACTACTTCTCTTCAACGACAAAAAATTGGTTTGAAGCACAGGTTAGTAAAGTAATGCTACAGGTTTGATGCAAACTTTTTTGGTGGTTGGACACCAGACAAGTGTCTTAATTTCTATTGACATCGGGATAACTTTTTTGTATGTCAGTATACAAAGCACGGAAGAATAGTACACGAATAAAAACTCAGTCTAATTAAGACGGTTAGTGAGTGTTACATAATGAATAGTGAATGTCCACTAAACCTGACAACTGCTAAAAGACCACATTTTTAACTCACAAGATCTCCGATTTTATATTTCGTCGTGACACTTACTAAATTACACTTATTAATGTTGATCCTGTCCGCAACATTTTCAGGGCAGATTCAGGACCAAGACAATAAGTTTAATATCAATTGTAAAAGTAACTTTTAAATTTATGAAAAACCAGGCTAACTCGTGATGTACAAGGGTTTCAATTGTCGTTAAATGCATCATAATTTATTTTAGTTTAAAAATTCACTAGAACACACCCGCGAAATCGCGGGCATTCAGAGCGTAGTTTAAAGTATGTAAAGTGTTGTTGGAAGAATTTTGTAAAATACTGAATGACTGGAGAATTTCAGCAAAAGTATCATAAGTCATAGGTTATTGGGGACAGGAAAATTATTTTTTTTATCCCTCCACCTTTATTTCTAAAGTTCCTAATTTTTGGTTTTCTATCAATTTCAATATGAACATACATTCAGTATGTTATGAACATTTAAGTAAGGAACCTGTAATTCAGTGGTTGTCGTTTGTTTATGTGTTACATATTTGTTTTTCGTTCATTTTTTGTACATAAATAAGGCCGCTAGTTTTCTCGTTTGCATTGTTTTACATTGTCATTTCGGGGCCTTTTGAAGCTGAGCATGCGGTATGGGCTTTGCTCTTTGTTGAAGGCCGTACGGTGACCTATAGTTGTTAATTTCTGTGTCATTTTGGTCGCAACATGGCAATCATACCACATCTTCTTTTTGTTTGTAATCAATGAATTTTGTGAAAGATTTAACGACTGGAAAATTTCAGAAAAGGTATCAAAAGTTCACATGAATAATTTTAGCGCTTATCTGTATATTATGAACATTCATTACTATATAAATAAAGTGTATTTACTTTCAATTCTAAGTTTACTAATCGATCCATGGTGGTCATTGATAAAGTATACAGACCCTCTCTATTTAATAAACTCTGTGACCGCCGTGGATAGTTAACTTGAAAATGATAGCAGATAAAATTCTGAAAATACACTTTATTCGTAGTATATGTATGTTCAAAGTATACAGAAAAACGCAAACCGGAAGTCTAATCTGACTTAAAACTTCGTCCGATGACGGGACAATATCCGGATGCCTTTTTTCTCGTTTTTCTCCAAAAATAACTCAATCTGAATAATCATATAAATGGATGACAAATGCGACTATGCACTGAACCTATAGGACACAGAGGCGTGTTGATTAATTTATTGTGGAAAGAAGAGAAGCGACACCCAAAATGAGGTCTTCTCGTTTAATAGTATAGATTGATGGTATATTGTGAACCAAGTTATTTAAATTTATATTAATTCCTCTCCACCTTGCTGTCTTGTAGCCTGCTCATTTTTGAAATCTACAAGGGTGTCTTTTACGTACAAGAGATATTTCTCTCTCTTAATACGGGTCAGCCATTTATCGTCCCCTTCCGACGAACTATTATCGTTCTTCAAGACCATACTCGCAAATGGTGTCAAGGGAATCCGAAAATTTCTCCCTGGAACGGGCATTGAACTAGGAACCTTTGTGTTTGTAGTCCGATGAGCTAACCACTACTCCACGGCTCTCTTTTAATTTGAACGTTTATTGATATGCATGAGTGAACGAATTTCATCGTGATCATGGTTTAGATATTGAACAAAGAAATCAGTATTTGTCAAATAATCTGCATGGCTCGGTTGATCAACGAAGAATACTACAACACGTAATTAAGATGATAAACAACCCAGACATTATACAAATATAGTATACAGCAATGCACGACTACCACTGACCCGGCTATGTACATACAGAATGTGGCAGAATCAACCATGTTCACGGCCGCCCATCCCTCCCTTAACATGGGACTACGTGTAACAGAACAACATATAACACGGGTGTCATTCGGTTTAACGAGAGAAATGATCGTGAAAGAACATCTAACGGCGGTCAAGTATTGAGAGACGATCGTGAAAGCTCTGGTAACGGATAGTATTTAATGTAAATTCTAGTTCAGAATCTTTGAAAAAAATCGCTTAATTTTCAAAACGCGGAACAAATCCGAACAAAAAAATATGTCTGTCAAAATGGTTTAACTTCCTCAACATAACTGTGAAATAAGATATACAGTATTTTATGAAAAAACACAAAAGGCGCAATGCATGTCTATGAAATTATTTACAAATAACCTATAATGGTCATATTTCAGTTTATCCTGATATATTTGAAATTTAATCTTTGGTGTATCTGATAGTACGGTAAAATTAAAGTATGTTCTTCCATTATAAGCATTGACTTGTATATGAAAACCTTGAATTTATTGAATTTCCATCAAACTTGATCGTGAAAGATCAGGCAACGCATTATTTTTATCCTGAAAGATAATGCGTGACCAGACTTAAAACTAGAAATCAGAAATCAGTATTTCTTTTACCATTTGATAAACCAGAAACTGATTGAAGCCTGTAACTATTTTGATAAGGATGAACATTAAAGCTATTATTTTTTTTTCTTTTCAACACCTTACCTCGAAAGTTAAAAAAAAAAAACAACTAAAAACGTGTCTAAATAAGTGTGAAAGATTCAGCTCTGAGAATCGGTTAAGTGCAATTCAGGCAGTATTTAGCCATTATTACGGGTATGCAACGTTTAAACCAAAATGATATCCATCAAACAAGAAATTACAGCAAAACAGCATCTTTCATGAGTAATTTGAGATTGAACGATAACCAACATTGTGTGCAACAGTTCTTTCTTAAGTTCTTTATATACAACGCAGATGTGGATTGATTTAACTATATACTACAGATTATAGAATACCAGAGCGCAAATGCTGTAATGTCTCGTCTGCTTTACTTATGATAATATATTTGTTGAACGTCTATAATATCAAGGGTTTTACTAGAAGTGTCAAATGGTTCATAAAAAGAGTTCAAGGCAAGATTGACCATGCCATACAGATCTCTACGAATATCCCGTACACCAAATAAATGTGTTCCGATCCTTACAGTGCCTTAGAAACTGATAAATGTAAAAGTTATGCTTGGCCAATTAATTTGGAGCATAAGGTCAAAAGTATATGAACCCTGACCGACAGCCAGACATAGACATCTTACTATCATTCAATACATCAAATACAATTGACGTCATCATGGTCACATATGAAACATACAGACAGACATGTACACCATACACGAAATACCTTGGCGATATAGCATACAGGTATATACCCAAAAGGCTAAACAACTTAAAACGAACATTGCTGAATGATGCATGATAATGAGTTCCATGTTAGTTGAAACCTTGCAGAAGTCGAAAATGTACACCTTACAATCATAACAACAGACAGTTATCATAGAGCTTAACGAATCCGCGATACGGACTTGACCACAACAATGAATCTTCATCCATGAAATGAGGCAAATTCTGGGTCAGGTGAATCCTGTTTGACGGACATGTAGTTTATAGGATCCAATTTACAAAATGTGGGTATCCTATAACTCGTGATAAGTGAGTACTTTACATGACAATAAAAAGCTTCATCCTACAATCATCCAACTATTTTACATTTCATTTTCTGAAAATATTAATACTTTGAAATGCTTAAACCTATTGAGGATGTTGATCTATCTAGCTTTTCTCAATACCAATAACAAATATTAATTATGATATAATTGAAGAATAATTTGAACGTTTTCGTAGCATCAGATCTTTCACGATCCTTTTTACGATCTTCAAAAATGCGGTACGTGATCTTTCACGATCCGAAAAATCAATTTTTGTGTAAATAGTTCTTTATTTACCAAGTTTCCGATTATGTTTATACAAAATAACTATGAGAACTATTTGATTCATTCAAATAGAATGCCCTTATTCGGATAAAAGTAGTTTTTCTGGTCGAATTTGTGAAAAAATCATGTTTGTTTACATTTTTTATGTCATTGAAATGTTGAGAAGCAATCTGCCTTTTGTTGTTTTGTAATAACTATGTACTTTTAAAACTGGATATTCTTAAATACTGGTCATAATGTTGAACCATTTTGACAGACAGTTTTATTTTGTCGTTAATTTGTCTGTGTAATTAATTAAATTAGAATATTTATTGAACTTTCATATGTCTTCTCGATTAAATGTCTTTCACGATCCGTTACCAAAACTTTCACGATCGTCTCTCAATACTTGACCGCCGTTAGATATTCTTTCACGATCATTTCTCTCATTAAACCGAATGACACCCGTGTATAAACAAACTATAAAATTCAGTTGTACAGTTCCGTGTGTACTTTTAAATCGATTCATGACAAATCATAATTTTACCGGTTATTTAGTACAAATTTAATGTTTTATCTCTCAAGATAATACATAAAGGAAGATTTATCGAAGAGAGATGTGCCTAAATGTGAATATATTGTGGAAAGTAAAAAGAAATCTTATTAGTATTCAGTATTTAACTGCCTCTGTAAACGAAATCTGTTGATCAACATCTGATATATATATTCCCTCTTTAGGAAAATAATTAAAAATGAACCCCATTTAATTCGACCTTGAAATCATGTCTTAAAAGGGTTCATTCCCTCTATTCCCACTTTTTATAAATCTAGTAAGAAAAAGTAAAATTTCATGTGGGAATAGGAGGAATACTCGTGCAAACAAAGGATAATACTGTACAAATATTTTTTAATCTACTGTTAATTGACCAGTGTTATATATTTTTTTATTAGAAGAGGCAACATTTTCGCATCTGTATGAATTCTGTTTTTTTTTTAAACAAAATAAATATGAAAGGAATTAAAACAAATTTAAGTGATTTATTTTATTACTTGTATAACACAAATTCAACTGTAGTTTCAAGAAAGCACAATGTAACACAAATTTTACAACAGCACTAAATCAAATAAAAACACATTGTAGCACAAACATTAGACAATCACTGTATATGTTACAGACATTTTCCGAATTTAGGCATTTTGTAAAATGATTGAATTTTCAGGCAATTTATAAAATGCTTAACTTGGACAGGCATTATACAAAATGACTAAAAGTACCTAGTCATTTTGTAAAATGACTTAAATTTTGAAAAACAATTCAACAAAATGCCTGTTCAGTTTCAGACAATTTGTAGAAGAAAGATATCATTGAGATGCATATGACAAAAATGGACAAAAACACAATATCTTTCAAAGAAAATAACTTATTGTTCAGTAGAATTAATTCATTCTCCAAAAACCAGCTGGGAAGTTTTTTTGATATCATATGATATGTTCTTTTTAGTGAAACGATAAGTATGTACTCACTCTGTATTACAGATACCAGTATTGAATTTATGATCATTTTGTTAAAATGCCAAAAGGACAAATTGCTCTGTCAATTTACATTCAAATTTTGGGAAAATCAAGATTCAAAACAGTAAAGTTAAAAATATGAAGCAGAGAAAAAGGAGTGTATTTTTTGATTGACTAATTGCTGACTTTTTGCTTTCAGTCGCAAATATGTCATGCATTTTTAGGACGTGAACAATTTGGTTGTAATTCGTATGGGTTATTTCTACAGTGGATTGACCTTGATAAAGTACAGAAATTTCGACTGGCGCTGAAGGTATTTTGGACAGTGACAGAAAATTCCACTTGCAGAACAGACATAGAGTTCTTAACAGTGTTTCACTTTACTAAAATAGGCAATATATTTATTGTACCCATTCAGAAATAATTAGAATGTCTACATACACATTCAAACAAATTCCACTCTAAAGCAAAGATTTTACTATATGAGGTGGTGGTTTGCTGTGATGCAAAGATATGAGTATCTTTATATTCACTACCTCAAGGGAATTCCTTGATCTTTGCAATCTGATAAATGCATGAGAGTTTTTTGACAAGAGTTCTATGCTTGTGTAAATTTGGAATGATTCAGTAAAATATATTTTTTATTATTTAAACTACTCTTTTTTAATTCAGCAATTATCAAAAATAAAACTGCTCCAAAAGACTTACTTTTTTTTAAATTTCTTTCTATTAAATGATATCAGATATTTTGTTAAACGCCTTTCAACTTTTCCAGGCATTTTGTAAAATGCCTAGTAAATTAGTCATTATGTATAATGACAATGACTGAATCTTGCAGGCATTTTAGAAAACTTTTCAGGTATTATAAAAAAGGCTTAATGTAGAAAATGCCTGTAACATATACAAATCAATCCTTTTTTTAGAGTATACTTTTATTCCAAATCCTTAAGATTATATATAAAAAAGAAGATGTGGTATGATTGCAAATGAGACAACTGTCAACAAGAGACCAAAATGACACAGAAATTAACAACTATAGGTCACCGTACAGCCTTCAACAATTAGCAAAGCCCATACCGCATAGTCAGCTATAAAAGGCCCCGAAATGGCAATGTAAAACAACCCAAACAAGAAAACTGACGGCCTTATTTAGATATAAAAAAAATGAATGAAAACCAAATATTTAACACATAAACAAACGACCACTGAATTACAGTCTCTGGACTTGGAACAGGTACATACATACAAAATGTGGCGGGGTTAAACATTATACTTTGCTATAATATTATTTATATCAAGATTAATTAGTACAGCAGGCAATTTTTTAAGGTTCCAAATTCAAAAATTTAAAATTAATTACAACTCCAATCTATTTTTTTTAACTTTTAAGTACAAAATTAAAAAATTTTAAAATAAATCTTACTCCAATCTATGTATCATAATTTTTCTTAATTTTTAAATATTTCTTCTTCTTCTTCTTCTTCTTCTTCTTCTTCTTCTTAGAATTATTCTTCATCTTCTCATTAGAATTATTTCTAGATGAGGAGTTATAATAGTTTGTCGTACACATAAAAGTTTCCAGTGAATTAAAATTATATACACTAAAATCCAAAGTTCACGGATTAAAATATAAAAGGAAATAAAAAATAATAATAATAAAAAAAAAAAAAAAAAAACAGGACAGGATCACTTAAGCTTTATACAATTGAAATAAAGGGGACATTACATAGGTCTAGAAATTCAGGGTCGTAACCTTTGTCTTTGGGGAGTGCCAGGTCCTCGACATATTTTGAGAAGCTTTGCGTTTGGTCCACGGGAGAGTACTGAAGTTCACCATTTTCCATTATGCACATCGAGTCCTTGTTTCTGTTACCTCAATTACGACGAATTAGCCTATGGAACATTTCGTTGCTTGGAAAGTTATCAATTTCCTCATTTTTTATGCTTTGAAAAAAATACAGGTAAATCTTAGGTGAAATTCTAATTAACCTTGATTGCTATAAAAACAAATTATTTATCAAAACATCTATTGTTATCTGCAAGTGGGAATAGAAGGAATAGTATTTTTAAAAAGTAGGAATAGGAGAACGACACCCTTAAAAGGAATAATTGTATAAAAATTCGTAATAAATGCCAGTTTATTAAGATTTCAATTATTTGGATTTTAAAAAACTTACTTTTATTTTCAGTTTTATGAAGAAGTGATAATTTTGCAACTTTCTGTTTACTATTATGAATCGACGAAGTCTGTGAAAAGTTGTTGATTAATTAACTATTAGTATATCGTAACTCAAAGACAAGAGTGCATTTGAACTGTGAATGGTACATACCATAATTAATGCACACTTTAGTTGAGAACAACGTATTTTTTTATTTGATTTGTTAATGTATACCCAAAGCACTATATAACAACTTGAATTGCGATTACATTATGTCAGATGCTTTGATTAACTCTGCATCAAATTATCAAAGTGGTAAGAAGAGTTCCAATTTTAATTGTGTGACAATATCCAATATTAAATTAGTTTGCCCAATTATGTTTAACAGAATCAATTTATAATTTTGCTCAATTGCTTTTTTCATTATTCTATCATTCTAGCTTTTCTGTAAAAAACAAGGAGGGTATTTGGTTGAGATATATGATAAAAAAGAAAACTTATACTTGAAAAGGCTAGCAAGTGATAATCAAGGTAAGAATTTTCTGCAAAGGTGAGGACAAGAAACTCATTATAGACACCATTCTGTATTTCTGGTTTTCCCCCCTCCTCGTTGGATATCTGTGGCTTTTTTGGTGGGGGTAAATTACCATTTAATGATAACTTAAAGATCAAGTTTGCATTTTGTTGGTACTCCCCTTGACGATATATTGTCCTACAATCTGTACATTTCCTGACTTAACTTCTTGAGCTGATACTAAAGTATATACGGTTGATTTACATATAGAGCGTCCCTTTTGCTCCCGTTGACCGACTTTATACGATAAAGCTGCATTAGAGGATTATACATGTCGAACCAACATATCTAGTTTAAAATCAAATAATTTTTGGTGTATCTCATATTAAGACATGGAACTTTCCAAATGAGGAGAGGAATATAAATTTACTTTTTACTTACTGTTTTTGTAGTTAATAGGCACACATATAGTTTTCTCTATAGTTTTAGGAGATAAGAATGTGTACTTTACTGGTTGCAACGACATAGAGAACAGTTACTCCTGGATTTGGGACCATAGTAAAATGGACATGAAGTTCAACGACTGGGGAACAGGGCAGCCTAATCCGGAATATGAAAATTGTATTGCCTTGGATGGTGAAGACAATTTTAAATGGCACGATTATCCATGCACGAGTAAACAACATTTTATTTGCGCTGCAGATAATTTCTAATGTAGATAGTCTTTCAAAAGTTTCAGTCAGTAAAAATTGTACTGTTTTAAGAAAATAATATACCTTATGCACCAAAAGAGTTATCAACTGTTTCTAGAAACCAAAACTCTCTATTAAAATGTCCCCTTGACATAAACTTTGTACTCTGATGAGTTTTTGTTGAGTTGCAGCTATGTTTAAATCAATTGGATTAAAATAATCAGCTGTATAAACAAACTCTTAAACAGAGGTTTAATAGTTTGAAGTATGTACTGTAGAAGGAGACACACATTGCTTCATATGGAAACCGCTTTATACCTTCATAAACGATTTTTCTATATTTTTGAAACTATTTACCGGGTGACTTTCTTAGTCATAGTCACATATTCAGCTCGCAAAGCATATCATGTATATAATCATTTGACCTCACAGAACTTTTTGGGTCAACTATGAACAATGATAAGTTCTTGCCAAGTTCTTTCCGTTCTGATTTGATTGCAGCAAAATATGAGAACTCTTTATCACATCATATTTTTCCTGTAAGGTGACACAATTTTTGACGATTTCAACACAGGACTCTTTTTCGAAAAATTAAGGATTTTTTTATAACTATTTACACCACTGGGTCGATGGTGGACGTTTCGTCCCCGATGGTATCAACAGTCCAGTAGTCAGCACTTCGGTGTTGACATAAATATCAATTATGTGGTCATTTTAATAAATTTCCTGTCTTCAGAACTTTGAATTTTTCGAAAAACTAAGGATTATCTAACGAAACGTGCGTTTGGCGTATTTAATTAAAATCCTGGTACCTTTTTTTTCGTAGTTTTTCGTAAAATTCAAAGTTTTGTAAACAGGAAATTTTAATATTCTTTACAAAGCACAAAAATGTAAACATTCACCTAAAAGCTAATCAAACCTTTAAACAGACTTATTCACAATGGATACAGTTATGATACTGTTGTCAGATCATTAAGGTAGCACTACAGTCAGATTTTTCTGACTCCAACCAACAGTCTTTAAAGAATAAATTCTCCAAAACTACTCAATGGAAATTTAAAATGTTAAAATCATTTTAAAGCTGAATTATCACTCCTTCTTAATCTGTAGATAAATTTATTTTTTAATCTCAAAATATGGTTCATTAAAAAAAGTGGTCTTCCAACTTGGATGAAATTGGCACATTCAGGTCAAATGGTAGAACAAAAAAATGTTTTTATCACTTTAATCAACCATTTACAAACTACGAAACTGTGTCTCAGATTTTCGATATATGCCATCAGTAAGAATATATATTGATTTAACTGCTGGGTGCCAAACCTTATTTAACCTTTCATCTTTGGACACCTATAAACTCAAACCAAAAGGGGTACCCATAAAGTTTTTATTAATTTTTTTACTAACAATTCTCATAAAAAATTGTTCTTGAGAAATGACCTTAAAACTGAATTTCCCTCTTAAAACCCCTATAAATGCTACATAAATACAAAAATTCCACTGAGAACACCCAAAGGAGTGTTCTGACACCATTATTTTATCAATAAAACCACACACTTTGTGTCTTTGATGCTCTAATGCTGTAAATTTTGCATTATGTGTAAAATGACCAACACTAACTTGGCATTTGGCGGGAGTTTGACGTCACAGATTTGACCAACATCTATGATGTAGTGATTAAATATAGCCAAAGCTCCGCCATTGTCCAGACAATCTAATATAAGAGAATAACAAGAATGACCAGCTGCATTCATCAATATTTAACATCATTATTATCACTATAAAGAATGATTTTCATTTGTATTTGAAAAAGAAATATACTATGAATTAGCTAGAACATTAAAATTATGCAATAAAAGACATGTTCAGGAAATCAAGACTATACCCTTCCTGAAAATAGACTGTTTATATATGGTGTTTATATATCTCAACTTGTACGATTCGCTAGCGAATTGCAGGATGAGAATTGTTGGATAGCTTGACACTAGTGTTTGTAACAACGTATTAGATTTTAGCGAGAGAAATTTATGTATTACTGAAAAATTATTACACCAGGGTTTTCGATATCACAAACTAGTCAAAACATCTACTAAACTTTATCATCGGTATAAGGAAATAATTCGTAAATATAACTCAACATACAGACATCTTATACGTTCCGGTATTTCACATCCAATCTTTTATAGTAATATTCTTTACAAAGCACAAAAATGTAATTATTCACCTCAAAAGCTTACAAAACCTTTAAACAGACTTATTAAGAAGGGACATAGCTACGATACTGTTGTCAGTTCATTAAAGATTGCATATTTTGGCTTTAATATTGATTCACTTATAGGGTCTTTGCATCGGAACTAAACACACTTATTTAAAAAAACAGTTGTTGGCATGACACGGGTTATGTTCTTCTCATATATTTTATGATAGTATGATACTAAACCCCTAACGGGAGGGATTGTGCCTGATATTCATATGATAAAGACATAATCTTTCAATCAGTTTAATTGAGGTCTGGAACTGGCATATCAGTTAACTGCTAGTAGTCTGGTCTGTTGTTATTTATGTATTATTGTCATTTTATCTATTTTCTTTTGTTTCATCTTCTGACATCGGACTCGGACTTCTCTTGAACTGAATTTTAATGTGCGTATTGTTATGCGTTTACTTTACTACATTGGCTAGAGGTATAGGGAAAGGGTTGAGATCTCATAAACATGTTTAACCCCGCCACAATTTTGCGCCTGTCCGAAGTCAGGAGACTCTGGCCTTTGTTAGTCTTGTATTATTTTAACTTTTACTTTCTTTTGTATAATTCGGAGTTTAGTATGACGTCCATTATCACTGTACTAGTATACATATTTTTAAGGGGACAGCTGAAGGACGACTACGGGTACGGGAGTTTCTCGCTACATTGAAGACCCATTGGTGGCCTTCGGCTATTGTCTGCTTTATGGTCGGGTTGATGTCGCTTTGACACATTCCCCATTTCCTTTCTCAATTTTATGTGCCACATGATTTTTGAGTTTTATGGAATCAATAAATTTCACGTAAATTTAAAATTGGTCAAAATGCCTAAAGTCCCAACAGAGGATTCAGACATGTCCTTCTTTTCCATATATATATAGTTTTGTTCATTTTGGTTAGATTTTTTCCCTTTAGATTTTCTCCTTTTCATATCTTTCCCTTTTCTCTGTTTACTTCCATGTAAAATAAATTACTTTTGTTGCAATACACATTCCTGATACAATGAGATAAGACCACATTATCTATCTTGTGGTCAGGGATTAACAGCTGGACACTGGTATCAACAGATGATTGACATATTCGCTCCTCCGAAATGCCAATATGTTTAGATTAATTGCCATGTGCTTTAATTTACATAATAGATATAGGAAGATGTGGTGTGAGTGCCAATGAGACATCTCGCCATCAAAATAACAATTTAAAAAAAGTAAACCATTATAGGTCAATGTACAGCCTTCAACACGGAACCTTGTCTCACACCGAACAACAAGCTATAAAGGGCCCCAAAATTACTAGTGTAAAACCATTCAAACGGGAAAGCCAACGGTCTAATCTATATAAAACAAGAATCTTTAAAACAGATATCCGACGTATTTAAATTTGAGTATATGTTGAAAACTATCATTTCGATAACCTTCAGAAGCACAAAGATACCATTTAAATAACGTTTTCTCTGTTTGTGTTCAGTATTCTCGGTCCTCGTATCTTTCTGTTTACATTCACCAAAACCCCGCGGAAATCTCACATGCGTAGGTGCGTTTTAAAAGTCATGTACGTTCGTACAACAAAGTTTACATTAAAAATTATATAATTGTCCCAAACAAACAGCTGTCACGGATGCAAAGAGCTATTGGAGAAACAATTATCTCAGATGGTGCCATTAAAACAAAATACATATATGGTTTGGCGATATCTGGCCACAGCTTTTATTCATAATATGATAGATTCATATAATATATAATATATATATATATATAGATAGATAGACCATAGACCATGTATATGTAGATAGATCTATGGTCGGTTACCCGAAGATAATATGGCAACCAGGTAGATAGATAGATATATATGAAGATAGATATATATGAAAATGTAAAGATGCACCGTGGGATACACTGGTGCTTTAAGTTTAGAAAACACCGTGGGATACACAAGTGTAGTCTGTATTATCCAAAAACCTAAAATTTCATAGTTAACATTAAGATTCTATGCAGCGAATTCTGCCATTTACGGGAATATATTTATGATGCACAAAGTTCAAATAAAAGTCACTTTTCTCAACAGCAAACGAGTTAACATCATCAGTCAAATCTGTATCACCACTATCACCGACACAAACCTGAAAAATAAATACAAAAGAGCAGTATCTTGTTCAATAAAAAGGAGTGGGAGGGCGGGTTTTCAAGTTTACCGCTTACAAAATTTAAACAGCTTGCTTGCTGCGATGAAATTCTAAAAAGGACTAAATGACGTCACAGAATATAACGTCACACATGTTGGGTAAATCTAAAACATGAAACACAATCCGTGAGTGGCCCCGGCGATAACTGAATTTAAGTCTATTAACTTAAATTCCATTATCTCAGATGGTGCCATTAAAACAAAATACATATATGGTTTGGCGATATCTGGCCACAGCTTTTATTCATAATATGATAGATTCATATAATATATAATATATATATAGAGATAGATAGACCATAGACCATGTATATGTAGATAGATCTATGGTCGGTTACCCGACGATAATATGGCAACCAGGTAGATAGATAGATATATATGAAGATAGATATATATGAAAATGTAAAGATGCACCGTGGGATACACTGGTGCTTTAAATTTAGAAAACACAGTGGGATACACAAGTGTAGTCTGTATTATCCAAAAACCTAAAATTTCATAGTTAACATTAAGATTCTATGCAGCGAATTCTGCCACATTGACGGAGGAAAACAGAGACTCTGTCAACCGCCATAAAAAGGGCGGTTCGCTGCAAAGCTGTGAACCAGATATGAGATAACTACAGATAGGTAGATAGATAGATATTTTTATTTAACGTACAACTTGGTACATATATATATTAAATAATCTAGATAGATAGATAGATATTATTTAACGTACAACTTCGTACATATATATATTAAATAATCGGTAGATAGATAGCTATTTTATTTAACGCACAACTTGGTCTATATATATGATAAATGTCGAGATAGATAAATAGATATTTTTATTTAAAGTACAACTGGTACATAATATATGTTAAATAATCTAGATGAAGTTTTGTGAACAACTGTTCAAAACATATTTACCTACACAGATAAAAATACTTACCAAAACTACAGCAAACCACAAGATAGTTGATTGTATTTGTATATCATAAAATATAGTATATTATAGTATATCAACAAATAATATAAAGATGTTAAGAATTCATTTCATAAGCAGGTTAAGGGTGACAAGTGAAAAACATCTAGTTGAAAAAGTTCTGGTCTGATCGAAAATCATAATATTTTATGTAGCAACCCGACAGCTTATTATAACGGCAATAAATAGTTGTAAATTCTATAGCAGCACCAGTCCATGTTTGCATTGGTCTAAATTGAAACAATCCTTACTTAAGAATGATGAATCTCACACTCCATCTGATCATGTTCTTCATCTCATTGGCAAAGACCCACTTTTGAACTACCTGTGTCAATCCACTACAAGTTTATTAAAAATATGTTGGATCCTTATAGTTTCATTATATATTCTGAGTTAACTTTTTAACATGCGACAAATATGCCACCACAAAAATGCATTTCTGTGGCTAGACCTAAGTCAAACCCATCTGGAGGATGTCAGTCTGCTACAAAAACATACTTACTATTGAGGATTCTACTATTCAAACATCAAACATTAAAAATCTCCTACAATTGTGTCCGACAAATAGCTAAATGGAAGTATAGCTACATAGTAATAAGAATACAATTTAAAGCATAATAAATCAAGAAAAATAATAATTCTTCTGTAAAACCCTGTATTAAGTGTCAGTATTGGATCTCCAACCCATTTAATAATCCTCCAAAATCAATGAAAGGACAGCTTCAAATACACTGAATTCATACCAACACAAGATAAGAAAATATTGCTAAACTACAGCATGACTCTGGCCTGGAGTGTTTAATACCTTCTTAAAAACTCAAACCTCAATTTTGACACACATTAAATTACTAAAAAAAAAAAAAATATCCAATCCTAGTAAATTAGTAATGTCACAATTTTTGTTGAGAGAGATACAAAATGTACAAGTAAGCAATACCTTAACAATTCATAAAGAGATAGGAAATGTATTCAATAAATCAACTAGAGAACCGAACTCATGAAAAAAAGAAAGACTGTCCTCTCTGATACATGGTATGTACGGGTGGTGTGGAACTTACAAATAAACGGTTACTAAAGGTCTGAAAAACTGTAAAAATTTCCTTGGGGTAATAGCAGGATAAACATCTGCAGTTGGGGCCAAGCATCTGAAGCAATCCCTCTAAAAACCAGAAATGGCTTCATCCATAATGGCTTTTTTTTTTTTTTTTTTTTTTTTTTATTACTTTTTTCAGATATTCGCATGGCGAGGGGTTAAACAAGTTTTTCAAAATCTCAACTAAATGAAGAAGAAGCAACGCACAACAATACGCACAGTAAAAATCATAAAGAGTCCAATATCAGAATAAGTAACAAATTAAACAAAACAAAAATTGAAAATGACGATATTACAAAAATCAACAAGGGACTACGAACAGTTACTAACATGCCAGCTCCAGACCTCAATTAAACTGTTCGAAAAACTATGTCTTGAATATACGAAAATCTAGCACCAACCCGTCATGGGGGTTTAATATCATATCACCATAAAATATATTAGAGAAACATAACTCTTATCATACCTGCAACTGGTTTAAAAATAAAGGAGTTTTAGTCTGATGCATAGATGTGCAAGTGAATCAATATTGAAGCCAAAATAAGCCATATATATGCAGGTAACAGTATTTCTACTTTATATAAGTTTGCTTTTATGTTTTGTTAGTTTTTGAGGTAAAAGCTGATATTTGTCTGTTGTAAAGTGTATTACCATAAAAGATTGGATGGTCAATACCTGAATGTGTAAGATAACTATGTAGGAGTGAAATTCTTATAATGTAAACGCCCATAAATACAAAGCAAGAAAAACTAGATCAACTCAGGCAAACGCAAATTAAAAGAATGACTATGAGAACCCTATACTAGAGTCTAAATCCATGTAAGCAGAAACAAACATTTAGTATAACAGCAGCAACCACTCTCTCTCTCTCTCATCTTGGGTTTGAACCAGGTTGCCCAAATGAAACCTTATTTCCATTAAAGGACAAGGTGATTTGAACTTGGATATCACAAGAAGGCCTATATTAATCAAAGTAAACCTGGTTAAAGTTACCTGTTAGGACATCCAAAAGTTATAAAGGATGACCTGTGTTACACAAAAAACAAAACACAAACAAGTGCTTAACAACATCTAGATACCCTCATAATTAAAAGCATAACATTTCAAATAGTCCCAGCATTCATGCTAACTGTTACTGAAATTCAACCGGTACTATAATTTCATAATAAATAACAACCATAATTTGGAATCAACTGTTGCCAAGCAACCAGTAGGGCCAATGATTTATGCAAATGAAAAGTTCCTGGTAATGCACCAGCCTAAAATAACAAACGGCACCTAAACATACAGTGTACGATACTCATAAATTGGGCAACTTCTAGAATTCCCAGGATGAAGATTGCAATACATTCTAGACTAGTATATATATAAATTAAAGCTGTTTTCGACACCTAAATACTAAAGATTTTTAACGGTGGAGCAGACTGCAAGACAAGCTGTAAATAATTACTTAGTTTGTACTAGATTTGCTAATATTACATGTACATATCCGTTTAACTGCTACTGACAAATTTAAATTACACAAAACTTGAAATAGTCTCATTTAAAAGTTGATTACAAGATAAAACCATTGGACCCCCTTTTTCCCTTAATATATATATATATAAAAAAAATTTAATAATAATGAAAATTTCCCACACCCTGAGACTGGTTGGTAGGGTTTGTGGCAAACAGCAATAAGAAGTCTGTCCTAAATTAGTGATCAATAAATATACACTTCTATAAACTTTTGTCCTTTAAATTGTGGTACTTTATTGCAAAATCTGTATTCATGCAGTACATGCATATCTGATTTTTTTTTTAATCAGGTTATTAAACAAGATAAATATTATAATGTTATATAAATCGATAGCGTCCTCCTTTCAAAATGTGATAAATACCAAACAACATTTAAAAGTTTCAATGTAATATATTATATAACAATTATATAGAATGTAACCTCATATTTACGAAAGTTTTTTTTATTTCAAACACATGATGCGGCATCCCATCATTGTAAGGCCATATAAATTTGTAAAAGTAACACATTCAGCAATTTTAAGTTTAGAAACTGAGATATAAACGTTACACAAATCTTTTCAATCTAACCCATAAGATTAGAAAAAGTTGTCTTAATCTATATAAATATGTTTGTTATATGTTGTAATCACATGTACATTTTGTACATGAAGGGGTTTAACTTAAAAGTATTATACCGCTTTTAACTAGTAAATCTGACGATTACCTGAAAAATTCTCAACTGGATCATACCAATGCAAAGCTCTAGGGGTTGGCATAAATAACATCTGATGATGATTCAATGTACAAATGTATGTGACCAAAGGAGTTGAGTTAGTTACGTGATGAGTCGTGAATCCAGTCCAGTCTGGTAACCCATCTTAAAAACTGGTGTGTCCTTGTTGTCCAAGTCTCTGGTCCAACTGTTACAACCCTTGGCCGTGTTCTGTGGCCGAGCAAGGTCTCTAACTGATCTACCAATCAGTGTGCTACAACTCAACAAAAAGTAAATATAAGTTCCACCATGCTATATAGCATTGACATAACAAAACCAAATGACTGTACAAAGAAACAATAACAATTAAAAATTACGTATACTCATACATGTAGTTGTGTCGATAATAGTTACAATAATTTAAAAAAATTAATTCAAAATTAGTATATAAACAGATTTATATATTTATTAAACTTAAATCCATTCTCAGTTGATAGTAACATAGTGTAATATTAGTATATAATTGAGTTATTACAACAATAATTCAAGCTGTGGCCTGTTTACATATGGCTAAATTCTTGATTTGACTGAACTATTCATACCATATCGACCTAGTCTAGGCTAGAGAGTAGTAGCAACTAAAAAATGTATACATGTCACTGTGATGAACGACTCTTGACAATTTTAAGTACACAAATGTGTAGGTACACGCAAAATTTATAGCCGGATATATACAGATAATGATAATATGGGGACGAAGTCCCCAATAACAGTAGAAAATTCAATAAAAAAAAAAATTCGGGAAAATTTCCCGAATTTTTCATTGTACTAATGAACTCAAAATCGTTCAATTTTTTTTATGTCATGTTTTGAAATCCCGGACCTGCGCAGAAATGTACAATATACTTCCTTTTTCCGGTCTCGTTTGTATGAAACTTTGAGTAAAATATATATTTATCAGTCTAGTATAAAATAGGAAGAAACGCGCAATACCAATTTCATTTTTAATAATTCCTTGATATGAAAAAACGTTACCTAATGATAGCGTTTCTTTGTTTACATTGCATATGACGTCATAATTTAAATAACGTCACAACTAAAATCCCTAACAACAGAACCAAACTCGGAAACGTTACGGTATTTCCGTTTCTTTTTTTTTTTGACAAATAATTAAGTTACAAAAAAATAATTCATACAGACTTCGTCCCCATTTACAGGTAATGCCTGCCTCATATTATTTGCTTAAATCCACCAGCAAGCTAACATTTAGCAATGATTTCTTTGGCTACTGCTTCTTAACTCCGGGTATGGTCTCTGTTCAAGATTTTCAAGATTTTTGTTTATTTGTATTGAACTTCCGGTTACGAACCTGGGTCCTTCGCCCCAAAGAGTACGTCCCTTTTACGTTCATATCCTTTCATGGAATATTTGCTGTATATGTGCTATGAAAGATCTAGATACACAATTACCGATGTATACTCTCTTAAGGAAAATTTACTTTTAATTCGGAAGTTTTCAGGAGTTCATTAAATAACACCTGCCCCACAACACATAATCATTAAAGACACGTTACTAACCTGCATGATCTGTTACAGCGCAAAATACTATTTGTTAGGCTTACCCATAGGCACTAGACGATCTGTCAATACTCAATTTCAATAGTATAAGATATGGGGAAAAAGTAATATATAAAAAAATTAAAATAAAAACAAATTAAACTCGTCGTGCATCTAATTTTATGTAGAAATATACCAATGACGCATGGTAAACATGATTATAATCTGCAAATCTTAGGACAATATTGCATCTAATTACTCACACTTGTAAAAATTAAATAATTATAAAAATGAAAACGAATAATCCATTCATGGGACCAATTTCTCATTCAGTCTTTGCATGTGCTCTCCACGTGGCGATGCAATATGGTTAAAAAATGACGATCGATAAAACGAATTCTTTCTAAGATTACGTCTGATAAACATTAGAAGCATGAGTCAAGTTATAACCATACAAATTCTTACACTAGTTTACTTTACCATTTCAATTTTCAAGTTTACCGCTTACAAAATTTAAACAGTTTGCTTGCTGCGATGAAATTCTAAAAAGAACTAAATGACGTCACAGAATATAACGTCACACATGTTGGGTAAATCTAAAACATGAAACACAATCCGTGAGTGGCCCCGGCGATAACTGAATTTAAGTCTATTAACTTAAATTCCATTATTTTAATAAAAATATCAATCTTTGTAAGATTGTTCAAATATTTATAGTTTTTCACTTGCTTTCCATCACGATATAATTAACGAGACGTTTTTTCAAACACAACCAAATCACCCACCATGACAGCATTTTGTCCAATCACAGAAAGGATTTTCGAGCATGCGTATTCTGTTGCCAGAGTTAAGCGTCTTTAAGTTCAAAGGGCACAAACCGAAACTATACCGACTACGTCGGAAAAACGAGAAACGAGAAACACGTATAAATGACATAAACAAACGACACCTACTGTACATCAGATTCCTGACTTAGGACAGGTACAAACACTTGCAGCGGGATTAAACGTTTATCATAAGTTCATTATCAAATTACTCCGTGTTGTGATGTGATAATGACTTTGGGATTTTTTTAAATTGTGCAGAATAATATTAACTTCAAAATTATGTGATAAAAAAAATCTTAAAAAAAATCACTGTTAGACTGTAGTGCTACCCTACTGGAATATTTTGTTATGAATATTGACTCACTCATAGGGTTTTTGCAGCGGAAATAAACACATTTATTTTAAAACCTGTTGTTGGCATGATACTGGTTATGTTCTTCTCTTATATGTAATGTAGGGATTGTACTTGATTTTCATATGATGAAGACATAACTTTCCAATCAGTTTAAATGAAGTCTGGAGCTGGCATGTCAGTAAGTACTAGTAGTCCTTTGTTAAGTTATGTATCATTGTAATTTTGCTTTTTTCTTTTGTTATCATTTCTGACATCGGACTTAGACTTTATTTAAACTGGGTTTTACTGTGTGTATATTTTATGTTTGGTTATTCTACATTGGCAAGCGGTATTAACATGCAATGTGTTTTCATCTGGTCGGGCGGAGCATCAGTTTCAATTTGTATATGGACAGTCTATTCGAAGATGTGTGTGTTAAGGACGATTGCCGTTATGCTTATTTTTTTAGTTAAACATGTTAGCAGGCGCCCAACCGTTCCCTTACCTATAGCTATAATAAATCATAAAAATCAATTGAAAAAGGCTTAACTGATCAGATGGATACAAATAGAAATACATTTAACGAAAGCATAGAGTGAACGTGGACGAGGAATTTGTAAATCCCAACAACAAAAAGACACTAAGTACATATCTGAGAGTACTCGCAGTTACTGACAACAAGTTAAAAGCCCAAAAATACACATCCAACATTCGAATGAAGAGTCAGAGAAAACCATGACCTTGTGCAATGCCAATATAAAGGTATCAACAGATGGTAGAGCCATGAATAGATATATGTACATAACAATAGTGGTTTAGTGCGTTGTGCATAGTGCATGAAGATTTGGTACCACGATATCTCAGTAGCTTGAGTTCGAATCCCGGCGAGGGAAGAACAAAACATTTGCGAAATTCAAAGCAAATTTACAGATCAAACATTGTTGGGCTGTCTGACATTATAATTTACAAGTAATACAAAGATTTCATTCATTCAAATCCAAAACGTCACAACATACAAGGGCATAGCGATCGAGTTGTGATATATAAACACCGTAAGAAAGTGTCAAAGAAACATCATCATAAAAAAAAAAAAAATGTTTTTGCTTATGTGGTTTGTCTGTTTGCGTTTTTGTATTTCTTTGTTGACATATTTGTTTGTTTTATAGTAATTAACATTGTAACAAAATAGTAACTGATGTACCACTATTTTTGACAATTTTATCTTTTATGTCTGTTTGTTTTGTTCACACATCGTTGTCAATATAATTGAATTTTATGCAACTCTCATATAAGTGGTAAAGCTAGCTATAACACCAGGTTTAAACCCCCATTTTATTACATAAGAAAATGTCTGTACCAAGTCAAAATTTTGACACTTGTTATCCATTCATTTGTTGCTATGAGCTTTTGATTTTGCCCTTTGATAAGGGACTTTTCATTTACAATTTTCATCGGAGTTCGGTATTTTTGTTTTCCTACTTTTTAGTTGTATAATATTGCTTTCCTGTTTTAAAAAGACAAAAAACCGTACGGTGACATATAGTTGTTAATCACGGTGTCTTTTGGTGTCTTGTGGAGAGCTCTGTCATTGACAATCATACATTGTACCTCACCTTCTTATTTTGATATGTTAAATTTATTTATATTTTTTCTAGTCTCGAAGTGGTTGACGTTTAGAATGGGCAGTTGTGACAACGTTGTTTGGGAGGACTACATGACGTGCCTTAAAGTCCACAAAATAGCGTTGAATTGATGTAATTTTGCGAGGTTGTCACAAAGTGGTGGCTACATTGAAGAGGGGAGGCAAGGGGGTTCCAATAACAGAAAAACAGTAAATTGATTCGGCTTATAACAGATAACAAGGAATTGAAAAGGGTCAATAACAGATAACAGTAAATGAAATCTTAAAATCAGTCCGGCTCAGGACCAATACAGTAGATCTAATTATATAACTGGTTGCATGGATCTAGCTAGGCCTTAACTAAAGAGACACACATATATTCACTTATTTACAGGATATTTTGTCGAGAAATTAAATTGTAGCTTTTAAAGACACATTATTATTTGCAGCGACAGTTCTGAGCTTCCCTTTTCACTATGTGAACCAGTTGAAAAGCTTTTAGAAATGATAGTCAGGGTTCTTTGTCATGTAAATACATATGAGGAGGAGTAGCACTTCTAAATGTGAATGCTAAAATCAAACGATGTTGTGTAATTCCCACAGGCAATATTTCACTCACATGCTCAAACAAGTGATACAAATATACTATTTTTGTATTTTGTAAACAAGTATAAAAGGAGGTGTGGTATAATTACCAATGAAACAACTCTCCAACAGAGACAAAAAGACACAGAAATTAACAACTATAGCTCATCAAACCGCATTCGACTATGAGCAAGATTTTAACGAGAGAAATTTATGTATTACTGAAAATAATTACACCAGGGTTTTCGATATCACAAACTAGTCAAAACATTTACTAAATTTTATCATCAGTATAAGGACATCATTCGTAAATATAACTCAACATGCAGACTTCTTATACGTTCAGGTATTTCACATCCAATATTTTATGGAAATATTCTTTATAAAGCACAAACATGTCAGTATTCACCTCAGAAGCTACAAAACCTTTAAATAGACTTATTAAGAAGGGATATAGTTACGATACTGTTGTCAGGTCATTAAAGATTGCATATTTTGGCTTTAATGTTGATTCACTTATGGGGTCTTTGCAACGGAACTAAACACATTTATTTAAAAACCAGTTGTTGGCATGACACGGGTTATGTTCTTCTCATATATGTTATGATGATATGATACTAAACCCCTAAAGGGGAGGATTGTGCCTGATATTCATATAATGAAGACACAATTTTTCAATCAGTTTAATTGAAGTTTGGAGCTGGCATGTCAGTTAACTGCTAGTAGTCTGATGTTATTTATGTATTATTGTCATTTTGTTTATTTTCTTTGGTTAAATATTCTGACACCAGACTCGGACATCTCTTGAACTGAATTTTAATATGCGTTTACTTTTTTGCATTGGCTAGAGGTATTAGGGGGGGGGGGTTGAGATCTCACAAACATGTTTAACCCCGCCGCATTTTTGCGCCTGTCTCAAGTCAGGAGCCTCTGGCCTTTGTTAGTCTTGTATTATTTTAACTTTTACTTTCTTGTGTACAATTTTGAATTTAGTATGGCGTCCATTATCATTGAACTATTATATATTTGTTATGGGGCCAGCTGAAGGCCGCCTCCGGGTGCGGGAATTTCTCGTTACATTGAAGACCTGTTGGTGACCTTCCGCTGTTGGCTGCCCTGTGGTCGGGTTGTTGTCTCTTTGGCACATTCCCAATTTCCATTCTCAATTTTATCAATACCGCATAGTCAGATATAAAAGGCCTTGAAATAACAAACGAAAAACGAAAAACAATTCAAACGAAAAATTTAACAGCCTAATTTATATACAAAATAATGTAAAACAATTGGAAAACAACCAAATTACAGGATCCTGACTTGGGACAGGCACATACATTATATGGCGGGGTTTAGCATGTTGGTTAGTGCCAAACCCTTCCTTAACCTTGGACAGTGGTGTAACAGTACAACATAACGTTTATTATTTGGTGATTTAATTAAAATTATATACGGTGTATCAATCCATATGATAAGTTATTGTAAAAGTTATAAGTAAATTTTAGTCAAATTTTATACACATTGTTATTTTTATAAATCATGATTTGTACAAAAAATGTGTACAAAGTCAAAATACAAATTAAATTTGTAGGAAAAATGTGTAAAAGTAAAAAAACAAACTATAATTTGCACAAAAATGTGTACAAAGTCAAAATACAAACTATAATTTGTACCTTTTTTTTGTACAAATTATACATCTAAAACATGTTCACAGACAATGGAATTTATTACAAAAAATAACAAAGAATTAAATTACCCCATAACAGCATTACAGTCAAATCTCTTGCCCCCCTCACTGAATTGTTTGTCGGGTTAGTGCACAAATACTGGTGTTATCTGGCCCCTTTACGAAATCAGAAAAAAAAACATAACTGGTTGTGTTTATTATCGATGCTTTCCTGTTTAAAAGAGACATGTTAATTTTCATAGTTTTTCTAGTTGACGTTTTGAAAGTAAAGTTGTGACAACGTTGTTTAGATCGACGACAGGACGTTGTATTTATGTAATTTTGCCATGTTGTCACAACGGTAAACTACGGGACGCCGAATGGGACTCTTGTGGTTTTGTACTCGAAAATCAATTTTGTACGGACAAAAGTGAGTTTTGTTCAACAAAAATGAATTCAGTTTAACCAAATTTGTAGTATACTACAAATTTAAATTTTGTCATACAAAATTATCTTTCAGTGGACAAAAGTTACTTTTGTCACGACAAAACAAAAGTCATTTTTTGTATCACAGACTTGACTTCTGTTACCTCATTTGAAAATTGGGAGACAAAAGTCAATTTTGTATGCAAATTAGTTAAGTATGAATTCTGTGAACTAATTTGCATACAAAATCGACTTTTGTGACACAAAATTGACTTTTGTGAGACAAAATTGAAAATAAATGAATTTTGTCTCACAAAAGTCAATTTTGAAAATTGAATTTTGTCTCACAAAATCAAATGTTGTCTCACAAAAGTCAATTTTGTCTTCCCATTTCATCACAAAATAGACTTTTGTGAGTCAAAATTGAATTTTGTCTCACAAAAGTCAATTTTCCATGTCAGGTAACAAAAGTCTATTTTGTATGCAAATAAGTTTATATTTGCATACCTTTTTGACAAAATTGACTCTTGTCATGACAAAAATGAATTTCATCTACAAAAATGAATTTTGTCATCACAAAATTGAAGTTCTAATAAAACAAGTCTGTATCACATAGTTTTGTAAGACAAAATGATTTTGTGATGACAGAATTGAATTTGTACAAAACCACAAGAGTCCCATTCGGTGCCCCGTATAAACTACTAAATCATGATGTTTTTAAATAATTGATGCAAGCTTTAATTTATTTTAGTTTTAACATGGATAGGCATTATAATCGTGATTATTTTTGCCCGAGCGATAGTGAGGGCTAAAATAACACAAATATAATGCCTACCCATGATAAAACTACAATAAAGTAGTAGCTTGCATTAGTTATTTCGATTCTGAAGAGAACAATTAAGGTAATTTCTATGTCCGATAAGTATAAGTGTAAAAGCGTTTGTGTAGGCTCTTACATGAACCTCCCTTTTTTTGTTTGTAAAGAAGCAAACGGCTGGCACTATGATTTTTCAAAGGGAGGAGTTTGAACAGCCAGCATGAACAGTTGTCATATCTAGGCCAAATACCGTATAGTGGGATATTTTCGCTTATTTTCGCGGAAATAACAAAATCGACAAAATAAATTCCGCCAATTTCAAAGTGTATATGCAAACGTATTTATAAAAGTTTCGAATCCGCTAAAATAAAAATAGCCAAAATATTACGTATACCTTATTCAATGAAAATCGCGAAAATTTACACTCGCGAAAATAACCCGCTATACGGTATATCCATTTCGGAATGCAACACATTACAGTCATGATAAATAAATTAGTAACATCACGTGCACATTTTAAGAGTTTGAAAGTGTTTTAAAGTTAAGGAAATATATTAAGTGCATGATAATTTGATAAAATTCATTATTATGAAGAAATCAATATACGCATGTGCAAACAAATTGTTTTGGATTTAGAGCATGGGTTTGTTCACAAAGCGAAAGAAGCACGTCATATTAGAATTACTTTTAATTGTTTTTCGTGTAAGTGTGCAAATACTGGTGTAAAACAGTTCTACTACAAGTTCAGAAACCTCATCAATGGTTATGTTTAAGTTGTACAATGTTCATTGGAGTCTATAAAATAACGTTGTATTGATTTAATTTTGCAATGATGTCACAATAGCAATAACTGCACCATGTTGTTACAAAGTGGTGACTACTTTGAATTGTTGTCGGGAAAATGTTAGTGCACAAATACTGGTGTTATCCGGCCCCTCTACGAAATCACTTGTGAATAGAAAATTGTCAACTGTGTATTAAAGACCTCTTACAAGATTACACTTGTGTTTAGTGGTTCAATGGGCTGCTGTCATTTTCATATATGATATAATGTTATTCATTTTATTCATGTGTTTGTGATCAGTTTTAAGAACGACTTAAAGTCCATCGTCTTATTAATGTAAATAAACGAATTTGACCCAGTGTATTAACCAAAGCGCTTAAAGATTATCATCGTCGGATGTAACTGCTTGAATGTGTATTATTACGGGATGTCATTTTATAAATCCTTACTTAGTACTCTTAACGAACTACGTTGAAATGTAATTTAAGTACCATCTGGAGAAAAGTAACGTGTGAGTTTTAAAGTATGTACACGTCACCTCACCACCTATGTTTTAACCTGATTCTGAAGTAAATAGTAGACCAGCGTATACTGAAATAGATATAATGGATAATTTGGGTATGGACGAACATCTGATTGAAAGTCAGAAACGCACATTCTGGGTTCGTAATAGAACATTGATATACACTGCTGGTGGTTTGATTGTTGGATGTTTTGTAACTGTTGGAATAAGTTATCTTTTCTTTTCTCTGGGAAAGAACAATGCACAAGGAAATGTACAGACAAATGGTGAGAAATTTTTCATATTTCTATCTACTCTATTTATAAAATTCTACTAAAAGCAACGCTTTTGTTATTGATTCCATGGTTCAATTTTTGCCGTTTTTCTTGACATGAATTATAAGTTTTCTTAACTTATTCACAACTAGTTAAATCGTTATGCAAGAGAATACGTAAAAAATAAAGCAGAATTTAATTATAATACGGAAGAATTTAATGTGTTCAGCCACTTGTTGATCCATATATGTAAACAAAAGTTACATGATCGATATAAGTATACCCGAGGGTCGATAGAGATAGAATGATGTTATCGAATATCCAGACAGCTGAAGTACAGTTATTTCAAGATATCAATTAGTTCAGCATGATGGAGATTTCGTTTGTTTGGCTTTGAAGCTCAGATTTATATGTAAGCCGGGTTGGAAGATATTATCTTAAAAATGAACTGTTGTGAAATAAATCCAGAGAAATTTAGAAAACTTTTTTTTATTGTTCTCCCGTATTGTTTAATTTTAAAATATGTGTCATTAGCTTTCATTGGTCAAGAAAATATGACTATTTACGACTTGTAATATATTAACGTTTCATTTTTATCTGCAGTTGGATCAATGAATGCAGCGCAGCGTCAACAAAGTGAAACAAATGATGGAAATACAACGATAAGTAAAGGTGATGAAGTTAAAATACAAAACAAAATTGTATACTAATTATATATTTAACAATTTTATTAATTGTTATTGAACAGCTAGTTTAAATTTGTATTGCCACAGTGTTCGTGGCAATACAAGTCTAAACAAACAATAAAAAACAAAATAAACAATAAAATAATATACGAAAGTTAATTCAATGGACACAAAACCATAAGTGATAAATTTATGATAGTACAATATTCAATATCCATGTTACAATACGACCTCTGTCCTCAATTCTAATGACCTTTTAATAAAGAAGCCAATAATTCTAACATGTCCAAAGGAAGTGGGGCTTGATATATAAAATAATTTTTGATCATCAGGAAAATGAATAAAACGTGTAGCATCTAATTGCATATCATTATATAAATTTTGTCTGATATTTTCGTTTATCTTGCAATAAAAAATGAAATGAAATTCATCTTCGATGACTTTTCATGTTTTACCCAGTCTTTGTTCTCGAGGAATTTTATTATAACGACCATTTTCTATTTCAAGTCATGCATGGTCACTTACACGAAGTTTAGTAATTGATAAGAATATGTCAAGATACACATGTTCTGTAAATGGCACAAATATTTATGACACAATAGTATATTTTGTTATAAACTTGACACTACGCATTTGATATAGTTATCTTAGCTTGATGGTCTCGTGGTACCTATATCTATAAATAACTATCAGATCTAAGTTTGATGGTCTTTCGGTTTCTAGCCCGTCTTCAGTGTGGGAGTTTTGATCACTGACTTCTGACTTATTGCCGTTAAATGGCGAATTTTACAATTTGTTTTTATTTTTTTACCTCTCATTTTGAAAATTATAATATATAGAGGAAAACTGATATAGCATTAAATGATCAGCAAGCTCCGGTCGACTTAGAAATCCCAGACGACTTCTTATTGGAGTTACTCATATTGCCCCACAATGACGATTTTTATCACTTTTGAGTTTTTGTCGTAATCTAAGTTTTAGTGGATAAATGATTCAAATCGTCTTATGATCTCATTTTGGAATATTTAACCCTGAATGTTAAATGATTAATTTGTTTTACCCTTTTTTGTGTTTTGGGCAAAACTATAGAAGATAAAGAGAAATGTAAACAGAAAAGATTATCAGCAATACACGATCATGTAATTTATTCCAGTCCACAATGTTGTCCAGAACGTGTTCATTTTTGAAGATGTACATATACATAGGCCTAGGTGAGCTTTCAGAAATTTTGGAATCGACAGTATTACTGATGAACATGAAAAAAATCGGACGCACGAAATGATGAAAGTGTGGTTTCTTTTTATGACCACGAAATGACGAAAGAGTGGTTTCCTTTTATGACCAGTAGCACAAAAGGACACGAAAAAGGGAAATTTTTGGCGCTTCACTATCGCTCGGGGAAAAATAATCACGAATATAATAATGCCTACCCATGTTAAAACTACAATAAAGTATAGCTTGCATCAATTATTTCTTAAGCATTCACGGTACAAATTTTACTGCAACAGAAGCACATTTCAACAATTAATATCTCTTCAGTTATGCACGAGGAAATTATATTTCAAATTCCAATACATTATACAAACATGGAAGAGCTTATAAAATAAAAATAAGGACCAAAGGTAAAGCCAATAAGACAACGAACCAGAGCTATGTATGAGGAAGATTGATTACTTTAGTTCGAAAGAAATATAATTCTCCTAGGCCAGGGACTGATATATTGATTGTGAACATATGAAAATATAACCAAAAAAGTATATCAATAGACGCATTAGTTACACCAAGGGATTGTTGACAATTGGGATCTGGTAGTCTACAAAAATGTACCTGGTCAGCAAATAAAAATAAATGGAAATACGTAGGTATTCAACACCTTAACATTTCATGCAGATTCATTCTTAAGAAACTAGCTTATATTTTATTTTTCAGATAATTATATTCTATACTCAAAAGAAGATCATGCTGAACTTATTGCTTTGCTCCACAAATTCAAAAATGAGAGCGAAAAAGGTAAACACGTATGAACATTGACAATAGAAAAGACTTTCCACCAGACACACAATCACATAGAAGTAAGCAGTTATTCGAAATGAATAAAACCCATGCCGCATCACAAGCTATGAAAGTCATCGACATGACAAAAAGTAAAAAAGATATCTCCTCTTTATCTGCCAAATGGCAAGAATTAAAACAAAATATTTTTAACTTTTAAATAAATATCTTTCAAAAACAGTAGCATATTTTTAAAGATCGCCAACAATGGAACCAATAATGTTAGTTTCCATACATTTTGTTCCGATTGGACATAACTCTGAAAATTGTTGTTTAAGACTGCAAAGCAGTGTTTGAAGCACACAAATGACTCTTCAAGTTTCGTGCAAAATATGTCACAAGTTTATACATAGCGATTAGCAAAGTCGTCTATTCTAAAGTTGAAGGGCTTCACTAGCTAAGTGGTCTAAGTAGTTCTACGGTAACGGTTATCACTAGCCAGTCAACACTGATGTGAGTTCGAGCACCGCCCGTTCGGGTGCACTCGAATCCAATCTTAAATGATAAGAATTGTCAGTTTTACTATCGAAGGTCGGTGGTTTTCTCCGGACACTCCGGCTTCCTCCACCAGAGATGTAGGCACCAAACAAACGACACACGATCTTCGACAATTGTATGGTCTACTCAAATATATCTGGCTCTCATACTGTAAATCGTCCAGAGTGTCAAAAAAACTGTGAACAAATAAGAGAGCTATTGGTTTAATAAATAACTGATTGGTTGGCATTTTCCCTAATTTAAAGAGATGCAAGCATCATATCGATTGATTGATTAGTTAATTGGTTGTTTGTGCGATGTCTAGTGACAACTATTTAATACACATTTTTTTTACGTAGAGAAACATTTGTTTTCAGCTTTACTATCAATGAAGGATTCCAAAGAGGAAATCATCAAGCTGCTAGCAGACATAAAGAACAGAACTTCAAACAGTATGTTATACATTTGTATATACGATATATGCGTACTCTATATCTATTAATACAGATAACATTTTTAGATTTGTATTCCCTACTTGTTTGATACATGTAGTTAGGAAGGGGGAAGTTAAATGGATTTCAGTATGCAAGTCCGTCCGTTATATAATCATTATTTCCGATCTCATAAAAAAAAACATTGTCAAACCCTTCATTCTATATCACGTATGCACGACGTATATGTTGACTAGTATTTATATTTGACTTCATCTAAATAATGGCAAATGAGGATGATGTCTTATTTAACATGAGTGTACTTATTTCACTCAGAGCCTCAAACTTCATAAAACCGGACAAATAAAGAAAATTGTAAATTAACATACGGGTGATTATTATTCTTTTCCAAGATTCTTTTTATCCTGAAAAATTTAAGAGAACTTAACCCCAAGAGTGAAAAATATATTTATGTGAAATTACCTCTTTGAAGTTTCTTTTGTATTGTAAAAATAGGTTCAATATACCAATGAATATTAAAGAAGCGTACGTTTGGCGGTGTAGGATACTAGTATATAATTTGGTACCTCGTGTGACAAGTGGCAGTCTAAATTTCCCCGACCTTCTTCGCGGAAGACTTCAATTACAGGATCCCCCTTTTATATCTATTATCAATTTGTTTTCGTCTAGAACATGAATGAAATATTTTCTACTGGACGTTAGGCAACCAACAATCAAGCAATTAATCATTCATGAAATGATTCCTATTCTTATTTTATTTTAGAAAGATAAAACATTTGTTCGCCTATATTGCTAGTATCATTGACTGTCATTTTGTTTTATTTAAGGTCAGAATAAGGACAGAAAATGAAATAAAATTACTGAGCACCAATGAAGATAAAACAACATCTCAATAATAAACAGAAAAGAGTCATTTTCCTTGAGTTTTTTTAACAAATTTTTGCCTTAGCTATCCCATTAACCATACTTCTTTGTTTGTCTATCAGTTTTTTTTTTAAGCCTAATTACGTATTTGTCTTTTCTCTGAGGTCATCAAGCCTCTCCCTCCAAAAAAAAACCAAACTTAGCAGGGATAACATACTGATGGTCTCTCACAATAAGTGGTCATTTCATTTCAAACTCCCCAGAAAAATAAGAGTGAATCTCTGGTTCCGATAAGTAGATTTGAAGGACGTACGGTGACCTATAGTTGTTAATGTCTGTGTCATTTTGGTCTTTTGTGGATAGTTGTTTCATTGGCAATCATACCACATCTTCTTTATTAAATTAATCATATCTTGTTGTAAACCACAATTTCTTAAATTTTAGGAGGCTGATAATTTGAATATCTCTAAACGATTGTCATATTTTGACAGAGTAACATGTGCATTTGTCGGTACTAATAAACTATGGATTCATAGTTTATATCAATGTACCCCGTAGAAAATCACGCTTATCGGCAAATGCTTGGCCAATTTCAAGACTGAAAGAATGATTTATGAAGAATTCAATTTCAAGAATGAAAGAATGATTAATGAAGAATTCAATTTCAAGAATGTAAGAATGATTTATGAAGAATTCAATTTCAAGAATGAAAGAATGATTAATGAAGAATTCAATTTCACGAATGTAAGAATGATTAATGAAGAATTCAATTTCAAGAATGTAAGAATGATTAATGAAGAAATCAATTTCAAGAATGCAAAAATGATTTATGAAGAATTCAATTTCGAGAATGTAAGAATGATTTATGAAGAATTTAATTTCAAGAATGTAAGAATGATTTATGAAGAATTCTACGCGCGATTCTCATTTAGTTTGGTTCGGATAAATAAATGGCCACTAACTGCGATCATTGATTTTGATTTGACAATTGAAACATTCCTACAAGGGGATTGTTTTTTATTTTGAAAAGATCGAAAGATCCTTAACAGAAGGTCTTAACTTAATGGTGATTGAGTACAACTGGTGACACATAATTCCATTTTAAACATTGTAGAAAGCCTTGATTTTCATCTTTTTCTCCGATACCACTCTGCTATTCTTTTCATAAAGTTATCTTCTCTGAAGATGTCAAGTGTTTATTTGAAAGAGGCAACTCAAGCTTTTGTGAGCCTCTGACATTATCATAGTAAGACCTTTATTGGAAAAGATAAATTTAAAGACGTTGAACTGATGCATTATAATGTCCTATGTCACACTTTTAAAATTCCTTTTTATACAGATGACGTAATGAGAGATTGTGTTGACTGGCAACAGAGTGGTATGACAACAAATGGTATTTACAGTATAACACCAATAGGATTCAAACCATTTGATGTGTACTGTGATATGACAACTGATGGTGGGGGGTGGCTGGTTAGTAGTTATAAATGCATTATTAGTGTAGATGAGTATCGAATCGGATTTTAAGTCGATCTCTACAAATTTATTGCCCTTACTTCGCACATTTTTATTAATGTATTTTCTTACTCTCAGTACATTTTTGTGTTCTGAACATGTTTTAAACCAATTAAAACCCGAATTAGACCCATTTCTTCTTTGCTCTAAAGAAAGTATAGAGATATAAGAATATGTGGTATGAGTTACAATATGACATTTCTCAATCCAAATCACAATTTATAAAAGTAAATCATTATAGGTCAAAGTACGGTCTTCAACACGGAGCCTTGGCTCACACCGAGCAGCAAGCTATGAAGGATCACAAAAAATTACTAGTGCAAAACCATTCAAACGGGAACACCAACTAAATCTATATAAAGAGTTTGTTTATATTTTATTTGTCTATTGTTTTTGTTTTTGTTTTGTTTGTTCTAGTTTCAGCAGATAAAAATAAACTATTGTCGAAGATATATTTACTTTAATCATAAAACACTCATGCATGCACAAAGAGTTACTCTATACATTTCATGCATTCGAAACCACATTATTACACACAAACTGGTAAAAGTAATTTTCTTACAACCGGTCATGTGAAATCGACAGTTTTGAACATATATTGAATACAATATCATAAATTCTTATTGCTATATGACTGATGTTTTTTTTACAGTAAAATCTAATTTTTAACTACTTTGAAACTTCAAAACTTTATAATAGCTGCAGTATATCATATAAACGAGATTGCGTGTGCAATATGATATTCTGTGGGGGACAAATTATCAAATAGTACTGCAACAAATTTTTCTAAAAAAAAATCACGGTACCAAATGTTTCACACCATTGATGATTATTTGTCTAATGTAAATCTGCAATGAATCCCACGAAAAATCGTACTAGTTTAAAATACTCGTACATTTTGTAAGTCATAAACATTCCAGACTGAGTATAACGTGCTATATATAATATTGTATCACATTTTGTTGTAAATATTTTTCGTGAAAAGCCTCCCTGATACTTGAAGTAGGAACGCAATGTTCATTTCCACCAAGTTGTTCATCTCTCAGCTACTTGTGTACAAATATAGGTACCAAAATATAATTGTACTCATGTCCTTTCTAATTCGCACATAACTTGAAGGAAAGAGTATAGGGAATGCAATGTTTGGCAAGATGCGAAAACATATCATACAACAAAAACTATATGAAATATCTAATGGTAAATGGAAGAAACCCATTGCCTTTAAATAGTGTTCAATCTGTTGATACTTGCTGAAACAATTTCCTGCTTACATAGCGCATGATGCCAATAATGTCATCCTATTTTGAAAGTTAACCGACTCCTTTCAAAATAACTAAACAACTATATTATTATTATAATTGCCCGTACGTAGTTTCATTTTGTTACCCAATAAGATCAGCTTAATATATGTAAAGATGTACATAATCTAGAAGTCATTGATGCTACTGTGGACAAAGTAACTTTAAAAATTAAAAGAAATATACGGTTAACAAAAGATGGGGTTTCGTCCAAAATTAAATTATTTGCCAATGAAGTCAAATTTCAACAAGACAACAACGTATATGCGATCGACTCTACGAAACCGGCATGGCCTTCCCAATGAGTAAATCATCCATCCTTCACCGCATAGTTGGCTATGAAAAGCTCCCAAATAATCAGAGATGAAACAATTCAAACGAGAACACGTACAAAACAATTTACGAAAATCAAATTATATAAACCAACAACAAACACAGGCTCCTGTTTTTGGACAAGTCCGACATAATGTAGCAAGGTTAACCCTATTGGATATTATACAAACTATGAACAAAAAAAGAAAATAAAGCAAAGATTGAAATATAGTACTGTGGTGATGACTGAGTTTTACAACAACGGACTAATTTAGATATGGACAAACAGTTTTGCTTCTTTTTTAACAGGTCTTTCAACGAAGAATAGACGGCACGATAGATTTTTTTAAAGAGTGGGTGTCGTATGAAAACGGTTTTGGTGACATCAGTAGTGAATTCTGGCTAGGTAATCATTTTTAAACATTCGGAATTGTTTGCAGACCTTTTTTAGAATGCTACAAAGAAAACAAAACCTGTATAGTGATACTATTTTTTAATTAATTTGGTGATGTCACATTCAAGGAAAAGAGGACCGGATTTTGGTTACGAGAATTTGAACATATTGGTTGTCATCTGTGTCTTAGATATTCCACATTCGTAAAACTTTCGGAAGTTGATATCAAGTTTACAACGAGGAACTCTTTGTTCCTTACTTGATATTTGCAACACTATATTATAAATGAATATATGATAAAAAACGAAAGCTCCGGCATATCTTATCAACTGAGAGAAATGTCATCTATATGCAGGAGCTGCTGGAATGTTGCTACATATATAGGAACAAATAACAAACAATTGAAATCACATTACCTGGTTATAAGCAAATGAGAAACGCAAGTTATATGTTCAAATTAAGTTCTAAATTTATTGAGGGTACATGCTGGCATTCTACTTAAAAACTATACTATTAAATGTAATACTTATAGTCAAGTAATTACAGTGTTACAATATGTCACTGGTGCTCATTCCTATGTCACATGACAGAGTAATACTTTTTTATAAACAATATATATTCATTACTTTTAATGAGTAGATTATGATTTGTCATACAAGGCTTTTGTTACAAATCAAAGTACAGTATCGATGGGCATGATTTTTTTACTAATTGACATTCCAGGTAATAAAAAGCTACATGTTCTCACACAAGAACCTACAGAACTTCGAGTTGATGTAATGGCCTGGGACAACGAGAAAAGATATGCTAAATACTCGACGTTTAGGCTCGGTGATGCTTCATCAAAGTATACACTGTATGTAGATGGTTACAGTGGAGACGCTGGTAAGGTCAGACGGTAATATTCCGAATAATTCACAAGAAGTATCACGATTTAGGATAATTATAAATAAATATAACAGAAGTATGATATATACTTTGATGAGTCATTATCCTAAAGATATTACAAAATAAAAGACTCAGTGAGTTTTTTAAAACATCTTGATAAAATATCGAACTCAAATGTACTCGACTACAATTGCTTTTTCAGTTCATATAAAAATAAAAATATGTGCTAAGTATCCACTTTCCTCTGTATTCCAACTTTTCCTTAATACCGAATCATCGAACGTTTATTTTAAACGCAGAGGTTAACTCTTTTGACCTATCTAGTTTCCAGTCTTTCCACATCTTCACGTGTGATATAATTAATGAACATGGGTATATTACATGTACACATAGAGAAAACTTTAGGTTCCCATCACGATAATATTCTGTTTACAAGAGAAAAGTAAATTGAATGGATAATAATCCTTAATTGTGATGTAACGTTTCTTTATAGTTTAATTCAGTTAACTAAATGACTCCAGTGATTATAGTATCTGTTTCTCAGTGTTGTTCCCGACTGTTCATGCTCATTAATATACCCCCGCTTTCAAAAAGTGGGGTATACTGTTTTACCTCGGCCTGTCCCATGAATATTTTCGTCGCATCTCTCTCAGGAACTACATTACATGGATTTCTGAAATTTTGTTTCGAGGTTTATATGAGTCAGTTATACCGTGTGATGCGTTTTCAGATTCATCACTCAACAACTTCCTGTTTACCGAACATTTGTATCAATTAGCACATGATAGCCAAGTTGAAATTTTCGTCAAATTTTCCCGAGGAACTACAATACAAGGATGTCTAAAATTTGGTTTCAGGGTTTATAAAAGTCAGCTATACCATATGATACTTTTTTCAATTTCATCACTCAACAACTTCTTAATTTACCGAAATATTCCGGCGGGGTTATCATCAGTGAGCAGTAGCTTACAGTTGCGTTTGTATGGATAGCTGGTATTTTGATGGTTGATCAATCTTGACGGGAGGATATTGATTCAGTATTAACAAAATTTATAGTACAAATTTACTGCACCAGATAAGCATTTCGACAAGCAATATATCTTCAGTGATGCTCTGAGCCAAAATATTTCAAATATTTATCCTGATACACGCATTGTAAAATTGTTAAAACCAAACAGAATCAAAAGTAAAGTTCAACCCTTACAAAGAGCTTTGCATAATGGAGAAATACAATCCTTAATTTATAATGATCTGAATTTTAATGAAATGGAAATGGAAATATAAATTATAATATTATAAAAGAAAATATGGATAGTAAATAAATTTATATGTTTTCCTTGCAGGTGATGGTCTAGCTTTACACCACGAGGTGAAGTTCAGTACGCGCGACCAAGATAATGATGTACAGCGTAAAGACTGCGCCGGGTCAAATAAAGGTGCATGGTGGTACGAGAACTGTAGCCATTCCTCTCTCAATGGCCAATATATCAAAGGAACCGATGGTGTCGCGAGAAAGAACATGGGTATCAATTGGGAAAAGTTTAAAGGTGACTACTACTCCATGAAAACTGCATCAATGAAGCTTCGCCGGAAAGTGTGATCTGTGCATTCATGTTGGTTTTTATATTAAAGACAAACTTCGTGGATGCCTTGATCAAGTGTTAAAGAAAACTCAATAATGAAATTTATACTGAATATTATTTCTTAAATATTTAATACTTTTTTAACACATGCATGAAATCCATTTTCTATATAAAAAAATGCCTGTACCAAAATAAGTCAGGAATATGTCAGTTGTTATCTATTTGTTTGATGTGTTTGAGCTTTTGATTTTGCAAATTTTAATAGGGACTTTCCCATTTTGAATTTTCCTTGAAGTACAGTATTTTTGTGATTTTACTTTTTTCATAGTAAGCACTTAGAAAAATATAAAAACAACAAAGAGAAAAGTTATGACCAATCTTCCCTGTATCTTTTTTCTCGATGAGCAAAAATCTATTCGGCCTTTTCTCATATCTCTGTCCTATTGTAAATTGCGCCATACATTCAGATTTATACAAATATATGTCTAATTTTCTCAAATCTGTCCCTTTTAACGTTACAATTACCAATGTGTTTATGTCAGAATTATCAAAACGCCATAGGAGAAAGAGACACCAGTGCGAGTTTATGTTCGAATTAAATCGATATTTAAAATACCAGTAGCTTTCAGTTTCTCGCATAAATTATAAAATCGAAGCATTTTCTATCCTTAACAGTTATTTGTCAGTCAGTTCTTACCTTATTATCAAATTTCTGTATATTTTTTTTAAATCAGAAACATTTTCTTTGACTTTTTTGGGGTTCTTCAAATATTTAACAAATCATTGAATGGCAAACAGTGAAAAAAAATTGAGTACTCGTTACTGTGTGTATTTTCGTTTTTGGTTTGATGTTTCTTTAATACTCTAAAAAATAACTTTTTTCAACACATATTTACTGTAAAATAATAACTTTAATAATTTAACTGAAGAAGAAAAAAATCCATCAACGCCTCTACAAACAAATAAGTTGGGATCCTTCTTGAAAAAGTCATTAGAACTGAGGGCAGGGGACTCTTAACAGCTTGTTTGTTGTTATAAATTTTGATGCTGTTTTTATTGTGTATGTTTGATATGTATGTATATATGTTTATTGTGTTCATTGTGTTGATATATGTTCGTCACACTGTAAAGTTTATACGACAATAAAATATTTGATTGATTGATTCATTGGTTTAATAGTTCGTTATTTGTACTTATATGTTGAGCAAAGTCCATTCAAACTGTTTTTTTTTAGTTTACACTTCTGGTGAGTTGTTACAGCGGTCTCAAGTTAGGGGACAGGAGAGCGCTTTATACTCCACCGCATTATATATGTACCTGTCCAATGTCACATTTCTGAATGCCTACTTTATGTAAAGGACACGGATTTCAATAAACATACAGCCCCACTTGAGTTTCAATATGTTACAGGACAAATATCTCAGTAAACGGACACAGATGTGATGCTGATCAAAGGGCCGCAGATGTTATTATTATACTTCACGTTAAAATGCCATATTTTGATTGGCCGCAGTTGACAATGTTTTCTCGGGGTAACAATCTGCTCTATTACCCTCTCAGCTATGTGTTATTTTTATAGTGTTATTACGTCACATTACATAGATCTGAGGAAAAGACACATATTTAAAGCTAAACATGGGTTTGACTATGACATAAATGCTGCCAACTTTTTATAATTATATACATATCTAACTTGATAAAACTTTGCAAAGTGTACATGCTTAAATCAAATTTTAAATGAAAAAAAAAATGCTCTTTCTTTTTGTTCATCCTTCTCAAATTTCATGTTGATTCCTGCAGATGTGCTTTGTGTCTCAACATTTCGAAAAACAAACAGATAATTCCTATAATGTTGTATAACCTTTTTTTTAAATCCCGAGTTATGTTAATCTATATTTATCCTTCCACTTGTACATGACATGTTGTGATCTTACCTGCTATAAAATCAACAAAAGACATTTGATAGGTCAAATACGTTTATAGTCTTTTAAATGTCGAATTGCATGATTTTATAAAGACAAAAATACTTCCTAGGAAGAAGCGTATTTGGCACAGCTCACCTATTGGTGTATTTATAGTTTAATCATAATTTGTAAAGCCTAAGTGTCAAGCACATCTATGTTCTCATGGGAAAAAGACTTGATTGTTTAAAAAGTGAAAAAAAAGTAAATAAATTTCTATGCGTCCGACGCGTTTTTCAAAATTAACTTAGTTTAGTTTAAACTTATTTTATTTGCTTAAATGTGCAAAAGGGATGAGACACAAGTTAATCAAACTTATATAGTCTTCTCCCACTTTTTACTTAGTACCTTCACCAGGAACGTGAAACAACTTCCAAGTGCTCCATGAAACCTCTTTCTAAATTATTAACATACATTTGATCAGCAATCAAAGACGGGCTTCAAAGTTATTGTGAAAATGTCTATTCTAGAGGTGGCGTGAATCAGATGTGGATACTTAAAAATTCCAAAGATCTTTTAGAGTTAACTCTCTTTCATCTTGTAATAGTATTAAAACATTTGACTTTTCTACACTTTACACAAGTATTCCACATTCCAAACTAAAAGACAAATTGAAAGAGTTTGTATTGCTTTGTTTCATTGAAACGAATGGCCAACGTAGATACAAGTATCTTGTCTTAGGGAGGGATAAATCCTACTTTGTAAAGGATCACTCTGATTCGAACAAAAAATTCTCTGAAACTGATATTGTCAAGATGCTTGATTTCTTGATTAACAACATTCAATGGGAACAAACTGTGCCCCTCTACTTGCCGACTTGTTTCTTTATTATTATGAGGCTGACTTCATGCATGAACTTCTTAGGAAGAAAGATAAGAAGTTAGCAATATCCTTTAACTCTACTTTTCGCTATATATATAGATGATGTTCTTTCACTAAATAATTCAAAATTTGGTGACTATGTGGAACGCATCTATCCAATCGAACTAGAGATAAAGGATACTACAGATGCAGTTAAGTCGACCTCATATCTTGACCTTCCTATTGATGGATCGAAACAAGTGCCTGTGCACATCTCTCTTAAGCATATTATTTAGGGAAAGAAAGACAATTATTCTATACACATTAGCCGTTTTAGCAATACAAAACTGTTGGAAATGTAGGTTATACGTTAATAAGACAGCAACCAAATGACAAAGACAAACTAAGCACATCCAGAAGGCAACATAGTATAGTATAGTTTTCAACAATATAGATAGATGTCTACGTTCCAGACCATATGAGTATTTGTACCGTACGCGTACTTTAAAAAAAAAAACGCTGCATACGTCGGACTGTTCGCGTACGGTCTGTCAGATTTTAAGAAGTTGGTCAAGTTTTAATACAAATAAATAGATTACAGATCAACATGACATAAATCTCGAATTGATATAAAAAGTTCAATTGTAATTGGAATAAAAACTTATTGTTTTGACTATTTTAATAGGTCGCGTTAATTTAATCTGGTAAGCTCCTGTATTTAGCATGAAATTCAATATTGCTCACTGAATTGAAGCCGACAAAATGTGGGTGAAAAGTTTTTAGAAAATTTAGGATTTTTTTCTAGAAAAAACGTCAAAACAGCTGTTTCCTTGTGAGACAACAGATCAATTTCTAGTTTTAATATAAAAATAAAATTTGGTAGAAAGGATACAAAAAAATAACATTAAATCGCAATTCTCCAAATAATCTAACAATTTAGGAAAAAAAGGAAGAAGCCTAAATGTAAAAAAAAGTTAATAATTTAAAATTACCAATTTTTAACTACATAAACGCGTATTTCCCGCTATACGTTACACTACAAGAAACTTTCCTAGGAGCCGTGGATTGCGAAATATCGTCTGTATATTTCCAAAATATTTACGTAAATTGATGGCGTCGTGTATTAAAACATTTATTGGCCAATCAAATCGGTATATATTATTTAATATTCACGGTTGGGAACCCCTTTAACCCGAACTCCTGCGTCGTAAAAATTACATGCTTTGCATATTCTTTAGCTTTTATATACTTAGTAGGCAACCCTTTTTGTTGGTTGGTTGTAGCATAATATTCTATTGCACCGACTTTTAAAAGAGACCACCAAAACTCTACTTGTGGATACTCTTATAGTATTAAGCATCCTATCCCATTAATAGGCGCTTGAATACCAGATAATTATTTGGAATAACCCAAGATATATGAGGTTGTGAATGAGGTTTACAGAATAGAGAATAATGCCCCTCCCCCCCCAAAAAAAAAGAGAAAAAAAAGAGAGAGAATATATAGTAAAGTTGACAAAATAACTAAACTCTGCGTTTTCTGCATACCAAATTAAATATTGATATACGTAATATCATTTGGAATGAAATGTTGAACTGGTCCTTATCAGAACTGGTTCCTCAGACTGGTTCAATGATTTGGGGTCGCCCCGATATTCCGACACCCCGTTAGTCCGACACCCCATTAGTCCGACACCCCACTAGTCCGACACCACGATAGTCCGACACTTTTAACATAGATTATGACATTATATATAACCATGCAAATGCTTAAAATACTGAACGGACGAAAACATAATTGCAAACTGCATTCGTGCATTAAAAGAGATATAAATTCAAACACTCAAAAACATGCTCACAGATCTGTTCCTATAGCGTCTATTTGATGTTGGGATGTATGTTCCCGGCCACGTCCACTTGTATTTTTGTCCTTCTGATGAGTTAATTTCATCTGACTTGTATAGTTCGTTCTTATGTTGTACTGTTATACATTTGTACCACTTGCCAAGGTTTGCGGGGGGTGGGGGGTGGGGGGTGGGGGGCTTGCATGTTTAATCCCGCCACATTATGGCATGAATGTGCCTGTCAAGAGCCTGGAATTCAGTGGTTGTCGTTTTTTTATGTTTTACATTTTTGTTTTTCGTTCATTTGATGTTATAGATAAGGCCGTTAGTTTTCTCGGTTGAATTGTTTTACATTGTCATTTCGGGCCTTTTATAGCTGACTATGCGGTATAAACTTTGCTCATTGATAAAGGCCGTACGGTGACCTATAGTTGTAAATTTCTGTATCATTTTGATCTCTTTTGGAGAGTTGTTTCATTGGCAATCATACCAAATCTTCTTTTTTTATGCCCACCTACGATAGTAGAGGGGCATTATGTTTTCTGGTCTGTGCGTTCGTTCGTTCGTTCGTCGTTCGTCTGTCCGTTCGTCCCGCTTCAGGTTCAAGTTTTTGGTCAAGGTAGTTTTTGATGAAGTTGAAGTCCAAACAACTTGAAACTCAGTACATATGTGCCCTATGATATGATCTTTCTAATTTTAATTTCACGGTTCACTGAACATAGAAAAGGATAGTGCAAGTTTCAGGTTAAAGTTTTTGGTCAAGGTAGTTTTTGATGAAGTTGAAGTCGTGAAGTGCAATCAACTTTAAACTGTAGTATACATGTTCTCTGTGATATGATCTTTATAATTTAAATGCCAAATTAGAGTTTTTACCCCCAATTTCACGGTGCACTTAACACAGAAAATGAGAGTGCGAGTGGGGCATCCGTGTACTATGGACATATTTGTTTTTATATATTTTGTAGCGTTGTCGTTTTTGTATGGATTCGTGTTTGTCGATGTGTTATTCTGGTAGCGTAAATTACGTCAGGGAGCTACCATTTGATTTTTATGGGGGGGCTAGGATGAAATTTGAAAAAAATAGGCAGGACAGGAGTTTTGAGTAAAAAAAAAAGGCAGGATGAGACACTTTGCAAAAAAAAAGGCAGGATGTTAATTTAGGTAAAAAAAGTCAGGATAAACTAATAAAAAAAAAGGCAGGACCGAATAGAGTGAAAAATAAAAAGGCAGGACATAGATTACAACTAAAAAAAAATGCAGGACAAAATTTTTCATCCTAGCCCCCCCCCCCCCCCCCCCCCATAAAAATCAAATAGTAGCTCCCTAAAATCCATACTCAAATGGCACAAAGAAAACAAACCAAAACACAAAGTTTCAAATAAAATCACTATGTAATCTGTTAAATGTATATCAGTTTGATATAACAAAACAGTTGAACAATAATCCTAATTCACTTTAACACAATATTACTCTCAACACTTCTAACTAACAATCTATCTTTTCTCTTTCTCTATTCTCTCTCGCATCCCCTTATATACATGATTACAGGCGGTATCCCGACGGTTCCAGAGATAGGGTACCTGGCGGTTTTGTAGATACCGGGCGGTACCTCAATGGTTCTAAAGATTGGCTACCGGGTGGTACCTTGATAGTTTCAAAGATGGGGTTACCGGACGGTACCCCGGCGGTTACAAAGATGGGGTACCGGGCGGTTCTTCAGATACCGGGCGGTGAATTTAAATAATATAGATACCGTTCAAATAAATAAAAATACCAGGCATTGCCCTATAGAAATGTAATTTAACCCTTATGTATTTAAAAGAAAGACATCTTACATAATAATAAATTATACAGTCAAACTAAAATCGGTACAATACATATATTTCGGCACGATTAAAACAACGTCATCACACAATTTTAGGGGAAACAAGCTCCATTATCGACAATCTCAGTTGACTTATAAATTCCTAAAAGGTGTAACTTCGCGTAATCTCAGTGATAATTAGATAGAACTGAAACTAGTCATCGTGATATATAACAACTCTTGGAAACTGAATTAAGATTATAAACAAACAAATAGGCTTAACCAAATTCAAATATTTATTGCCATATAAACTTGAAACAAAAAACGAAATAAGTATACAACTGATATGCATACACCATAATTTAAGTGCAAAACTAGTAAATAGTGTTTGTGGTCCGATGTCCTTATGCCGCTTGGATTACTTTTTAATGAAGGGCCCAAGTTTTATGCCAGAACAAATTTATAGTTTTACTGCAGCGCATAGAACAGCCTTATAGTGTACAGTACTTGCAATATGCTTTTATATGGACTGATTTCTGATTTTAAAAGTTTTATTATGCAACTAAAACTGTGTTTTCAGGTCATTATTAAGAGTTTCATGTAACTAAATCTATTATTTATATGCACTTAAATGTAATATTGGTTAAGATGAAATGTTTTATTTTTTGCGCGAATGAAATATGGTTTGTGGAGATTATTTTGACGTGTAAATTAAATGCTCTTCGTCGACAAAGCATAGTATCAACCCCAATTTACAAGTTATATTGATGAGAAGTGAAACCTGATTGATCTGTGAGGTATGAACACAACTGGTGATAGTTTTTAAAAGAAAATATGCTTGTATAAGTACGTCCGTAATATGTTGTTAATAAGGAACATGCATACAATTCTTGTAATGCATTAGCGTGCAGTATGGCCAATAAGACGACCCGTGTATCTAGTTATCATGATTATATTATGCATGATTTTTACTGATATATATTTGTCAAGAAGTTTGACAACAAAGAAAGGTTGTATGCTCTTTGGTTTGGTGGTTGTGTCTTTGACATATTCCCCATTTCCATTATATTTAAAACAAATATGCTCTTGAAATTTCATTGATTATATTAATGTACCGTCTAGCGGGTAATTTTCGTCGTCTGTGTGTGAATTTTTATGCAAAAATCATAATTATAGTTTTTGACATACTCTTAAATAAAATTTTGAATTATCACCAAAAAGTATACAGATCTTTACATTAATATAACTTAGAAGTGTATAAAGTTATTAGCGGTAATCAAAAATTATTTTTGAGATACGGCACGACATGTTAGAGACCCTCCCCCTTTTTTACAAAATATTAAATAAATCCAAACATTATTTTGAATCATCACCAAAATGTATATAGATCTTTAAATTGATATAACTTAGAATTGTGTAAAGTTTTAAACCATTATCATAAATCGTTTTTGAGATACGACGTGACATGTGAGCACCCCTCCCCCTTTTTCTTTTACAAAATAATCTGACATCACCAAAAAGTATATAGATCTTTAGATTAATAAAACTAAGAAGTGTGTTAACTTTTAAGCAATAATCATAAATGGCTTTTGAGATACGGCGCGACATGTGAAAAAAAAAATGACACCCCTGTTATACTTACAAAGTCCCGTAACTCAAAAAGTTTTAATCTTATTTTCATCAAAAAGTATACAGAACGTTTGACCATCACAAGAAACAACTACATTTTGTATGTTAAGTTTTACGAAATTTGGATGAGTCGTTGTTACGTTTCGATATATTTACGCCGGACATACAACTGGACAAACGGACAGACGGACATTTGTATACCATAGTACGTCCAGTAAAAATTTTGACGGGCGTATTAAAACAAACTCAGAACTGCCAAACATTATTTCCAATATTTGAACCTGCATTTATTTTGTTGATATGTTGATACCTGGCCTAGCTACATTGTAGATGCTTTTTGTAATAATATACATGTACGTGTTTTTTCTTTCTTGGTTCCGTGAAACTACTATCATTGCACATTCGAATACCGATAACAAGTAAGAATATACCGATCTTCTAATGAGACTTTCGTTGTAGTGTTGTTTATATTCTTCCAGATCAACTAGTTACATTGCAGGTTGTGAGTGCGAGTTTTTGTTCAAAACAACTTTTTTTTCCTTAATATTCAAATTGAGTATGGAAATGTGTCAAAGAGACAACAATCCGACCAACGAACAGACAACGGCCGAAGGCCCCTTATTGTTCTTCCATGCAGCGAGAAACTGACGCCCACACCTGGAGGTGTGTTTCAGCTGGCTCCTAAACAAAAATGTATAGGGATGGATTAATTGAACATTTGTATTGCCCTTTTTCTTGTATACTTACAAGTTGATTTTTTTGTTGCCTTTGATACATATACTCTAGGGATACCCCTTGATCTAAGTTGCAAAGTTCCTGAATTTGTGTTCACTTTTATTTGAAATACAATAGATCTATATAATAGGACAAACAATAAACAAACAAATAAGAAAGAACTCAAAGTCTTCGGAATCTGTTAAACTACCCAACGACTGTATATCTTTAATCAACAATATCGAATCAATTCATTTACCAATAAATGAGTTAAAGTTGAAGATTGTTGTTTGCATCTCCCGCAATGGAGGGGTGAGGGGTAAGAAATTCCGTTCGGATAGCGGGTTATTTGACAAGTTAATTGATGTGGAAAGTATGTGTTCACAGTTTCGGTATGCAAGTTATCTTATGTTGTTCCTCATAAAGATAAACATTTTTTATATTTACATAATAGTACTATCGATGTGTCCCTGCAGATTGCTCTCTAAAAACTGGTCCAACACTAGGTTCACAAATTAGTACATTTCTGTTTAACAGCTTACTACTATTGGTCGGGATTAATTGTAATTGTCGGACTATTGGGGTGTCGGACTAATGGGGCGTCGGACTAATAGGGTGTCGGACCAATGGGGTGTCGGACTAGTGGGGTGTCGGACTAATAGGGTGTCGGACTAACGGGGTGTCGGAACATCGGGGCTGCCCCAATGATTTTAGCCATTTTAGCCATGCAAATTATGTTCATTAATAAGCATCGGTATTTTCGTCGACTATTGCAGACCTTACATCCTTCTCCTACATTGTGTCAATAATAATTACAACAAGTTATATATATAGAACGCCTTTTACGAATTAACTTATTTAATTCACGAAAAGCGTACGTAGCTTTGAGTTGATTAAATATGTTAATGAGTAAGGCGTGTCTATATATGATTTGTAACATTAATGGGCTACAGGGTTGGGGTTTAACCTTTAACACATGTTAAAGGTTAAACCCTAATCAATAAAACATTTCTGCACTTTTAGATACGTCAATCAAATAGTGGCTTGATACTATAACTGATTTCAGAAAATTAATGTCAGTTGAACTTGTTTGTACGATACTAAAAGGTGCGTTTAAAATTCAAAGAATTGTTGCCGTTTGATTCATACTCGATAGTCATTTATTTTTTCTCCCCAAAAATTCTTGACAATGGGTGCGTGTTTGGGAGAGAAAAAAAAGTAGGGGGGGGGGGGTAATGCAAAAATTTATTCTATGATTACATGTATTTGCCATCAAAACATAAACAAAGACTTGTAGTTTCAAAGGACGTTGTGATAAAAAGGAAACATATCCCTAATACCAATTATAAAGGTAAATCAAAATGTTCTTTCGTTCCCCAAAACTGGCAGTGGGGAAGATCGGTTAATTGATTGCGTGTCGAATTCATGTAAGGTCCAGGGACAAATGTTTGAAGCTTGTCCAATGCACGAAATTGAACTTTATGTGGGGCCCGGGGGGAAAGGGGGGGGGGTATGTTTCCTATTCTTCTAAAAAGATATTCTCATCCCAGATTTTATGAACAGTTTTTTTTATTCTGGTCAAGCAGATGACAAAAAATAAATTCTGAATCCAGATTTTCCCCATACCTTATAGTGTAAAATATTGGGAAAAAAAAATTTTGAAAGCGTTGAAAAACTGAATAAGATTGATCGCGCTTTTTGCGAAAACAAATTTCCGACTGAGACAAAAAAACATAGCCCCCATGAAGTTCAAATGGTTGCTCCCTAATTACTACCCCAAGGAGGCGGAGCTAGACTGTGCATTAACAACTTTTGAGATGGTAGTTAATGCACTGGTTTAAGCTCCTCCCATTTTTTGCTTTTCAAACGAGAAGTTCTCTACGGCGGGATTGGAGAGTGAAATAACTAAAAAAAACATTCAGTTAACGCACTCTGCTAAAAATAACCGAGTTAACTCACCAGAAGATCAAAGGAAAATTTACCATTCATGTTACAATGAAATTTCGTGAAAGAGTTCCGACAAAAATAACCATTGACAACAAAAAGCTCTGTACAGCTGAAAAAAAAACATACAACTAGTCATACAATCTAAGAGCTATAATTCTCGATTTTTGGAACGAAGCATGCACAAAAAACAGAAACAGTTGAAGAGCTATCAGACCAAATAGAACCGAATAAATAGCCAAATCATGCAGATGAAGATCAACTTTGTCTAATGGAGTTGAAACCTTAGTTTCTTTATAATTTCAAAATTTATGGATAATTTTAAGGGAGGGGAGTCGCAGAATACAAACGTCTCTTTCGCCGGAATGATTCCTATGTCCTCAGTTTCATATTTGAGAGATCCATAATTCATTCCAATTTAAAAAAAAAACAAAAAAAAAAAAAACAATATATTTTATATATAGATCTGGAAGACGAATGCTCGAAGACGGATGACATTGTTTTTGATTTTTTGGGGGGTTGGGGAAAACCTATTTTTCTCTCACTACGAATTAAAGTTAAAAAAAATTAAAATCCTCCAAAACGATTATATTGGTAAGCATTTTTTTCTATATTGGGCTATCAATAATAAATCTAACCTGTTCTGGTGATAACATTTTTACTTTGTCGGATTCCAGATAACTCTTAATGTCGGATAACTAATAATGCTGTATATGTTATAAAACTTTATGCTCAGCGCTAGCTTCTCATTACTATTTCCTCATATATTACAAACTAGATAAGATCAAATATAACTAATTTCATCTAATCTACTGCTTAAATTGTTATCCCATATATCCAAATTATTACCAAAAGCTAAGTTACAATATTTATATTTTTCTGTGTTTCGTTTCAATCAGACATTTAACAAAATTGATAAATGGTTTCATTTGTGTAGTGCAAATTCTAAAGGGGCACATAATTTAAAGTATAAGCATATTTTTAATGCTGAAAAGATAAGAATGGCTAAAAGAAATGCAACCCCCCCCCCCCCCCCAAACCCCTCGTTGCCCCTAATCTAGACCCTCACTGAGTCGGATAGTTTCGTTGAATATATTTGACTGTTTTTGTCTCCAAAAAGAATATTGGTACAAAGTGTTGTTAATATATGTATTTTAAATTACTGACGAGGTGAAAACAAAGAAAAATATTGCTTGACTCACGGTAAAGTTTGCTATGTATTCTAACCAAATTAAAATCGTAAAAAAATCATTTGTGTTTAACCCATTCAATAATGAAAAAGAACCTCATTAAAAATATGGCCAAATAAACAATTAAACTTCAGAAATTTCTGCATCTTATGGTATCTATTTTATAAAAATCACTCATAGACTTACTTGGTAATATTTTTTTGAAAAATACCGATTTTAGTTGAAATGATCGGACATTTTTTGAGTGGGAACTCATTTTTGTCCTATGACTGTAAGCGTCATATATCTTGAATTAATATTGAAAACAGACTAAAATTCTTTAGTTGTATTAATGTTGATATAAAAATATCTCCATAATTCGCCATCCATAATAATTATTTTTAAACATGTTTATTTGGCATGCCATACTCGATAAAAGTGCGGACGTGAAAGAAAGCACTCTTCTCGGTTTACGATACACTTACGATGATACACACGACGTAACTTGCGATCAACTTAGTAGTTCTTTACGATGCCTTTGTGAAACACACGTAACGGGAACATAGAACCACACGTAAACCGATGGTAAACTGATACGATCATCGTAAGTTAAGAAGGCTTTGTGAAACGGTGGCCAGCTTCTTTTAATCTAAATCGTTATTTCATGCCAACTCGTATACCAACATTATTGTGCTTTGCTTGAGATTATCAAGTTTTGTACTAAATTAAATATCCTAGATATGAAAAGAGTATATTAAAAGAAAAAACATACAAACATAAAACACAGTAAATACATACACATTATAAGTACAGTGTCGGAATATATCAAATATATTTGTAAGATAAGAGCTTAAAAGAAACAGAACGAAAAGCGAGGCTCGCAGAGCTTTTCTCCTGTTTCGTAGCTAGTACAAATATCTTTTATATATCCGACAATGTACTTATCATGCTTCTATTGTTTTTATCCTAGAATGTACATGCACTCGGTACTTGCGCGTTATAGAGGACCCAAAAAATGAACTGATAATTAGAAAGAAAAATATTCATATTACCAATTGCTCAACATGGAAGCGGTAACAGGAGACTTTATTTGTACATGTACAAATAAAGTCTCCTGTTACCGCTTCCATGTTGAGCAATTGGTAATATGAATATTGTACATGTACAAATAAAGCAAATATGAATTTGTTTACCTGTTATTTGTACAATAGTTAGCTGATTGCAGGGTAAAGAAATATATCTAGCATTTGCTTAATAACAGTTCATTGCAAATTAAACCTTTGCAGTAGACTAGTCAGTTTATATTCGACTTATGAGTTTGAATATCCCTTTGGCATCGTTTGTCTCTTTTTCATCTTAAAATAAAAAGGCGAGTCATCAAAGTATAAATCTGCTTAAAAATCGTTCCCTCCATAAAAATATGGACTTCCAAGATATTTTAGAAAAAGATCTGAAGCACAGACTGCACTGACTGCTTCAAAATTCAATGTGACTCAAACACAATTTTGATACTACCAATGACTAAAGACTAGCAGAGGTGGTATGATAGAAATAGAAAATTAATCATTATTTATGTTAATCTTAATGCAAGAATAATAGTATGCCATTGGACATAATTAATTCATACAACATATAAGAGTTTTCAGTAATATGTATTTCCTTTTTGAAATTATAGGCAAATGAATTTATACTATTTCTACGAAATTGTCTGAAAAAGACTTTATACCAATTGATAGTTACAAATACTTATTACATGCTGCAAACATTTTCCGAGTTTTTCTCAAGACCACACTCTCACCGAATGATTTTTTGGAATAATATTATTTTTATCATATGAATTGACTCGCTTCCTAAGACTTCAGACGAGAAATAGACACAGCTGCAGAAGTAAGTTTTGCATTTCTTTTTGTTTTGTGGAGATTTTTGAGAAATGACTGGACGATCGTGTTTCTGCTTTTTTCTGTATAATAACACACTAACTTACAGGCTGTTATAGCAAGTCTGTTGTTCTAAAAGCCAGTAAATAAATTTATTATCTTTGTTCTATTTCATAATCCTTTCACAAACTAATTGTCAATTAATATTTCCAAATGCTATAAACTGCCAGTTAAAGTTTTCAAAGACTACTTATCAGGTAAATTGTGTTGCAAGTTGCAACCATACATCAAAAGATCTTTTCTGAATTCTTTTTTATCGGACAAAAATTAAATCACTGAATATTCATGTTGTTTGGATTTTTTTGCATTATAACACTGAAATAGCTGATAAATGCAAGTTTCAATAATCGACGTTTTCAAAGTCTGCTTTCAAATTAAAGAATTGCTAATTAGGAGCTATGTATATAAAAAATCATGATACAGTTTACATGAACAGTAACATTTTTATAGAACTAAAACAAAATTTAAGTATGTCGTCTTCATCATTTATCGGAATACTTTGGTGCACGGTAATATATTTTTACTAAGCGGCAATGATATTAAATAAAATTTGAACACAAAATACCTGCTTCTGATTACTATAAATAAAAGAGGGACGAAAGATACCAAATGGACAGTCAAACTCATAAATCTAAAACAAACTGACAACGCCACGGCTAAAAATGAAAAAGACAAACAAACAACAGCACACACGACACAACATAGAAAACTAAAGAATAAACAACACGAACCCCACCGAAAAACTAGGGGTGATCTCAGGTACTCCGGAAGGGTAAGCAGATCCTGCTCCACATGCGGATAAGATACTTAAAAAAAATATATGAACAACAAAATGTCATCTTTTTGGGCATCCTCTGCTTGTCTTTTCTCCAGATGATGTAAAATGTGTTAATTCATGTATGGTCGGGTGGTTGTCGCTTTGACATATTCACCATTTCCTTTCTCAATTTTATGATAAAACACTGAATGACTGGCAATTAGGATACAAGCAAACTTGTCTCTTCATTTCCAACTATTACCTTCAGCTTCGCCTTTATCATTTCTATTATTCAGGCTCAACAAACTTGTTATTATTATTTAAAATCCAGAAATGGATGGTAGAATGAAAATATTTTCTACTTATTTCTGTTGTTTGTGTTGCTTTATCAAATTTATCAACTTTATATATTTCAAATCAAAGTTTTAAATAATTCATAAGCACAGAAAACGGTCAATGATCAGTTGCAATGGGGTTGTTATTGATTGCAAGTGCTGGAATTGTGATAGCGGATACATGTAAAGATATCATGCAATGGTAACGAGGAATAATGCATGAATATTAGTTAAGGTTTTTATACTCGTAGCATTAGCTTGAAGCAAGCAACCACAGAGAGGGAGACTAAAGCTAATAATACACACAAGTGCATATACTGGTATGAACTATAACCATATCATGACCTACAGCATATAATAATGTATAACAGCACACTTAAACTAGTATCATAGTTTATACAATTATAGAACATGCGGTAGAAGCGTTAAGGTTGTAGGTTGCTATATACGGTTTGGCAAATGAAATTATCTAACAGGCGGAACTGTTTTGTTAGCGATTTATACGTATGCATTCATGATGTTAAGCTTTTAGAGCACTTGTGAAGACATTTCTATTTGAAGTGTATAAAGAGATTAAAAAGGGGAATTCACTGACATTGTGTGAAGTCGAATGCAATTGGAAGGATACGACGTCACATTATTTTAGTATATAGATCACTCGGTTCAATTAAGTATTTTTGTATATAGATCACTCGGTTACCATTAGTAATTAAGTATTTTAGTACATGTATATAGATCACTCGGTTACTATTAACAATTAAGTATTTTAGTATATAGATCACTCGGTTACTATTAACAATTAAGTATTTTTGTATATAGATCACTCGGTAACTATTAGCAATTAAATATTTTGGTCTATAGATCACTCGGTTACTATTAGCAATTAAGTATTTTTGTAAATAGATCACTCGGTTACTATAAGCATTTTTGTATATAGATCACTCGGTTACTATTATCAATTAAGTATTTTTGTATATAGATCACTCGGTTACTATTAGCAATTAAGTATTTTTGTATATAGATCACTCGGTTACTATTAGCAATTAAGTATTTTAGTATATAGATCACTCGGTTACAATTAGCAATTAAGTATTTTAGTATGTAGATCACTCGGTTACAATTAGCAATTAAGTATTTTAGTATGTAGATCACTCGGTTATAGATCACTCGGTTACTATTAGCAATTAAATATTTTTATATATAGATCACTCGGTTACTATAAACAATTAAGTATTTTTCTATATAGATCACTCGGTTACTATTAACAATTAAGTATTTTTGTAAATAGATCACTCGGTTATTATAAGCATTTTTGTATATAGATCACTCGGTTACTTTTAGCAATTAAGTATTTTTGTATATAGATCACTCGGTTACTATTAGCAATTAAGTATACTCAAAGAGTAGCTTCTTATTGGGATGGTATTACATCGAACTACTTGATATATTTCATTTTTGATTAACGTACGAAATCTGTTCATAATATCTAATTTGTTACTCTATTTTTTTTTAAATATTTAACTGTTCAAAAGTAACGGAAGGCACGAGCCAATGATAAGTAGCTGGGGGAAAACATGCAGGTCATAACAGCTATCTTTCAACTGGAAGGATACCACGTCACATATCATTATTTTAGTATATAGATCACTCGGTTACTATTAACAATTAAGTATTTTTGTATATAGATCACTCGGTTACTATTAGTAATTAAGTATTTTAGTACATGTATATAGATCACTCGGTTACTATTAGCAATTAAGTATTTTAGTATATAGATCACTCGGTTACTATTAACAATTAAGTATTTTTGTATATAGATCACTCGGTTACTATTAGTAATTAAGTATTTTTGAAAATAGATCACTCGGTTACTATAAGCATTTTTGTATATAGATCACTCGGTTACTATTAGCAATTAAGTATTTTTGTATATAGATCACTCGGTTACTATTAGCAATTAAGTATTTTAGTATATAGATCACTCGGTTACTATTAGCAATTAAGTATTTTAGTATATAGATCACTCGGTTATAGATCACTCGGTTACTATTAGCAATTAAGTATTTTTGTATATAGATCACTCGGTTACTATTAGCAATTAAGTATTTTTGTATATAGATCACTCGGTTACTATTAACAATTAAGTATTTTTGTAAATAGATCACTCGGTTACTATAAGCATTTTTGTATATAGATCACTCGGTTACTTTTAGCAATTAAGTATTTTTGTATATAGATCACTCGGTTACTATTAGCAATTAAGTATACTCAAAGAGTAGCTTCTTATTGGGATGGTATTACATCGAACTATTTGATATATTTCATTTTTGATTAACGTACGAATTCTGTTCATAATATCTAATTTGTTACTCTATTTTTTTTTAAATATTTCACTGTTCAAAAGTAACGGAAGGCACGAGCCAATGATAAGTAGCTGGGGGAAAACATGCAGATCATAACAGCTATCTTTCAATGGACGAACATTTGTCAAATGAGAAAAAAGAAAATCAGGATGTACAATTTCAACAAGTTATATAAATAGATACCTACCTTTAGTACAGGTAAACATTTAATAATGAGACTTCGTTGGCAACAGGTAAGCACGATCATACCTGGTATAGTGAATAAATGTAATTTGGACGCTGGGTATTAATGAAAAAAAAAAATAATCTTGAATGAATTCTTATGGAAAGAACTTACATCAAACCTTATTCTGCAGATACAACAAATCCTGGTTTTTTTTCTTATCGGAGTTACAGGCAGATATACAAAAGTCAAGAAGGCTCACATATTATTCAGAATTCAACATTCGGAATTCAGCATTTAGAATTCGCAAATATTTTTTTTTGATCAAGGTGAGCCTTCTCGGCTTTCGTTCAAATAAAAAATCTTTTCGCTTTTTCTCTTGTGATATTTTATGTTTCTCTTCTCGTATAGTTAATGCGCAGTATTTGTGATTTTCACAAATAGTTAACAATTTTTCCCAAGATTTAGTACACTTTTTAAATAGAATACAAAAGAAAGCCAATCTTAACGACCTTTCAAGATTATTTTTTTGTTATCAAAAGGTCAAATGTTATCATCGCGACAAAAACTCCGTTAAAAAGTTGTTCATATTCATATAACTCTTTTAAAACTGTAATCAATGCTTATAGTTAAAATTTCTTTTGATTATTAAAACTTGTTTACTATTAAACCGTGGTTATCCTACCCATCGTAGACCGACGAATTTAGATAAAAAAAGAAGTTGCATAAAATTAATAGGGATACAATATAACTTGAGCTGCGTCGGATAGAAATCGACCTTATGCAAATCAACATCAATGTATCTGTTAACCTACAAATGTATTTAGGTTTTGAAAACAAATTCAATGGAAGGTATGTGACTGTTTGCAAGTTGAATTGTTAATCGAATGCTACATAACGGACAAAACTTCATCTTTTATTTCATTGAATTTCGTAAATGAATGCTCCAAAATAAATCAGATTATTTGACATGTACATATTCACGTTCACTTGCATAAGGTCGATTTCTATCCGACGCAGCTCTCTTGTAGATGAGTAACATATTGGTTCAGTACGAGGTTGCATATCACTTCCTGACCAGCAAGAATGTGTGTGTGTGTGATTATACACGGAAAACAAATATTGTACATGTAAGAAAACCAATCAAAAGAAATTTAATGATAAAACAGAAAAAATGTATTTACAGGATTCATTTTCTTTCCTCAAAACGAAATAGATAAATAATCATCGCATTCCTTTATAAAAAAAGGTCATCTGATGTTTTCCCCGTATATGTCAAATTAGAAAAACATTAAATTGTACGAAATGTTCTGTTTTTCACGCAGATTAAAAGTATTACAAATGTATCAAGATTTGTATATTTGTTTAAAAATCTGACTCGATTGATTGTTACCATGGTGACACTCAATCCACCTGAATCACGTTTATTTATGTCCTGAAATGAAATGCATTATATTGTTTTCATTCATTATTTGAAATGAAATGCATTATATTGTTTTCATTCATTATTTGAAATGAAATGCATTATATTGTTTTCATTCATTATTTGAAATACCGCGATCGATCTCAAAACATCACTTTCGTAGATACCGCTTCTTTAAAGGATTTTTTTAACGTCGTAAACAAGAACTTAATATTTTTTTTGTCTTTACGCCACCATCAGTCAGTCAAGATGTTTTTCTCCCATTTCTTTAACTTTTACAATTCAGCACTTAGGCTTGTGATTAGGATCAAACCACATCTTTTGTGTATCTTTTTCAGATTTCTACATTGATTGTTTTTATTTTACTGTTGGACTACATCATGATTGTTGCAAGTGCCAGTATCAATAAATGTACTCGGCCAAGTCGACGAACAATGAGACGGATACGAGCTGAGTTCTTTCGTAAACTTAAGAGAAGGTTACACGATAGTTTTGGATCATTAACACACCTTACACAACAAACTCTTCGAAGTTCAACCAATGAAGGACAGAAATATATCCGTAAACGAAACATTAGTGATGACCCAAAAGAAGGAAGATGCCCAAGAAATAAATATGTAGAAGAATCGTGTCCGCATTACTTTGTTTTAGATATAGACGATAATAGGATACCAGAAGTAATTGTCCAAGCTAAATGTAAATGTTCTAAGTGCCTGGAGCTCAATTCGTATGGCTCATTTCAAAACAGTTCATATGCTGGATGTGAAACTGTAGATTACTACAGCCGTGTACTTCGTGTTACCGATTGTGTAAATGGTTATTTCAAGTATGGCGAAGTTTGGGAACCAGTGGCTGTAGCATGTCGTTGTACTAATCGACGTCAAGTTCGGGTAAACGAATAGAAAAGTGTGCTTGTAGTTTTTGTTGAATTACCAATAACGCTTGCAGTTTTTCTTTGTCAGAAAATACTAAAGATATATCAAATCTTAACTAGTTAAGTTAATAATATGTGTACTCATTATATGAGAATAAATCACGCATAAAATGATATAGGATACGAAAACTTCACGTCTTCGATCAAGTCTAGTTGAAATTTAGAAAATTTTACTTGGAAAATACAATTGTCAATCACTTGTAAGAATTGTCACTGAAATTTAACTTTAGAAACGAACAAGAAAAGATGTGTTTAACGTTACTGAGTTTCGATGAGGGAGTAAGAGGTAAAGCGCATAAACAAAATCGAATAAAAAAAAGAATTATACGATAAGACTTTACTGGAAAAGACATAGAAAGATTTAATCAGTAAATCGGAAAAGAGATGTAGTTTTCATTACAAAAGTTTATCATATCGACTCATTCTGGCACGAAGGTAAAATCGACCATTTCCCATAACCTTTTGTATGAACTGTTGTTTAAACTAGCCTTTACTGCCAAACATTATATTTCTAGTCATCAAATACATTTATAGATTGTTTTATTAGTTTAGAAAGAATAAAGAGTGTTTTTTTTATATTTATGTAATTGTGTCTTGTTTTACCTAGTAAGTAGGTTGACTGTCTGCTGAATTATGGATAATTTTCACACAAATATATCAAAACGTTGGCAGTAACACATATTGTATTTTATGGTTAAAATGTTGAAGTTGTTGATAACTCACAAGTACTTAGGTGTCGCAATATCATCTGATGGAAACTGAACTAACCATTTGAATAATACAACAAGCAGGTAAAAATATACCGAGGAAACTAAAATTTACACAAATAAACAACTTCAAATATCCAAACTATATCACTACAAACTCCTCAGAGTCTGAATTGACCAGTTTTTGTGCTCGACCAGTAAAATCGAGCACACATTTTACTCGACTAGTCTCGACATTGTCTTGACTGTACTTAACTGTACTTAAGTGTACTCGACTAGGTCTCGACTAGGTCTCGACTTTACTTAATTAGTCTGATTCAGTACTTGATGATCTTTGTGTAGTCTGAAATGGTCTTGACCAAGGCTCAACCTGTCTCGACCTGTCTTGACTAGTCTCGACCTGTCTCGACTAGCCTCGACTCAGTCTCAACCAGTCTCGACCTGTCTCGACTAGTCTTGACCTTCAAATTTAGTTTTGACAGGTGTAAATCAGCCCATCTACCTAAATTAAATATTGATCTTAAAAAATTCAAGCTTATTAGGTAGTTTGATTTATTGCTGTGAAATGAAAGAATTTAATTTTACAATATGTAAAAAAAAAAATTATTATATAAAAATTCAGATAGGCATCTTTAATTTTTTTTTATAACTTTTTCAAATCAACTTGGATTTTCATCAAACTATGCAGATATCTTACATATATATCAAGCTTACTGTATTCCATTTCATTTAGTTTTTTGTTGTATTGCTGTAAAATTTAAGAATTAAAGTAATCTTGGTATAAAAAGCTAGGATTTGCAATTCGGACAAAATAGAGATAGTACACTTTAATTTTTTTAATAACTTTTTCAAATCAACTTGGATTTGCATCAAACTATGCAGCTATCTTACATATACATCAAGCTTACTGAATCCCATTTCATTTAGTTTTTTGTTGTATTGCTGTAAAATTTAAGAATTAAAGTAATCTTGGTATAAAAAGCTAGGATTTGCAATTCGGACAAAATAGAGATAGTACACTTTAATTTTTTTAATAACTTTTTCAAATCAACTTGGATTTGCATCAAACTATGCAGCTATCTTACATATATATCAAGCTTACTGAATCCCATTTCATTTAGTTTTTTGTTGTATTGCTGTAAAATTTAAGAATTAAAGTAATCTTGGTATAAAAAGCTAGGATTTGCAATTCGGACAAAATAGAGATAGTACACTTTAATTTTTTTAATAACTTTTTCAAATCAACTTGGATTTGCATCAAACTATGCAGCTATCTTACATATATATCAAGCTTACTGAATCCCATTTCATTTAGTTTTTTGTTGTATTGCTGTAAAATTTAAGAATTAAAGTAATCTTGGTATAAAAAGCTAGGATTTGCAATTCGGACAAAATAGAGATAGCACACTTTAATTTTTTTAATAACTTTTTCAAATCAACTTGGATTTGCATCAAACTATGCAGCTATCTTACATATATATCAAGCTTACTGAATCCCATTTCATTTAGTTTTTTGTTGTATTGCTGTAAAATTTAAGAATTAAATTAATCTAGGTCAAAAAAGCTAGAATTTGCAGTTCGAACAAAATAGAGATAGTACACTTTAAGCTTTTTAATAACTTTTTCAAATCAACTTGGATTTTATTAAAACTATATAGCTACCTTGGTGATCTTACTAAATCCCAGGTTGTTATGAAGTTTTAAAATATATTATTTTCAAATTTAATGACATGACACTATACATGATTTAATTACATCAGTACACGTGAGTGTTACAGGTAAAAAGAAAGCCCTACTTTTCTTAAACTTGTGTATTACTTATCTAGTGAATTAAAAGCCCTGCGATTTAGATTTAACAGGATGTTGCAACTTTGAATAAATGTTATTTAGAATTTAAAACTCTCTGGTAGATGAAATCTTTTTAATAAGTTTGACCCAAGCAGAAGGTATTGCTTTATAAATCACCACAAATCAGAAGAACTATTTAAATAATTTCTAATGTTTCATCCCTTTTTGATATATTTACTGTGTATATCAAAAGGAATAAAACATTAAAGGAATTATATTAATATTTTATGTATACTTTTTCCCAAATTATGAGAAAAGATATATTTCTAATATCGTAGCTTTTTGACCTAGGTTAATTAAATTCTTAAATTTGACAGAAATACACCAAACAAAATAACAACCTATGATTCAGTAAGATCAATATATTGCAAAAATATTTGTAGAGTTTGATGAAAATCTAAGTTGATTTGAAAAAGTTATGAAAAAAATTAAAGTGTACCATCTCTATTTTGTCCGAACTGCAAATCCTAGCTTTTTTTACCTAGATTAAATTAATTCTTAAATTTGACAGCAATACAACAAACCTTATAACAACCTGGGATTCAGTAAGAAGAATACATCACCAAGGTAGCTATATAGTTTCAATAAAATCCAAGTTGAATTTAAAAAGTTATAAAAAAAATTAAAGTGTACTATATCTATTTTGTTCGAACTGCAAATTCTAGCTTTTTTGACCTAGATTAATTTAATTCTTAAATTTGACAGCATTACAACAAAAAACAAAATGACCTGGGATTTAGTAAGCTTAGTATACATTTAAGATAGCTGCATAGTTTGATGAAAATCCAAGTTGATTTGAAAAAGTTATTAAAAAAATTAAAGTGTACTATCTCTATTTTGTCCGAATTGCAAATCCTAGCTTTTATTACCAAGATTACTTTAATTCTTAAATTTTACAGCAATGCAACAAAAAACTAAATGAAATGGGATTCAGTAAGCTTGATATATATGTAAGATAGGTGCATAGTTTGATGCAAATCCAAGTTGATTTGAAAAAGTTATTAAAAAAATTAAAGTGTACTATCTCTATTTTGTCCGAATTGCAAATCCTAGCTTTTTATTCCAAGATTACTTTAATTCTTAAATTTTACAGCAATACAACAAAAAACTAAATGAAATGGGATTCAGTAAGCTTGATATATATCTAAGATATCTGCATAGTTTGATGAAAATCCAAGTTGATTTGAAAAAGTAATAAAAAAAATTAAAGATGCCTATCTGAATTTTTATATAATAATTTTTTTTTTACATATTGTAAAATTAAATTCTTTCATTTCACAGCAATAAATCAAACTACCTAATAAGCTTGAATTTTTTAAGATCAATATTTAATTTAGTTAGATTGGCTGATTTACACCAGTCAAAACTAAATTTGAAGGTCAAGACTAGTCGAGACAGGTCGAGACTAGTCAAGACAGGTCGAGACAGGTCGAGCCTTGGTCAAGACCATTTCAGACTACACAAAGATCATCAAGTACTGAATCAGACTAATTAAGTAAAGTCGAGACCTAGTCGAGTACACTTAAGTACAGTTAAGTACAGTCGAGACAATGTCGAGACTAGTCGAGTAAAATGTGTGCTCGATTTTACTGGTCGAGCACAAAAACTGGTCAATTCAGACTCTGAGGAGTTTGTAGTGTATACTATATCTATACTACTAAAGAAACAGACTGATTTCATTTAGCCGAAACTCAGCTGAAACCATTCTCAGATCTGCAGTGACATCACAACATGTAACTGACCAATCAATGATTAGCATTTTTGTTATGTAAACAATGTTGAGAGGTGATGCGGATAAGATTCCTCTAGATTTTCCATAGACTTATTGCAAATTAATTTAATTGATATATATCGTAACCAGTTGAATATAGTAATTTTACTCTTTTAATACTGTTAAAGACACTATATAATATCTCTATTTTGATTTTTAACATACTATAACCTCTCGTTAAAAAATTATCGGCAATATAAATAATCAGTAATCCCCTTCAAATAGATGAAAAATCTAGAGGATTCCGGATGGCATCACCTCCTGACAAATGTAAATGCCAGGATGTCCGGATCTGAGAATACAAACTCGGAAATATTTGTGAAATGACGTATAATTTTTTCAAATTCAGCTTTGAATATCAAATATGCTATATGTGTGCTTGTTTATGTTCCATATAACATAAATCGGAAACAGCGGTTAGTTACCCAGAACAGGAAGTGAATGTTTATAACCAATAGTAGATCATCGTATCGTTTAACAACAGGTTAATTGATTTGGTATAGATCAGTGTATCTGTATATAACTTTTTTTTTTTTTTTTATCTAGGAAGCAATTAATCATTAAAAGGTGTTCCTAACGTCCTTCAATTGTAGCACATGGTATAAAAACTGTCTTGAATCAATCATAAATTTGCGAATTTTATACATTTGCGAGACAAATTTTGCCGTTTGGTTTGGTTCGCAAGCTGACAATTGTATATTTTGATTTTATTATCCTTATATCGGATATTTACTTGTGCTTTTGTAGTATATGGGTTTGTTTTCCTGCTGCGAAAAGAACAAGTTTAATGTGATGGTAAGTTGAAAGATGGATCCATCTAATTGAGCATATTTTCCGTTTTTATTTGTGTTAAATAATAATAAAACAACACCACATAATTAAAATTTCACAAACTTTGTCACTTGTGATGGTTAGTATGATATATTTACATTTATCAAAAGAAAACGTTCATTTGTACATCATTCATTACTACTATAGCAATACATGTAATAGTGCAGTGCAACGCCAAGTGCATGGTGGACATTCTTCTGTTATAATTCGATTTTCCTAATAGATTAGATTTCAGTAAGCATTCATATTTTCCCGCCAAACATTCAAGTTATAGGTCACTGAAAGAGAGCAAGATCGCACGGTCATCCGATGTAAAAATCATATACGCGATACAATTATTTCTTTATTTGAAAATTGATTATCACATAGTTCTCCTTCCTTCCTTGCATGACATACTTACCGCTGGATAAAAAACATTCCACGGTAGGGACACGCATCAAAGAGAAAATATAATGTAAACATATGCGAAAGTGTAATTGTTCTCGTTTAAACTAGGAGATCTGTCAAACGTTTGTACATAATTATACATTTGTAAATACGGAAGTAGCACTATGCCAAGGACGTTTAACATTGATAAAACAGATCGAGGTAACATTTAAATTCCTCAATTCGTTATCTGTATCAGTATACATATTAATATAGGGATACACATGAGATCATAAAAGTATGTGCACTAGTTCCCAGTTACGTATTTTAAATGAACGTACTTTAGGAGACTCTATAGGGAAAGTAACTTACCATAGTTACAATGGAACCTCAATAGATGATTATTGTATCTGTAGTTCAACATTCCTATCAAATATATTAAACTTCAGAATTGAAGACTTTCATCCAAATAATTCAGATCATTGTCAAATAACCGTAAACATTTTTTGTAGTAACATATTGGGCCCTAAACAGGACAAATGAAATAATCTTCGGAAATTGCCACCAGTCATAAGATGGTCTCCAATACGAGAGCAAAAATTTATTCAAAACTCAAATTATGATAGTTTTAATAATATTTGTACAAAAACCGAAAAGCTGATAGCAAATGAGCATGCTGATAACAGCACGTCAGAAGTGAATGACTTGGTATCTGATTTTGATAAATTATTAAAGGGAGCTGCAACCCTAAAAAACAAATTTGAATCAAAATTGAAATATAAACAAAAATGAAGGAAAATAAAAAAAAAACATGGGTTGACAAAGACTGTGATGCTAAATATAGGCATATAAAAGCTCTCTGTAGAACTTTAGGTAGGAATCCTTGGGATTCCAGTTTGAAACTATTTTTTTTTACAGAGAGAAAAACACTTAACAAGCTTGTACGTAAAAAACATAGGGTCTATAAAAATAAAATATTAAAAAATATACTTGACCTATCTGAGAAAAACTCTTCTGAATTTTGGAAATCTGTAAATTTATTAAAGGAGAAAACAAAGGAAGACCCTAGTTCCAATATTTCACATGATGAATGGTTGAAGTATTTTAAAGATTTAATGAATTTTCAACATTGTAATAATTTTGATGAAAACATTAATAGTATTGATTGTAATAATGATTGTTTAAATAATAATATTACTGCGGAGGAGGTGTTAAAGGTTGTAAAAGACTTAAAGTTAAAAACGTCTGCTGGTTGTGATGGTATAACAAATGAAATGATTAGAGTGTCATGTGGTAAATTAGTTAAAACATATGTGTTGATTTTTAATTTGATATTTAAAAGTGGAATCTTTCATTCTGTATGGAGAGAAAACATAATTTAAGCCTATTTTTAAAGGAGGGTGTTTTAATGACCCTTCAAACGACAGGGGTATAGCTCTTCCAAGCTGTTTAGGTAATTTTTTCTTAAAAATATTATCTACCAGATTAGAGAACTTTCTAGAAACTAACAGTAAATTACATAAGGAGCAAATAGGCTTCAGGAAAAATAGCTGAACAAGTGATCACATTTAACATTAAAAACTCTGATTAATAAGACCTTTAAAAAATCAAACATCTCTACACTTGTTTTGTAGATCTAAGAAAAGCGTTTGACACAATCAATATAGAGATGGGTTTTTCATAAGTTACTAAAATATAATATAAAAAGGTCTTTTTTTGATATTTTAAAAGATATGTACAAAGATGTATCTTTCTCTGTAAAATTAAAAGGGGGACTAACACAAACGTTTCCCTCATGTGTAGGATTAAAACAGGGTTGTATATTAAGCCTTACATTATTTTCATTGTATATAAATGAACTGGTTGAAATGTTTGACCACAAATGTGATCCGGCATGCCTAGATAATAAACAAGTGTCTTGTCTTCTTTATGCAGACGATTTAGTAGTAATATCAGAATCTGCATCTGGCCTACAAAATGCTTTAGATAAATTAAATACATTTTGTGAAAAATGAAATCTAACTGTTAATCTTAATAAAACCAAGATTATAATATTCAATAAAGCAGGGAAAACTTATTAAAAAGCACAATTCTATTATAATGGGAAATTACTAGAGTTAACTGATGAATACAAGTATCTAGATATATTTTTTAAACCATCTGGATCTTTTACTACAGCAATTGATCAGTTATGTAAAAAGGCTAGCAAAGCTATATTTTGTATTAGAAAATTATTATTTTCTGAAAAAAATTAATTTACTACCACATTTAAAGCTTTTTGATTCATGCGTTAAACCTATTCTGTTATATAGCAGTGAAGTTTGGGCTACTATTAGTTTAGTGAAACAAAATACTACCATCGAGTCAAACTATGCAAACTTCAGTCCACATAAAATTCAAATAAAATTTGCTAAACTTTTATTGGGTGTAAATAAAGGTGCTGTTAATAATGCTGTACTTTCTGACTAAGGTTTATTCCCACTTTCATTGTCAGCCCTTAAACATACAATTAATTTCTGGCTTCATATCATTAATATGGACAGTGAGAGTATGATAAAGAAAGCATACAATGAAAACTTAAACTTTCCTAATGGTTTTTGTTGTAAATTAAAAGTGTTATTAGGTAAACTTGGTTTTCAGCATGTCTAGGAAAATCAAAATACTATGTCAAAGAAAATTTTCTTTTTCATTTCAAAAGAAATTAGAAGAGGAATTCATAAAATACTGGAAACAAGCTCTTTTTTTGTGACTGTAATAATGGTAATAGTCAAGGTAATAAACTAAGAACATATCGCAAAGTTAAAACAATTTTTGAATTAGACAATTATCTTCCACTGGATCTTAACAAAAGTGTTATTTCTAAAATGGTAAAAATCAGAATTAGTAATAGCAAATTACTAATAGAAGTTGGTAGATATACAAGAACACCTTTAGAACAGAGAATTTGTCCAATTTGCAAGGATGGAATTGAAGATGAGTTTCATTTCCTGATTCAATGTAAAGCGTTAGAACGTAATAGAAATGCACTCTTTTGTAACTGTATGTGTAGCTGGAATAAGCGATATGTATGATTTGAACATTCATTTAAAGGTAACATAATGTTGTTAAGCGCTTTTAAAGTATTAAAGCTGATTGTAATAGCTTGAATTAATAATATTGTATGATTAACACCTCCACGCAAGCAATGTAAATATAATATATGTATCTCTTATCATTGAGAAAATAGGTTTTTGTTTGTTTGTTTGTTTGTTTATTTTTGTATTTGTATTTGTATTTTGTAAATGTCGGCTGGTAAAATTATTTGTTTTGATTATAAGGACTCTTTACCTGACCTGACCCAAAGACGTTGCATATTACATCGTTTCGAGTTTTTTAAGTTGAGCTAACAATATTTACATATCATAATCTCTTTTAGATAATTCCAATCCAAGCGGTAAAAAAGATTGAGTTCGAGTTTCGCGGAAAAAATAGAAGTACAAAATTTTATAATTTAATAATTCTTTTTTGTCATATAAGTAATATGATACTTGTGACAAAAAAACAAAAAACAACAACAACAAAAATAACTGATTTAAGTAGTTATCAAAGGTACCAGGATTATAATTTAAGCACACGTATGCATATATATATATATATATATATATATATATATATATATATATGTATGAAATATACACTACAAGCAAAAATAAGAGATTTGGAAATATAGTATTATCTATGGCGATGTCATTACGAAGTTTCATACGTAATATATTATAAATTTGAAAGAAGAGTAGAAATTGGTTTTCATTTTCCGAGTTTTTACAAGTTCGAAATGTTCTTGGCTTTCGAGGTATTTTAAGATATCAACCCTTTTTATGAGTAAATTATGGTGACAAATCCTAATTTTTGTAAATTATAGTGACAAATTCTATTTTTTGTAAATTAAAGTTTAAAATGTTGGTATATTTGACTTCAATATTTTTTATAAAGAAATTGTTTGTTCTTTTTTTAAATTGTTTTTTTTTTCAATTTCCAGTAATTCTGATTAAAAGTTGCTTGAAATATTCTTAATTCAAGTCTTTAATTTTTTTACTTGTTTCACATTCAGAATCGACCATTTCCTATAACCTTTTTTTATATGAATTGTTATTTATACTAGCTGCCAAACATTATATTTCTAGTCATTAATTATATTTATAGATTGTTTTATTAATTAAGAAAGAAAAAAAGAGTTTTTTTTATATTTAGGTAATTATATTACTCGAATGATTCAGCGCCCTCTATCGGTCAGTGTCTTCTGTAGCGATCGATAGTGAGTCGGAATATAACGACTGGATTATTCGGGTTAGTAATTATGTCGTGTTTTGCCTAGTAAGTTATTGGTTGACTGTTGGGTAATTGTAACACAAATATATCAAGGCGTTGGCAATAACACATATTGTATTTTATGGTTAAAATGCTGAAATTGTTGATAACCCATAAGTACTTAGGTGTCGCAATCCTTTCTCATGCAAACAAACTGAACTAACCATTTAAATAATACAACAAGCAGGTAAATATACCGAGGATACTAAAATTTACATTTTCCAAATAACAACGTATCAAAACTGTATCTATACTTTTTCAGGAACAGACTGATTTCATTGTGCCTAAATTTATCTGAAACCATACAAACTCGGAAATATTTGTGATATAAAGTATAAATGTAGTGTTTTATATCAGTAAGAACAATAACAAATCAACATATAAAAGTAGGCTATGCAAAGTTTATCGACCTAGATTAAGGTTCATCATAACAAATGGACAAATAAAGCCGTATTTTCACCTCAAAAACTACTCTGTGTACAGAATTACCTGTGTTGTTTGGAAAGTTTTAAGGCCTAGCATCCACTAGATATATAAAAGTTAAATGCATTTTGTGTTTAAGAAAGATAAAATCTTTCTTGGTTTTTGAAGGGCATTTTTTCCCCTTTCTGCAGAAGGTGTAAAAATAAACAAACACCTGAATTACTTTGATACTGTCCACTCACTGACTCAGATAAACTCTTTAACTCACCTATAGTTGTGAAGATATATCTTGTCCATGTCAATTAAGGACAATCAAAACAATACAAACCAGTTTTTTTACCTGAGGGAGCATCTCAATTTAAAGTTGTACCACACCTTAGTTAGTTTTCACACCTTGTGCATGAAGGAAAAAAATGCCCATCAAAATCCAAAAGAAATTTTATCTTTCTAAAACACAAATTGCATTTAACTTTTATATATCTAGTGGATACTAGGCATTAAAACTTTTCCAACTTCACAGGTAAGTCTGTACTCAGAGTAGTTTTTGGCATGTATAGACAACCATATTTGTCCGTTTGTTATGATGAACCTTAAGGGCGAAAATAATATAAACATTATAAAATGTGAAAACAGCACGTTAAAAACTGTATGCATTGGAAGTGCTTTTCTGGATTTATCATCATCAGGAAAGATGAAAGCAAAGAATGTGATATACAATGTAACCTAAACAGTTGGAGAGGTCTATGATAAAAAGGACCTAAAAATAAACTCATTCGTCTTAGGTCATTTTTTTACCAGAGGAAGTTGATATCTTAGTTTCTTATAATTTAAAAATGTATTAACGGACACTTTTAGAAAGGTTTGTTATAAATCATATCAGTACAGAAGTTGTCCGAAATCAACCGAAAAAGGTAGAGAAAAAAAATAAATAAAAAAAAAAAAAAAAAACCAATGGAACACACATGTTGTTACCATCTAAATAATACTATCAATTGTAAAAATATATATTATCAGATAAAAGGTAGTTCTACTTGCAGGAACAATTCTAAGTAAAACGCCAACTAAAAAAAAGTTGTACTTGTTTGGCTTTATAATTATTTTGATCTGAGTGTCACTGATGAGTTGTATATAGACGAAACGCGCGTCTGGCGTTTTTTATAATCCTGGTACCTGTAATAACTATTTAAATAAGCTTTGAATATCTAAATTGTCATATGTGTTCGTTTATAATCCAGATGAGATTAATCGGAAACAGCGGTTAGTTACCGGGAAGAGGAAGTGACTGTTTTTATAGCAAATATTAGAGCATTGTATCGTTTAACAACAGGTAAATTGATTTGGTATAGATCACTGTATCTGTATACTAATTTTTGTTTACCCAGGAAGCCGCTTAATTATTGAAAGGTGTTTCTATACGAACTTACATAACGTCCTTCAATTGTAGCACATGGTATAAAAACTATGAATCAATCATAATTTGCGAATTTTATGTATTTGCGAGAAAAACTTTGCCAGTTGGTTTGGTTCTGACAATTGTATATGTTATGATTTTATTATCCTTATAAGTTATAATTACATTTATTAAAAGAAAAACAGAAGGTTTATGTTGAACAGTAGCAACGGGAATCAGGTCATGATTCACACAAGCAAATGAGCTGGGTAGATTATTTGCAAAAATCATATTTTTGTCAAGATGTTTTAAATAATATTCACCTTTTATCTAGGCAAACACGCATATGCAGGTTTAAAAGGACCTCGTTTAAAATTAAAAATCATAGTAAACGCAGGTAAAAAAGGGCCTCGTATGAAAATTAAAATCATATTATACGCGATACAATTCTTTCTTTATTTTCAAAATTGATTGTCACATAATTCTCCTTCCTTCCTTGCATGACATACTTACCACACGATAGGAACACGCATCAAAGAGAAAATATAATGTAAACCTATGCGTAAGTGTAACTATACGCATGTTCTTGTTTAAAATAGGAGACGTACATAATTATACATATGTAAAGACGGAAGTAGCACTATGCCAAGGACGTTTAACATTGATAAAACAGATCAAGGTAACATTTAAATTCCTCAAACCGTTATCTTTATTAGTATACATACTAATATTTTGAATACACTTAAGATCATATAAGGACTTTTTACCTGACCTGACCCAAAGGCGTTGCATCTATCTTCGTTTAGAGTTTTTAAGTTGTGCAAACAACATTTACATATTAGTTTTTTTAGATAAAAAAAAATGAGTTTGAGTTTCGCGGTAAGAGTAGAATTACAAACATATAATCAAATACACAACACCAGTTTCGCAATAACGCTTTATTACACACAAATTAAAAAGGAACACATAAAATCATAACATGAACACATATACAGAGTGTGAGAGACATATTGTCATAGAGTCATAAGCATATCAACTATAAATATTAACATCTTGCAAAACAATTTAAATCATATACACAAATGATTGCATATTTCTTCGGCAGTAGTGCTTTCATCTTGTCATCGCTTGGCTACTACTTGAAACTCAAATTCGTGGAATACTTGATATGTATTCGTTTCCTGTAACCATATCATTTTACGGTGGGAATTTTCAGGCAACCTTTGGAAAATACGGAGGTAGGGTTTAAAAATATTTGCTCATTCAATTAATTCGCTTCTCAATTGAATCATTTGACATTGTTATTCGTTTTGGTCGTTTGCAAGCACATCCAACAGAAATAGGTTCATATACCTCTTCAAATAACATTTCCCCTTCATCTGAACATTTCGTTGCCCTCATTACCACAGAATAATGATATATCTCACGACAACCTAATCCTGTCTGATCATGATGTTTTGGTCTATTCCCGTCTTTTTGTAAACATTCGGAACATTTGCATTTTGCTTGCAATAAAACGTTCGGAATCCTATTGTCGTCTACATCGAGTGCAAAGTAATGCGGACAAGGATTTTCATAATCGTATTTTGGACAATTTTTATTAAGCCAGCTAATATGCATAGTTCTTTGAGACTTAAACTTATCGTCAATTTGATAATAGTTCTTCTTCTCATTTATATATAATATATTAAAACTATCAGAATAAGTTCTGCTTCTATTTTTTAAGAACTCAATTTTAATTTTCCGCAACTTCCTTTTTGCTGGGTGTCTACATGGCGATGTTGTAGCCACACATGTTTGCAGTATCAATATTACCATAATGTTTATAATTACTACGTTGAAACTAGTAAAAATCTGCAAAAAAAAGTAATATTTGTAAAAATGTGAATCATAATCAGATGGTAATTTTTTGTTTACCAAATTAATATATAAAAACAATTCATCATAGATAATACAATGAAAAATTTCAACGTTATTTGAACTGAATTTGAAAACTAATAGGATGAAAAAACAATAAACACAAACATCCTAATAAGAAAAACAATTTGCCATTTTGATCCTATCATGAAAATATTTACAAGTGCAATACATTCGTGATCTTTTATACCCATAATTCAAACCAATGTCCACTCAATAGTACTTTAGTGATGATTAAATATTGCAGTCCAGTTGACAAGTTACAAAGAAATAAACGATAAGCCAAATGATATATATAATTCATGGCATTACTTTCGGGAGCTTTTGATAAAATTCGTTGTTTTGATAGAGTCACAAGTTGGAGGTAAGTGATAAAAATATAACAGAACATTTCTACAGTTGAAAAAAACCAGCATGTAGTCTTTTAATTGGATGTGTTCATTATATATTTCAATTTTATTAGTGAAATGAGCAAATATATTTATTGTTTATCGCAAAAAAATACTTTAAAATAATATTTAATCACTTTTTCTCGATAATCATCCTAAGAAGATTAAGTTTTGAAATATTTTTAGTAAAATCCACAAATGGACAGAGTCTATCAACATTATTTCTTGATGTAATTATTTGGTCTTGCGCTCACTATTTTAGTAGCTACGTATATACGTAAGTGGATATTTTTTTATAGTATACTATGTGCCCCTTTTTGACATGGATTTTTATTTTTTTATTTTCAAATTGATAAGTTTAGAATTATTTTTTTTGCTGTACAATAAAAAAAATGTAATGTAAGTTTTTTTTTTTTTTTTATAAAAGAACATATTTGTGATTAAAAATGCTTATTTGACATATTCCTGCTATAAAAAACTAAACTAAATTAATATATTAAAGAGAGAGATAGAGAGATTAAATTATATCCAATATAGTAGAGCAATAACAAATACTGGAAAAGGATTTATCTTCAATTCTCTGGTATCTTGGTCCTTACCTTTAAATAATCAAAGTACATTTTTATCTTAATCACTTTCTAGTGAAACTGAAGATTTGTATCTTATACAAACTTTAAATATGATGGCAAAAGTATTTTTTTATTTAAGGGAAACTTACCTTGTTTCCGGTGTAATGTTTGTTTATATTAAACTGACATCCCAATACACATACAGTTTTAAACTTCCTATATATTGCATAATAAAAGATGTAATCGATCTTTTTTATTGGTTGATATCGTATATATAATCATTATATGTGACTGCAGAACAAAAGATAGAAGCAGTTGTTAGAACAGATGCATGAAAAGGAAACAAAAATCAATCTAATAATTACAGATTATCCACTAGGGGATTAACCTTGAAATCAATCTTAATAAAGATTATTTTCATCAATGAAGCGCTGAATACACTCACGACATGTTTTTTTTTTAATAATTACAGTTATACTCCGCCTCCTGCTACGATACATCTATCATTACTGATTACAGTTAAACAAATAAGTTATATTAAGATCTATTAACAGTATTATTTAGAATTTGTAGCTGATGTATAGGGCAGGGCTGTAGAAATTTAAAATCCAGCATGTGACAAAAATATTTCCACGAAAATAACCTTGTTAATTCTAAATGAGACCAATGATTTGTATAGTAGGTTTTACTATACAAATCCTTGATCTCACACAAATATGTGTCACTGGACGTAGCGAAAAACATGCAATTTATCAAATTGTTCAATGCGAATTTGACTTAAAAATAAACAATATTCCACTTTAAAAAGAAATATGTCAAGAAACGAGATAATGTTTTAATTTTAAATTTCACAAAAAATCAATTAAATTAATATTTTAAATTAAACAATAATACTTCTGCAAATCTAAAATGTCAAGGGATTACTTTTAACCTTGTGGATTAACTATGTATATACATTTAAAAAGGGAAAAAATGGAACAAAATATCATAAGTTGTTATCAAAATACGATAGAAAGAGAATACAAAAACTAAAGTGTAAATATATAAACTGAATTTTTTACTTAAAAAAAAATCACATTTATATATACCCCAATTAAATTTTATATTAACTATTATCAAACTCTTATTGATGATAAAATAAATGATTTAAATGAAAATAATAAAATTTATCTATATAAATTTCTTAAATCTAATTAAAATAACCAAATGCAATACTACCTATCGCACTCAAATAATGAACAAGAAAAATGTTAACCAAATTTAGAATAAGCGATCATTTTCTTTTTATAGAAACTAGACGATATACAAAAATACCATCAAGCGAAAGAAAATATAAAATTTGTAATATCTTAGATGATATTTTTAAAATAAAAGAGAAATCTTTCTAAAATATTATATACAAAAATATGTCAATTTTAATACACATACCTTAACGGATAAACTCGTGATTTTACTTAATCCATCAACACCAAATGATATAAGAACAGTTGTTTCTTTTATAAAAGAGTCATTAGAACTGAGGAAAGGAGACCAATTACTCTTTTTAACATGTATTTTATTATTATCGAGTTTTCATTATGTTTGTTTTGTCTATGTATTTGCCATGACCAAAATTGGTTTTTGTTTGTTTTGCAGATAAAGATATTATATAAATAAATATATTGGGCAAACAATTAAAAGCACATTTTATGGGACGATAATTTATTTTGACTATCTGGTTTCGTAGGTTTGAGGTATTTATTTGCACTGTACTTTTTATACATTTTATACATTTTACACTTTTTATGAATTTTAAAATAAAATTGAAAATGGAAATAGAGATGGCGAATATGTCAACGAGACAACAACCCGATCAAAGACCAAATACCAGCCGAAGGTAACCAATGGAGTGAGAAAAAATCTCGCACCTGAGGTGGTCCTTAGCTGGCATAATAACTTTTTTCATGAATTATCAATTGACAATATCTCGGAAAGTATAATGCTACTTATATATATATATTTTTTATATTTAAACTCTGTTCAACGAGTACAAAATTGTAATGCCTACAATATATCATTTCAGAAATAACGGCGAACCACGCATATTTCGACATGATATCAAACACTGTGCAAAATTTTTACAAAACTGACCAAATGAAAATTCTGCAAAATGAATAATTTTTGTATCATTTTTCTATACAGTCTACTGTAGTTGAGTATCAAAATCCCTTTAACTGAAATGTTAATAAATGTGCTCGAGGCGAAATAATTTGACTTTTTTTGCATGAAATTCCTAAGCTGTATTTGGCAAAACTTTTAGGAATTTTGGTCCTCAATGCTCTTCAACTTCGTACTTTATTTGGCCTTTTAAACTTTTTTGGATTCGAGCGTCACTGATGAGTCTTTTGTAAACGAAACGCGCATCTGGCGTATACACTAAATTTAGTCCTGGTATCTATGATGAGTTTATTCACAATACAAACATCATATCAAATTGATTGCAAGCACAATCTCTCATTCCAAAGGGGAAGTACTATGACGATGGAAGTTTTTAACGACCTTAACTGGCAAAATACAGCCCTCGCACGATAGGCCCTAGTTTGCGCCTTTTTGGGCATTTAGATAATTTTATTGTTACCATAAGGTAATTGAATCATTAAGAATGACAAATACGAAAAAACTATTATGAATAAAAAATAAAAGTGAGTAAAACTTTGAAGGCTAGAATAGCTAGTAAAAAATAAATTGATGAATAAAGATAAATAATGAAAAGAAAATAGAACTAATATAAAATGAAAGAATATAAAAATGATTTTTTTTTATATAGAAAACCAAAGAAAACAAAAATAAAAATTAAATAAATGAATAAAAAAGACAATTAAATAGAGCCACCAAAAGTAGGAACAGTTGAAAAGCTAGACTAAGCAAACGGCAGTGAGCAACAGCAACGTTGTGCTGGTGCATCAACAGACTAACAGTGGATACATTTAATATGCCAAATTGTGTGTCTGTATTAATTTGTCTAAATATGTGTATGTGAGTTTTACAAACATAATTAGTAAAAGGTTTTTTTGTACAAAAAAAAAAAAGATAAGTAAATAAATGGAAATGAAATAAATTAAAAACCAAAGGGTGTATGTATAATTTTGAATAATTTCGGTTCTGCGAATTTGAAAAAAAAACACCGTAAATAGTTAAATAGTCAAAGGTACCAGGATTATAATTTAGTACGCCAGACGCGCGTTTCGTCTACACAAGACTCATCAGTGACGCTCAAATCAAAATATTTATAAAGCCAAACAAGTACAAAGTTGAAGAGCATTGAGGATCCAAAATTCCAAAAAGGTTGTGCCAAAAAACGGCTAAGTTAATCTATGTCTGGGATAAGAAAATCCTTAGTTTTTCAAAAAGTTGAAAGTTTTGAATACAGGAAATTTATAAAAATGACCACATTATTGATATTCATGTCAACACCGAAGTGTTGACTACTGGGCTGGTGATACCCTCGCGGACGAAACGTCCACCAGCAGTGGAATCGACCCAGTGGTGTAAATAGTTATCAAAGGTATCAGGATTATAATTTAGTACGCCAGACGCGCGTTTCGTCTACATGAGACTCATCAGTGACGCTCAAATCAAAATATTTATAAAGCCAAACAAGTACAAAGTTGAAGAGCATTGAGGATCCATAATTCCAAAAAAATTGTGCCAAATACGGCTAAGGTCATCTATGCCTGGGATAAGAAAATCCTTAGTTTTTCAAAAAATTGAAAGTTTTGTATACAGGAAATTTATAGAAATGACCACACTATTGATATTCATGTCAACACCGAAGTGTTGACTACTGGGCTGGTGATACCCTCGGGGACGAAACGTCCACCAGCAGTGACATCGACGTAGTGGTGTAAATAGTTATCAAAGGTACCAGGATTATAATTTAGTACGCCAGACGCGCATAAAAGAATACCGAGTTATGTTTAGTTAGCATAACTTCAATAGTTTAATTGAAGGTAGCACTAGCTATATTTTAAATGAAAAATAATTTTATTTTCGTAATTCTTATACTAAGATATATAATTTCATTTATTTATTTATTGTTAGCTTTTTATATATTTATTTTCATGTATTAATTTATTTAAAAAAAATTAATTGTTTTTTTAAGTCGTCTTGAAGAGCCTGCTGTATTTCTTTCGATTACGGCCTGACTCCATTTCTGAGTCACTGACCCCGGTAACTCTTGCAGTGTAGTTGGACGTCTTAACGATATTTTTTTTAGTACTGCAGATATTCTTGTAGAAATTGTTTTTTGACTGTCGGTGACGACCCGACTCCATTTGTGAGTCACTGATCGGTAACTCTTGCCAGGTGGTTTTGTTGTTTTTAGGAGCCTGTTGTACTACCGGTTACGGCCTGTCGCCATTTCTAAGTCACTGATCGGTAACTCGTGCAGCGTTGTTTTGTTGTTTTGAAGGGCCTACTGCAGTACTGCCGGCTACGGCTTGATTCTCTTTCTGAATCACTGACCCGTTGGGAAGAACTATACGAAATTGTTTCGAATTAAAATGGTCTGGAACCTTTCTGTTCATCATATTATAGTAGACATATTTAAGCTACAATGTGTGGTCAAAGTCTACCAAGGAAGCGGAAGACATTTAGTTATGTATACAAATTATGCACCTTAATTGATTATTGACAAAATTTTAGTTCCACCTGGTTTTTTTTTGGTGTATTTGTTTAAATATACTGGGAAAATAAAAAGCGCAATTTAGAGTAAAGGATTATTTGTATTACCAAAATATTCATACTTAGTTACCCATTTTCACGCAAATATTGTATTTGTTTCCTTTTAATGTTGTACAACTAAATGACTAGATATACTCCTTGTGATATACAAACTTATTTAAAGTCAATAAAACCAAAAAGCGGATGTTGGCCCGTTTAAAAACAGTCTTGAAAATGTCAAAGAAATTGCAGAGTAAGCAAATTTAAGGTTTGTGTATTTATATCGAGAACTTAGAGCAATTTATAGTTTATAGTTTAAAAGTGCAATTAATGTTTTCCCTTTTCATGACTTTTCACAAATATGTGTCGTAGCTACAGCAAGTACTTTAACAACAACAAAAAAAAGGACGAAACTGTTTGTCAATTATTATTATAACTAACTGTATTTCAAATAAGCACGAAATGAAAGATAAAGAAAAAAGTGCACAAGTTCATTTCCGTCAGACTAAATAAGTTATTATAATAAGCTCGTAAGGAAACAGGATTTTCACACCATATCAAAAAGTATAAACGTTTAGTCACAACGTCCTCAAAACGTAATTGATTTTGTTGTAAAAGAAATATAAGTTATAATATTACATATGGTGTAGCATTCTACTCTTTTCATTTGATATTATGATCACGTGTTTTAAAGGTTGTTTTACGAATCCGAAGCTTTTTTTCTATTTTTTTTTTTAAAGTGTATTGGCTCTATGTTTCTATTTATATGTATATTGACGGTTAATATAATAAAAATATTTAAATTTAGATTAATGACTTCATGAAACATCGAGAAAGCGCTGAAGCAGACGTAAAGAAAATTTAATTTATCAGAAGATTTCAAGAATTTGATGTTAAATACAGACGGTAAGGCTACTGGAAAGTTAATGCCACAAGCTATGAATTTGAATAAAGAATATTAAAATTTCAACCTGAAATATTATTGCAAAATTACAATTTAAATATACACAGAAAAAACATTGAACGCCATTTTCCCAATTCATTATAAATAATTAATGTCATACATACATTAAGGAATTTCACACAGTCAATACGTTATATATGGACCTGTTCGTCCTCGGTTAATATAATCTGGACATGTCCGTATATTACGCATTGAACTCGTCAAAAGAATATAATTAATAAATACAAGTCACGTTGACGAACAAACCAGTACAAGGATTCTATCAAAATAACTTGAATATCAGATGAGATTCAAAAAGATATATCGTGAATCATTATCTAAATAATCGTTTTCAAGTATCCATTTTATTTTTCTGTTCTCTTTTCTTCAGATTGAGTATTATAAGGTATAGTTACTACAAATTCTGTACTTTGATGATTTGCTTTTCTATTTTCTTTTAATTTCGAAGAATGGATGTAAAACGAATTTTCAAATTTACATAAACACCTTTTTTGCAGTTGCATGAAACGAATTAGAAAAAAATAAGATTCGATTTTTTTTGTTTCAAACATTTATAAAAGTGCAATAAAGAAGTAAAATGTCGCTAATAGCAGTAATCTTGGCTCAATTTCGTCAAACTAAGCTAAAACGTCGCTGATTTATTGTTGGCTTCCATAATTCAGTCATTTAAATTCATATTCATGTAACCTTTCATTTGACTTTTAGTGAAGATGGGTTCTGCATGTGTTCAGCATGTGGTCCATGCATAAAAAAAAAAAATTTCAACATTGGATAGTAAGATAAGGGAGCCACCTGGATCAACCATTTCATTAACTAATCAAGCCAACAAACAAGTATTCTCATACAGGTTAAACGATGAATTAATCTATAGCATGAAATCAGTCAAAGAGAAATCGTCATAGACAAGACAAGACAATAGTTTATTTGAGTCTCACATCTTACAAAACATTTACATAATATTACACAACTTCGCACATAAAACAAGAGCCACTCTAAAATGAGTTATGAAAGAATACAAAATTACTATAAATTCTCATATATATACACACATTAAATATAAAACATATAACATAATAAAAATATACATTTTAAGAACATAATAAACATTTTCTTTTCAATAAATTAAAATATCATAGCAGGTTTTGGCAGTATAAAGGTAAAATATTTTAATCACTAAATAAATATTTATATTCATATTTATGTGTACAAATGTATATGGAATTAAATGACTGTCTAGGTATGTTATCTCGATGGATAATTACACGGCTTCTAGTTTAATTTACGCATGAAATGCTGATATATTATAAAGAGTCCATGCATTTTGAACTGTTTCGTTTGGACTTTTTGTAATTTGAATATGCGTTTCAGTATGTTTAAACCAAATTTGCAATTTGAATCAAATTGGTAAACCAGAATTTTAAGACAATCAAGATTTAAATTATAGTGTTTCAGAATATAAATCAACGACCCCCTCTGTTCAGCAATGATAAAATTTTGACTGCAATTAAAGAGATAAAACTTTTCAATTTTATAAAATATTGGTAACTGTCAACCAAACAGATGTATCAAACATATTGTTATTTCAATTCAGGAAATATATTACTAATTTGAAAGGGTTTTCTACAATCAGACTAGATAGATGATAAAACTGGATTTTTCACGACGTCTTGAAATGTATGGTTTTAAATGCTCTCCGACATTTGACAATAATGGTTGTGTCCTGATTCGAGTGTTATTGATGAGTCTTCTGTAGACGAACTTGTGTCTTAACTTACTAAATTTCACGCTGGTATCTGGATTAATTGCGTTTTTTGTTTATAAGTAGATGTTTATATATATATATATATATATATATATATATATATATATAAACATCAACCCAACAATGTTAGATCTGCAAATTTGCCTTCGCAAATTTTTTGTTCTTCCCTCGCCGGGAATCGAACCCATGCTACTGAGATATCGTGACACCAAATCGCCTGCACTGTAGCCGTCCCGCTAGACCACACGACGACCTGGGCTTCATATATATATATATATATATTTGTCATTACTCTACTCATGGGTTTAATAATGCTGTGAAGAATAACTATATATAGGCAAACATTATTTTAAGGCATACATGTACATATATGATTCAATAAACTCATCACAGATACCAGGATTAAATTTTGTATTTTCGCCAGACGCGCTTTTCGTCTACAGAAGACTCATCAGTGACGCTCGAATCCAAAAAAGTAAAAAAGTTGAAGTGCATTGAGGGACACAATTCTAAAAGTTTTGCCAAATACAGCTAAGGTAATCTATTCCTGAGGGAGAAAAGCCTTAGTATTTCAAAAATTCAAAAGTTTTGTAAACAGTTAATTTATAAATAGGACCATATCAATGATAATTCATGTCAACTCGATAACATGCAGCCAAACATATGATTTATATCACGAATTCATCTCTATGCCATCATTATGGTCATGTTCATGATTTCAAGGGGGATATGTTATTTATAGGTCTCTAAGCAGTCATAATCTTTAGATTAGGGATTCTTTTGAAAAAGAAAATTAAAATACCATATGTAACCAACAACATTTCCCCATATATCTAAAGAGTTCCCAAAGCACTAAAAACGTACCAAAATCTATATGAGTTCATTTTGTGTGTCCCTGACAAACACATTTAAACAATGTATAATAATAAACTTATCATAGATTATAGGCTTAACTTGCACGCTAAAAGACTCATTAATGCCATTAAGGATAAAAACAATTTAAAATGCCAAATGAATAAAGTACGAACTTTATTAAGTTGACGAGCTTTGAGAACCTGAAATAGTTTGCCAAATATAACCGAGGTATATCCAGCCAAACAAATTATGAGCTATTCACTGAATCTTAAAACCAAAAAATGTACAAAATATACTATTTAGAATTACTATAATCATGTAGACTTTTAACTCGGAATTGGACAAGTCATATAAAAAACCTAAAATGAACAAAACTATATATCAACTACTAATATAAAATAACAAATAACATAAAATGAACACAACTGGGTAAAACGCTGTATATCTGCCGTTTAAAAAATATCGATTGCTTTGATAGGGACGGATCAACAGATTGACTAGAAACAATTTGAATACTTATAAAAGTGTTGGATACATGTGGTTGGAACCATATACACCAAGACTTATGTAATATATGTTTTGAATAAGCATAGAACAAATACATTCAAACTCTGTTTCAACTTTGAACACAGCTTTCTCATTCCCTGTCTTTAATTGACCCACTTGACATTTTAGATTTCAAACGCTTCCTTTTACATGCGCATCCTGCTGACACAGATTCTAAAACTTCTTCAAATTGCATTCGAGAATCAGATTCGTTAGAACATTTAGTGACTCGCATTACCAGTGGATAATAGAATACCTCTGAACATTCAAAGCTGCTTTCACCTTTATTCACACCATCATTAAGACTACATTCGGAACATCTACATTTTGCCTGAAGTAACATTTTTGGAATTCTGTTATCGTCTACGTCTAATGCATAATAGTGGGGACATGGATTATCATTCCTTTCAAGCGGACACATTTTGGGAATCCATTCAAAGTTAAGTGTTCTGTTTGATTTAAATTCAGCAGGGATCTGTCGATCTGTCCTTTTATTATGTTTGTATAATAAATTAAAACTATCAGAAAAATAAGAACCTCTCTTGATTAGATAGTCTGATTTTATTTTCCTCATTGTTGCTTTGTTAGGACGTTTACACGTTAACGGCATCGCAATGGCAGATACAAATTGTGCAGCCACATAGTACATTACAACATATAAAAGAAGATTCTACAAAACACAAATTCATTGTATCAATAAGGAACATTATAAAGAAGGAAGATACAAATACAAAATTCGAAAAAGAACAATAAATGATAGAAATAATGAACTGCTAGATTTCTATTGTAGTGCATGAAATATTGCCTTTGTACACAATATATTTATAACTTGGTGGTTAATCGAATGGATAGTTCTGTGTTTGTCTTGAAAGATATGCAGTGTTTTAATTGTTTTGATATATATATATGCAGTAAGAGTTTAATTCATAGAGATAAATTGTTATAATAAAATTGAGAATGGAAATGGGGAATGTGTTAAAGAGACAACAACCCGACCAAATAAAAAACAACAGCAGAAGGTCACCAACAGGTCTTCAATGTAGCGAGAAATTCCCGCACCCGGAGGCGTCCTTCAGCTGGCCCCTAAACAAATATATATGTATTTCTATTTGATGAATTTGTGCATGAGCTTACTTGATTCATTTTTTTTTTATATTGTAGGTACAGTAAATTATTGATTTACTTGCTTTTCATGTTATTATAATGCCTCAACTAATATATAATACATTTACTTCATAACCTGCATATTTTTTCCTGAAGTATTCCTTTGCCTTCATTATTAATGACATGTCAACACTTGCTATTTCACTTGAAATGTAGTGTTACATCAGGTCAAATGAACGACACAGCGAGAAAATGCAAAATAGCAAGCAATATCTTAGACAATTTTTTATGTTTTCCTTCTTATGCGTGCTACTTTATAATAGACATAATTGTTGTTGATATATGCGTTGGTTATGTAATTTTATTAGGTTATATGTTTGTTTAATTGTTCTCTTACCTTATCTAGTAACATGTTTACTCAATTTGTTATTATGGGATTTTGGTTGAGATAAGTTAAATGAAGACTTATATACTCGCCATAGTTTTGGATTTTTCACTTTTATTTATTTTCATTTGCTTAAATATTTTCCACAAAAAAGGAACATTTCTCTTTTAGTCATAACTTTTTTCTTATCTATTTGTGATCAATTATCATGATCATTTTCTCCATCAGAAAACAAATAATATTTTCTTCCGTGTTTACTATTTAAAAAAAAATATCCAAGAGATACAGTTCTATAGTACTAGTATTTACTGTATGCTTGAACCGACCACCTTGTTATTGAATTATATGGTGTTTCCAATTTAAAAAAAATGATTTACAGATGATCGATATATTTTTTCGCGGAAGACAATTACCGGAAGGACTTCCTTCAGAACATTTTTTTGTGGTTTATTGCACAAATGATTTGTAACACATATATATGAGGATTTTACCCTTTTTACATAAATACTTGTAAGTACAGTATGATTTCCAGATATTTCCTCCTGATTACATAAATCAAATACATAAATAAATACAAAGAATTTAAAAATAACGTACTGTAAGATAAGATAATAACTAAAATAAGTATACATACATGTATAACTATATAATGAGGTGTTACTGTTGTCAATGAGACAACTGCCAACCAGAAACCGAATGACTGGAACGTATACAACTAAAGGACAACGTACACCTACAATTAGCAAGACCCGGAACGCCATAAATGACCGGCATGCAAATGTTATATAATTCGAGAGCCAAAAATCTGATTAATGCTTAAAAACTAATATAAGAAGCAGCGAAACACAAATAAGGCAGATAAGTTGTTGTAAGAAATATCATAAAAAATATACCAAAGTATGTCCTCAGAGATTTGTTATTACCGTATGCATAGAGGAAAGAACATCCCCTCCTTCCTCATATCTATTATAAAACAAGTACTACTTTTTTTTATCAATATACAAGTCTTGTATGTGTGTGCGCCGGACTCGCATTTCGTCTACAAAGGTGCAATCAAAAGTTTTTTTATGACGTCATATTTTGAGAGACCATGTATAAGTGACCCTTAGTGGTAGTATTGTTGATAAAGATACTTGTATAAAACTAGATATCACTAGAATCAGAATTTTCTCTAATTCTTATTGAAATAAAGACAAAGCATGTCCACAGAGATTTGTTATTACCGTATGCATAGAGGAAAGAACATCCTTTCCTTCCTCATATCTATTATAAAACATGTACTGCTTTTTTTTAATGTTATTTCTGATCGTCCCTAATAATTGTTTACATACTTTATAGTTTATCTATTCTCTATCTTGTGTCTCTTTCTGGTTTTCCACTGAATTTCCATCATCAATTATGGGTTAACACGTCATTTAAGGTCCAAGACATTAGAAATCGATTTTTTTGGTGTTTAAAAAAATCCTCATCAATATACAAATCTTGTATGTGTGTACGCCGGACTCGCATTTCGTCTACAAAGGTGCAATCAAAAGTTTTTCTGTGAAGTCATATTTTGAGAGACCATGTATAAGTGACCCTTAGTGGTGGTATTGTTGATAAAGATACTTGTATAAAACTAGATATCACTGGAATCAGAATTTTCTCTAATTTATATTGAAATAAAGACAAAGTGATTTTTTGAATAAAAAAAAACAACATCAAATGTCTTGTTTGTTGAAAATACATGTAAGCGTAACGAGAGATTCGAATGCCTAAGTAAAGTCAGTTAAATTTTAAGAAAATATATCTTTGAATATATAACTTGCAATAGGGTCTATCATCCAGTTTATTGACATTGAATTGCATTCTACTATGCTGCATTCTTTGGTTATGCATGCAGTTCATCATGTTCATGTAGACTGTTGAATATGTAAAAAATGTGGAGTCTTAGATGACGTATTCCATTTCCTGTTGTATTGTGACATTGACATATCATTACGTTCTAATTTTGTGGCTTATCTAAAAGACGATGTACCATCATTTCAACATATTGATGAATTTAATAAACTAAAACACATTCTAAACCCCATTCCTGAACTTGTTTGTCATATTGGAGTCTTCATTAAGCAGTCTTTAGAACTGAGGGGGGTCAGACCCATATCAGACAAGCTCATGCTTGTGTTTTATACATAAATTTATAATTGAACTTTTAAAATTTGTTCTATTATATTGTATTGTATTTCATTGTATTGCATTGTATTTAGAATGTATATTTGTTTGTTTGTATTGCTTGACCCTTATGGGTGTAATTTTGCATTAATGATTATTGATAAAATATTTGCTTTCCGCTGTAGGGATGAATATAATCGGTGCCTTTTCGCAGTGTAAATTTGTTTCATTTCATTAAATAATGTCTTTTATTGTTTTTTTTTTTTAAATTTGTAAACACTAGTAACTGCGACACACAATTTTAACACAGAATCGCGTATATCACGTTTATAATAAATGAGATGACAGACATTTATTTATCAATGTTTTAAAGAACACGTGTGTTTATTGTGACATTTGTCACATGACTAGTTATACCGGTTTAAGGTATACTCTAGAGTAATGAGTATTTCACGAGCTAATATAAGCGGGAAGAATTGTAACGGTAAATCTGTGTGTAATTATGTGTCATTCGACGCTTGCATTTCGGACAGCTCAGTCTGGTCATTTCCCTTTAATATGGCCGAACATACAGAAGAAAGTCTACTTCTACAAGACGACTCGTTACCTGATAAAAGCAGTGATGGTGCAACCAGATCATCTTCTGATAGGGATTTACATGACACGTCCTCTCTATTCAAGTTATACATGGACGGGAAAATGGATAGCCTTGAATCCAAGTTGGTACGTTTACAAGACGCGATGTCCAAGAAGATAAAAGAGGAGGTCTCTGTCAAGTTCAAGCATGAAGGAACCCGAATTCAATTTAAGTTTAACGAAGAAATTGTGAATGATCTCAATAAGCTCTACAAATTAATACCGTCAACAGAGGCACAGAGCATTCGTGTTGTTCTGAATTTGCTAGATAAAGTTCAAGGCCGTAATAAGCTAATACAGATTGCTGATTCTAAACCGGCAGGATGGTCAACCGTCCGTGAGTACGAGTCTAATGATATTGTTTCTGACAGTGAAGATGAGAAGACAATTCGTCAGGCGGAGAGTCGAGCCATGCGCACGCTGAAAGACAAAACAAAAGGGTGTCCCGCTCCGTATTCAATCAAACCCAGATTGCCACCAGCCGAAACCTATGCTAATCCTACCTACAATCAACAGTTTCAGAGGCAGCCCTTTCGTAACAGCATCACACGGCGTGAGCCGTGCCAGTGGGACATGTGCTTCTTTTGTAAGCAGTTCGGGCATTGGAGAAAAAAATGCCCCCTCAAATCTGGATCCGTTGGTGTGGGATATTCTGGAGTTGCCAATGACAAGTAAATCTGCAGATGCATCCAGAAATGTAAATGATAAGTAAAATTTTACTGATATAGATTGTTTTGAATGTGAATATTGGTCACAGTATGAATTAGCTAATTTCTTAACTCAAATTCATTATTTGGAAGAAATTAGTCATAATTTCATGTCACTTACGGGTGTAAAAAGGAAGTTTAGCCAAGCATGTAAAATTTTGGTAAAGTATTGGAGCAAATCCCTTTGTTATCGACACAATAAGTAACGGTTATGGAATTTATTGACCCGCCGGTAAAAATGTTCTTTAAGAATAACAAATCGGCACTGCTGAATGAATCATTTGTCAATCAGACTGTTTCTGAGTTAGTTTCTACAGGTTGTGTTGTTGAAATACCATTTCAACCTCATGTTGTCAATCCCTTAAGCGTAGCGATTCACAAATCTGGCAAAAAATGGCTTATTCTTGGCTTGTTCAGTATTTTCAGAAGGATTTGTACATGTATAAATTTTATTTAAGTTCTGGATATTTTCGTTTGGACATTTGTCCGCAGCAACAAATCTATTTAGGTTTCAGATGGAACAATAGATTTTATTGTTTTACAGTTTTAGTATTTGGTATATGTACGGGCCCATACCTATTTACAAAATGTCTAAGACCTATGGTAAGATATTGGCGTTAAAACGGTATAGATGTTGTATTGTACCTTAATGATGATTTTGGTATGTGTACAGATAAATCTAAGTGTATAGAAGATTCAAATTTTGTTAAGAAATCTTTAGAAGACGCCGGTTTTCTTATAAACGAAGGAAAGTCAATTTCCCCCCTATACAGTCATTAAGAATGGCTTGGTATTGTTTTGAATGCTAGCGAATTTTGTCTTGTTATCCCAGACACTTGTATCAGTTATTGGAAGATTTCCTAATACAACTGCTATGACCTTAGTTAAGGTTGTTGATAGAATTATTGCCATGGCTCCATTCATTGGCAATGTAGCTAGAATTATGACAAAATTTGGTTATATGGCAACAGAGTGTAGAACAGAATGGGACAAACGGCTGTTATTTCCATGTCCGTACAAAGTCTTATCATAACTGCATTTTTAGTTAGAAAAAATAACTTGTTTAAAAATTAAGTTGTTGGGGATTACTCAAAGTCACATGTTGTAATTTACTCTGACGCCAGTGGTAAAGGGGCAGGTGCATATTCAGTAGAACTTGACAAGAAAATTTTTCATGAAACGTGGGATTTTTCTGAAGCTGAAGAAAGTTCAACATGGTGGGAAATGAAGGCTATAGAGCTAGCCTTGATATCTTTTAAAAATGTTAATTGCGACATTTGTCACATGACTAGATATACCGGTTTAAGGTATACTCTAGAGTAATGAGTATTTTATGAGCTAATATAAGCGGGAAGAATTGTAACGGTAAATCTGTGTGTAATTATGTGTCATTCGACGCTTGCATTTCGGACAGTTCAGTCTGGTCATTTGACACCACCCACCCACCCACTTGTTATTTTGTCAATATTGTAAATTGATGTATTCATGCTTATGATTGATGTGGATGTTTTTTAAGATTATACATGCTTGAAAAGATAGTTAACAAAGATATTTATTTTGTAGATTGTGTATAATTGGAAAATGATATGTTGAAGCAGCGGCTACGGGCGTGCAGACAAATATTCATGTATTGTAAATAAAATGAATAAACATGCTTAACTGTACTGTCCAGGCGAGCTGATATCCTAAAATAGAGTTTGGTTTTTTATTTATAAATATTTTATGTTCATTTGAGTTGACGAACAAGAACATAACTCTGTTTATCTTTATTTCTATATATAAAGTCCATGAGTTCCCATTTCAATTTCTGTTTTTCACAACAGCTGTTAAAATATTTCGTGTATCAAATACTTTACTTTAGAATCGGTTTATGTTACCTTCCTTACATGTTATTTACAAGTTTTTTTCTCACAATAGGACTAAATAGTCCACGGTTAGAAGTGGTGTTACATCTCTTTGTTAAAACAACACGGTGTTGAGGAACAATCTTACTGGTTTCAACAACAACGAATAAATTGATGATGAACGATTGAAATAAATTCATATCGCACATTAAAATTATAAGCTTGCAAATTTTGTTGCCGTTTGTTTTCGTTTAGTCCAATTTTAGAAGGTTCTTAATGTTAAAGACTTTGGCCCCATATAATATGTATATATATATCAGTTTGACTGTCCCTTTGGTATCTTTTGCCCCTGTTTGATATGCCATTAGTTTAAATACAACATGTTAAGACAGTCGGTAAGATCAATTCGTTATACAGTGTGCTAATGACCTAATACGATATATATGGAGTCAATAATTATCATATGGAAATTCGAGCTTCGCACTCACCCCATATGAAATTTATTGACCCCAAATAGATCGTATTTGGTCACTTTTCGATGTTCGCTTTCATCCCATATGAAATTTACTGAATCCATATATATCGTATAGGTTACTAGGACACTGTGTAACTCATAGTATCAGCATTTAAATACAAAAATGACATTCAATCTTTTTGGTATTATCTGTAAGCCTGTTTACATATTTTGAAGTAAACTAAAATTATGCTTTACAATAAATGAAAACAACACTCCATTTTTTTTTCAATTTCATTTCAAAAGGATCTGGAACGCTCATCGCTTAATATTATTTATGTTTTCTTAATTCCCATTCAACCTAGTATGCAGAAATTTGTATTGATTGGATGTGTATTGACGTGGAAATAACATTCTATTTAGGTAAGTTTAACGGGTCATTGAGGGTATTCATACACATATCTCAGGTAATATGTTTAAACAAACTGTCTTATATTAACATTATGTGTGTTATAGAAACAGGGTCAATATTGTGTTTTACATTATTCTACAATGTATCTAACTAAGAAGTTTGAAGGAATAAGATTAATGTGAAACCAATAGAACAAATCTCTCAAAATAGTTATGCAATTTGAAATAATTTACAAGAGTAAATTAAGAATTTTAAAAAGAAAAAAGCAACGGATTACCAACTAAAATACAATGACGCATTCGTCTGACACTAATTGTGAAAACATATCTCCTCTCAGTGTACTATTGCCCGATGAACGTTCATGTTTATTAACCGACATTTGCATAGAACGCGAATATTTCTTTGTTGTCGATAATGTCAACAGACGGGTCAAACGTTATAGGAAAGATGATAATTGCTTGCAGGACTACATCTTCTTAGAAGATCCATGTGGGATTTGCAAATTATTTTTATCTTCTCATATCGTAGTTACAGAACCATGCAATAAACAATTGACGTATGTCAGCGTAGAGGGTAATATGATCCTCAGTTCTCGAAGGAAGACTAATAAAAAATATAGTGCAATCCGCTGCTTGGACGAAACAAGGCTTGTGGTTGGTTGTTGTGAACTGGCCGATGCTTCCGTTGACATACTAGATTATACTGGGAAAGTCCACCGGACTATAAATAGCAAGGAGAAAGAATATCCCCTCTTTGTAACACCTGCCTGCTTGGCTTGTTTCAACGAGGAATATGTAGTTATTTCTGATTCGGGAACAAGGAATGTGACGTGTATAAACAAAAATGATAAAGTTGAATGGATTATTAAACTCAAATGTTCCCCAAGTGGCGTTTGTGTGTCCAAATCGGGAATTGTGTACATTTGTTTGTACAATGAAAATAAAATTGTGACGGTAGATAATATACATAATGGTAATATTACAGGAAGTATAGACGATATCAGATTAAAAAATCCACTCTCAATCAGTCATTCAACTGGAAGTTTGTTCATTACAGAGGAAATGCCGAGTGATAGAATATTCCAAATTCAGGTAAATTAATATATCCGAATTCTTAATTTGAAATGAAGATTTTACCCTAATATATTTGAACTCTTTACAGCTGTTTTCCAACATTCAATTGAAAAAAATACAATTAAAAAAAAAAACACCTTTCTTTTTGAATATTTATTTATATCATGGTGCCACATATAGCCTACGGTAAACAATAGAAATTACATGTAAAACCTGTCTTCATCAATAATTCTTTAATGTATGATGACAGAAATATACATTGAGTAATCAAAAAAGTAATTGCAAATATTGAAACAACATCAAACATAAACAAAAATCGTCTGTGGTAAACAAAAGATTCAGAATATACTATATTTACATATATAATGGGTACCGCATGTAAAGCAGGATCTACTTGATCTTCTGAGGCACCTTGGATCACCCCCTGGTTTTAGTGTGGTTTGTAATTTCAATTTTCTGCTTTTTAGACTGTTGTTTGATTTTAACTTGTTAGTTCGAACATCCATTCGGTATCGTCAGTCTTTCTCTTGTTGCCACTTTATCAAACGAGCTTGGAAAAATATATGTGATGCACTTCAATTATTCAAACCTTTAGTTACAAAGGTATAACTATGAGACAACATCCTTTGATTTAACTAACAAAAGATTTCTAGAGGTGAAATACAGTAAGCAGTACTGACTGCCTCATACTCAATTGACAACAGATAAAACTGCATTTGAAGTATTCTTTGTCATCTTTCCAGTTGCTGGAAATGGGACGTTGAGTTTGGTTAACAAACACAATTTTTTACCTGAATGCTAGATTTAACTACATTTGAAGTAGTGTAAAAGTTGGTCATCTCATCTACTAGTACTTAGTTTTGTGTATAGCAAGTAAGTCTTTTAAGTGGAATTGTCTACATATTTAGTTTGAGTTCTTCATTAACTAAAGTTAAGGTTTGGACATCGATACCTGTTTGAAAAAGAAGCAAACAGAACGATTAGAAATTAGTTATTTGTAGGGATAACAAGTCATGACTTCTATATTTCCAGTTACAAAAAATACAAAATCTGTTCTAAAATAATATATACAAATTAGATATGAAACAGTTATATTGTCTTGAAAGTAATTATAATTTCTTTCTGGTACTTTTATATATGCATTTCAAATATACATTTTATGGTATTTTTCCGTTTCAGATTGATGACCCGTTTGAAGGTAGAGTGGTAGATCTTTCTAACATTCATCTCATTACAACGACGGACCATCAACAAATCTCTTCATTAATATCAGAAGAAGAAGAACCTCAATTATAACGTATTGACTATTGATAAAAGATTATTTTAATAAAGCACATTAACACCAAACCTCCTTCTTGACAGAAGTAACTAAAGCAAGCAAAAAATAAACATTCACAGATTTAACACAAATCAACTTCTTTAAAGGTTTGTTAAAATGTTGTAAATGACTTGGCGATACAATGAATTACAATGGCGAATACAACTTTTACAATATTAATCTTACGGGTCGAACATAAATTAGTTAGTAAACATATCTGGTAGACAAGACACAGTTAGTCAATATATTAATTAATTGCATCTTTAATATTATAAATATTCAGGTCAGCAGGCAACAAGTTGACAAATCAATAAGAACATACCTACAACTTCTCGTCCAATCAAATTGTTTGAATTTGCCTTCTAAGTTTAATAAATAAAAGCAACAGTAGTATACCGCGGTTCAAAACTCGTAAATCGATGGACAGAAAGCAAAGTCGGGGTAACAAACTAAAGCTGAGGGAAACACATTAAATATAAGAGGAAAACAACGACACAACATTGAAATGTAACACACACAGAAACGGACTAAGCATTAGACAAAATCCGATGAGAATAACAAATATAACATCAAAACCAAATACATGAACTTAGGATAGAAAAGTATCGTGACACGTCTTATAGTAATGTGAATTCACACTCAAATATAAGAGAAAACGTACGACACAACGGAAACACAACGTCAAAATGAAACACACATAAACGAACTACAATATAACAATGGCCATATTCCTGACTTGGTACAGGACATTTTTAAAGAAACAAATGGTGGGTTGAACCTGGTTTTGTGGCATGCCAAACCTCCCGCTTTAATGACAATGCTAAATATAACATTAAAATGACAACATAACATTACATAACTACAATACAAATAAATAGGAGAACATATTAAACAAAGAAACACATGAATAATAGCTAACAAAAGGCACCAGGTTTAAAATTCAATACGCTAGAAGCGTGCCTCGTCCACACAAGACTTACCAGTGACGCCCAGATATAAAAGTTCGAAAGTCAAAACAAGTACAAAATTGTACAGCACTGAGGATCAAAAGTTCAAAAAGGTTGTGTCAAATAAGGCTAGGGTTTTCTGCTTGGGATAAGAACATCCTTATTATTTAGAACAATTTATGCTATTGCAAACAGTAAATTTTATCAAATGAATATAAACATGATAAAAGATATACATGTTAAAACTGAAGTATTAACTAATTACAGAAAACAAAACCCGGATACATTACATAAACCAACACAAAAAATAGACACACCCGACTTAGTCAAGGCCTCAACGCAAAAAGTGAAAAACATTGACGTCACATACGAAGTGGTGAAAAGGTACAAAAATGACGTCACATTTGAAGTTCCAAAACAGCACACAAAACATGACGTCACATTTGAAAGACTAAAACTATTTCTCAAAAATAAGATAGAATTAGGATTGATTTAAGATTATATTTGAAGTAAATACTGATATTACATTTAATAACAATTCACATTGCAATACTTATTAATAGCAAACAGAGGAAGCAATTAACTATATTATATAGCTATGTCCGGTTTGTTTTGAATCTAACTGCAAAGGTAAAACATCGTACAAATTACGTTGAACAAAATCAAATCTAATCAATGAAGGCGGTGATGAATTTTCTTTACCATAACACATGACAAAAATAGAAAGGACGTCAACACATATGACAAAATCCGATGAGAATTACAAATATAACATCAAACTAAACACATGAATTTGGGATAGAAAAGTACCGTAACACGTCTTATATAGTAATGCGAATTCACGCTCGGCAAAACAGTCACAATTGGGAATACGTCACGTTCGGTAATTAAAAGATTAGACGACGTAATGACAAACCACAATCTACCATGTGGTCAAAATACTAATAAAACATACTCTTTCCGTGTTCTACGTAACTATGCATGAATGACCATAAGGGTAAAATTTCATGGTATCATTATAAAGATATAAAAACATAATATTTGTTGCTGAGTTTTTGTTTGCTGTTGGTTTGAAATAATTGACTGTGAATAGAACAAGACAATGATGATGTTAAAACTCCTTTATTGCAAATATGTAATAGATCAAGACAATGCTGATCTTAAAACTCCTTTATTGCAAACATGTAATCGTGTGAAGATTCTTACACATCTAAAAGCAATGTTGGATACATATACTACCTTTGGAATTTACGTTTTAAGGATTGAATATTTTATTTTATTGCTTGCGCGTGTACATCACTTTTTTATAATCCTATTGCAAATTAGAGTTTCCGATTACCTGACGCCAAATCATGAATGAAACCCCCTCTACAAAATCATTATAGTTGATATAAAACAAGAATAATCTTTATGATCCTTTATTGATGTACATGAATGAAAATACATATAAAGATAAGAATATGTTGTATGATTTCCATGAGACAACTTGCCATAAAAACCAAATGACACAGACATTAACAACTTTGGCAATATCGTCGGTATGGTTTGCAAGTTTTTGTGTACTATGACTTCGTGCTGTAGTAACATATGACAACCTCCGCTATCAGTTTTCATATCCTTGGCTGCTCACATTGGTACGTTGCTATATCCTAACCCGGCAAACTTTGTACGAAACAACTAGTTGATGCATATATTTTGTCTGTCCTTCAGTGATCGATAAGAAACTTCAGCATGCTGATCATTTAGTTTAGTTCCTCCGAGTAGCATGTTTTACTTTATTTTACTATTAACAAAATATATCGTATGTTATTCAGGAGTAATAAATTTTTAGCGTATGCTATCATTTTTATATTAAAAAACATTGCGGAGTATTTCTTTTGGACGATTTTTCAATTTCACACGGGGAATGGTGGTATGCAGGGTTGCAAATCAAAAGTTTTGATAGAATTAATTTCAATGTAAGATCTAGATTTAAATTTCTCGAGAAGTTCTTTAGAGTATTTTTAGAATCCACATATGGTTAATATCACTACGCTATTTAACAGTTTCCCAACATTTCTGAAGACATTCTTTCACAGCGGACAGAATTTTTGTCAATCTAATTGATAATTCCTTTGTAGCATGCATTTCAACCGAAAATGTACCGTTGTTTGTACGCAATTTTGTAACTCGTAAAAAACCTGTTCTATAGTTTGAAGTTTTTGGTTTCCCTTCAAGATACTTATAGATATAAAGCTATCAACATAGTTTAGTTTATAGTCGGAATCTAGAAAAACTCTCAGATGTTTTTATACGACCGCAAAAATTGATTTTTTTGGGGTGGTATAGTGGTATCACATCGTCGTCGTCGTCGTCGAAGAGGAGGGATGGTTTCCGGATAATAACTTAAGTATAAGTAAATAGAAATCAATAAAATTTTAACACAAGGATTATAACCACTAAAGGAAGGTTGTGATTGATTTTTGGGGTTCTAGCCCACAACAGTTTACGAACAAGGGGCACAAAAAAGGTCAAAATAAGTATTTTTCTAGTGTTTCTAGAACTTCTGTGTAAGTGCTTGGATCTTTCTGAAAATGTACCAGAAGGTTCCATTCCAAAAAGGAGGGTTGGGATTCATTTTGGGGGTAATGGAACAAACTATTTAGGAATTAAGGGCAAAAACAATGCTTTACTAAATTAATACTCTGTATGATTTGCTTATTTCTTGACCAATTTCAATGGGGTTTTTATTCTTGAATTCTTGGGGTTCAAAAATATGCTGAATCTAATCGTGTATTAAGTTTTTGGAATTTGGTCCCCGTTTTTAAATTGGTCCACATGAGGTCCAAAGGGCCAAAATTTAACTTTGTTTGATTTCAACAAAAATTAAAAGTATGGGATTCTTCAATATGCTTAATCTAACCATGTTTTTAGAATTTTGATTTTTGGGCCCTTTTATTAAATTGGTGCACATTGAGGTCAAAAGGGTCCAAAATTAAACTTTGTTTGATTACATTAACAATTGAATTCCTGGGATTCTTTGAAATACTGAATCAACCCATGGCCATATTTTTAGATTTTGGATACTGGACCATAAAAGGTAAAATTAAATTTGTTAAGTTCATTAGACCACATCCATTCTGTGTCAGAAACCTATGCTGTGTCAACTATTTAATCACAATCCAAATTCAGAGCTGTATCAAGCTTGAATGTTGTGTCCATACTTGCCCCAACTGTTCAGGGTTAGACCTCTGCGGTCGTATAAAGCTGCGCCCTGCGGAGAATCTGGTTGTTTATATGGGGTGATGTGTCATTTTGTTTAAAAAATATGAGCTGGATTTACTGTTGGTGGTGATTTAAGTATTTGAAAACACTATTCCGGTGAAATTTATGAATATCTGTTTCCCATATGTTTCAACTTCACATGCATAACTTAAAGCTGTTGGTTAGCTGCCCAAGCTTTATTTCGATGATGACCTATGTTATGCTTTAGTATGTCTTTATGTGCTATAGACCTCTCATCACAGGAATAAACAAAATATAATTGGCCCTCTCATAGTGGACTCGACAAAACAAACACATGAAAAAAATGAATGAACTTAACAGCAACAACGAATATTACAAGTCATTATATACAAATATTTCTCGTAGAAATTCTAAAGGTAGAACTAGAGCCACCCCTTATAATAGCAACATGCCTGGAGCTGCCAAAAACGGAACGACTATAAAGGCCTAACATAATAGTGCATTTGTTGAACATGAAGAAGTCACAGTCCATTCACAGTCGCTTTGTACAAGAAGTCACAATGCCCTGGAATGAAATGAACGCAAAATTACAGAACACTTGCAAACTAAACCGACTAGTTCTGTACTAAAAAACAAAAAGTTCGACCAACAGGGATGGTTTTTGCTTCTCAATTGTTAATTTTCCCTTTTTCGACGGTGATGTGCCTTTAGCACCGTCTTACGGTGTTTGCATATCCCAATTCGTTCGTTATGCTCGTGTCCGCAGTGACGTTTAATATGAGCATAATAACATTAACGGTACCAATTTTCTGCACCAGATGCGCATTTCGACAATACATGTCTCTTCAGTGATGCTCGTGGCCAAAATATGTAAAATCAAAAGCTTATATAAAATATGAAGAGCTATAATCCAAATCATGCCAGTACACTGGGTCTACGCCTCTGCTGGTGGACTGTTATTCCCCTGAGCCCAGTAGCCAGTACTCCGCTACTGGCATTAAAATACGGATTTGTTTGTGTTATTAAATTTGCTGTTACAAAATATTAAAAATTATTATAAATTAAGGAGTGTATCTCCCTCATGCAAAGCTCCGATTCCTTTCACGGATTTGGCTATACTTTTTGGAACTTTTGGATTATAGCTCTTCATCTTTTATATAAGCTTTGGATTTTACATATTTTGGCCACGAGCATCACTGAAGAGATATGTATTGTCGAAATGCACATCTGGTGCAGACAAATTGGCACCGTTAATGTTATTACTACCACTGGGTCGATGCCTCTGCTGGTGGACTGTTAGTCCCCGAGGGTATCACCAGCCCAGTAGCCAGTACTCCGGTACTCATAATATAGTATTAGAAGTAAATTATTAAGTCAGGGATTTTTTTTACAACAAATAACTGAAAATCTGAAGTAGGTACAAAGATTTGGTCTACAAGTTTGGCTGTACCCGTAAAAACTTATTTCAAACAAATTTTAAATACAGTCTTAAATTTTAACTGTGATGTTGTAATCAAATTTTAAAATATTGTTTTATTGGGGCTAATATTGATTTTGTTATCAATAAATTAAAACCATGCTAAATATTATTCACATGCACCTTCATGGTACTACAATATTCGATACTGATAGTTTGGCACAGTCAGGTTTTTTCTCTGACTGTTGAGGACGTCTCAACACTAAATCTTGTATTTATGTGCCTATTCACATCTACTTTGTGTTTTTGTTAGATGTGTTTCTGTTTGTTTCTGATGAGTTAAGCCATTTTTAACTGATTTTTAAAGTTTGTTCTTATGTTGTACTGTTACAACACTGTTCGTGCGCTCACAAACATGTTGAACCCCGCAACATCTGTATGTGCCTGTCCATGATCTCACGTATAGTCCAGTGGTTGTCGTCGGTTCATGTTTGTCATATTTGTTTTTTTTTGTAAACTGTTTTGTGGACGTTTCCTCCCCGAGGGTTTCACCAGCCCAGCAGTCAACACTCCGGTGTTGACATGAATATCAATAATGTGGTCATTTTTCTAAATTTCCTGTTTACAAAACTTTGAATTTTTCGAAACACTAAGGATTTTCTTATCCCAGGCATAGATTAGCTTAGCCGTATTTGGCACAACTTTTTGGAATTTTGGATCCTCAGTGCCCTTCAACTTTTTACTTGTTTGGCTTTATAAATATTTTGATATGAGCGTCACTGATGAGTCTTATGTAGACGAAACGCGCGTCTGGCGTACTAAATTATAATCCTGGTACCTTTGATAACTTTTGTTATACATTAGGCCGTTAGTTTTCTCAATTGAATTGTCTTATATTTTCTATCGGGGCGTTTCATAGCCGACCATATGAGTATTTTCATTTTTTAAGGCCTTACGGTTCTCTATAATTGCTTTCATCCACGTCATTTGAACTTTGGTGGATAGTTGTCACATTGGCAATCATACACCATCTACATATATGTATATTAATTCCATGTAAAAGTATACAGTAATATTTATAATTATTAAGGATTGTGTTTGTTATTTATCATAGATAAATTATTTAATGGGTTCAGTTCATGCTTTCGCTTTTGTAACACTATTTTCTAACCAAATTGTCAACAAGAGTGCACACACTGAAATGTCTCGCCTTCTTTACTAATCATTGATATTATGTTGATAGTCATAAATATAAAGCTGTATTACTACTGTCACATAAACTTAATTAACAAGAAAACTAAACATTGGCCAATGAATCATGAAAATGAGGTCTAGGTCAGATGAACCATGCCAGGCAGGCATGTACAGCTAACAATTCTTCCAAACAACAAATATAGTTGACCTATTGCTTATAGTTTAAGAAAAACAGACCAAAAAACTTAACACTGAGCAATGACACGTTAAAATTAGGTCATGGTCAAATAAAACCTGCGCGACTGGCAAAAAAAAATCATAAAATATTTCCATATACCAAATATAGTTGACCTATTGCAATTAGTATTAGAAAAAAAAAAGACCAAACTCAAAAACTTAACATTGACCACTGAACCATGAAAATGAGGTCAAGGTCAGATGACACCTGTCAGCTAGACGTGTACACCTTAGAATCATTCCATACACCAAATATAGTAGACCTATTGCATACAGTATAAGAAAAACAGACCAAAACACAAAAACTTAACCACTGAATCATGAAAATGAGGTCAAGGTCAGATGACACCTGCCAGTTGGACATGTACACCTTACAGTCCTTCCATACAGATAATATACTAGACCTATTGCTTATAGTATCTATTATATGGACTTGACCACCAAAACTTAACCTTGTTCACTGATCCATGAAATGAGGTCGTGGTCAAGTGAAAATTGTCTGACGGGCATGAGGACCTTGCAAGGTACGCTCATACCAAATATAGGTATTCTATTACTTATAATAAGAGAGAATTTAACATTACAAAAAATTTTAACTTTTTTTTTCAAGTAGTCACTGAACCATGAAAATGAGGTCAAGGACATTCGACATGTGACTGACGGAAACTTCGTAACATGAGGCATCCATATACAAAGTATGAAGCATCCAGGTCTTCAACCCGTTTAAATATAAAGCTTTTAAGAAGTTAGCTAATACCGCCGCCGCCGCCGGATCACTATCCTTATGTCGAGCTTTCTGCAACAAAAGTTGCAGGCTCGACAAAAATCTAGGAAATGCCATCGACTCTTCAGAAAATGTATCCAAATATTTAAACTGTATAATTATTTTCATGTAAATATACAATATATGTTTGCCTTCTGTGATACATCAAGTAATTTTAAAGTGACGAATCAATATAGAAAACAAAATTAACATACTAAACACACCAAACATACCAAACAAAATGCACTGTTGTTATTAAGTGTTGTAAAATAATTTTAACTAATAATTTAGATCCTATGTAATTATAAAAAAATTTCTTTTAATTTCAAATGATATTTTATAATCCGGATTATGAGTGAAATATTTGTCTTGGAAGTCAAGCAAATTTCAGATTAATGCTTTGAAGGGACATACATTTTGATATTTGTAATGTGAATATTTCTTTTATCTTAAATCTTTATAAAAAAAATAGGAAGAAATGCTTAACTAACGACAAACAGATTTTTATCAAGTAAATGATAATTCCAGGAGTAAACTGTACAGATCTAGAAGAGCATAAAGATTATCTTTGCAATGGTTCGAAAGGACCTTTCATAAGGTAGAATATACCAAAAGCATTTACGTTATAAAATAAGATTTAAGACTGAACAAAGATATACAATCTGGAAACCTCGAAAAAAAAAGACACCAAAGGACTAAGATATGTGCAGTTGCATTTTAAAGTTAATTTTGTCTTCCCTTGTTTCTAAAGAAATTAAAACAAATCTTTAAGAATGAAAAAATATCCTTTATGATTAATGAGCATACCGTAGTATGTTATATTTTTTTTAACAAAGTTTAACGTTAATGGAATGCTATGCTCGGAAATAGCTTTTGTCGTAATATGTAAGGCGCTATGCATAGCCGTAATTAACATTAGAATAAGCATAATCGACAAAACATTGTAACTATACAAAATGTGTTTTGAAAAGATAAAACATAAAGAGCACATGATAAACCTTATTCAAGAAACTAGTGCTGTGTACAAGAAAGGCAAATTACTCTTAATTAAATCATGTTTTCGAACTTGTATTTTTTTTAGCAAATGTATTACATATGAAATATGAGGACAATGAATCAAGTATCTTCAAAGCACCTGTTGTAATGTATCAATGATAAATGTTAAACTCTCAAATGATGCTATTTGTTCTAAAATGCACAGAATTAAATTCTTCTAAAAGTAAACGTATCATTGTTCAAGTTTAACGTTGTAAACATTCATACACACAACTTATAAATTCATTACAGTTTTGATTATTTTGGTTTCGGTTTTTTCAGCAAGTTAATGAAATCAAGTACTTTTTGATAAGTTGACATTTTCATTACTACATTTATATTTGGGTCATTTAAATCAACAGGCTCTGGAGTGTCGTTAGGAGCATTGTTTGAACCGGAAGGTTTATTAAAGTTACGTTTCTCGTTTGGTGGATTTACATTTTTTTCTGCTGTCTTACTAGGTGCATAATCAAATCCGGTCGGCATATTTGAAGTTTCGTCATTAATAGGCCTGGCTGACTGATGTTGCCGTTCCTCAGCAGAACTTTGTGGTTTCCTATCATCTGGATAATCGTTTCTATGTTTTCCATTGCTTGTTTTATAGGGGTCTTTATTATCTTGCCTGAATGGACTGTCTCGAAATCTTGCACTTTCGTTTGATATGCCTGGCACTGCTGAATCGTTGAGAGAATCCTTACCGTGTTGATTCGGAGCTTTAGATTTTGGATTAACCTTTCTTTTGTTGTCATTTTGGATAGTATTTTCAGATCCTTTATATTTCTTTAGTATTCCTCTATTGGGCTGTGCTTTATCCGGTTTTATTACATCATTATCAGCATCATGGTTTGTTCGAGGAATAGCAAAGTCTTCCTCTGGATTAATCATAGTACGTACTCGTTTACCAATATTTTCTTGGTTTTGGTCTTTGATGTTACTTGAATCTTGATATTGCGTCCTCTGGTGAGGACTCTCTCTATAATTATCAGCTTCGTTAGATAATATATCAGCTGGTACAGACGAATAATATAATGGCTCGCTTTTTTCCAGATTTCCGATGTTCCTCTCCGGTTGTGTTTGCTTTTTTGATTTATCTCTTTCATTTTCACTTGCTTTTTCTGCCTTACTAGCATTTACAGGATATATATTAAACCTGGTTGGATCATCTAGCTGTCCTCTATTCTGGAGCTTTGAAGGACTCGTGCGACGTTTAACAGTTTCCTGATAAATACCTGGTGCCTTGAAATTATCCATTGGTTCCGTTAACTGAGATGATTTATGCATGTCATTGACATTGTTTTGAAGCTTATCTTGCCTTTTGTTTAACGTCGGTTCATATTGATGGTTTTTATTGTTACTTGTGTCCTGATATTGCGTCCCTGGTTTAGGACCCTCCCTATTCTTCGCAGATTCGTCTGATATACCTGGAACAGCCGAATAATACAATGGCTCTCTTATTTCTGGATATTCCATGTTCTTCCCGGGTCGCGATTGGTTTCTTGGTTCATCTCTTTCATTTTCACCTTCTATTCCTGTCTCGCTTGCATTTACAGGATATATATTGAACCTGGGTTGATTATCTGGCTCTCCCGTTTTCCTAAGCTGTGAAGGACTCGTGCGACGTGTACCATTTTCTTGATGATAATCTGATGCCTTGAAATCATCGGTTGTTTCTGTTATCTGAGGTGATTCATATATACCATGGATTTTGTTTCGAAACTTTTGTTCCCTTTTGTCTAACATTGAATCATATGGGTTGTCTTGTTTTATAAAATCTGGAGCACTCATGCTTTTATGCATTCCTCTTGATAAATCTTTACCATTAAGATTATCTAAATTTAGCTTTTTCGGAAGCTGATTGTTTTCGTCAGAATTTTGTGGTGTAACATTGATGTTAACAACTCTGTCTGGCCGTCTATATGTATTTTCAGAATTGTCGTGATTATCTTGATTTACATCGTCATAATTGCCGTAGGACAGTCCACGGTTTGTGTTAGCTGAATCTTTATCGGGGTATTCCTTGGAATTACCAAAGTGTTTTGGTTGTCCGCTACTATTTTGTTTATCGATTTGTTCATAATTATCATTATGCCCTGAATTATTACTATGGTGTGCATTGAATTCAGGAAGACTATTGTTTTTAGGTAGTTGTCTGTTTTGCATATTTTTCATGCCTCTATTCATAATTATTATGTCTGATGCAACACGTTTCATCTTTGGTGGGTTTCTTAAACGGCACAAAAACAACTGATCGAGATCATGAGGTGAATGTTCCATATCGTAAGGCAGTTTCTCGGTGACGTTACGTTTATCACTTTTTTGCGAGGCATGTACATTTTGTAAATTGGGTTTACGTTTTGTTTCTGTTTTAGATTCATTTTCGAGGGATGTATTGTGATCACTTTCTGTGTTGCTGTCAGAGTTTTCATTGTGTCCTAAACCGTTCTCGTTGTAGGAAAGCTCGTCATCAGAGTAATCGCTAGATGAAGTACTGAATTTGGATTTTCGACTCCCTCTTAGTTGTCTTTGTGTGCCTGGTGAACGATAAGGGCTTTTAGAAGGCGTTCGTGTATTTAAACCTTTCTTGTCTTCACTTTGTTTCTTTCGAGACCTGTCCTCTTTTGGCATATTATCTTCGTCGTTTGATTTGGTTGCGTTAACTTCAGTAGTAGATTTTTCTTTTATCTGTTTGGAATTTTTTGGTAGTACTCGTTTATTTGAGAGCTGTTGATTTGACTTAGTTTGAATTTTGTCGTCCAGATCTGACAACTGTAGTGGTTCGACTTTAATTTTTCTTTTTGTGCTTGGTGTTATAGGGGGTGATTCATCAGAATGATATACACTATCATAATCGTCTTCTTTAATTGCAGCATTATTTCTTTCTCCTGAGTCAGTGTAGTATTCCTCGTCTTTTGCTTTGTTTTCAGCTTTTATATTTTTACCTACTCTTGGCATAATTGTCATTTTACGTGGTGGAAATATTGAATCGTCAAAATAGTCAGGCGGGTATTCACTAGGACTTGGTGATGTTATAAATATGTCACGTGATGTGATATTACCACGATCTTTCCATTTTCTGTCTTCATTATCAAGACTGTAGCAGCTATCAGTGTCATATGAAGGTGCGACCGAATTTCTAGAAAGGTAGAATACGTTATGTTATTAATGCGTATGATTGATGTTTTCCCTCAAAACATGATATTTTTTCTAATTTGGTTGTTTATTCGCTTGTTCCAAATTAGCGTTTTCTGAAAAATCTTTCCTCGTCATTGTAATCATTTCGACCATTACCACTACAATTAAAATATTTCATGTCAAATTTGTATATTTGTTTAATGAATGTAGATGTTAGTTTTGGGAACATAGTTTGGATTTTCTGACGAAAAAAACTGGCGTTGCAAAATTCAATCATAAAGGCAACAATAGTCATACCGTGTCACACCTGTATATGCGTGCGTTTTAAGTTTTTACTGAAACATTCTGAAAACTATTTTTTTTCAACAATTGGTAGATATCCGTTTTCATCTCTGACACAAACATGACATAACAATTAAACAACCCATGATGGCGACCCTAATTTGTTTTTGTCGTTCTTATATTATAATAAAGTTATAATAAAAAAGGAAAAGATTACGGCCTTGAGTCTAGGGGGAATGCCAAAAATAAATATTTATATGGTAAACGTCAACATTGTCTTTTGACATTGATTACTTGTTTTTCAAATGTTATCAATGGAATTTTAGATGCATAATTTGTGTAAACAAGATGACATTGGAAAGCATATGTGTTTAAAAACGGAGTCGCAGTTTTGAGTATACAAAGACAGTAGTTTATCGCTGTTCAATAGTCATAAATCAATTTAGCGGAAACAAATCCGAAATAGAAGGATATTGAATCTAATTGCATGATAATTTTGACCAAACGTGAGGATAAAACACGCTCTTTGTTAAATACAGATAACCTTGCTAGATAATAAGTGCAGTATCTTTGATAATTTTCTCGTTGTTGTTTTCATACTATTTTTACCAAATATATGTATGATATAGATAGAATATTTATTTGTTAACTTCAATATACCATATCTGATTTACTTAACAAGCTTACATTTCTTTTATTGTCTAAACGTCTAAAGATAACAAAAGTATAAAGTTGTGCTTATACGTAAATTATCTAGACCAAACGTTTTAGGTTTATGCTTAAAATAAATGGGCAATAGCACAATTGATAGCGGTGTTCCAGAAAATGAAAAGAACGGGGATTTTACATATCTCGTCATATGTTTATCACTGTGTCGGTAACGCAGCTAAGGCTATCTTAGACGGATTTGGCTGTTCTCTTTGGACAAGTTGGTTTCTATGATCTAAAATAGTTTTTTTTTAATTGATTTCGATTTTTTTCACAATCGTACAGGTTAAGGTTGTTGCCAGAAAGTAAACTTAAATGAAAACATTATTTAATATCAATTGTTTATAGTATATCTTACAGGATGATACATATCGAAAGATCTATCTACCCCGTAGCCGTTACGTCATAGTTGACTGGATTTAAATGATATATTTTATCCTTATTTCGAGAAATTGACCATATGAATTTGCGGAGAAGTAAACCTTACAACAAACGTTTTCAATTTGTGAAATTTCAATTTCTGTGAAGCAACATTCGATCAGCGCCTGCATATTGAGTTTGTATCTCCAAGTTGATATCAAATTCACGAAATTGTGTTTCCTATGGTAATTTCGCTTATAGAGGGAATGCAGGGAAGCTATTACGTACACCAAAGTTTCCCAGTGATCAAGTTGTCATTGTAGTAGTAGTTATACGTTCACAAGTCTTAAGGATGCCATCACTATTTGTTTTAACAGTATGTGTCATCTATGTCACAGATGACAACAAATATAGGACAACTGTCATAATCACTATCTCGTGAACCATTTTGTTTTATTATACTATTACCAGATGGGATGTAATTCCAAATATATACATTCCTGATAAATACGCTACATGTTAATAAGGCAAAATTCACCTTAAACAGCTGGTTGTTATTTGTTTAATATGCCCTCTGACGTTTTGAACTATATGTCTTTGAACGATTACAGAAAATATAAAGTTGATTTTTCTGTGTTAATTTCTACATATACATAAATATCAAAACACCCGTTACTGCACACAAGTAACCGGGAAATTGTTCATACTGTTTCAATGTCAGCTTTTCATCTTGTCACAAAACAAATAGAACAATATTGAAACACAACCCAAAATTATTACTAATGCAATTTAAATTCTTATGTTAAATATCATTTTAAGATTGGTTTATACAAAATATCAAAGATTCTAAACTAGAATATCATATATGCTTACATTTGTTTGCCTTTCATAAATACAATTTGATGTGAACGTATACGAGTAGAGTATATGACTTAATAAGTTTTCATCACACTTTTCAATTTAGAATTATTTATTTTGTTTGTTTTGTTTTGTTGGGTTTTATATAATAATTACATAATCAAAGTGTTGCCTTTGTTTTGAGTTCTGTAAAATTCTACAAAGGCGGTTGTGATTGGCCGATAATATTGCTTATTTCATTTGTAATAATGGTTTGGTATGTTTCTAGACTGTTAGCATTCCATTTGTAATAATGGTCATGTATGTTTCTAGACTAAGTATAACATTATTTTTGAAAACCTGTTTTAATATCCTTTCAGTTCACTTTCGTCTCATTTTTTTCTGTTTGTATTTTTATGTTATCATTTTCGGTTGTTGTTGGGTTTTTTTTTCATATCTTTGACGAGTTATTTTATATAATCGTTTTACTTAGTAATATTTCAATCGAATACTTAGGAGATGACTGTATTGTATTTAGCTCTGAATGCTTCAATTTGTGATTTGATGGTTACAAATTAAGTTACTGTCGACGGGTAGACGGGTTTTTGGCGACCATCAAAGTACCAATTGATGCCGGCGGAGCTTAAATATAATATTGCTGTCTCCATTCTAATGAAACTGACAGACAACAACATCGAAACTTACATTTAAAATCTGTCATACATCGTTTGCGTTTGCGCGAACATTTTCGTTACATCAATTTTTAATTGATGCTATGAAAGTTGGTGACGTACGTTATTCAATACAATTGAACGTTACGAACGTTGTTGCATTATAATTCTTCTTCAACTATGTGATTACACTTACTCTCTTTGAAATTTTCTTCTTCCTCTTGAATGCATATCGTCTTCAGGGTCTGACTTTTTGCGGAAACAACAACAAAGACAAAATATAAAGTTTAAGACAAGCAGTAACCCTATCAGTCCAACATAACAGGTACATGGCATTTCATCCCAACCAAAAACAAGGATACCAGGAACAGCTTCGTAACAATAATATCTTGTCACCGTTTCTGTAAAATGAAATAAAGTGCTGTATTCAAGATTATGAAATTTCTATTTTTGATGCATTTTTTGTGTATGGTTTGATTGTACAAAACAAATTTTTCTATGTTTTTTGCATATATTGCTTTAGGGGAAAAAAATTTCGTACGTGATTAAAATCATTCGAAACACGAAGGTTTGCTTACCAACAGATATAGATGGCATTTGATAGATTTGGTGTAGTATTTTGAAATATATCGGTTTCAATACTTAATTTGTTATTTATTTGGCTGCATGTTTGATTTGATTTGATTTGAGTTACACTTATGAGTTTTGTGTAGTTAAAATGTGCATGTGCCTTTCTCAATGACAAGCCTTGTATCATTTATAAGTTTTATATATTTTAAAAAGCCATTGAAACAGAGCCTATGTGTTCACTGCTAAAAAGTGTTAGTACATTTGTAACACATTATATTATCTTTGTACAGGGAATGACTTAAATATAGATTCCTACACGTGTATTACGATATTTCTCCAGCTTGCCGAGCTCTTTAAATAACTAAAATTTAACTGTCGAGAGTGGGAAAATATCGTAATATACGAGTTATAGTGTCGGAATCTGTTTCTCTAATGATTTTTATCCTTCTTTTTCAAAGATTTTCAGAAACTTGTGTTCTTTATATGCGACATCATCAGGCATTGCCACCTTTTTTCATGGCGTCACAATAGGAAAATTCAGAAGACGTCATAATCAAATTTCGACTAATCATTTGCCGAGAACAGATTTTTCACCAGTGATGAGAAATATTTTTAATACGGAAATGTGAAAATAGCACAAAATTAGAGAATAATCTTTAAACTTTTCAAATTAAAACCATTTTTATACTAATTTGAATAATGTTATTCCGTTATGAATATTTCTATTCCAATTCATACCTAGTTACCTATTAGCTTTATTTTGCTTTTTATCACAAGTTGATACTTACCAGGTGGGTTGGTCGGTAAACCTTAAATAAAAAATAAAAAATCTTGCATTCCGTAAAACATGATAAATAAAAGCAACAGTAGTATACCGCTATTCGAAAGTCATAAATTGATTGAGAGAAAACAAATCCGGGTTACAAACTAAAACTGAGGTAAATACATCAACTATAAGAGGAAAACAGCGAAACAACAGAAACACTGAAGCGCAACAGCAAACCAAAACAACAATGCAACACACAGAGAAACGAACTATAAGAAGAAGAAAAGTATTGCTGTCGTTACCTGTGACATAATCCCTGTTCGTAAGCTAGCAAATGTCTGTACCAAATCAGAAATATGACAGTTATTTTCCATTCGTTTCGTTGGAAACATAGCTACTCTTACATACAATCTAAGATTACCGAAAATTTGGTGTCATGGCTTTGTTAAGTCGTGATTTACTTCATATTCGAAATGGTTCAGAAATGTAGTTGATGTCGTTTATGAAGGAAGAGTAACGATCAAAATAAACAGCCAATATACAACTATTGAAATACATTTTAGTAAAACTATTTTATTTTGAATACAAAATGACACATGAACGCATAATACAAAATAGTATTATATATTATGTGCCCGCGATTATTTACCAATGAAAAAACTAACCGACCGTCACCTGACATACATGTTAGCAAATATATGTCGCCGTACGGTCTTGAAAATTGAGGGCAAAATCCATACCGTTCGTTATAATGATTGATAAAAATGAAAATTATATTGGCTTCATTTTAATTCGAAATTGTGATCTTTTATACATGTGTTTTTTCTTTTAATTTCACTAGTCATATAAATTATAAAAAAATATTATACTTTTCTCCATTTCACGCATTAACATTTTGTTCGTGGATGGTTGAAGACTTATGATGCCCTCTTAATATCGTTTGGTTAGTTTTGTGGTTGGGTAACTATATCATGGGCGTATAATCCACACAGCCCCTTATTCATCATAGACTGGTTCAAAATAAAACAACAGATGTTCAGTTTTTAAAAGTAAAACAAAAAAATACTACGTTTTGCATCTTTAAGTAGACGTCTTTTTTACAAGTGATACCGCTCACTATATCCCCGACAGAGAAACAGAAAAAAACGATTTCTGTCAATGTTTCTGAATGTGAAACTAAATGATCTGGCTTCTTTGATCTTCGATGTCTGAATGAACTACGACTCATATAAAAACAAGAAGAGGTCGACAAGGAAATACGCACGGTTCGTTCCCATAAGAATAGATTTTTTTCCTCCAAATAACCAGACATGTTGTCATAAGAAACTCCAGCTTAATGATCACTTGTTCCTCTGTGTAGCATGCTTTACCCCCACCCCCACCCCCACCCAAACAAACAAATCTAATAAATATAAACCAACAACCGCTTTATTACAGGCTCATGAATGGAGACGGACACTTAAAAAATGTGGCGAGATTAAACGTGTTTGAGAGCTCTCAACAACCCTCCGTTATCTGTTATAGTGGTGTTTGTCTTAGCACAATATATAAACAAACTGTAAAAATCAGTTGCAACTAGGTAACTCAATAGATCGATACTAATAACATAAAAAAAAAAATAAAAAAATTAAAAGAGTACTAGCAGTATATGAATATAGTTCAATGCATAAATCATGTTCTCTCAGAATAAAGTATCAATAAATGTAAATCAAATAGATTTATTTCATTCATTAGAAAATAAGTTTACATGGAAATTTTCGGGATTTTGAACTTTTATTTTTTTATGATTTGTAGACTTTATATTATCTTCAATCAAGGCATATAATAACATTAACGGTACCAATTTTCCTGCGCCAGATGCGCATTTCGACAATACATGTCTCTTCAGTGATGCTCGTGGCCAAAATATTTGAAATCCAAAGGTTATATAAAAGATGAAGAGCAATAATCAAAAAAGTCCAAAAAATATAGCCAAATCCGTAAAAGGAATCAGAGCTTTGCATGAGGGATATACATTCCTTAATTTATGATAATTTCTAACATTTTGTAACAGCAAATTTAAATAACACAAAAAATCCGTATTTTCATGCCAGTACCGAAGTACTGGCTACTAGGCTGGTGATACCCTCGGGGATACATCGTGATCTGAACGATGATTTTGTTTGGTTTTTGTTTGTTCGTTTGTTTGTTTGTTTGTTTGTTTGTTTTGTTTTGTATTGTTTTGTATTGTTTAGTTTAGTTTAGTTTAGTTTGTTTGTTTGTTTGTTTGTTTGGTTGGATATGGTTACTGTATATAACAGTAGGTTGTTGGACAAATTATAACAGTACTTGTTAAATTTCTTCGCCCTTTATAGTCTGTAATTTGTTGATTTTATCCGAATTTGTATTTTTCGTTGCACAGATTTAGCGTAATTGACATGTATCACAAACATCCGGTGAAAAATATTCATTTGTCATGAACTTTCATTAAAGTTTGCTCTTATGATCCGTGTTAGAGGCCTCTCTTTGACATTGAGATGATTGCAGAAATTGCGATGTTTCTTTGTTGGTTTTGTCAAAAGCATACGAGTATTTTCTGTTATGAAGTGATATACCATATCCTTCATCTACATTATTGTAAAAAAAATAACTAACCTAAAGTCTTATTGGTGTCAGTTGTCACTGGACCATCTCCCGAACTAGTAAATCCGGTCACGCCGACATAGTAATATGTATCAAAGTCAAGTCCTGTTATAGTATGCTGAAGAGTTGTGTTGTCCACTGTAATATTACTTGGCCAGGCGCTTACAAACTTATAATATATTATTCTATAACCTACAATTACAACGTTTTTGTTTTCATTTTTTACAGCACTTGAGTGATACTTGTACTTGTCAACAATTAGTCCTTGATGATATCAGCATCTCATTAGTCAGTGCATCTGTACTGACATTATTCATTACAAACCTTTCTCATATTGTTCGTTCATAATAATTTTAAGAAATTATAAGGAAACTAAGGTTTCAACTCCCTCAGTAAAAGTTGACATGAGATGACATTTGTTAATTTGTAATTCCTTTTTGGTCAAATAGCTCTTCATCATCTTCGATTCTTGTACATACTTGGCTTTCAAATATTCGGCTTTGTACGTTCCTGATGAAGTCAAATTTTGAAACGCGCTTCGAACTCTAGAAATGTATAGCGGTTGTTTTCATTATTTTCTGCAAATAGAGTACTACTTAACGTTTTGTTCATCATAGGTATCAATTAAAAGAACTATTATTTCGAACTGTTAAAAGCCTATCAAAACCCTCATAATATTGTTATATTGTTGAATTTGATGAATAGGTAAATCTTTTCCCAAATTTTACGAAACTCTATAAGATGAAAGCAAAATCATTGTTAAAATTCGGTTTATCTTTGCAAAAACAATTCTATAAAAATCAATGTAGAAATGTTATTATCAAATTTGTAAGACGTTCATCTAATCATTTCTCAAAACATTTATTGATAGGGGAGTAACAATAACCTTTCAATTATCTATCTTTCGAAATATCATCATCTGTAATTTCTGTTTTGTCCAGTCGTAAAAAAATCGTTCAGTGTAATTTTCGTCAAATCAAAATATAGGGTGAAGAACAGAAAAGAAAATATTTTACAAGATGTCAGCACTATTTTAATTTTTGTTTTCTCTATAATCAAGTAATATATACAAACAAAGTAACCTTTTACAAAAAATATTGACAGCTGCTTATTTATAAGCGCACTTAATAATTTATATATTTAATATACATCACCTTTTCCCCTGAAATTCTAGTAAAAATAATAAACAGAACATAAACCAAATATTTGTTTATGTTTCAACTGCTGATCACCTAAAACCAATTAAAACCCTTGAAAAATTGTAATCAAAAAGTAAATTTACATAAATACCGAACTCCGAGGAAAATTCAAAACGGAGAGTCCCTATCAAATGGCAAAATGCAAAGCTCAAACACATCAAACGAATGGATGACAACTGTCATATTCGTATCGGGGTACATGCATTTTCGTATGTAGAAAATGGTGGATTAAACCTGGTTTTATAGCTAGCTTGTATGACAGTCGCATTAAATTCCATTATATTGACAACGATATGTGAACAAAACAAACAGACATGATAGATAAAATTGTCACAAATAGGGGTACAGCTATGGCATGGTATTGGTTGCAAAAATTCGATATTTTTCATCTAAATGCAATATTTTATATTTAATTGGTATATTTCTTCATTTAAATGCAATATTTTTTCATTTGAATGGTATATTTTATCATTTAGATGCAATATTTTTTATTTAAATGGATAATTTTTCATTTAAATGGTATATTTTTTCATTTAAATGCAATATTTTTTATTCAAATGGTATAATTTTTCATTCAAATGGTATAATTTTTCATTCAAATGGTATAATTTTCATTCAAATGCAATAACTTTTATTCAATTGGTATAATAGTTTTTTTCTATTTATATGCAATAATTGCATTATGGGAAATTCTTTGACGTCTTAAGGTCAAACTTGCAATAACGTTTGTGATTTGTCGATAATTGTTTGGATTTCCCCCCTTTCTTTCTAAACATGGGTGACCAATGATTAAAAAAAACGCTTCAGAATATTGCCCCTCTAACTAAATCTGGCGTTTGTGCGAGTTCGTGCACTGGCAATTAATGCCAATAATGGCCAGGTAGAGCAAAAAATGCGAGTGACAAGTAATAATAATTAATTTGACTCACAACTTGTTCATGGATAGAAACAGATGCCTGCGTGCATTGCAAAAATATCTCTTATAAAAACCCACGGAGGGGGGGGGGGGGGGGGTACCCATTTTAATTTAACATTCACTGATATTCAGTACCTATAGTTATATAAATATTTAAGAAAGAATGACCTATACTTATATACAATATTTAAAATATGACCATTGCACTATGCATTAACTCATGAACTTTCAAATGAATTGATTTAATTTAATATAATAATTGACCATTAATAATGTAAGATTCTCAATAGCATATTTATATATGTTATATATGATATATATGTAGATCATACCCCAAATCAATATACAGTTATCAAATGTAAATGCATTTTAATATAGGATGTCATTAAAAAGGAGGGTCATTTTTATATAAAATCTCGCAAAATTATGACCCATATTTTGGGCACATCCCCGTATACCTAATAATAGGAAGTTACCCCCCCCCTCCCGTGTAAAAACCCTTTCTGAATAAACTCTCCTGCAGTCTACATATTGAAATAAAAAAATATATACATAGCTATAGCCCCCCCTGCTTCCCCTCTAAGTCCAGATACATGTTATCATGACGTTCTTTTGTGCTACATGTATATTATTTTTTACTTTTCTTGATCCTCAGAGACGTTGCAGGAGGGCAAACATGAAAAAAAAGAATAAAAAGCCTTCCAGGACGTTATAATTATTTGAACTATAAGCCACCTCTTTTTTTGCTACATGAAGAAAAACAAATCACTTAATTACAACAGCAGAACCAGAGACCCCGTGACAAGTAGAGACATAAGCTGTTATACTCTGAAACTAGTTCATTAATAAAGACAATTCAGGATAAATTGGAACCAGTTACTTACCCATGTTACAACAATAGTCCTATGACATAGGACTAGACTGTATGAGGCTTGAACTTCATATTTCATACTATCTATAATATGTGTTCTCATGTATTATGCCGCAAATCAATTTACATTTAGGATTCGTTGCTGAGCTTTTTTTACTGTTCTCATCTCCGAATCCCTTAAATAGACTTTTTTTTAAGTCCCTCAGTAGTTCAATAATTACTATATGCCATTGCTTAAATAAGTATGCAGAGCATATTTCAAAACATATTTTATCTTAAGGACTTTTAAATGATTTACTTTTCAATACTGCATTGGGAAAGGAGGGGGTGTACAAGTTTATTTTGTGATACAGTATATAATATAATTAGGTATCCAACAAATTTTAAGATTGTACGTTTAGCTATATCTAGACCCGTACGACATGTATATAATAAGACACATATAACAGGGGCGGATAAAAAACCTAGATGTCTTAGGGGGAGGGGGGGGGTTTCAAATTTAGATATTTGTATAGAGATGTATATATGCGAGTATTGACAGTAATGGTTATGATGTGAGTGTGAGGGGAGGTTTTCAGATCAAAGATCGTTTCTATAATTCTATATCTTTTAGTTTTTACCATTTCACTGTATTCTTTATCCTGTGATATTTATTATATTTGTCCTTAATATGTGTGACATATTTGCCACTGGACCTAAGGCAACCAAAAATCAATCAACTTATTCTGTATATTTCATCATTTCTTTATTATGTTATCTATAGGTTTTGTCCCTCCCCTTATCTATGTTTTGTGTATATATTTGATAATTCCATTTTTGGGGGAAAAAAGGTAGGGTCAAGGCGTTTTTAAAAACATATTAATGGGTCGCGTTTTTTTTTTTTTTTGTTCTTCGGAAGTGAGCCAGAAGAAGTCTATTCTGTTTTTTTGCATTTGAACGACCTTCTGGCTCTCTTTCACCTCTTCTTTTTTGATAGGTTATTAAGACGGCAGAGGTACATAACAAACATGGCGTCGTTTAGTCTAAATGAAATTAATAAATTTATGAATGCAGATATAGTAGAATGTGAGCTGTTTTATAAACGTTTTTTTTATGGTATGACAGTAGGACGATAAGCTGGATAAATATAAGAACTACAAGACAATAACTGTTAAGGGACAATTATTTGATATTCTAGGGAAGTGTTTTTGATTGATTAGTGTTTAACGCTACTTTCAACACTATTGGGCTATTCCGTGGTGGTCAGTTTAAATATATAAATGAAGGATGGGGAAGAGAAGGCATTTTTATTCACTTCAATCTGTCGCTAATCATGCCTATTTTTCAGCTCTCACCAGGTAACCATATTCATATATGAAATCCTTCTGTCCCTCACCCGAACAATTACATCAATATAAAATGGCTCTTATTCAACACAAGTTTAAATTGATTGATTGTTTATTGCTAATTTTAACACCCAGTGACAAATATTTCATGCTTGTTCATGAAAACACGAGTTTAGAAGTCAGGTATATAATATAAAAACGAAAAGATGGAATGCGATTGCAAATAAGTTCAAATATGAAGTGGATGTAAGCAGTTATAGACAATCGTAAGGCCTTCAACAATGACAAAAACCTGATACTGTAAAGTCGTCTATAAAAGGCCCGACATGAAAATGTAAACAATTCAAACGAAAAAACTAACAGCCTAATAATACATAACAAAACAATTTACAAAATATCAAATATGAGTTGAGACATGAACCAACGACAACCACTAAACTACAGGCTCCTGACCTTAGACAGGTAAATAAAGAATATGGCAGGGTTGATATAGAAACGAAGATGTGGTATGATTGAAAATGAGACAACTCTCCACAAGAGACCAAATGACATAGAAATCAACAGATATAAGTCACCGTACGGCCTTCGACAGTAAGCTAAGCATACATCGCACAGTCAGTTATAATAGGCCCCGAAATCACAAATGTAAAACAATTCAATCGAAAAAACTAACGGCCGAATTTATGTACAAAAAAATGAACGAACACAAATATGTATAACAAAGCAACAAACGGCAACCACTGAAATACAGTCTCCTGATTTGGGACAAGCACATACATACAGAATGGGGCGGGGTTAAACATGTTATCGGGATCCCAAATCCTCTCCTAATCTGGGACAGCGGTGTAACAGTACAACATGTTTGTGAGCACTCAATCCATCCCGAATCTGGGACAGTGGTGTAACAGTACAGTAAAATAGCAACCTGTACAATCAGTTGCAATTAGATTAACTCAAAAGATCGAAACGAGACACACACAAAAATATGAATTTTAAGACAATAGAAAAAGCACCACATAAGAGTATTTGCAATTACTGGAAATTTGCTCAAAGCTAATAACAACTAGAACTGAAATAAATCTTGTTCTTCCAGATTGAGTTATCAAACAGTACACAACGCGCGGCAAAGGATTAAAAAAAAAGTAAACAGTCTGAGAAACGTCTAGTTTACGTTGTATAAAGATATAAGAAGATGTGGTATGAGTGCCTGTGAGACAACTCTTTATCCAAGTTAAAATTTGTAAATGTAAACCACTAAAGATCAAAGTACGGTCTTCAACACGGAGCTTTGGCTCCAACCGAACAAAAAGCTATAAAGAACCTAAAAAATTACTAGTGTAAAACCATTTAAAGTCTAATCTATTTAAAAAAAGGTATACTTACATATATATCTATATACAATGGAAGTTTTTGAAAAGTGGCCCGAACGTTGTGACCATCGAAAATTTTGCAAAAGAAATATTGTTGGGATTCAAGATTTTAATAAAACAGCACGAACGCCTGATTAAGTTAGAGGGGCGATATTCTGAAGCGTTTTTATAATTATTGGTCACCCATGTTTAGGGGGGGGGAGGTAGAAGGGGTCCTGATCCCGAAATCCCGGGCTTAAAAACACGATATCCCGAGGTCCCGAATTTAAATAAAGTTAAATCCCGGATCTCGAAATTTGAAAAAAAAGAATTCCCGGATCCTGAAGGAGTAAATCCCGAAATCCCGAGCTTAAAACACCCGATCCCGGAGTAAAGCTAAAGGTCCTATCCCCCCTCATGTTTAGAAAGAAAGAGGAGAAATCCAAACAATTATCAACCAATCACAAACGTTGTTGCAAATCTGACCTTAAGACGTCAAAGAATTTCCCATACTAGTAATGCCATTATTGCATATAAATAAAAATCTATTATACCAATTGAATAAAAAAACATTGCATGTAAATGATTTTTTATACAATTGAATAAAAATTATTGCATTTGAATGAAAATTATACCATTTGAATGAAAAATTATACTATTTGAATGAAAAATTATACCATTTGAATAAAAAATATTGCATTTAAATGAAAAAATATACCATTTAAATGAAAAATTATACCATTTTAATAAAAAATATTGCATCTTAATGAAAAAATTTACCATTCAAATGAAAAAATATTGCATTCAAATGAAGAAATATACCAATTAAAGATAAAATGTTGCATTTAAATGAAAAATATCGAATTTTTGCAACCAATACCATGCCATATACAGCAGCCAACATTGTGTTATAATCCTAATCACTTACTAAAAACAAACAAATATGTAACAAAGAAGCATATAGACAAAACGCATTAGCAAAACTGAAGGACAAGAATACATAAATTATCGAATTGCAGATTATAACAACTAAACAGTTGCCCAAAATACCACCATCAACGAACACATAGCTTTTAACTCTTTTACTTTATCAAAATGTTGTATGCTGTTGGTATAAGGTCAAACATTTCTGGGGACTATGAAATCATTTAAAGGAGACATTTGGGGCATCAAGGTTTTGTGGTAAATTACGGAACGACATTTTGATTGATCAAACTGCATTGTTACTGCCATTCTGAAGTTAAAAAATTTTTCGACTTTTCTTTTACTTTTAATTTAATAATAAACATTGTTACAATCAAAAGATAAACAAAATCAACTACACACACAGGCAAATTTCACTCACATCAATTTCACATGAATCATGAACTTAAATTCATGTGAATCTCACGTGAAATTCACATGAATTTCACCTCAAACGAGCTTATACGTGAAACTCACATGAAATTTTAAAATAGCGTATTTCAAATAACATCTTAATTTTCAAATTTAATTAAAATAATGAAAAATATCAATTTTGTTGTTGTAAATTTCATGTGAAATTCATGTGAAAAATTTCACATCAGATTCATTTGAATCTCAATTCACGTGAATTTCATATGAAAATTTTTATGTAAGTTTCATGTATAAGCTCGATTGAGGTGAATCTCACGTGAAATTTTTCATGTGAATTTCATGTGAGATTCATGTGAAATTCATGTGAGAAAATGTTGCCTGTGTATGAAATGAAATAAACATTATAAACACAGATGATTAAAAATCAGTTAGTTAAAAGTGAAATTTTAAAGAATACATTAATACAAACTATAACTTACACGTGATATTTAAAATATGATCAAGTCATAGGCAAATATTTTTATTTGTATTCTTGACCTTTGGTGTAACGAAAATTGCTACGTACGATTTTTTGACGATCGGAAAATTCAGATAATAAGCTTTTCAATGGTATATAATACAGCCGTGAGTAAGTCGGTGCAAAACGTCCTTAACTAAAAGGCCTTTTCGAAAAATGTCGCTAATAAGTGACATTATTTCATATCGGTTAAGAAGTAGCTTCTCTTATTGGATAATAAGGGGGTCATATGACCTTCTTTATTCCATAGTAAAAAATTCCATCGGTCGTAAACAGATTTAAACGGACCAGAAAATTGGTCGTTAACGAACTTTTAAATGTTAATGACCGGTGGGCGTGATTTCTTTGTTTAGAGTGATGTCAATTTGAGATTGAAGTTGTTGAAATTGTTTACTACATGTTTTCGTTAATTATAAAATTATAGAAAACTTTATTTTGTATTCATATACTAAAACTATAACTATTACATAATTAATTGGCGTTATCATGATTATATCGTTCTTCTCAATGGCTTTGTCAGCTACTCTTCGACTTGAGTTTTGAATGTCGGTTGTTTTTAATATAATTAACGGAATAGTTGTTTTCGAGCTCCAACGTGTATTGTGGCAGAATTTACTTTTGTATAATCGTCTTCCGTTTAATTTAGTTGTAACTAACCTACCTACCTAAGAGTACTCCATTTCTATCTTTCGTTTCTATTTCTGTCCAGTCTACTTCAATTTCAGTGTATGATATACCAACTGCTTCCACTGTATCCGGTGCTCGTGCTGGAACTATTATACGATACTTTTCAACATTGCATAAGTTAAGATTTTTAGTACTTTTATATTTCAATGAATATGCATGTAAATTCAACATTTGTGAAATATTCATAGATAAAGGCAACAGTAGTATACCGCTGTTCAAAATTCATAAATCGATAGTGAAAAAACAAATCCGGGTAATAAATTAAAACTGAGAGAAACATATCAAATATAAGAGAACTACGACACAACAGAGACACAACACCGAAATTTAACACACACAGAAACAAACTATAATGTAACAATGGCCATTTTCCTGACTTGGTACAGGGCATTTTATGAAAAAATGGTGGGTTGAATCTGGTTTTGTGGCATGACAAACCTCTCGCTTTAATAGCAGTGTTAATTATAACAATAAAATGACAACATTACACTACATGGTTACAATAAATAAACAGATAAATGGGAGAAAATATAGGACAGAGAAACAAACGACATAGTAACGACAATATATTCTTTATTTCAATAATAAACATTTTGATGTTCATCCAATGGCTTGATTAGCTAGCAATAAATTATGTTACCTTAATAGAGACCCATGTGGCATGATATGAAATTCTTCTCGAGGTGGCTGATAAATCATACGATCAAACGATCCCATGCAGAACCACAGGGTCTCGTAGGACACTAGATGCACGGTATGCAAGCTCATCATTGTGTGGACACGACCTAATGCCAGCAAACCTATGGGAAAAATACCTCCACTGCCTTGTAGACGACTCAGGAAAAACCAAGGCTATGGAAGTATTTCTGGACAGAAAATCCGAGAGGCTGAAACTCGTTAGCTCAATTACAGCAGTCACCAAAGGGAAAGAACATCACCAGAAAACAAACCAAATGGATCACATCTTGATAAATGGAATTGGGTGAAATCCCCTGCTGGAAGTCAAGACAAGAGCTGATGTTGGAAGTGATCATCATTTGGTACCAGCTGACATTAAACTGAGAGCTAACGGAAAGAACAAAATATCTTAAAAAATTTTTTATGAGAGTAAAGTAAAAAAGAAATATACAACCTTGATTAGAAATAGATACCATCTCTTAGAAAAAAAACATAAAAGATGAAGAAGACACAATTATTAATTGATGATAAAATTGGGAACAATCTGTGCAGAAACAACTATAGGATTTAAACAAAAACAGAAAAATGAAAATTGGATTAAATCTAGAGCATCGGACAATATCATTACAAGAAGAAATACAAAAAAAAAAAAGAAATTGAAGGAGGCAAAATCACAACGTCTGAAGATAGGCTACCAACATGAATACAGCTAAATACACATATATGTCGATATAATGGTACAGAATGACAAAAGGACATACATTTTATAGTCTTAATGAAAAGGCAGAAGAAGCGGCTAGCAAAGGTGAGCAAGGCAATCTCAATAAAAATATCAAAATTAAACATAGCACCGTCTGATGTTCCTTTTTAAAAGATAATCTAGAGAATTTGTTAACTTCGAAAAGTGAACAAGAGCAAAGATTGACAAAACATTTCAGTGAGTTCATAAATAGACAAAATCCTACGGTACTCCCTATTGTTCATAACAATGAACTTGATCTACATAGTTATTATCCACCGAAAAAACATGAAATAATATCTGCAATTAAAGATCTGAAACTGAACAATCGCCTAGAAATGGCAATCAAGATACCGAACTCTTTAAAATAAACCCATACGTGTCACCAAACCTATTCTATAACATCTTTAGAAGCATCTAAGCTCATATACTATACGACTGGATAAATTGCACTTTATTTAAAAAAAAACCGGGAGCATTGAATGATAGTAACAATTTGCGCGAACACAGCAAGCTGTAAAAATGACTAAGTAAATAAACTTATCATAGATACCAGGACTAATTTTTGTATATACGCCAGACGCGCGTTTCGTCTACAAAAGACTCATCAGTGACGCTCGAATCCAATAAAGTCAAAAAGGCCAAATAAAGTACGAAGTTGAAGAGCATTGAGGACCAAAATTCCTAAAAGTTTTGCCAAATCCAGCTATAGTAATCTATGCCTGAGGTTGAAAAGACTTAGTAATTCAGGTTTTCTTTATATGAAAAACGACAAACGTCAAACACTTATGGACCACATCAACAAACGATCACCTCTATTAACAGGTTCCTGACTAAAGACAGGTTCACACAAATGCAGCAGATTTAAACGTTTCACCTTCACCCTAAACAACAATAAGTGAACTCACCCTTGATACAATATAAATACAATATTAATAAACAAAGATGTGTACCAAGGTCAAAGAGTACTCTTACCTGGGACAAATAAAATAACGTACACAGGTAAATTTAAATAAAGTAGTTTTGTTGCTTATGGCACGGAAATATGTTTTACAAAATAAATGAATTTGATGTTTACAGAAGTGAAAATTTATCGTCTTACTAAATAATTATTAAAATAGTTAGACGAGAAATTACACAAAATAAATGAACATTGACTAACAAAAATGCATTATCCATTGTGTCAGCAGGTCAAATTCAGACGAAAGTAGGATTTGAGAATACTCATAGTTGGTTTATTCCTTGAATGCCAACATCCTTTGATCTACCGACAATTTACCTGTAAAATTATGTTGGCGTTCAAGGAATAGGTGTAAGTAGTTATCAAAACCAAAGTGCATGCTTATCAAAACAATCATACCAATTAAACTGATACGTAAATACAGGTAGCTAAATCTACTTCATGTTTGTTAAGTTGTTAAAAATCATATTTTGCTGCTCCTGCTTGAACAAATATGGATTCTCTTAAAATGACACTTTCAAAAGTGTAACATCACAGTCAATATGTGCATATTGTCAGGACTGTAAGGAATTCCTGTTTGCACAAATTCTACAATAGACTCTTTGGACTATAGTTGTGTGTGCTGTAATATCCTACCATATTACTGATTAAATTTCTTGAAACTTTGTATCTCGTGTTATATTACTATTTTGTTTATTTCAGTTTGTTCAGGATATTTTTCTTGGTTATACAATTACACCTTTTTTTTTTATTGTAAGTGATTCGTAAAAAAACATTGTTTAGTTGTTTGTCATGTTCGCAACTCATCTGAATTCTTTTTACCATATTTCATGAATTTTCTTGGAACTTTTGTAGAGTTTCCAGCTAAAAAGTTATCAAATTAACTTAATTATTTTTTTAATTTAATTAATTGTACAACTGAAATCTTCATACAGTTTATATTAACTAATAAAATATTTAAATTGATATGGAACTCAACAAATCTCTGATATCCTTTATTTAGATTGAAATAATTGTATTAAACTAAAATTTCATTTAAATTTTTATATTTCTTATGTTATTAACATATATATTCATGGTTTATTCCTTGAATGCCAACATCCTTTGATCTACCGACAATTTACCTGTAAAATTATGTTGGCATTCGAGGAATAGGTGCAAGAAGTTATCACAACAAAAGTGGATGCTTTTCAAAACAATTATTCTAATTAAACAGAAAAATAAATTCCAGGTAGTTAAATCACATTGATTTTCATGTTTGTAAAATTGTTGAAGATTCATTTGTTTTGCTGTAACTGCTTGAACAATATGCTCTTCTCTAAAAATGAAACTTTGAAATTGTTGCATCACTTAGTCTAGACTTTGATGTTTTTTTTCAATATTTCTATAGTTTTGTGTGCTGTGATTTTCTCCTATTTTATTTGATGGAATTTCTCCAAACTTTGTATATTCTCATACTTTTTTCATAGCATAAAAAGAAGAATATTTTGAATAATATGTTATTTGTTCGCAGACAGAGAACACAGAAAACAATACTTATAACATAAGTAAACATAAAAGCAGATTGAAAAAAGCACTATAAATCTTCATATGTGAATATTGTAGAATATTTTATGCAAGCAATTTTCATTTAACAGTCTATTACAAGTGTAAAATTTAATTAATTCAATCAAAAAAGTAAATATAGTTTATATTTACTAATAAAATATTCAATATGATATGGATTTAGATAAATCTCTAATATCCCTTTTCACTTTGAAATAATTGTATTTATCTAGAAATTCTTTTTTTTTTTAAATATGTCTTATGTTAAGAAACATTTCCATTTCCAAAATATTTTTTTTTAATAAAAAAAGTAATAAAAATATTTTTATTTTCTTTAATTCTTTAAAATTCATGATAATTTTAACCCCAAAATCTACTATATTTTCTTATCAAAAAGTGATAAAATGTTGCAATTTTAGCAAGTTCTCTAATTAAGTTTTACATTTAAATACTAATAAAATCATTTAGATAGTTATAAAAACACCTATTGTTCTTATATAAACATCTATTGAAATATTTTTGTTGGCATTCAAGGAATAGGTAACATATAAAATGTTGGCATTCGAGGAAGACACCAAATCTTTGTACCTAATTAATGAAATAATTTAGTAAACGAAAGAGTTTGGATATATAAACACTTTATAATGGAGCCAAAGGAACACCGCCGTTTAAAAAAGGAAAATTAACAATATGGAATGAAAACTCGTATCTTTTGTCGTAAATTATTTTACCATGGGGTTTCCCTTTAGAAATTGAAATTTTAAAAGCAGGTTTTCGCCGTAGGAGAGGTTGAATCAACCAAATCACATAATAGCAACGGAACTGTATACAAATCTTGTCAACTTTGACACAGCATAAACAGGGATAGTATTTGGAAAATATTAAGATCATATGGTACCATGTTTTACACAACATAAATCTCCTTAAAGCGTAAAAGCATTCTACAACAGCGTCAGGTGTAAGGCTAGGTATAGTGATATATACTTCCATGTTAAAACAGGAGTAAGACAAGGATATGTCATAACATCCACACTTTTCATAATATTTATAGACTTGATAAGGAGACAAATAACAGCTGATACACCACTTTGAAAGACCTGGAGTTTGCTGACTAACTAGCAATAATGTCTCACAAACATCAACATATTAAAAAAACCGATTAGTGACAGAACTGCCAAAATATTTAGGACACATGGTACAAAAAATAAACATAAAGAAAAATTGAAAATTGAAATCAAGACACTAAATCTATTATCAAGTATATCAGCCAAAACATATATGAAAATAAATATTTATAGCGAAATGCTTCATACTTTATTTCTTCTGTTATTCGAATCCAAATGATATAAGTAACCTATTAACAAATCAAAACTTATTAAAAAGGTAGTTTACAATTTTTTATATATATATATCAAAGCACTGACACCAGGGAAGGTGACTACATTTGGCACATATCCTACTATAATTGTTGTTTATCATTTCCCCCTTATTTGATAAAATCAACGCACTTGTCTCACTCGTTTCATTTCTAACTTGGTTTGAATTTATCTCATTATGAATCATGCTACATCTCCTTGTTCTTTTAATTTGCGAGATGATAACATCGATAAACTGTTGTTGACTCAGGATAGAATCCAAATTCATGTTAACCTAGTATATTCGCAAACTATTTATTCGCATTTTTCAGAAAACGGGAAATAACGTGATATTAATAATCGCCACGATCTTGAATCTCCTTTCATATTAATACACAAAAAGCGAATATAAATTGCCGCGAAAGCGGCAAAATTAGCTAAACGCGAGGGAAAAAGAAATTCGGAAAAAAACATCTTGATGTACAGTATACGATAAAATTGTATTCTGAATACTAGTATATAAAGGGCAGATTGAGATATTTGGATCTAATTAATTATGAAAAATTAAACTCCTTACCATCCGTTAATGTTTGACATTCTATTTTTTGTGTAGGTTCATTACCAGATGATGTATATGTGTAAAGAGATAATGTGTAGATACCATATTCCCCAAGTCCACCGTATGTGTATGTTTCTACATAGTAGTCATTAACGTCTAATTGCTGAAATAAAAATCATATTATCATATAAGGTTATTAATTAGAATTAAGTAAATATGTCACAAAAATGGCTCTTTGGACGAGTCATTTAATTTTGAGTCTATTGGAAATTTCTAAACAGTGTCATTCTAAATGTTTAAGTCGTTTACATATCTAAAAATAATGTATCACAAAAGTTGAGTCCAGAGAGATACCATAAGTTACAGTACATGTCACGAATGGCTCCATCACATCATAGGTATCATTAACACATATATCAACCTAGGTGGATATGGACCAACATCAACAACCAATGCCAACATGTACTATATTCTTGTTCACTCTATAGTCAACACGACCAAATCATTGGATTTCTAAGGGTACCAATAGTCAATTACAGCACGATACAGGGTGCATTGTTAAATGAACAGCCACATGGGATAACACCAAATCCTACAACGCAAGGAAACAGCAAACAAATACCAAGAAGGAACAAAGGAAGAGATTCAACAGAAACAGTTACAGAGCAATAAAAACACAAGACATTATAAAACTGACAGAAACCAGCCACACTCAATACAAAAGTAACAATAAAAGAAACCCAAACACAAATTTACGTGACGAAAGAAGCAGCGATTACCTAACAATGCTATTACTAAACAAGGAAAAGAGAGAGCAACACATAAAATATATACAAATAATACTAATGCAAGAAGTTATATTCAATGATGAGAATAACACCAATCTAGGACGTATAAAACTAACTCTTTCAAACAATTTATCATTGAGTACTCTGATGTTCCCCTCTAAAAGGGGAGCTCAAGTTGTTAGTCCCATACAACTGAATGAACCCGTTCTGTCAAACATACAAAAATAAACATAAAAAGATGGTCGAAGAACGGAACCAAACCAACAAATGAATGCTATCATTATAAGTACAAAAAATAATGAAGTCAAATATTCACTAGTTCAGAAATTTACCTAAATCCTAGAAAAATCCGCGCGAGCTAGAGATGGAAGCATGCATGCATTGTGTGTGTTTAGTTATTTAAGGAAAAGAATGCCAACAATGCAAATGAAACAAAGGTAAATCATTTGATTGACTGATTTAGTTAAAAAAAATATCATTCTTATACAGATAAAAACGATGACTAACATATATTTTTAATATATAATATGAAATTAAACAGACCTAGAAAATTCAAATGCACGAGTTCGTTTCTATTTCTATTTATTTGGCTATCGGAGGTCAACTCGATAGTTCGTTAGATGGCGCCTAGACTAAAAAACACACACGTAACGAAGCTACATATCATCGAGCACTTGCCCTGTAAATTGATTATTTTAGACTTTTTATAATATGGATAAATGTTTTACATAGTTATAAATGAAATGTGAGAGTTTGAGACAAATCGGTGAACATAAATTTGACAGCTGATGCCCCTTGGGACATTCAAACTCACAACTAATTAGCAAAAAAAGGAGAAAAAACAGAAGACAAGCAACAGTACACAAAACACAACATAGAAACTAAATTAATGTTTTAAATGATAAATTATCACATTTCTAATGTCGGAAAAGATAGAATGTGTTGAATGTCGCTTATAAAAAATATAAGTTTAATATGTAAGAAAGAAAGAATTGTGACATATAACTGAGTGCTATCATTCGTATTTTGGATATTTAATTCTACACAAAAAAGCAAGTATGTTCAAATGTCGTCCATTGTATCTCATCTAAATATTAAATACATACCGCGACTACGTCAGTAATTAAGTTGTCGGTTCTTTCCAAATTCAGAATGTATCCTTGAACAACTCTGCTTGGATCGCTTGGTCTGTCCCATGTAAAGATCAGGCTGGTGGAGCTTGCAGGTGCACATGCTAGGTTTGTGACTTCGTCTAAAAACAAGAAGTTATTGTAACAGGATGCTGTTACGAAGTCTTCCAAACAAAGCTCCCATAACTAACCATTCCCATGGTCCCATATTTTATTAGACTTGTTTTATTGTCCCATACAAGCACATATATGGTAAAGGGTAAAGGACCTCGACCATTTACAAGTTCTCAAACAGGAGGCGGTAGTGGTGACGCCTAAGGAGTTCTTTTTTCTTTCATTTGATTTGTTTTATTGTCCCATACTTGTATCTATATGGTTTAGGGATGGGGATCTGAACCGTTTACAAGTTTTCAAACAAGAGGGGGTGGGGTAAACCCAAGAGACTTTCCTTTCCTTTTATTTCATTTGATTTGTTTTATTGTCGCATGCAAGAATATATATGGTTTAGGGGTGGGAATCTCGATCGTTAACAAGTTCTCAAACAAGAGGGGGTGGTGTGACCCCCAGGGACTTCCTTTTTATTTCAATTGATTTGTTTTATTGTTCCATACAATAATATATATGGTTTAGGGGTGGGGGTCTGGGCCGTTTACAAGATAATAGCACATTCTCAAATTGAAGGAGGTGGTGATACCCCAAAGGGACTTACCCTATGTTTCATTTGATTGGTTTTATTGTCCTGTGATCATTTCTGAAGACTGCATGTGTTTATCACTTACAGTTTTCAAGTTATAGTCATTTGACAATTTATCAAAATAAAATCCCATAAGGTTTTATAGTAAACCCCTACCCTCGTTATGCCCCTCAAAACATCCCTTAATAGACCCCAATGCACAAACGAAAGAATTATGGCTCCCTTAGAACTGTTAAATAGACAAGAAAAATAATAAGAACTCTGACACCAAAAACAATAAGTCTCCAAACTTTGTTAGGGAGACTTAATTAAAAAGAGACTGACTAATGAGTAATGGACAACCCCTCATGTAATGTAAAATGAAAATATACAACAGCGGGTTTGTTTACACTATGTCCCAAGTGTTGTCAATTTGTTAAGGGAGACGGATACAATTAGTACTTCTTTTTTCCGTATCCCCGTATTTCTATTGTATAATTGTATTTTTTGCACTTTTGAAGAATAAAAATATCGTTTTAACTAAATAATTATAATATTATCCAAAGATATTTTCCATTCTTTTCCAATGAACAAAATACCTCATGAGTATGCACTTCGACTGGTCTTCGTCGCATATTAAAGTAAACACTGAAATAACTTTTATAAAGATTTCATTAACACTGATTTTTCTTCTTCAAATATATCACCACAAAATATTCACTCCAGTATCAATTATGGAAATACATGTATCATTTACAAAAAAGGTACTGTTTACATTTCATTTAAAACTTAAACTAAACTGCTATAACTGGCCCACGCGCACTACTGGAATATTCAAATACAAGAACATTACATTTATTATTAAAAATATTTCATTATGGTAAACAATCAAAGCATCGTCGATGCGTGCTGTAAAGCGGTAAATCTAGCTTGAACACCCATGCAATGTGTCAGATCTTTACAAATACCCAATAGTCTAGTCAGAGCAGTTGTTAGATGGTTTCTAGTTGGTTTGTTTTTAAAGAATTGAAAGGGCTTTTCATGCGAATTGAATATAATTTCTCTAATTTTTGTAGATATTATTCTAGCAAAATTTTGTAATTTAAAAAATTATAATCAATAAATAAGAACACTTTTGAGAATAGTTGTTTGAACATAGAGATGTAATTTTAATTGTAAATGTCAACTGTTCTTCAATTTTAGAAAGCAGAGATTGAACTACTCCCTCAAAGGAGTCTCGAATTTTTGTTTCAACCAGATGGACTATTCTAAACATACCATGGTTTGTTTTAAAATATAGGTTAATCTAGTATGCATTATTTACTGTCCAAAAGGAAAAAGAAAGAAATGAAATATACTTACATAAAGCATAGATGGAGTGAAGAACAACCAGGACAAATACAATGATCAGTACTTTCTCCATCTAGGTGTTTAACCTACATCTGTCGCGAAGCACAATTCCTTATAGCTAATATTTCATAAGAATACTAGTAATTAATAAAAGGTTTAAATCCGATTAATCAAGGATTGTATTTAAAAGAGTGTGTGTCAAACAAGTAGACTTATTTAATTTTGTTTAATCTAATTTAGATTTAATCTTTAATTTTTAGTATTGATGGCATTAGATTTAATACAGTATATAATGCTTAAATGATAGTTTGAGGAACATGAACTTAATTCAACCTTTTAAACGAATTTAAATCTGTTAGCATGGTTAGTAAGGCGTATTATATTATATTCTCTCTGTAATGATGACATATTTAGTTAAACAGTAATTAGACCTGAGGAAATTTTATAGCTGAAGCATTATATACATTGTAACTTGAAAGAAATCATTAAATCATCATATTTTCTTATCCAAAATCTATCCCTTCTCTCCTTCTAGACCAAGCAGTGTTGTGGTTTATGAAAATAAAGTTTAGTCGGGTGAAATCAAATGATCAATATTATTAAGACAAAAAATGTTCTGCGGGGATCTTAGCATTGGACGTGACTGAGTGAACCCTGTTGGTACATTGAGTCGACGGAATAAAATCTTAGATGCAACTTTTCCGAAATGAAAGCTCACTTTTATCAGATATAGGGATAGGAGGGGAGCAGGTGTCTGCGCAATGATAGGCGATGTTGTCGTAGAAAATAAAATGTACAGGTCCTAGCCCCGCTCTGAGAGGAAGTTAAGAAACAAATTTACTGTAACATCTTTATGTTAATTTTCTACGCACTTTATATATACATATATATTGAGGTAAGTTATATGGCCTTCCAAATGGTGTACAAATGTTTGCGGTATGCCATCTTCTCCGCAATTGTATTGTTTTCTGTTTGGTTTTAAATTAATAATTCAGATCCATAATACATCTCTTGATCAATTTATTTGGCAATCGTCACTGGCAGTCAGCAGTGTTTAAGAACATCAGTTGTTCGACCTGTTAGTCAAATGCGTTTTTTTACAATATACTTTTCACTTTTATTTGGTCTTTTGATAAAAGTTATTTGTATTATCTTTATACACCTCTACCAAGACTTTTGGTTTACATGCACCCGTAGAAAAATTTCGGATTTTATCCAACGCAATCATAGGTTTTATGTAAAACAAAACTCTTGGTAGAGGTGTCTAAATACATCACAAACAGCTTTAATCAAAAGACCTAATAAAAGTTGTTTCCAATTTAGACTTTTTTTCTCTTTTTCTTCGTTTAGGCTTTTATTATATTTTCCATCGGGTTGATATCCCATTTCGACTCTTTAAACTTCAAGAGTCTATCCTAAATTGAGGTAAATTATATCGCCCTCCAAATACCGTTTTGATCCCTAACATCACTGAAGAGACATTAATTGTCGAAATCTGGATATGGTGTACAAACTTATGCACTTCATGTTTGCGGTATACCATCTTTTCAATGTGTATTGTATTGTTTATTTGTCCAAACTCAAACTAACTATGGACATTTTTACCACGTGTTAGATTGTGGTTTTTCATTACGTCGTCTGATCTTTTTATTTTCGAACGTGACTTATTCCCGAATGTGACTGTTTTATTGAGTGTTAATTCGTATTGTTTTAAGACGTGGCACGGCATTTTTCCATCCAAATTAATTTGTTGGGTTTGATGTTGTGCTTGTTGTTGTCATCGGATTTTGTCAAATGTCCTAACGTTTGAAGTTGTAAATCGTATTTTTTTCTGTTGTATTCGTGTGTTGTGTTTGGGATAACTACTTATCCAGTTCATTTGGTAGATTTAATTTTAGATTAAACGAAATTTACACGATATATTTGGTTTGCAGTTTGATCAGAAGAAACACCCACAAAGCTAGAAAATACAATTAATTGTCTAATTATTACTACAATTTAATATTAATTAGTATTATAATTTTCCCTGTTATTAATATAAGTTAGATAAGTCATACAAATCTAATCTTGAATTTCATCCTAATTCTTTCTTAATTTTTAGAAATTTAAATGTGACGTCACTTTGGGCGTTGCATTAACGAAGGCTGTGATTTTGTAATACATTCGTTTTTATTCTATAGCTAGTCACCACTACAGTTTAATCATGTATATCTATTATATAATCATTTTATAAAATTTACTGTTTTCAAAACTATGTATCATTCTTGATAATAATGATGTTTTTGTCCCAGGCGGATAACCCTGGCCTCACAACTTTTTGAATTTTGGTCCTCGGCGATCTTCAACTTTGTAGTTGTTATGGCTTTCAAACTTTTTACATCTAAGCACAGTTTTGTGTGGACGTAGCGCGCGTCTGGCGTATACAATATTGTTAACCTATTACCTTTTAATGGGTATTACTCGTTTGTTTCTCTGTCCTATATTTTCTCCCATTTATCTGTTTATTTATTGTAACCATGTCGTGTAATGTTGTCATTTTAATGTTATAATTAACACTGCCATTAAAACGGGAGGTTTGGCATGCCACAAAACCGGGTTCAACCCACCATTTTTTCATAAAATGCCCTGTACCAAGTCAGCAAAATGGCCATTGTTACATTATAGTTTGTTTCTGTGTGTGTTAAATTTCTGTGTTGTGTCTCTGTTGTGTCGTAGTTCTCTTATATTTGACACGTTTCCCTCAGTTTTAGTTTGTAACCCGGATTTGTTTTTTCTCTATCGATTTATGAATTTTGAACAGCGGTATACTACTGTTGCCTTTATTAGTCAAATGCGTCTTGTTAAAATAGACGTTTTCACTTTTTACACCGGTGCGCTAGACCACACGCCCACCTGGTCTTCAAAATGAAGATTTCGTTGGCCGGGTGTTACCTTTCCACGTCAGTTTTAATCTAGCGTCGTACTACATTACATGATATATAGGGCTAAAGATGTGGAAAGGGAACACCCGGCCACCGAGAGCTTCATTTTGAAGCCCAGGTGGTCGTGTGGTCTAGCGCACCAGTTACAGTCAGGCGATTTGGTGTCACGATATCTCAGTAGCATGGGTTCGAATCCCGGCGAGGGAAGAACCAAAAATTTACGAAAGCAAATTTACAGATCTAACATTGTTGGGTTGATGTTTAGACCAGTTGTATATACATAATGTACACAGCCATGTATCACCATCACTGCTGGTGATCCGATGGATAAATCTGTTGTAGAGTTATCACTGGCTCAGACGTAAAATTTTAAATTCGCAAACTACATTTCACATAGAAAAATAACAGTTCGTTAAAATATTGTCACTAGAGCTTTCATGCCCTATTCTGGCAATCTCCAGGTGACGTTTTAACAATGTCCTTGACACTACCGTTGGTAACGTTTATTACCAATATATATATATATATATATATATATATATATTAATATATATATATAACTCGTCTAAACATCAACCCAACAATGTTAGATCTGTAAATTTGCTTTCGCAAATTTTTGGTTCTTCCCTCGCCAGGATTCGAACCCATGCTACTGTGATATCGTGACACCAAATCGCCTGCACTGCAGCCGTCCCGCTAGACCACACGACCACCTGGGCTCTCAAAAAAAGAGCTTTCGCTGGCCATGTGTTACCTTTCCACGTCAGTTTTAATCTAGCGGCGTACTACAGTATACAATTATAGCCTTTGTATGAGGTCGATACGAGGTTATATCGACCTAAGAGAAGCATATTGACTGAGGACGAAGTATACGTATAGTGTCTCGGTAGAACCTCACATTTTCCCGTTTCTAAGCCTCATACAAATAAATTTCATATTTCAAGACACTATACGTATATTGTTTTTATACTGAAATCGATAAAAAAATAAAAAAATAATAAAAATATTTATCATATATTTAGTACAAAATACAGCTATTTTGTGTATCTAATAAAGGTTGTTTTTCCAGTCTGTATCACCTACCCTGTATCGCATACTCCGTATCGCATAGCTAAACCCGTATCGCATACCCCGTATCACATGGTAAAACCCGTATCGCATACCTTTTTTTTTTTTTTTTTTTTTTTTTTACATAAAGTTTTTTGTTTTTTTTTTGCTTAAGAAAAAATTTCCTCAAAATAGGTCATTTTTTTTAATGACGTCATTGTTTGGTATGTGACGTCACGAACGTCAAGTTTTCATATTGTATGTGACGTCACGAACATCAAGTTTGCATATTTTTTGGCACACTAAATGCAACTATAAAAAATACAAAACACTCAAATAAATCAATAATAAACAAAATATTTTTAAAACAGCAGCAGGCAAATGGTAAGGTAACCCAGGTGCTTTGTATAAACAGTTATTTTAAGGCTTTGAACCAAGACAAAAGCAGAACTGAAGGTAACCCAGTGCTAATCTATCGGGATCAGAAAACAGTTCATATAATATAATACTCTTCTGTTGAAATATATGATAAAGCGTATAATACATGGCAAAATCCGTATCACATGCCGTATCACCCTCGACCAATATCATCCCTCGGGCCTAAAGGCCCTTGGGCTGATATTGATGTCTCGGGATGATACGACATATGATACGGATTTTGCCATGTATTATTCTCTATGAAACAAATATTATTAAAAAAAAGTGTTTGGAATTTCCCCCTTGGGGTACCATTTTGGGGTATTTCCCTATGAGCGTAGTCTAGGCGGTAAGCATTGACAATTTAAGGAATTAGAAAGGGAAAATGAATTTAATTAATAACATTTGATAAACATGGTATATAAATTACCAATTTGAAGACATAACAGGTTTAAATTCATAAAAGTTTGACCATTGTTACTACACGTTGTCATGGTTGTGACGTGACGTTGTAAGTAGGCGGGGCTTATAGGTGAGTTGAGGTCATTGACGTATAAAGCTAACGTTTATACGTATAGCTTTATCTGTATAGTAAAATAGCTGATTGCAGTATAAAACAGAAGATCCAGTAGCCAACCATTTCATTCAGAACAATCATTCAATAACAAATTTAAAAGTAACCGCCATAGAAAGAGTTTTTGGGACAGAAACTTACAGAAAAACTAAAGAAGCCTTTTGGATAAAAAAATTAAATACTCTAGAACCTGAAGGACTCAACACAATGTATGAACGATGATAAATATATTTATATTGAAAAAGCGAATAACGCGGCAAATGAACGTCATAAAAGTTATTATAACGTAATGTATCCAAGTGATGTAATTGTTGTTTCAATGTTGTAATTTATTCCAATGAAGAAGGCCGTAATGGCCGAAACGTATGGGAATTTGTTTTATAGTTTTTATTATATATATATATATATATATATATATATATATATATATATATATATATATATATATATATATATATATATATATATATATATATATTAAATTGAGGTAAACCAAAATTGGGACTCCGAAAGAAGAAAACAGAGAGAAAGGTTCTGGAAGCATCAGCTACGTACTCTTGAACCTGGTGGACTTAATGAGAGGGATGAAAAACAGTTCTACTCAAAACCAAAGGAATAAATCCTGAATTTAATTTTATTTAACTATTTGTTTAGATTTAAGAATTGTTATGTACAATAAACGGCAAAAATATGTTTTATATAGACCGTCAATAAACTTTTACACATATTTTGAGTATATCAAACTACAAAGATATTTTTTGTCATGCATCCGATTTCACCTAGATAGATGCACACGCCCGATGAAGCTAATTTGATTAGCGAAATATTGCGTGAATAATATATAAAACAGAACAATTTTATAACACTAATTAGTGTGTTAAAGTTACATTCTTAGACACTTATATATATATATATATGAGTCTAAAAGATTGTGTAACAATACCGATAAATAGATGGAAAACAAAACACTAAAAAGTGTTGAATAACATCGCTCAAAGATGGAAAAACTGAACAGATTATATAAATTATACAATGTTTGCAAATATTTCGGCTCAACAAATGGCCTTCCTCAGTGTTAACAGTTTTAACAATACTGATACATAATATATAAGGTGTAAAAATAGATCATAAATAATACAGGTAAGTTTTGGTCGATTGATTTTAATCCAAAATCCTGAATATCATAATATAAACATTAGCCTGTAAATTTAATTATTTCTTTCTATTGATTCCATCTGGATGGAGGACACCCAGTTCTTTTATGCAAAACTTCTCCCGATTCTCTCTTTGCCTATTTTGCCATGTACAATCCTGTTCGATCACAAGGATCTTCATGTGAACAAAATCTTTCAGATTGTGATCTTGTAACCTGAAGTGTTGGCTGACAGGAATATACGTTTTTTTTTGTGAGGTCACTCCTGTGGCCATTAAGGCGTTTGTGAAATTGCTGCATAGATTCACCAACATATTGGAGACCACATACAGGACACTCAAGAACGTAAATCACGTTTGAGCTTTTGCAGTTGACATTGCAGAAGATCTTGTATGTCTTTTCTGTGGTCTTACTGTGAAATGTTGATGAAAATAGTTTCAAGACCATTCGTGATCATTGAACAGCAATCGAGAAACATTCTAAGTTATCCAAAATCTTTCCTGAGCCTCCCATGATTGCCTTCAAACAACCTAACAGCCTGAGAAATATACTTGTCCGTGCTGACCTTTCCAAACCTAACCATACTGTAGGTAATTGCCAGCCTTGTGGGGATAAGCGCTGCAAATGTTGCAACCAATTGCAGCATTCATCAACATCAACATAGGACACTCAAGAACGTAAATCACGTTTGAGCTTTTGCAGTTGACATTGCAGAAGATCTTGTATGTCTTTTCTGTGGTCTTACTGTGAAATATATACAAGTGTGGACACAGATGAGTGTGGATAGTATGTTTGGATGTTTGACAGTGTCTTATGACAAAAGGGAGTTCTATGTTTTCCTATATGGTGTTATTAACTGTGTTGCACCTGAGCATTAGGAGTATTGTGTATTTAACATTTAGTTTTTATGTTCAAGAGGGGCATGGAAGAGACAGTAATTACATTAGTCACCAAATGATTATGATAGAATATGTTCCACATCTTTGATTTTGGATACATTTTGTAGCTGGGAGAGCAACATAATAGGTTCATTTTTTCATGTGTTTTTTTCTTAATGGGAGATGATATATAGATTTGATAACATGATATAAGGAGCCTGTAATTCAGTGGTTGTCGTTTGTTTGTGTGTTACATATTCGCTTTTCGTTTATTTTTTGTACATAAATAAGGCCGTTAGTTTTCTTGTTAGAATTGTTTTACATTGTCATTTCGGGGCCTTTTATAGCTGATAATGAGGTATTGGCTTTGCTCATTGTTGATGGCCATATGGTGACCTGTAGTTGTTAATTTCTGTCATGTTGGTATCTTGTAGAGAATTGTCTCATTGGCAATCATACCACATCTTTTTTTATATGTATTTGCTTACTATATGTATGGTTCTATTTGTATTATTTTGTGGTGAATCATCGGTATCATTAGTAAATTGTTTTGTTAAAATGTTCCTCAGATTAGAATACATTTATTGGTTTTTAGTAATGACAATGCCTGACATGATGCATGGGGCTAGATTATCTAGGAAGTAAACCTTTGTGCTGATTTTTATCAATTCTTTGATAATATCTCCTCCAAATCTGGTGGAAGCAAAGAAAAATTTTGACCAATATGACAATGATTTCACCAAAAGAACCTTTGTCAGCATGCTTCAAAGACTGCTCCAAAAGTAATCTGATAAAATTTCAAGCATGTCAAGTGGATATTATCAACAGCTACTTAATTGGTCTTAATATGTCTAAATATCTAAAAAGTTATAGTATTCAAAAGGTTATGCAAAATTATTCTCTTTTCATTTTTTTTTTTGTTATATGGATACATTTATAAGTGATACATGTACCAATACAGTATTTGTTGTGGTATGAAAGTGTAGTAATTAACATTTACTGTAACAATGTTAATTCACACAAATCAAAAAATTAACAAATGAATGAAAAATGTTGAACATGTACAATGAATCGATTAGGCCAGATAGGCCTTATAATTTTTTTTAAACATATTTGAAGGACCATTTACACTCAGGGCCGAGTCATCAGTAGGCAGTAGATGTATTAAAACAACCTATCATCATATTGCTAGTAGCGGGAGTAGCATTGTCGGGTAAATTTAGTCTTTTTTTTCAAATTTGGTCAATGGACATATAATGTTTGGTTCAAATCGAAATAAAATGCTTTTATCTCCCTATTACTTACATTGTACATAGAGGTGATACTTCTTTGACAAACCCTTGTACATGAGAGTTGTCTGTCAAATCTTTATTCCAAAAAGAATGAATTGCATAACAATAAACTGAGCTCAAAGCAAAGTACTTTAATGATACACTTAGACAAAGAGCTAAACCCAGTGATATACTTTGTACTACAGGTTTTTCATGAACATCCATCGACCAAAACCGTATCTCAATAACATGCCATACTACATGGTTTGATCAGAAGTCCTGAAAAAGACATGATTTTTTTTATCGGATTTTAAGTATATATGCACAGGTTAAAGCTTTCTTGTAGTATAATCATTCAGTATCTAGCAACTATCAATTTGCTTCATGCACAAATTGATATAGGTTGATTGCCCCTCTGTTGGAAATAAGAACACACCTCCACCTTATTTTAGTCAACTGATGAACAAACATTCAAAACTATAAAATGTTATCTAAGACTTGTCAGTGTCTATTTACCATTGCCACTGAATCAGTGATATATGTACACATAATTATATACATGTAAGACTAAAATTTTAAAGTACATATATAAGACTAAAACTGACATTCGGTCTTTACTGACAACTTCATCCCCCAAGTCATTTTCAAATCTGACTTCATGATAAAATAAGATTCCATATCTACATGTACAACCAATGAAAATCAAATATCCCTCTAATATACTAGCCTTGAAATTCCAGTTTTCTAAAATGGTAGCTAGGTGGAACCTAAAACTAAAAAATTTGAAACAATGTATCTTAAATATTTCAAATGCATGTATATGTAATAATATAAATTCTCCAAAATTCGCTATATTTTTCTTTTTTATGTCTTCTGTTCGAGACTGTATATTGACCTCTAGATGTCTTTCAATTACATTCAGTTTGGTGTGGGTTGATGTTTGTTTGTTGTACATATTACAACCAGAAGCTCTGCAGGGTGCAGCTTTATACGCCCGCAGAGGTCGAACCCGGAACAGTTGGGGAACCCCAAGAATTCAATTTTTGAAGAAATCTAATAAAGTTCAGTTTTTAACCCTTTAGACCTAAAACGACGTAGACCAATCAAAAAAAATATCAAGATTCTAAATACACGGTTAGATTCAGCATTTCAAGGAACTCCAATAATTCAATTTTTGATAAAATCAAACAAAGTTTAATTTTGAACCCTTTTGACCTCTATTTCCTAAACTGTTGGGACCAAAACTCCCAAAATCAATCACAACCTTCCTTTTGAGGTTATTAACCTTGTGTTTAAATGTAATTGATTTCTATTAACTTACAGTTACGTTATTGTGCGAAAACCAAGAAAAATGCTTATTTGGGCCCTTTTAGTTTTAGGGCCCTTAATTCCTTAACTGTTCAGACGAAAACTCAAAAAATCAATCCTAACCTTCCTATTGTGGTCATTAACCTTGTGTTTAAATTTAATTGACTTCTATTCACTTGTACTTAAGGAATTGTGCGAAAACCAAGAAAAATGCTTATTTGGGCCCTTTTTTGGCCAGTAATTTTTTTAACTATTGGGACCCAGCCTCCAAAATAAATCACAACCTTCCTTTAGTGGTTTTGAACCTTCTGTTTAAAATTTATAAAAATCCATTCGCTAAAACTAAAGTTATTGTCTGGAAACTAAATGTGTCTTCGGACGAAGAGCTGATGACAACATCATACCATTATACGACATTTTTTTGCTGTCGTATAAAAATTGTCACTTGACCAACAGGAAAACCTTACATTTTGTGTATGTCAGGGATAACATTTTTCGAATTTCAGGATGTCAGGATTTGATATTTTTTAAATTCGGGACCTCAAGATTTCATGTTTTAAATCCGGGGATTTCGGGATCAGGACCCCTCCGATCCACCCTCTTAAATAATGACTTATTTAGACTTACCTTCTACTGTTCTAATTCTATATAAAAAATCACAACTCAGAACAGGAACAATATGACACTAAAAAGTCACAACTCAGAACAGGAACAATTTGAAACTATGTCTAATTTACTTCGACTACTGATATGCAAACCTAAAAACAGACACAAAAATATCATAAAATGGTGATTGAAAGATTGATTGCACTTTCAATATATACTTCAGACACGTGTAACATGAGCCGATTTGTTTACAAATAATAATGTCACGTGCTCGCGCACTGACGTCACAATTTGCATCGATCTTGCAATACACTACACATGCAGTTCACTCATACAGAGCTAATTATCATGCAAACATGCAACGTGAATGTGATTGGTTATCAAATAATACAGAAATAATGCATGTACAGTTTTAGAAGAAATTAGTTCATCAAATAGATTAGATTTTCACTTTTGACACGAATAGGTCGGGTTGACATTTCTGTCATCGGGGATAATATTGAGATAAATGGGATAAACTGACCGTCAAAAAATATCTATAGAAGAAGTTGAAGCACATCTCGAGAACCTTTATAACATTAATAAGCCATACTTACCAAAATTACTCTATATTAATAAACTCTATGTAAATGAAATTTCACAATGATTACGATAAATAATTTTGATTATGGCAATGGTCAATGCTGGTTAAATTGGCGCTAAAAATATTCTTACTCCTATTGCTTTACGTAATAAAATTTGTATGGAATTGGATTTGACTAAAGTTCAGCATAAAAAAAACGTGAATATGCAGATGCATGACAATATATTTCTGATAAAGTGTGTATATATTTCTGTAAATGAAGTTGCCTGTATACTTCACTAAGGGTTACATTTGAGCGCAAGGAGATCTCTATTTGTGAATCGGTTTATTAACCCTTTGAACCCAGGGTCGAAGTTCAAGATGTTAACAAATTAACGGAAATTTTTTGCGTTGCGTTTACATCATTGAGGCCATCTATTTTTATTGCGGGGTTTCACATATCTAAATAGAAATTATAGAAAAAATGGAATGTTGTTAGCAGAATCAAAACAGAAAATGATGAACACTTGATTATTTTCAGCAATACATAAATTGGATTGAGGGTCTGTGTATTCACATTATTTGTAAAACTCTCCTTATTCCTGTGAAGCGTGTGCTTTACATCGAGGCTTGCTATGCTTTACATCGACGCCACAGTACTTCAACCAATCAGGGAATGTGGGGCATTCGACCAATTTTAACTCAGATTTTGGCACATTTTAATCGAAACTATAGAAAAATGGAATATTGTTAGTACATATAACATAGAAAATGATGAATACTTTTAGCTAAAGATGAATTGGATGGGGGTTCTGTGTATTCACACTATTTGTACAACTCTCCTTACTGATGCCATTTTGGAATTTCCGTGACCTAAATGGTTCGCAAAAATTAATATTTTTATATATAGTATAGTAATAAACAAGTCTAAATTGAAAACTACGTTCAAACCTATGATTGCGTTGGATAAAAACCGCAATTTTTATACGTGTGCATGTAAAACAAATTTCGTTGTAGAAGGGTATAAATACAGCACAAACAACATTTTCCAAAAGACCAAAAAAGTGAAAAAGTATATTTAAACAAAACGCATTTGACTAACAGGTCGAACAACTGATGTTCTTTTACCCTGTTGACTGCCATTGGCGATTGCCAAATAAAATTGATCACAAGATGTAACAAAATGGATCTTAATATAAATGTAATACTAAACAGAAAGCAATAAACTTGTGGCCAAGATATTATGCCACAAACATAAGGTGTCGATATTTTTTTGTACACCAGATCCGGATTTCGACAATAAATGTCTCTTCAGTGATGTTAGGGATTGAAACGGTATTTGGAAGGCCATATAATTTACCCTCAATTTAAGATAGACTCTTCAATTTTGAGAGTCAATATAGGATGAACGGATCATATAAACCAGAGGATTAATATGATACAAGCCCAAATGAAAAAATATAAACAAGTCTAAATTGAAAAGTACGTTCAAACCTATGATTGAGTTGGATAAAACCGCAATTTTATACGTGTGCATGTAAAACAAATTTCGTTGTAGAAGGGTCTAAATACAGCACAAACAACATTTTCCAAATTACCAAAAAAGTGAAAAAGTATATTTAAACAGAACGCATTTGACCAACAGGTCGAACAATATACAACTCGTCTAAACATCAACCCAACAATGTTAAATCTGTAAATTTGCTTTCGCAAATTATTATAAATATATATATCCTTCATGAAATCAAGACAGGTGTAATACCGTTATTTTCCCCCATATTAGTATTTAATACATTTGCACTTTTAAAAACATTGGGCAGTATTTATCTTTGTTTCAAATAAAGAAATGCTTGGCATCAGTCAAGTTTTGTCATGTTCAGTACCACAGAAAAATAACAAAATAGTCTGATAGCACGTAAAAGACACAAGAGTGCACACACTGAAATGTCTCGCCTTCTTTACTAATCATTGATATTATGTTGATAGTCCTAAGTATAAAGCTTTATTACAACTGTCACATAAACTTAACATTAACCAAGTAGCTAAACAAAGACCAATGAACCATGAAAAGGAGGTCAAGGTCAGATGAACCATGCCAGGCAGACATGTACAGCTAACAAAGCTTCCATACAACAAATATAGTTGACCTATTACTTATTATAGTTTAAGAAAAATAGACCAAAACACAAAAACTTAACACTGTGCAATGAACCGTGCAATTGAGGTCATGGTCAAATAAATCTGCGGGACTGACATATAGATCATAATATATTTCCATACACCAAATATAGCTGACCTTTGGCATATAAAATTACATAAAAAGACCAAAACTTAAAAACTTAACTTTGACCACTGAACCATGAAAATGAGGTCAAGGTCAGATGACATCTGCCCGCTAGACATGTACACCTTACAATCATTCCATACAACAAATATAGTAGACCTATTGCATAAAGTATGAGAAAAACAGACCAAAACACAAAAACTTAACTATAACCACTGAACCATGAAAATGAGGTCAAGGTCAGATGACACCTGCCAGTTGGACATGTACACCTTCCAGTCCTTCCATACACCAAATATACTAGCCCTATTGCTTATAGTATCTGAGATATGGACTTGACCACCAAAACTTAACCTTGTTCACTGATCCATGAAATGAGGTAGAGGTCAAGTGAAAACTGTCTGACGGGCATGAGGACCTTGCAAGGTACGCACATACCAAATATAGTTATCCTATTACTTATAATAAGAGAGAATTCAACATTACAAAAATTCTGAACTTTTTTTTCAAGTGGTCACTCAACCATGAAAATGAGGTCAAGGACATTGGACATGTGACTGACGGAAACTTCGTAACATGAGGCATCTATATACAAAGTATGAAGCATCCAGGTCTTTCACCTTCTAAAATATAAACCTTTTAAGAAGTTAGCTAACGCCGCCGCCGTAGCCGCCGCCGTAGCCGCCGCCGCCGCCGGATCACTATCCCTATGTCGAGCTTTCTGCAACAAAAGTTGCAGGCTCGACAACAATGTTAGGACACCTTTCTTTTGTTGAAATACTACACGTCTACCTTTAGATGTCTTGTAGTTATTTCTGCAGTTTAGTTGCTGTCTTCTTGACGTTTACCTCACATCTTCTTATATCCCTACATCATTTCATTTTCCGTATACATTGCTGGCTGAAAAAAAAGTAAATTTGATAGCACTACCAGTTTTGTTTTGTATTAAATATAGCGGATTGATTTGAATGTTTTCTACTTAACGTCCAGTAACAAATATTTCACGAATATTATAGTCATTATGCCAGTAAATCCAATCTCAAAGTTTTTTTCTTGTTTAAAGGTAGTTCTTCTTGTTGCTGTTTAGTAATTGCATTTCAAAACCCATTATTGATTGGGGTGTGTTATGCCGACTGACGTCCGAGGGCTGTACCCCTGGTGTTAGATGATGGACCACCATTTCACGACTTGTCCTGATAATGTTTCCTATCGTTCGAGACTCATCGACCAGTACTTCACCATCGTGGTTAGCGGGCTGCACAGCTGGCCCTGAAAGCATGGAAGTAAATGCAAACCAACCAAATTGGTTTTTCTGCTCTATTCAACTTTGTCTTGTTGAGTTTTAATTTGCAAGATTTGTACCAACATACTTTTTGGTCAATAAAAGACTGTGCTATTCCAGATCCCTCATCTAAGTTTTCAATGCACACATACATGCCTCCATGCATCAATCGTAATTCATGAAACTTCTTAATATAGTCAAATGGACTATATAAAGTGATCAATTATAACATTTTTTTGGACTCTTCCTTTTGACCTTTGGCGGCCATTTTGAATTTGTCGGCCATTATGGAATTTATTTTTGATTGTTCCGTATTGAGAAAAGATTAATTAGCATCATAACTAGCAATATGTAAAGTTTTGTGCCTTTTTATTCAAATGATCAATTATACAATTTTTTGGGACTCTACCTCATGACTGTTGGCAGCCATTTTGAAGTTGGTGGCCATTGTGGTATGGCTCCATATCCCAAAATGTTTATAAGCGTCATAACTAAATGTAACACTGTGCAAAGTTTCATGCTTTTACCATAAAGTGATAAATCCTAACCATTTTTTGACTCTACCTTTTGATATTGGCCGCCATTTTGAATTTGTCGGCCATTAAGGAATTATTTTTTATTGTTCCATAATCGGAAAAGATTAATTAGCATCATAACTAGCAATATGTAAAGTTTTGTGCTTTTATATCCAAATGCTCAATTATACCATTTTGTTTACTCTGTCTCATGACTGGGTGCGGTCATTTTGAAATTGGCGGCCATTGTGGATATTTTTTTATGGCTCCATATCCATAAATGTTTATAAACATCAGAACTATCACTGTGCAAAGTTTCATGCTTTTAACATAAAGTGATCAATTGTCCCAAAATATTAGACTTAGCTGCTGGACTAATTTAAGGGGCTGGTCAATCACTACTAAAAAGTGTGACAGCCTACTGTCTGTATCAGCGAATTTCAAATGTGACTTGTTAGTAGATCTTGCCTTGCTGATAATTTTTATGATTTAAAGTGTCTATTCATCGTTTATAATTTTAATCATATCAGGGAAGAAAAAAAGATAAACTCAAAGAACACCTCGAACGATTTCCACTATATTGTCTAAATAGTGGATCTTTTCTTGCTGATCATTTTTGCATTTTAAGTGTCTATCCATTATATTTTTCAAATGTAAGACAACAAACGAAAAATGCAAAAACAATATGGTGAAAATCGTCATCAAATGGCAATAACTCGAACAAGGAGTCTACTGACGATTTCGACATTAAATGTAGAAGTTTTTTTGGCAATTAAATGTTTCTTTTATGGTTTTCAAGATAATAGACAAAAATGTTTTTTAAAAACCCATTAAATTTTTCATTTAAGGACGATAATTCCAAGAAATTGAATGACAATTTTGACAAAATATGAATAATTTGTAGAGCTCAACATTCTGAACATTTTGCTCCCGTCAGATTTCCTCTATTCTAAAAGGTTTTAAAAAAATAGACTAAACTTGCATTTTTAACCTCTGTTCTATTTTTAACCATGGTGACCATGTTGGTTTGCAGGCACATTTTAAAACTATATACCACAATAATGATTTTGACCAAGTTTGATTAAATTTAGCCAAGTAATTTCAGAAAAGGTTTTTAAAAAAGTTTATGGACGACGAGGCCTGAACTAATTCTTTGTTGTTCTTGATGTTATTTGAAACCTTTTTTGGTTATTGTGCAGCATCTCAGTAAGTTATGTAGTTACCACTGATGTTTTGTAGGTATGTTGAATAACCTTTTTGTTGTCTCTTTCAAAAAACAAAAATGTGTTCATAGTTCACGGATGCCCCGTGCGCACTAGTCATTTTCAATGTTCAGATGACTGTGAAATTTGGATCAAATCTATAATTTAGCATTAAATTTAGAAATACCATATCATAGCCAACGTGGGTACTAAGTTTCAAGTTAATTTGACTTCAATTTCATCAAAAACTATCTTGACCAAAAACTTTAACCTGAAGCGGGACAGACAAACAGACACACAGACCAAACTAGCAGCCTGTATCGCGTCTCAAATGGTAACGTCATTTTTTTACGTTTTACGGCGAATAATGATTATTTGAGATAAGTTTTTATTTCGCTTGCAATTTTTGTTTTGCATATCAAAATGGATACTTCTAAATGTTTGGTTGTACTGAATATGCATGAAATATTTCCCACTGAAAGTAACGTAAGCAACAAACAACAAAAATATCGTATTTAAGTAATGCATAAATCTATATGAAATGAGAAGATATAGTATGATGAGTGCCAATGAGACAACTCTCTACCAGAGACCAATTGACACAAAACGCAATAAAATGCAATGTTTCCCCATTTAGATCCGAAAAGGAGGAAGATATATATAAAAAAGTTTGTCGGGAATTACAAGTTAAACAGGTCTTGCTTATAAAATTCAATTTACTTTCTTTAATAGCGGTACAATTAGATTAAGAAATGAAACGATTGTCAGAAAAAAAGGTTAATTATAATTCATCTCATATGTTAACAAGTTTTGTATGATGTGGAGAGGTATATAGCCAATGGCACGCTGTAAGCCCATTTTCATTTTCACTTTCAAGCTCTATACATATGAATCTTATTGCAGAGAAATAAAAAAAAAATCGAAGTTTTACGCTTCCCAAATTTGAAAATTTGAAAAAGATTATTTTTTATCCTCTCGTGATACAAAACTTTTTTACAAGTTAAGAACCTCATCTAAACGAACAACCCCAGTCATCGGATTTTTTTATACTTTGTGGTCTTGTTGATAGTATCTGACCATCAAGAAAATTCTATCTGTGGAAATTTATACAGATGATCCACCATAAATAGCGTACGCCGAATCGACAACGTTGAAAACGTATGAAAATCGTCCAGTGGACAAACTTGCAAGACATTTCATTTCTTTGAAAACGAAGTCGTTTTGACTACGCAAATTATTAAAAAGTATGTTGCTGTTTTGTAAAGTTAAAGTAGAATTACAGAAAAGCACTATGTAGCATGCAACTAATCTAAATTTTCAATAAATAACGTCGAAAATGACAATTTATTTGTAAAAAGCGGCGAGATCCGACATTGGACATCTTGCAAGACATTTGCCAGAAGCCATTGCATTTTTATATGTAGTGTGAGTGCTGCAAACATTCGATTTTGATATGGTCTATGTATGTACTTTTGTGAGCCTAATTTACACAAACGAAATATTATATTAAACCTATAAATTTTTATAATTTAACATTTCCCAAAATCTGACCATAATGAACACTATTTGTTTTTGCCAAAAAATAGCGTTGGTCGTTACAGGAACGCATATTCAGTAATTTTGTAATACTTTATATATAAAGCATATCAGTCATTCGAATTTTCGTGGATATGACACTGTTTTGAAGAAAACAAACACCTCTGCTAAAGTTATTATGCGTATAGTCTGTTACGTTTGACACGCATATTTTTGACGTTTTGTCAATATGTTGTCCTTGTTTTAGACTATAGTAAAATATGATCAAACAATTTGTACTTTTTTCGAAATAGTATTTACTTGTCTAGTCTAGGATATAAGTTTAAAATATTTTAACTGCTATGATTTTATTGAAAAGCTGTTTATTAGTGTGGACTTGTTGAATACACGGTATTGACGTAATAATGTGAGTAACGTCTCACTTGACTCTACTTGGGTTTTAGAAATTATATAAAAAAAGATAAAATTTGGTTTAATATTGCATTCCATTCTGTCAATGTCTGTGGTTTCCTAAAAGAAGATATGTATGTATTTCTCATGGGGTCCTATGTTAAACTAAGTTCCCCACTGGCGGCCATCTTGGATGATAGATCGGCTACAAAGTAACAATAGTTACCAAAGGTACCAGGATTATAATTTAGTACGCCAGACGCGCGTTTAGTCTACATAAGACTCATCAGTGACGCTCATATCAAAATATTTATAAAGCCAAACAAGTACAAAGTTGAAAACATTGAGGATTAACAACACTTGGTAAGCATCTCATAAGAAACATTCATGCCATTTTTGTTACATTTCAATCAGTGGTTCTCTTAAAGAAAAAATTTGTATGTATTTCCCATAGGGTCTTATGTTAAACTAAGTCCCCCACTGGCGGCCATCGTGGATGATGGATCGGCTACAAAGTAACAACACTTGGTCAGCACCTCACAATGAACATTCATGCTATGTTTTGTTTCATTCCATTATGTGGTTCTCTAGAAGAAGTTCGAAATGTAAAAAGTTAACGACGACGGACGGCGACGGACGCCAAGTGGTGAGAAAAGCTCACTTGGCCCTTCGGGCCAGGTGAGTTAAAAAACATAATGCTTCTATTGTCTAGTAATGTAGACTGTATAAAGCAATCTACGGAATTGAGAAAATAAGGTCCACATTGGTCAATTATATACTTATATAATATATACAAGAACACACCCGCGAAATCGCGGGAATTTAGAGCTTGGTTGAAAGTATGTAAAGTGTTGTAGGATGAATTTTTGTAAAATATTTTCTGGAGAATTTCAGAAAAAGTAACAAAACTGCAGAGGGTTTTTCAGGGAGCCCGCCTCATCCCTTTTCTGAAAAGAAAATGGTTGATTTTATAGGGAATCGTTGAAGCATGACTTGTGCGGGGTCCCCTCTTAGACAGTCAGTGGGCCCCATTTATGAAAAATTCTGGATCCGCCACTGAAAAGTCATAGGTACTTGGAGACAGAACAATTATGTTAAATTGTAATATTAGCACATATTGATGACTTTTAAACATTAATTATTAAATAATAATATATTATTGATGTATTTTATAAGTTGAAAACGATTTACAGAAGGCAGATAAGTTCATAAAGATCATTTTAAATTTAGTGTGTACATCGTACATGGCGGCCATTGTGATTTCCGTGGTCACCATATTGGATGTACACTAAATTTTAAAAGGTTTTTATGAACTTATCTGCTTTCTGCTTACATAGAGATTCAACCGTACCTTGCTGAATATGCTTGGAACTCTACAGACTACGTAGAAGAAAGACTGGAAGTCCCAAGTAGCTGGACTCGTACATGCGTACAACTGTACCAAACAGACAACCACTGGATTTTCTCCGTACTTCTTGGTGTTTGGTAGACATCCACGTTTGCCTGTGGACATAGCATTTGGAATTGAGGATACTGGTACTAAGGAACCATCTACAAAGTATGCTGAAGCTATGAAGGAGCGTCTGAGGAAAGCATATGAACTTATAAAAAAGAAGATGTGGTATGATTGCCAATGAGACAACTATCCACAAAAGACCAAAATGACACAGACATTAACAACTATAGGTCACCATACGGCCTTCAACAATGAGTAAAGCCCATACCGCATAGTCAGCTATAAAAGGTCCCGATAAGACAATGTAAAACAATTCAAACGAGAAAACTAACGGCCTTACTTATGTAAAAAAATGAACGAAAAACAAATATGTAACACATAAACAAACGACAACCACTGAATATACAGGCTCCTGACTTGGGACAGGCACATACATAAATAATGTGGCGGAGTTAAACATGTTAGCGGGATCCCAACCCTCCCCCTAACCTGGGACAGTGGTATAACAGTACAACATAAGAAAACTTACATCTCGTTCAGCAAAGACAGCACAAGGTCGACAGAAAGAGGGAAATTATAAGAGCCCGTGGAGCCATTTTGCAACCTGGAGATCGTGTACTTGTTAAAGTAGTTGCCTTCGAAGGGAAGCATAAGATAACAGATAAATGGGAAGAGGACACATACAGGATTGTTAGACAGCCTAACATGGACATACCTGTTTACGTGGTCCAGAAGAAAAATGGAGAAGGACGCAAAAGAACACTGCAAAGAAACCTTCTTCTACCAATTGAGCATCTGCCCGGTTTAGAAAAGGCTACAGAGCCGAAGAGAAACCCTGCACCAAGGAAATTATCTATAAAGACAGTCCTTGATGAAAAGAAGACGAACTCCGACAGTATCAAAGAGGAAACTGACACAGAATCGGACAAGGAGTCAGAGCAGGAATATATTATTTATTTGCCAGAGGAAGACGCACAGAGTAACACCAACAGTGACGGTATGCTGTACCTGTGGTAGATGGGCAACAAGGAACCATCAACTTGGCTGGTGACGATCAGTTATTACTTGATGGTTGTCAAGAGAATGGTTTTGGACAAGACGTTATCCCTCCAGTACAGATAAACACTGGTGAACCACCTCTTAGGGCTGATGTGATAACAGGTCAAGAAGCGACTGACCAGATTGACAGAGGAGATACTTCTGACAAACGGGATGAGCAGGATGGCAGTACGCTCCCAGACACATCAGGTTATACCGAGGCAGACACAGATAATACAACGGCTCAAGATAATGCACAGCAACAACCCACAATGCTCAGACGAGCTTTTCTCACCACTTGGCGTCCGTCGTCCGTCGTCGTCGTTAAATTTTTACATTTTGAACTTCTTCTAGAGAACCACTGAATGGAATGAAAAAAACATAGCATGAATGTTTATTATGAGGTGCTGACCAAGATTAGTGTTGTTGCATGTAAATCATTCGAGGTACCGAGAACTTACCCGTTTTTCAAAAGTCCGTTATTGTTTTATTTTCTACTAAATTCCATGATTTTCACGTTTCATGAACGTACGTATATTATAAATAAAATGCATAAAGTCTCTATATATTATTGGGCGTATAATCATAACGCGAACATAATTGTCCTGTCCCCGCATAGTTATGAAAATTATGATTAAAAGTTAAAAACCGGAAATCTTGCCTATATATTTATATGCATTAATTGTTGGATTAGTGGCACGTTCCTTTGTGTGTTTTAAATATGAGTTTTTAGTGTATGCGGGTGTATATATGTATATAGCCAACTTACTATGTAGGAGTGCGCCGATCTAGAACGGCGATTCATACTTGTTGAAAGAAAGGAAGTCGATGAATAAAAGTCGGTCCAATGACGGATACAATATCCGGACGCTTTTAGGTGTCATACCACCAATTACTCCCTCAAATTTAGAACGTATACGTATGTGAAAGTAGGCCTACTCAGACAAAAAATAGTGCATTTGATGTCATTGCTTACTTAAACTAACAAACAAATTAGCAGAAATGAATGTTTCGGTGAAAGAGAAATATATAATGACCATTTTGAGCTAAAATTTACTTGTTTATGAGTTTGCATTCAAAATTGAGGATTACTGCACTTCATAGTTACTAATTTAAGATTTCCAGAAAACCAGGGGTTATTTTTAGTGGTACCTCTATTCGGAAGACCTTTTCTTTTTTATATGATTTTGAACATCTGTTGAAAATTGGCATGTAGAAAGCTGATACATGTACGATTCAGGATATACCTGGTTTCTATGAAGTTAAACTTAAGGTAAAATATTTAGAAAGCTGTGAAAATTGTAAAATTTGGTTGAACAGATAGGGACTTTTAATTGTAAAGGTGTCATACCACCAATTACTCCCTCCAATTTAGAAAAAGTAGCCCTACTCTGACACAAAATAGTGCTTTTGATGTCCTTGTTTACTTAAACTAACCAACAAATTTGCAGAAATGAAACTTTTGGTGAAAGAGAAATACATGTAGACTATTTCGAGCCAAAATTAACTAGTCTATGAGTTTAGAAATGAGGATTACTGCACTCCATAGTTACTTATTTAAGATTTCCAGAAAACCAGGGGTTATTTTTGGAGTACCTCTATTCGGAAGACCTTTTCTTTTTTATATGATTTTGAACATCTGTTGAAAATTGGCATGTAGAAAGCTGATACATGTACGATTCAGGATATACCTGGTTTCTATGAAGTTAAACTTAAGGTAAAATATTTAGAAAGCTGTGAAAATTGTAAAATTTGGTTTGAACAGATAGGGACTTTTAATTGTAAAGGTGTCATACCACCAATTACTCCCTCCAATTTAGAAAAAGTAGCCCTACTCTGACACAAAATAGTGCTTTTGATGTCCTTGTTTACTTAAACTAACCAACAAATTTGCAGAAATGAAACTTTTGGTGAAAGAGAAATATATGTAGACCATTTCGAGCCAAAATTTACTAGTCTATGAGTTTGCATTAAAAAATGAGGATTCATGCGCTCCATAGTATACTAATTTAAGATTTTCAGAAAACCAGGGGTTATTTTTGGAGTACCTCTGTTTGAAGGTCATTTATTTTGTTAGAAGGCTTTAAAGGTATGCTCAAAATTGGCACTATTTTGTTTCAGAGTAGGGCTACTTTTTCTAAATTGGAGGGAGTAATTGGTGGTCTGACACCTAAAGAGCAAAAAAAGTTGATCAGAAATCTTTTATTTTGTTTATTCTTAATCTTTAGTCAATTTGTAGTTAAAAACATCCTTTCTGAGCATAATGTGACTCATAATACAAATTTTACAGCTCAATTTAAACTGACTGTAGTGTAAGCCTTTAAAGAAAATACTTGAAAATCTCATTTTGGACTAGAGGAATATAAACTTTCAATATCAAGATCAGTTTTTGTTGATTTTTCCTTGTTTTTTCTACTGCTTTAAAGACTTTCCACAATTTTTACAATGATTTTGATAAAAAATCCAAGGTATTGAAGAGTCAAGGAATATTGACCCCCTTTTTTACACCTGGTGTCAGCAATGGGACTATTAACTGATCAAAAGTGCAGTCATGGTCATTTAACTGTTTTATTTACTATCAGTCAATAAAATTCAAGGTATACAACTTTCGTTTGGGATAATAAATGATATTTTTGTGAGTTTATGCAGGCTATGTTATCTGCCAAATACATGGTATACCGCAATGATATAAGGGGTAAAAATCAAATAATTTCATTAAATGTTCATGACGACAGTTTTTTTGGGGTAATAGGCAGATTCCAAATAAGAAAGTTGAAAAGTTCCCAAAATTATGTTTAACAAAATCAACACCAATGAAGTTCTGTTTTGGAATACATGTTATATACTTATATAAGTAAACACTTTTTGACAAAAAATAGATCTATTCACATTATATTTTTTAAATAAAGACCACCTTAAAAAAATGTTGCTATCATAACAAAATTGACAGACATTTTGACGGAAAATTCTTATGTTAGCAACACAAAAAATCTTGATATTTTCAGTATTTTCAAGATTTGGATGTATATTTTGATTTAATATGAAAGGCAAATTGGAATAAAACATTTCTGAACATCTGCACCAATAAAAAAGGAATTGGAATAACTTTTAAAAAGGATTATCTTGGAGTTGCTAACATAAAATTTGACAGACATGAACAATGCTGCTAACATAAGATTTGACAGAAATTAAGTTGTTGATAACATAAAAATTGACGGACTTTATTGTTGCTAATATAATATTTGACGGACTTTTTTGTTGCTAACATAACATTTGACAGACTTTTTTGTTGCTAACATAATATTTGACGGACTTTTTTGTTGCTAACATAAAATTTGACGGACATTATTGTTGCTAACATAAAATTTGACGGACTAAATAGTGTTGCTAACATAAGATGTTGACGGACTTGTTGCTAACATAAGATTGTGCTAACATAAATAAATTTGACGGACAATACATATTTGAGATTTTTAACCAACATTGGAGATCTTATCCTAGTTGAAAGTCATATTAAAAACTCCTGCAAAATACCGCTGCCTGAAATTTAAAAAGATTTTAACCCAGGACAGATAACTCTAATTTGTACCACATCCAAATGTTGCTAACATAAAATGACAAGTTTGACAGAAATTATGTTAGCAACAGATTTGATAAAACTATTGATTAAATAAAGTAAATTGAAAGATCCAAAAAGTGTACGTATAATGTACATTATGAAATACAATTTTAACAGGCTTATATAAGTACCTACAATGATGTGGTAAGATTTTATGAACCTGTTGCTATCATAACATTTATTGACAGACGAGCATCTAATAAGTAAGGTATTTGAAATTGAAAAAAATACATATCACAGATGTTTTTAACAAAAGAAAAGCAAAAGATTTGGAAACAGAGATGTTAGAATAATCAGACTACACTAATAAAAACCATTATACCAGTGTCAACTTAAAGCCTCGTAAAACATGAACCTTGTGTCAAAAAATGGGAAGTAATTTCCGTCAAACATTTCACATTTTTCAACTTGTTGTGATCATTTCTACTTTAAATGGAAACAATCATATCCAATAATTGGTTTTTTGCTTTATATAACATTACTATTCAATAAAACATTCACATATTATCATTCAAATAACAGTTAGTATTATTTTTCTTAATTTGTTCTTTTTGACGGAAATTTTCTTTTCTTTTTGGAATCTGCCAATAATCAACCAATGTTTTTATGTTTAACACCACAGAAACAACTTACTGTGCATTTATAACAATTTATAACATTTTTTATATGAAAGCATATTGTCAGGGTGGGAAAAGCTAAAAATAGCACAAATTCAGGTTTAAGGCTCTAAATTTGCAATATGTGTCTTTTTGCCCCAAAATAGATTAAAATGTGGCTACTATTATTTCAAATGATCAGTTAAGACAAAAAATTCGTAAGGGTTCCACGGAACCCAGTGTCTCGCCTACTTTTGCTGTTAATCGCAGACTCAACAAAAATGAGGAAAAACATCAATAAAAATTTCCCTCTCGATACTGTCTTTTGATTGAAAGAAGCTTCCAAGTTTGGTAAAAAATCCAGGATAGTTTATGAATCTAATAAATGTTTTATAAACTTTAACTGCAGACTGTATGTAATGTTAACTGGAAGAAAAACTAAGTCCATTTATAAGTAAAATACGGAAAAAGTGATTTTTTTTTTACAAAATTTACTTCTGAATAATATCTTATGATCAGAAACAAGCTTTTGTCTAAGTTTGGTAGAAATCCAGGATAGTTTAAGAACATTATAAAAATTTTAAAAACTTAAACCATAGAGTGAATGTTTTGTTTCTGGCAAAAAAACTAAGTCCATATATAAGTAAAATATGGAAAAGTGGAAATTTATTTTTACAAAATTTTCTTCTTAATACTATCTTATGATCATAAACAAGCTTCTGTCCAAGTTTGGTACAAATCAAGGATAGTTTATGAAAGTTATTAAAATTTTAAAAACTTTAACCACAGAGTGAATGTAAAAAGTAAAATCACAAAAATACTGAACTCAGAGGAAAATCAATTCGGAAAGTCCATAATCACATGGCAAAATCAAATAACAAAACGCATCAAAAACGAATGGACAAGAACTGTCATATTCCTGACTTGGTACAGGCATTTTCAAATGTAGAAAATGGTGGATTGAACCTGGTTTTATAGCTAGCTAAACCTCTCACTTGTATGACAGTCGCATCAAATTCCATTATATAGTCACCGATGCGTGAACAAAACAAACAGACATAATAGGTAAAAATGTCAAAAATAGGGGTACAGCAGTCAACATTGTGTTATCACCTTAATCACTATAAAAACAACAAATGTAACGAAGAAGCACAAAAAGGCATTCATCAAATTAACATCCTCATTTTGATTATATTATAATGTTTCCTCGCAGAAAAACTAAGTCAATTTATAAGTAAAATACGGAAAAAATGGAATTTTATTTTTACAAAATTTACTTCTGAATAATATCTTATGATCAGAAACAAGCTTTTGTCTAAGTTTGGTAGAAATCCAGGATAGTTTAAGAACATTATAAAAATTTTAAAAACTTAAACCATAGAGTGAATGTTTTGTTTCTGGCAAAAAAACTAAGTCCATATATAAGTAAAATATGGAAAAGTGGAAATTTATTTTTACAAAATTTTCTTCTTAATACTATCTTATGATCATAAACAAGCTTCTGTCCAAGTTTGGTACAAATCAAGGATAGTTTATGAAAGTTATTAAAATTTTAAAAACTTTAACCACAGAGTGAATGTAAAAAGTAAAATCACAAAAATACTGAACTCAGAGGAAAATCAATTCGGAAAGTCCATAATCACATGGCAAAATCAAATAACAAAACGCATCCAAAACGAATGGACAAGAACTGTCATATTCCTGACTTGGTACAGGCATTTTCAAATGTAGAAAATGGTGGATTGAACCTGGTTTTATAGCTAGCTAAACCTCTCACTTGTATGACAGTCGCATCAAATTCCATTAAATAGTCACCGATGCGTGAACAAAACAAACAGAAATAATAGGTAAAAATGTCAAAAATAGGGGTACAGCAGTCAACATTGTGTTATCACCTTAATCACTATAAAAACAACAAATGTAACGAAGAAGCACAAAAAGGCATTCATCAAATTAACATCCTCATTTTGATTATATTATAATGTTTCCTCGCAGAAAAACTAAGTCAATTTATAAGTAAAATACGGAAAAAATGGAATTTTATTTTTACAAAATTTACTTCTGGATACTTTCTTATGATCATAAACAAGCTTCTGTCCAAGTTTGGTAGAAATTCAGTATAGTTTAAGAAAGTTATTAAAATTTCAAAAACTTTAACCACAGAGTGAATATTTGTGGACGACGCCAACGCCGACGACGACGACGACGGAATGTAGGATCGCTTAGTCTCGCTTTTTCGACTAAAGTCGAAGGCTCGACAAAAAATCAATTGTTTTCTGAATTTTTGGTTTAACCGCATTTCTCTAAAAGGTGTCAGACCACCAATTAAAAATCCCTATCTGTTCAACCAAATTTTGCAATTTTCACAGCGTTCTAAATATTTTACTTTAAGTTTAACTTCATAGAAACCAGGTATATCCTGAATTGTACATGTATCAGCTTTCTACATGCCAATTTTCACCATACCTTTAAAGCCTGCTAACAAAATAACTGACCTTCGAACAGAGACACTCCAAAAATAACCCTTGGTTTTCGGGAAATCTTAAATTAGTATACTATGGAGCGCATTAATCTTCAATTTTTAATGCAAACTCATAGACACGTAAATGTTGGCTCAAAATGGTCCAGATATATATTTCTCTTTCACCAAAAGTTTCATTTCTGCAAATTTGTTGGTAAGTTTAAGTAAACAAGGACACCAAAAGCACTATTTTGTGTCAGAGTAGGGCTACTTTTACATACGTTCTAAATTGGAGGGAGTAATTGGTTGTCTGACACGTTTTTCTCCCAAAATAACTCAAACTGAATAATCATAAGAATGGATGACAAATGCAACTATGCATGGTATCCATAGGACACAGAGACATGACGATTAATATATTGCTGAAGGAAGAGAAGCGACACAAAAAATGAGGTCTTCTCATTTAATAGTATAGATATATTATTAATATCAACTTGACTTGTTTAAAACATTTATCATGTATTGTTTCTTGTCAATTGTGTATACATGTACTATGTTTGCATTTCAACCCGTCCAGGTTCACTTTTTTGCAATAAACATATTATTATATCATATATATGTGGGGCATAAAAATCTTGCACTGCTGACATACATTATTGTTTGAAAATATCTTCATCTTTTTGAAGTTTTTGTTAATCAGTGATTTATTTCTTACTTGCCCATGGTAATTTCTTTTTTGTATGTGGATCATTTTGGTTTGAATTGATTTGTCTGTATTTACATTATTATATAAACAAATTAGACCTGCAAAAAAATGTCCAAATATAAATTTAAAGGAAAATGCTGCTTTAAAATAATTTTATTTCTAATAAGTAAATAAATAAAAATATAACAATAAAGTAACAATTGGACTAAAGTATTGCCCTATTCAATATAATCACTTCAAATTATGATCTATGAAACTAAAACTATTTTGGTTATATCCATTGAAACAAGAGCAATCATGCTGATGTATCTTGGTCCTTGCAGGCTGCACAGATAAGCTTACAATGATTCTTTCAACAAAATGTACTGAATACTTATAGTAATTAGAACAATGACCTATACATATTTTAAAACATTGATGTTATCAGCTGACCTTTGCTATAAAGACATGTATATATATCTTACAGTGATTCTAAAAACAAAACAAACATACCTTTTACAGATTGCAACTAAACATAAAGCTTAGGTTGACCATTTAAAAAAAATAGAGATCAACGTCAAGTAACTCCATCAAAACAGCTTTTGCTTGATTGCTAATGACAGAAGGACATTTGGGGAAAGTTTGATCAGAGAAAAAAGAAAATGAGGTCAAGCATAACAGATTGGCATGTACACTTTCTACTGAGTCTTAAGACGATCAAAACTGATGTGTCCAAAATTTATTAATTTGACTTATGTAAAACCTTGAACCATGAAAATAAGGTCCACACCAGGGTACAATGTATATATATGAAAAATGATAAGTCCCTGAAGAATAAAATTCTATAACTCTGAAAAGTAAAATCTAAAATTTATAACAAAATGCTTTGCTGAGCGCAGACTGATTCGACCACAGAGGTTGAACCCTGAACAGTTGGGTCAAATTTGGACACAACATTCAAGCTTGATACTGTCTGAATTTGGATTGTGATCAAATTTTTGACATAATATAGATTTCTGACACAAAACAAATGTCAAAATCTTACAAATCTATTGTGCAATACAGTCAATACTGTGCATTTAAAGATTTTCTCCTTAAACAAATTGGAACCCCCCAAAGTTTTTGATCCCCCCCTTGGAGCAATTACCTTCACACTCTATTCCAGCCTTTCCTTAGTAGTATGGAACCTTGTAGTATAATTTCCGAGAGATCCATACACTTAAACACAAGTTATTGTCTAGAAACTAGAAAAATGCTTGTTTTTGGCCCTTTTTTGGCCCCTAATTCCTGCATTAAATGGGCAATTACCTCCAAACTCAATCCAATCCTTCCTTTTGTGATATTCAACCTTGTGGTACAATGTTAGAGAGATCCATACACTTACACACAAGTTATTTGTCCAGAAACTACAAAAATGCTTGTTTTTGATCATCATCCCCAATCATCAATCCCAACCTTCCTTGTGTGATAAAGTACCTTCTTATAAAATTTCATAGAGATCCTTCACTTAAACCAAATGTGTCTTCGAACGACGCAGACAACGACGACATCATACCATTATATGATCCCAAAAAATATTTGCGGTTGTATAAAAACTGATGCGCTGAGCCCAGCTGGATACAGCCAAAGAGGTCCAACCCTGAACAGTTGGGGCAAAAATGGACACAATATTCACACTTGATACCAGTCTGAATTTGGATTGTAATTAAATATTTGACATACATTTGTATTATAGGTTTCTGAATAAATGTAGTCAAAGAACTTGAAATTAGTTATATGAATTAAATTTATATTCAATTAAAGATTTCTTGCTGTTTTGCAATATGCTGTGTTTAAGTTTCATAAAAAATGCTTTCGGCATATTTTATTGAGTAATTGTCCCAAAACTGGAAAATCCCCCTTTTTGTAATGAATATACAAAAATGTAACCCCATAAAGGGAAAACGTATAGTCTAAAATTTATAAAAATCAAAAGGGAGCTCATATTGATAGAATTTAACAATTCACCAAAGTTTCTTGCAAATTGGTGGAATTATTTTTGAGTTTTTGTCTGAAAAATTGAATATCCCCCCTTTTTTAATAATTAAAACCAAACAGATAAAAAAACAGCCACACACACGAAAAACCTACCCTTCAGTTTTTAAAATAAGATATGTGTCCTATTAGAATCAAAATAATTCATGGAAGCAATAGATTTGTTGACAATTTACACATGGCTAACGCTCAGGATAAAATTCCAATATCACGGCCAAGGCAATGTGTAAATTTCCAACATATCTATGGCTTCCCTGAATGGATTATTTAAATAATCAACAGGTCAGGAAAATGACAAATTTGGTAAGAACTAGAGAAATTATATAATCATAGCTAGATCAGTAAAAAAACACACCAAAAACAAATGACACGCAGTTATACATGTACAACTGTATGTCACATAGGTAAATTCAAAGGGACTTCATTTTGACATACACAAATAATCCAAATAAACTCCAATGAACATAAATTTGTAATCAATAATCAAGATGCCCTGAATTAATTACTGTTAAAAACAATCAAAGCTATAAAAGGTAATATTATATTTTGAAAACTATATTTTTCTCTTACATTATCTACTTCATTTTTCTTTAGCAAGAACAGACAATGCTTGAATAACTTGCATAGTATTTTGATATTAAAAGTTCTTATGGCAATGAGTAAACTGGTGTGCTCTGCATTTTTTTTGCAAACCATGTTAGGATTATGAAAATTTCCTTATTTTATCTCATCTTTTTCTTCACTATTTTTTATCTTCTTCCTAAAAAATAAAATGAATATAAAAGTGAATACAAGAAAAAGTATTAGATTCAACAAGATTTTGCAGGTATTAATGTTAATAAAACTTGCTTCCTTTACATTTTTGTATGAAATTGATACAATGCAACATGAATAAATGGGTTGAGTGGCCAAACCCTTTACTTACAGATATTACTTTTTAAGAGTTTTTTTCTATATTCATTACAGTTTTCAAGACAATAAACAGTCATTATTTGACAAATAAATCATAGAAGTTGTGTTCATAAGCTACATTTGGGAATTCTACAAAGATTGAAGGCAAAACCTTTATCATATTAAAGTTCTAGTATGATAACTGAAGGAGGAGTAAACCGGAAGAACAAAGATCTCTGTATGCCTGATATTAATTAAACTGACAAAGTTCATCAACACACCATTTATGTAAAATTTAAAGTAAATAAATATCCTTATATAATGCACATACTTAATAAATGTACTATCATCCTTTACAGTTTGTTAAAGCTTGAAAACTTGAAAACAACCAGTACACAGATCCCTATCCACACTATCATTTTCTATGTTCAGTGGACAGTCAAAATGGGGTAAAAACTCTAATTTGGCATTAAAATTAGAAAGATCATATCATAGGGAACATGTGTACTAAGTTTCAAATTGATCGGATTTCAACTTGATCAAAAACTACCTCAACCAAAAATGTTAAACTGAAGCAGGACCGAATTAACGAACGAATGGACGATCAAACAAACGAACAAACGCACAGACCAGAAAACATAATGCCCATAAATGGGGCATAAACATCTGATGATAAGACTGTGATTTTCCAACTCTTCCAAGACATTGCTGATATAAACCTATGATATAAGTTTCATAAATATCTGGCAAGAACTATACACATGAGAGCACTAACAATGCAATTTTCCATGTATAAATAATGTTTTCAAAGCGCATAACTCTTCTTAAAATAATTGAAAGACATGTTCGCAGGGGGACAACAATATAAAATCAAATTCTTATTATGAATATCACCCTTCTGCTTACTTTTTAATTGGTAAACTATCTGAATTAGTTGAATGTAACACATATAGCCTATGCTATAGTTTGCACTATGTATTAAATATAATGTTTTACAAACCATGCCTTTTTGAGGAGAAACTAAATACTCATGGATATTTTGATTGTGTTTACCTACTGGTTCCAAGATATGATCTCCATGTTTCATATCATATAGAGACAGCAATTTTGAATTCTACCAGGATAAATACAGTTGGATAGTGGTAAAATGAATTCCCAGGAAGACTCAAAGTAAAGTGATAGGGAGTAAAAGAAGAGGGACGAAAGATACCAAAGGGACAGTCAAACTCATAAATCTAAAACAAACTGACAACGCCATAGCTAAAAATGAAAAAGACAAACAGAAAAACAATAGTACACATGACACAACATAGAAAACTAAAGAATAAACAACACGAACCCCACCAAAAACTAGGGGTGATCTCAGGTGCTCCGGAAGGGTAAGCAGATCCTTGTGAGCAGTAAACCTCTATCAAGAAAATCATGATAGGAAATGCAAGCACGGGAATATCGTATCAATTGGGAGATATATACCCTGTATGCAGGTGCTGCTGGAATGTTGCTACTTAGAAATGGAAAGTTCACAATTGGAAAGCTGAAATCATCTCTTTTGTCATAAAGTTTTGTTTTCAACTGACCCTCATTGTCAATTTCTAGATGTAAGTCAAGATATGAAGCCGACTGTATAGATTTAAATTATAGAATTTCAGGGCAAATAAAAGTTGAAAATATGTTGCACAGCCTGGTTAGCAAAAAATAGAAGGACATGTGAACTGACCATTCAATGATATAGTTTTACAAATTTTTCTACAAAATAAACCCAGAAGGGAAACTGTCACAATAGTTGCAATTTGGGTACTCTCACATTATATTATTCAACAAATTAGTTTGGTTGAATATAACAAATGGACATCAGGGGCGGATCCAGGATTTCAGATTAGGGGGGGCGCAATGTTAAAATTTCGCCGAGCGGAGCGAGGCGAAAATTTTTTTTAGGTATAATTATCGAAATTATTGGAATATTCTTCTAAAGAGGGTGCAATGTAGATATCTTGCATGGCAAGCAAAACGTGGCGAATATTTTGTGTTAAAATAAGCGAGAAATTAAAGTTTCAAGCTAAAACCACATAAATCCACCCCTGTCAATCTACAATCACCATAATTAACAAGAAATGTGCGAGTTTCAATTCATTGACTCAACAATAGCTCAACTGACCAATATTAGATTAAATAAAAAACGGTCTACTTTTGCCAGCGATTTTTCATTGTCTTTTCACAATTTTTTATTATTATTATTTTTTGTTGTTTTCGGAGGTCGTGCCAAACTTTTTATGTACATTTTTTTACAGCAAACCACTAAATTCAAAATGAGATCTTTATTTTCATGGGATCCTATATGTAATACGGAAATACGAGTTGGAGCCTTGATCGTTTATGCATGCTTCGGCAAACTTTACAGGTTGCAATTAAGTGAGAAACATATATTGATACATATATTAAATATTAATACAAATTAATAACTAGAGGCTCTAAAGAGCCTGTGTCGCTCACCTTGGTATATGTGAATATTAAACAAAGGAAGCAGATGGATTCATGATAAAATTGTGTTTTGGTGATGGTGATGTGTTTGTACATCTTACTTTACTGAACATTCTTACTGCTTACAATTATCTCTATCTATAATGATCTTGGCCCAGTAGTTTCAGTGGAAAATGTTAGTAAAAATTTACAAATTTTATGAAAATTGTTAAAAATTGACTATAAAGGACAATAACTCCTTAGGGGGTCAACTGACCATTTTGGTCATGTAAACATATTTTTAGGTCTTACTTTGCTGTACATTATTGCTGTTTACAGTTTATCTCTATCTATAATAATATTCAAGATAATAACAAAAAACGTCAAAATTTCCTTAAAATTACCAATTTAGGGGCAGCAACCCAACAACCGGTTGTCGGATCCATCTGAACATTTCAGGGCAGATAGATCTTGACATGATAAACAATTTCACTCCGTCAGATTTGCTCTAAATGCTTTGATTTTTGAGTTATAAGCCAAAAACTGCATTTTACCCCTATGTTCTATATTTAGCCGTGGCGGCCATCTTGGTTGGATGGCCGGGTCACCGGACACATTTTTTAAACTACATATCCCAAAGATGATTGTGGCCAAGTTTGGATTAATTTAGCTTAGTAGTTTCAGAGGAGAAGATTTTTGTAAAAGATTACTAAGATTTACGAAAAATGGTTAAAAATTGACTATAAAGGGCAATAACTCCTTAAGGGGTCAACTGACCATTTCGGTCATGTTGACTTATTTGTAAATCTTACTTTGCTGAACATTATTGCTGTTTACAGTTTATCTCTATCTATAATAATATTCAAGATAATAACCAAAAACAGCAAAATTTCCATAAAATTACCAATTCAGGGGCAGCAACCCATCAGCGGGTTGTCCGATTCATCTGAAAATTTCTGGGCAGATAGATCTTGACCTGATAAACAATTTTACCTCTGTCAGATTTGCTCTAAATGCTTTGGTTTTTGAGTTATAAGCCAAAAACTGCATTTTACCCCTATGTTCTATTTTTAGCCATGGCGGCCATCTTGGTTGGTTGGACGGGTCACCGGACACATTTTTTAAACTAGATACCCCAATGATGATTGTGGCCAAGTTTGATTAAATTTGGCCTAGTAGTTTCAGAGGAGAAGATTTTTGTAAAAGTTAACGACGACGGACGCAGGACGACGGACGCCGGACGCAAAGTGATGGGAAAAGCTTACTTGGCCCTTCGGGCCAGGTGAGCTAAAAACTAACCTTTCGCTTGAACCAGTATTTCTATCTTTCATTAAGAAAGAATTTAACCAGTTACCTTGACTGTTTTCTTCGCTGTGCAATGATGAAATACCCAACCCAACCGCGGGTAGGGCACTTTCACATACTTCGTTGGAAAGTGAGTTAGTGATGTTTTGGAGTTTCGATTATCAAAGAAATTGTTTATAATTTATAAATTGTTTTACTTTAACTGCCAATTAAAGCCTATGATATGTGTCATCAAACGCAGTACCGCGTTTAACACCTTTCTTTGAAGTATAACATATTTATGATAGAACTTATAGATAAACCGTAGGTCAGTATATTAGTAATCACATTGGTTCTGTTAAACTTACTGTTTTATATACTTCTTTGAACGATAAAACAGATTGCAATGCGACGACATTATTTTTCGTCGTCTGTTCAGATACTTTATTGAGCTGGGGACAACCCATGCTTTGCAAATTTTAGGGGGGGGCGCACGCCCGCCACGCCCCCGCCTAAATCCGCCCCTGGACATTCTTAAATATTTTACCAGCTTGCAAAAGGAGCAGGACAACTCTTCACTATTGTCATGGTAATATCATAAGTAACAAGAAAGAAAATTCCCAGAGAGATGTATATATACAATATATAATTAATTGCATTCCAAATGTTACTGTTGTCTAAGATTTGCAGCATTCACAATCAAAACTAAATGTTAAAGAATAAGAAGTAACACAATAAATACCTCTCTAATGCTAACTTTTGCTGTTTTCTCTAGACCTGCTATCATCTGTCTGGATTCTAATAACAGCTTCTGTAACTTACTGGATGGTGAGGCCTCCACCTGCATTAAAATTCATGATAGCATAATGATAACTTAACAAACTAGAGAATCTCAAGAGCCTGTGTAACTCACCTGAATTTACTGATGCTTTTGAAATCATGTAAAATAAGGTTAAAATCATAATTAATAGTATTGGATATTAGATAGTATTAGATGCATTAAATGTTTAATGATATCTAAGATACATTTGTAATAACAAAAATACTGCAAAATTTCTGTTAAATTACTAATTCAAGGGCAGCAACCCAACTAAGGATTTTCGGATTCCTCTGAAAATTTAAGGGCAGCTAAATCTAATTCTCATGAACATTTTTACCACTTGTCAGATTTGCTCTAAATGCTTTAGTTTCAGACATATAAACAAAAAACTGCATTTTACCCCTGTTTTTACTGTTTTCCATTTTTAGCCATGTCAGCCATGTTGGTTGGAAGGCGTTGTAATTGGACACATTTTAAAACTATATACTCCAATAATGATTTTGACCAAGTTTGATTAAATTTGGCTCAGTAGTTTCAGAGAAGAAGACTTTTGTAAAAGATTACTTAAGATTACTATTCTAGAGGTGGCGTAAATCAGATGTGGATACTTAAAAATTCAAAAGATCTTTTAGAGTACATACAATCTAACTCTCTTTCATCTTGTAACAGTATTAAAACATTTGACTTTTCTACTCTTTACACAAGTATTCCACATTCCAAACTAAAAGACAAATTGAAAGAGTTGGTATTACTTTGCTTCATAAAAAAGAATGGCCAACGTAGATACAAGTATCTTGTCTTAGGGAGGGATAAATCCTACTTTGTAAAGAATCACTCTGATTCAAACAAAAAATTCTCTGAAACTGATATTATCAAGATGCTTGATTTCTTGATTGACAACATATTTGTTACGTTCGGAGGACGTGTTTTTCAACAGACTGTCGGCATTCCAATGGGAACAAACTGTGCACCTCTACTCGCCGACTTGTTTCTTTATTATTATGAGGCTGACTTCATGCAGGAACTTCTTAGGAAGAAAGATAAGAAGTTAGCAATATCCTTTAACTCTACTTTCCGCTATATAGATGATGTTCTTTCACTAAACAATTCAAAATTTGGTGACTATGTGGAACGCATCTATCCAATCGAACTAGAGATAAAGGATACTACAGATACATTTAAGTCGGCTTCATATCTTGACTTACATCTAGAAATTGACAATGAGGGTCGGTTGAAAACAAAACTTTACGACAAAAGAGATGATTTCAGCTTTCCAATTGTGAACTTTCCATTTCTAAGTAGCAACATTCCAGCAGCACCTGCATACAGGGTATATATCTCCCAATTGATACGATATTCCCGTGCTTGCATTTCCTATCATGATTTTCTTGATAGAGGTTTGCTGCTCACAAGGAAGCTATTAAACCAAGAGTTCCAAATGGTGAAGTTGAAATCATCCCTTCGTAAATTTTACGGATGCCATCACGAGTTGGTTGACCGTTATGGAATAACCGTTTCACAAATGATATCGGATATGTTCCTTACGTCGTAACTACAATCCCCTTCCCTTTCATGAATATGACCTACCGAATTAGACTTTTTACCGGATTTGTAATCACATAAGCAACACGACGGGTGCCACATATGGAGCAGGATCTGCTTACCCTTCTGGAGCACCTGAGATCAAACAAAATAACGTCAGCCAATCAGAAGACGCGTTACTTCCAAAATTAAATTATTTAAATTTACAAAACAATTGTTAAACATTGACTATAAAGGGCAATAACTCCTTAAGGGGTCGAGTGTACATTTTAGTCATGTTGACTTATTTGTAGATCTTACTTTGCTGTTTTACAGTTAATCTCTTTCTAAATAATATTCAACAGAATACCATATAAAATGCTCCGCAGGGCGCAGCTTGATACGACCACAGAGGTCAAACTCTGAACAATTGGGGCCAGTATGGAATCAACATTCAAGCTTGATACATCTCTGAATTTAGATTGTGATTAAATATTTGAAACCGCATAAGTTTCTGACACAGAATGAACATGATGAATGTGGTCTAATGAACTTAAAAAAAAAAATTTACCTATCATGGACCAATATCCAAAATCTAAACACAAGGATTGATTCAGCATATCAAAGAATCCCAAGAATTCAATTTTTGATGAAATCAAACAAAGTTGAATTTTTTACCCTTTTGACTTCAAGTTAAACCAATTTGATAGCAGGGCCCAAAAATCAAAAATCTAAATACATGGCTAGATTTAGCATATCAAAGAACCCCATATTTTCAATTTAAAAACAGGACCAAAATTTTAAATCTAAAAACACAGTTAGATTCGGCATATCAAAGAACCCCATTTATTCAATATTTGTTGAAATCAAACAAAGTTTAATTTTGGACCCCCATTTGGACCAACTTGAAAACTGGGCCCATAATAAAAAATCTAAATACATGTTTAGATTCAGCATATCAATGAACCCAGTAATTCATTTTTTGTTAAAATCAAACTAAGTTTAATTTTAGACCCTTTGGAAATTAATGTGAACCAATTTAAAAACAGGACCCAAAATTAAAATTCTAAATACAGGGTCAGATTTGGCACATCACAGAACCTCAAAAATTCAATTTTTGGTGAAATCAAACTAATTTTAATTTTGGACCCTTTGGACCTTATGTGAACCAATTTAAAAACGTGGACCAAATTCAAACAAGAGGCTCTCAAGAGCCTGAATCACTCACCTTGATTTTTTGGTATTTATCTTTCGTTTAAGAGTGTAAGTGTCCAATTTCATATTAGTTTGTTTTCTATACAAATTGTGTAAAATTGTCCTTTAAAGGGCAATAACTCTTTAAGGGGTCAATTGACAATCTTGGTCATATGAACTTATTTGTATATCTTACTTTACTGAATACATTTTTGCTGTTTACAGCTTATCTTTATCATTAAAACTATTCAAGATAATAACCAAAAACTGCAAAATTTCCTTAAAATTACCAATTTACTGGCAGCAACCCAACAATGGGTTATTAGATTCATCTGAAAATTTCAGGGCTGATAGAACTTTACATTATGAACACTTTAACCCATGTCAGAAAGCTCTAACTGCTTTGGTTTTTGAGATATAAGCCAAAAACTGCATTTTATCCCTATGTTCTATTTTTAGCCATGGAGGCCATGTTTTTTGACGAAACAGAAAATAAAACACAAACTTTATTCTAGATACCCTAAGTATCAGCTAAAGTTTGGTTGGAATTGGTTCAGTAGTTTCAGAGGAGAAGAAGTTTGAAATAGTTTACACCAGACAGACGACAAAGACGACAAAGACAGACGCAAAGTGATGGCTAAAGCTCACAGTTCCTACTGAACAGTGAGCTAAAAACTAAATACACAGTTAGATTCAGCATATTAAAGAACCCCAAGATTTTTACAATAAAACCCCATTGAAATTGGTCAAGAAATAAGCAATTTATACAAAGTATTAGAAAAGTATTGTTTCTGGCCCCTTTTTGGCCCCTTATTCCTAAACAGTTTGAGCTGTAACCCCCAAAAGCAATCCAAACCTTCCATTTTTGGTATGAAACCTTGTGGTACAATTTCAGAAAGATCCATACACTTACACACAAGTTATTGTCTGGAAACTAGAAAAATACTTATTTTGACCCCTTTTTGGGCCCCTTGTTTCTAAACTATTGGGACCATAACCCCCAAAATCTATCCCAATCTTCCTTTTGTGGTTTCAACCCTTGTGTTAAAATTTCATAGAGATCCATTCACTTAAACTAAAGTTATTGTCCAGAAACGTAGTGTCTTTGGCAACGCTGACGACGACGACAACGACAGACAATGTGATACCAATATACAAACACAAAAATGTTTTTGCGGTTGTATAAAAAATGCAAAATTTCCTTTGAATTACCAATTCAGGGGCAGCAACCCAACAACAGGGTGTTTGATTCGTCTGAAAATTAAAGGACAGATAGATCTAAACCTGTTGAACATTTTTATCCAACGTCAGATTTGCTCTAAATGCATTTTACCACTATGTTCTATTTAAAGCCATGTCAGCAATGTTGGTTGGAAGGCAGGGTCATCGGACACATTTTTAAAAATAAATACCCTGATGATGATTATTGCCAAGTTTGGTTAAATTTGTATCAGAAGTTTCAGAGAAGAAAATTTTTGTAAAAGATAACATGTTTATAAAAAATTGTTAAAAATTGACTATAAAGGGCAATTACTCCTTAAGGGGTGGACTGATAATTTTGGTCATGTTTACTTATTTGTAGATCTTACCTTGCTGAACATTATTGCTGTTTACAATTTATCTCTATCTATAATAATATTCAAGATGATTACAAAACTAGAGGCTCTAAAGAGCCTGTGTCGCTCACCTTGGTCTATGTGCACATTAAACAAAGGACACAGATGAATTCATGACAAATTGTGTTTTGGTGTTGGTGATGTGTTTGAAGATCTTACTTTACTGAACAATCTTGCTGCTTACAATTATCTCTATCAATAATGAACTTGGCCCAGAAGTGACAGTGGAAAATATTTTGTAAAAATTTACAAACATTTATGAAATTTATGAAAATTGTTAAAAATTGACTATAAAGGGCAATAACTCCTTAAGGGGTCAATTGACTACTTTGGTCATGTTGACTTATTTGTAGCTATTACTTTGCTGTACAATATTGCTGTTTATAGTTTATCTCTATCTATAATAATATTCAAGATAATAACCAAAAGCTGCAAAATTTTCTTAAAATTACCAATTCAGGGACAGCAAGTTGCCCAATTGGTCTGAAAATTTCAGGGCTGATAGATCATGACCTAATGAACAATTTTATCCCAGCAGATTTGCTCTTAAATGCTTTGGTTTCAGTGATATCAGCCAAAAACTGCATTTTACCCTATGTACTATTTTTAGCCATGTCGGCCATCTTGGTTCGCGGTCAGGGTCATCCGACACATTTTTTAAACTAGATACCCTAATGATGATTGTGGACAAGCTTGGTTAAATTTATCTTAGTAGTTTCAGAGGAGAAGATTTTTGTAAAAGATTACAAATTTACCAAAAATTGTTAACCAGATGCTCGGCAGGGCGCAGCTTTATACGACCGCAGAGGTTGAACCCTGACCGGTTGGGGCAAGTATGGACACAACATTCAAGCTGGATTCAGCTCTAAATTTGGATTGTGATTAAATAGTTGACACAGCATAGGTTTCTGACACAGAATGAATGTGGTCTAATGAACTTAAAAAAAATGTTTTGCTTTTGAGCAATTCACTATGCTGTTGAATATTAATCCTGTCAAAAAAGTGTTTGAAGAAATTTTCTTTTTATTTATGAAATCTGAAATGAAAAAAAAATTATCAGTTGGTAGTAAAAGTGAATATACATTGTATATTGTATAAAACAATGATTTAAGTTGATTCAACTACTATTCTGGACAAAGAAAGATAACTCCAATTGAAAATTTCTTGCTATTGCACAATATTGTGCAATTAGATATTTCTTGCTATTGTGCAATACTGTGCAATTCAACATATTTGCTATTGCACAATACTGCAATTGAAGATTTCTTGCTATTGCACAATACTGTGTAATTGAAAATTTCTTGCTATTGCACAATACTGTGCAATTGAAGATTTCTAGCTATTGCTGAATACTGTGCAATTTAATTTCTTGCTAATGCACAATACTTAATATAACAATTTTGGATCCTGATTTGGACCAACTTGAAAACTAGGCCCATAATCAAAAATCTAAGTACATGTTTAGATTCAGCATATCAAAGAAGCCCAAGGATTCAATTTTTGTTAAAATCAAACTTAGTTTAATTTTGGATCGTTTGGACTTTAATGTAGACCAATTTGAAAAAGGGACCAAAAATTAAGAATCTACATACACAGTTAGATTTGGCATATCAAAGAACCCCAATTATTCAATTTTTGATGAAATCAAACAAAGTTTAATTTTGGACCACGATTTGGACCAAATTGAAAACTGGGCCAATAATAAAAAATCTAAGTACATTATTAGATTCAGCATATCAAAGAACCCCAAGGATTCAATTTTTGTTAAAATCAAACTAAGTTTAATTTTGGACCCTTTGGACCTTAATGTAGACCAATTTGAAAACGGGACCAAAAATTAAGAATCTTCAAACACAGTTAGATTCGGCATATCAAAGAACCCCAATTATTCAATTTTTGATGAAATCAAACAAAGTTAGATTTTGGACCCTTTTGGCCCCTTATTCCTTAACTGTTGGGACCAAAACTTCCAAAATCAATCCCAACCTTTCTTTCATGGTCATAAACCTTGTGTTTAAATTTCATAGATTTCTATTTACTTCTACTAAAGTTATGGTGCGAAAACCAAGAACAAATGCTTATTTGGGCCCCTTTTTGGCCCCTAATTCCTAAACTGTTTGGACCTCAACTCCCAAAATCAATCCCAACCTTTCTTTTGTGGTCATAAACCTTGTGTCAAAATTTTATAGATTTCTATTTACCTAAACTAAAGTAATAGTGCGAAAACCAAGAAAATGCTTATTTGGGCCCTTTTTGGTCCCTAATTCCTAAAATGTTGGGACCAAAACTTTCAAAATCAATCCCAACCTTCCTTTTGTGGTCATAAACCTTGTGTTAAAATTTCATAGATTTCTCTTCACTTTTACTAAAGTTAGAGTGCGAAAACTAAAAGTATTCAGACGACGACGACGATGCAGACGACGACGCCAACATGATACCAATATACGACCAAAAAATTTTCAATTTTTGCGGTCGTATAAAAATTTACTATAAAGGGCAATTACCCCTTAAGTTATTTTGGTCATGTTGACGTATATGTAGATCTTACTTTGCTGAACATTATTGCTGTTTACAGTTTATCTCTATCTATAATAATATTCAAGATAATAACCAAAAACGGCAAAATTTCCTTAAAATTACCAATTTAGGGGAAGCAACCCAACAATGGGTTCTCTGATTCATCTGAAAATTTCAGGGCAGATAGATCTTCACCTGATAAACAATTTTACCCCAATGTCAGATTTGCTCTAAATGCTTTGGTTTTCAGAGAAATAAGCCAAAATCTACATTTTACCCCTATGTTTTATTTTTAGCCATGGCGGCCATCTTGGTTTGTTGGCCGGTGTCATATGGTATTTTGAACCCCCTAAAAAGTTAACCCGGGCTAAGTGAAATTTTCAAAATATTTTTTCCAGCATGTTTAATACATACAAACTACTTATTGGAGTATTATAACTATGTAAAGGAGTTAGAATAGCTAGAATTTTTGAAATTCAAGGTCTATAGTAGGGGTTCAATATACTGCAGGGGGGTCAAAATACCATGGATACCATGGCTAAGTAAAATTTTCAAAATATCTTTTCCAGCATCTTTAATACATACAAACTTCTAATTGGAGTATAATTACTATGTTTAAGAGTTAGAAAATCTTGAATTTTTGAAATTCAGGTTCTATAGTAGGGGGTTCAATATACCGCAGGGGGGTCAAAATACCATGGTTAAGTAAAATTTTCAAAATATCTTTTCCAGCATGTTTAATACATACAAACTACTTATTGCAGTATTATTACCATGTAAAGGAGTTAGAATAGCTAGAATTTTTGAAATTCAAGGTCTAAAATTAGTAGTGGGTTCAATTTTCCATACAGGGGGGGGGGGGGGTTCAATTTACCATAGAGGTATTTTGACCCTGGGGTCAATTTACCATGGGGTTCAAAATACCAGAGGACACCGGGTCACCGGACACATATTTTAACCTAGATACCCCAATGTTGATTGTGGCCAATTTTGGTTTAATTTGGCCCAGTAGTTTCAGAGGAGAAGATTTTTGTAAAAGCTAACGACGACGGACGATGGACACCAAGTGATGAGAAAAGCTCACTTGGCTCTTCGGGTCAGGTGAGCTAAAATCTGCAAAATTTCCTTAAAATTACCATTAAATTCAGGGGCAGCGACCCAACAAAGGGGTTGTCTGATTTGTCTGAAAATTTAAAGGTTGATAGATCATAACCTGATGAACATTTTAACCCCCCTCCCCCCCCCCCCCCCCCCCCGGTCGGATTTGATCTAAATGCTTTTGTTTCAGAGATATAAGCCAAAAACTGCCCCTATGTTCTATTTTCAGCCATGTCAGCCATGTTGGTTTGAAGGCAGGTACACCCAACACACTTTTTTTAACTAGATACCCTAGTGATGATTATGGCCAAGTTTGGTTAAGTTTGGCCCAGTAGTTTCAGAGGAGAAGATTTTTGTAAAAAGTTAACAGAAGATGAAGGACAACAAGTGATGAGAAAAGCTCACTTGACCTTTCAGGTCAGGTGAGTTAATAAAGGAGAAGGTGTGGTAAGTGCTAGATTTTGCCTTATATTTAAAGCATTTGTAATAAAAGATTTTTGACATTTTTTAAACACTCTTCTTCAGTGATTCAATTCATTTATGTTAAAGATCTGAACTGATTTGGTCATTAAAGATGCTCAAATTCAAGTTGATATATATGAAAAAATTTGTAAGGGTTCCGCGGAACCCAGTGTCTCGCGGCTCTCGCCTACTGTTTGCTGTTAGTCGCAGATTTAACAAAAATGAGGAAAAAAAAACATTAAAATTTTCCTCTGGATACTATTTTTTGATTGTAAGAAGCTTCCAAGTTTGGTAAAAATCCAGGATAGTTTATGAATCTAATATTTTAAAAAATTTAACTGCAGACTGTATGTAATGTTAACCATGTTAGCTGTCCAGAAGAAAAACTAAGTCCATTTGTAAGTAAAATACAATAAAATGATTTTATTTTTTTTACAAAATTTATTTTTGGATACTATTTTATGATCAGAAACAAGCTTCTGTCCAAGTTTGGTACAAATCCAGGATAATTTAAGAAGGTTATTAAAATTTAAAAAGCTTTAACCACTGAGTGAATGTATTATTTCCTGGCAGAAAAACTAAGTCCATTTATCAGTAAAGACGGAAAAAATGGATTTTTTTTTTTACAAAATTTACTGCTGAATACTATCTTATGATAAAAAATAAGCTTCTGTCCAAGTATGGTACAAATCCAGGATAGTTTAAGAAAGTCATTACAATTTTAAAAACTTTTACCACAGAGTGAATGTAATGTTTCCAGGCAGAAAAACTAAGTCCACATATATAAGTAAAATACGGAAAAAATGGATCTTATTTTTACAAAATTTACTTCTTGAATCTTATGATCATAAACAAGCTTCTGTCCAAGTTTAGTACAAATCCAGGATAGTTTAAGAAAGTTATTACAATTTTAAAAACTTTTACCATAGAGTGAATGTTATGTTTCCTGGCAGAAAAAGTAAGTCCACATATATAAGTAAAATATGGAAAAAAGGGAATTTTATTTTTACATAATTTACTTCTTGATACTATCTTATGACAATGTATGATAATAAACAAGCTTCTGTCCAAGTTTAGTACAAATATAGGATAGTTTAAGAAAGTTATTGAAATAACGACTGTCTCGCTTTTTCGACTAAAGTCAAAGGCTGGACAAAAATCTATTAAATATCATTTCATGAAATATAATTTTTCAGATGTTTTATGTCTAAAAAGGAAGTGGCCACATTCGTCTTCAGTCTGAACCTTTATATATGTTATGTATTATCATCAAATACAACATATATATCGAAATATTAAGACTGAACAAAAGTGTGACCACGTCCATTTTAGACAAAAACCATTGTAAAATTATGATGTGATTACCTGATGTATGTGCATGGTATTGTCAAAAACAGCCCATATCTATTGAACAGAAGTATTCTATTAAGAATTGAATGCTCTTTTTTGTAAATTTATTGGGGTGTAAAAGCGTTGACCGAAGTAAAAATGTGCGCACAAGGGGCATAACTCTAGAACGGTAAAAGTGACACCACAAATATTCAAACTGGATCTGTGATTTGTGGTAATAAGTTTTATAGCATTTTGTTATGGTAATCTTAAGTTTGAGAACAGTAACAATTTGGACACATGGACAGACGGACATACAGACTGACAAGGGTAAAACTTAATGCCCCCTCCGCTACAGAAAGAACATAGAAAATATTTCATGCATATTTATTATTGAGATTGTTAAAATTGAGAATGGAAAAGGGGAATGTGCCAAAGAGAAAATAAGCACATTGTTAGTATGTATGGAACATGTTTGGGATATAAAGTTGCATACAATCAATGCACATATGAAGAGTGAATTCCTCACTTGGGATCCTCCTGTCTTGCTTTCTGCGATATTTATTCTAGTATTCTAGATATAACATGAACGGAACAAAATTATTTCTAAAAAAATGATGTGGTCATTTTTAAGATTACGGAATAAATTTCTATAAATATTCTTTTAATATTGACTGAACTTCACATAAGAACTGCTATTATTTTGGTTTATTTTTAGTTGTTTTTTTATTTATATAAAAATTTGAAATTTTCTTACCTCTTTATTTGGACTTCCTAAATTAAAGCTATTATTCAAATTATTGTCTTCATCATCTTCATCATCTAGATAATTGGACAACTTTTCTTCAAAAGAAACTCGCTGTCTCCTGGATGAGGACATTTGTTGCACAGTAAAGTCAACTTGGTGTGTTCCACTTATACCACTGTCCCTAGTTAAACTACTTATTCTACTCTCCTTAGCACCATAAAAATTTCCAGAATCATGTTTATCCTCAACATACTTATCATCTATTGTTCCTTCACCACTTAAATTATGCAAATGTTGATCAAACCTTGCTTTAATATTATTTTCACTATTTTCACCCTCTTGAATTGTCTCCCTTTCATCATATATCATCAGATCATCTTGGTCATTTATACTTTCTTTTGATGGTCCATATGTTTCAATGTCTGATAACATGGGCTTTAGTACATGTTCAGACTGTGGAGTTTTATATTTTTCTGAGTAGTGTATTGAGGGAGAAAGTGATCGTTTTTGCTTTATGGATTCTGCAAAAGTTTGTTGTGGAGATAAATCTGCAGTTATTCGACTGAATGATTTACTGCAAGAGAAACAACTTCTAGAAGCACTGAAAGGGAAAAAAATGTAATTACTTAAGCTGCAATTAATAACTCAAACTTTCCAATTTATGAACAGACATGCAGTGTCCATTCAATAACAGGAATAAAGTAAATAACTCAGAACTTTACTTTTCAGTTACATTTAATTTTAATGAAATATTGAAAGAAATCCAAATCCTGATAATTGTAAACTGTAACTTTTAAGAGGTTCAAGCTTTGAATAAAGAAGACAAACTATATGCTGTACATGCAAACATTTACATTGATTGTTAAAGTTCAACAACACAATATTTAATGTTAATGTTATGAAAAAAATATTTATGATTTTATATCATTTAGTGATATAAAACTAATTAATTAGTATCATGAGTATCAGATTGTCTGATAATAACAATGCAACATGACTCCTGAAATATTTATCTTTCTGTACAACATAATTTAATCTTTTTTCCTATGTACATGTATTGCTTATTAGTATTGTTGCACAAATCTTTAGACTTATATATAATTTACTAACCTCATTTCATCTAAACTACTTTGCTGCTTATGTATAACTTCTTTTGAACTTTCCAAATTCAACTGTAATAGAGTCAGTTCCCTCTGCTGTCTCTCAAACAACTGAAAATTAAGTCATGTGATAACAAGAATGTGTCTCTAGTACAGGGATGCACCATCCGCACTATTATTTTCTATGTTCAGTGGACCGTGAAAATGGGGTTAAAATCTAATTTGGCATTAAAATTAGAAAGATCATATCATAGGGAACATAAGGACTAAGTTTCAAATTCTGTTGATGTGTTACATATTTGTTTTTCGTTCATTTTTGGTACATTAATTTGGCTGATAGTTTTCTGGTTTGAATTGTTATACATATGTGATTTTCAAGGTCTTTTAACATCTTTATAGCTTTATAGATATGGGCTTTGCTCATTGTTGAAGAACATAGCTGTTAGTTTCTGTGTCATTTCGTCTCTTGTGGAGAGTTGTCTCATTGGCAATCATACCACATCTTCTTTTTGATATATACTGACATGTGATTTAATGTATAAAAGACAGTAGACTTAAGTTGTTCTGATATCATAAATAGATAAAGAAGACAAATCATGGTAACAAACCAAGGGAATAACATTTACTTACTATAAATAGCAAGTAAGGGCCCCCTGCTATGCATTCCAACCGTGCAAGGGCTGTATAGCCAGTCAAGGTTGTTAAAGCTTCTATTTGTTGCTGCTATGCATGCATCACCTTCCTTGAGAATAAACATGTGCTTTATTCCCAATGAACTTTTCCTTTTGTTTTAACAAGAGTGCACACGATGAAATGTCTTGCCTTCTTAACTAATCATTGATATTATGCTTATAGTCGTAAGTATAAAGCTTTATTAAAAACTGTCACATAAACTTATTAACCAAAATAACTAACAAAGACCAATGAACCATGAAAATGAGGTCAAGGTCAGATGAACCATGCCAGACAGACATGTACAGCTAACAATGCTTCCATACAACAAATATAGTTGACCTCTAACTTATAGTTTAAGAAAAATAGACCAAAACACAAAAACTTAACACTGAGCAATGAACCGTGAAAATGAGCTCAAGGTCAAATAAAACCTGTGTGACTGACATAAAGATCATAAAATATTTCCATACACCAAATATAGTTGACCTATGACATATAGTATTAGATAAAAAGACCAAAACTCCAAAACTTAACTTTGGCCACTCAACCAAGAAAATGAGGTCAAGGTCAGATGACATCTGCCCGCTAGACATGTACACCTTACAATCATTCCATACAACAAATATAGTTGATCTATTGCATAAAGTATGAGAAAAACAGGCCAAAACACAAAAACTTAACTATAACCACTGAACCATGAAAATGAGGTCAAGGTTGGATGACACCTGCCAGTCGGACATGTACACCTTACAGTCCTTCCATACACCGAATATACTAGTCCTATTGCTTATAGTATCTGAAATCTGGACTTGACCACCAAAACTTAACCTTGTTCACTGATCCATGAAATGAGGTCGAGGTAATGTGAAAACTGTCTGACAGGCATGAGGACCTTGCAAGGTACGCACATACCAAATATAATTACCCTATTACTTATAATAAGAGAGAATTCAACATTACAAAAAATCTGAACTTTTTTTTCAAGTGGTCACTGAACCATGAAAATGAGGTCAAGGACATTTGACATGTGACTGACGGAAACTTCGTAACATGAGGCATCTATATACAAAGTATGAAGCATCCAGGTCTTCCACCTTCTAAAATATAAAGCTTTTAAAAAGTTAGCTAACGCCGCCGCCGCCACCGCCGGATCACTATCCCTATGTCGAGCTTTCTGCAACAAAAGTTGCAGGCTCGACAAAAATTATAACTGGAAAGGTGTACACAATTTGTTTTAGTTAAATCTTAGCATTCAGATACCTCTCTTAGTTGCTTTAACTGTGAATCTGTTCTTGTCTGTTTTGATTTTAGAGATTCAATCAACTGGTCTTTACATTTCTCTCTACTGCCTACAAGTACAATTTTTAAAAGTTAAATCTAACTAATAACAAATACAGTCAACCTACTAAGCAAACAAATCATTTAAAAAAACATAGTACTTGTAGGCACTGATGGGTTAAGATAGCTTTCATTTGGAAATTTTGAAACAATGAATTGTATTGTATTAAGATAGGACAATTATAAATATGAATGAATTAATAATATTGGAGTTATTGTCCTATATTTACAAATGTCCATTTTTAGGTGAACCTATATACCTTTATAACAGATTTATATGCCATACATTAAATATATAAAAGCTATTGAAAAACTAGTCATTATGGTAATATAAGGACTGGTCTATGGGCAGTCCATGTATCACAATAATGAATAGTTCTTCAATAACTATTATGTGTATTTCACATGTTTCATATTGACAAACCATGTTTTTAAAAATTCTTATAAATTCAAATTGTTCACACGATAATTTTCCATGTTCAGTGGACCATGAAATTGGGGTCAAAACTTTAATTTGGAATTAAAATTAGAAAGATCATATCATGGGGAACATGTGTACTAAGTTTCAAGTGGATTGGACTTCAACTTCATCAAAAACTACCTTGACCAATAACTTTAACCTGAAGTGGGACTAACGGACGCACAGACAAGCGATTTATTTTCGTGACTTTTGTGAGTAGAAAAAAATAACGCGATTATAAATTGTTGCGATTATGTATAACTTGGATCTTTCCTTTCTTAATTACATTAAGTAAATTTGAAAATCATGAAATTAAATCACTGCAAAATGGACTAGAAACGCCAAATAAAGTATCTGCTTTTCAACAACTATCACATCAATCTAACATGATCCAAGAACAGATTGCTTCACCAAGCGCAGCTGGATATGACGGCAGAGGTCCAACCCTGAACAGTTGGGGCAAAAATGGACACAATATTTGCGCTTGATACAGGTCTGAATTTGGATTGTAATTAAATATTTGACACATAATAGGTTTCTGACACAGAATAACTGTAGTCAAAGAACTTAGAATTGAGGTCAAGGTCATAAAAACCAAACCAGAAATACATGTACACCTTACAATCATTCAATACAATAAATATAGTTGACCTATTACTTATAGTTTCTAACTTTCTACAGTTGCTTAAACAAGAAAACTAAACGTTTACCAATGAACCATGAAAATGAGGTCAAAGTCACATGAACTATGCCGGGCAAACATGTACAGCTTACAATTCTTCCATACAACAAATATAGTTGACTATTGCTTATAGTTTAAATAAAACAGACCAAAACACAAACACTTAACACTGTGCACTGAACCGTTAAAATGAGGTCAAGATCAAATAAAACCTGCAAGACTGACATGTACATTATACAATATTTCCATCAGACTTGGGGTAATTGTAATTGTAATCATTAATCAGCTGTAATTGATTACAATTTTTCAAGTAATCAGTGTAATCATTAATCAGCCAAAAATCTGATTACATGTAATTTAATTTAATCAATTACTTTTCAAAATACCCTGTAATCATGATTACTTTTTGATTACATTCTGATTACAATGAAAAAAATCTAAAATTGTGTTTTTGGTCATTAAATGAACCTCTTTGTTCATATTTGATAAATTTTTAACATACTAAAAAAAGCTTGTCTACTTCAGTAAAAAATAAACTGTTACAGTATTGAAAAGTCATCATTAGCCTAAGCAGAGACATACATATAATACAATTATATACCTTTTATCTTGGTAAAAGATATTGTACATACATGTATAGTCATCGTTTTATAATGATCTTCATATTAATATTTGATTATAACTGTTATATATTCAAGCAATACTTTTCATTAACCCTGAATTATAATCTTTTGTTAATTTTTGTGATTTTTGTCAACTTTGAATTGACAGGTAGGAGACTAATTAAGGTTTGTTTTTATTGCAATTACCAATTGAGTATAGCTGTAGGGAAATATATATGATAAAAGATAAATCAGACATGAAAATTTATCTAATTAGCACAAACTTAATTAAAAGTTGGACAAATATGTTGTTTAAACTTTATTTTTTATTTGGACTGGACGTGTAAAATGCAATGGTTTTTAGTACTTTAATACATATTGGTTACAATTTGATTAAACATTTCTATTAAAATTTAACATAGTTTTAACTGGTACAAATGTAACTTTATTTCATCCATATTTAAACTTCCATAAACTGCAACTTGGAATACATATAAATTATGAAAGAGGTCAGAAGACAAACAAAAAAACTCTTGATTATGATATATCTTTATTAAATTTAATTCAAAATAATTTAGAGAACATTGGTGATAAAGTGTAATGTATATATATGTAGTGAAATTTGGTGTTTATTTAAATAGACGACGTTTAATTTGAAGTTATCATTTTATAATTGAACCAAATAAAATACATTCTCAAAAATGCTATAGTTATATTAAACATATATTCATCCACATCATTTAAAATGTTTTGTTTTTAAATTAATTGTAATCAGATGTAATCATGATTACTTTGCCAATGTAATCATTAATTTAATCAGATACTTTCAGAAATGATGTAATCATTAATTTAATTTAATCGTACAAATGACAAAGTAATTGTAATTTAATCAATTACATTGAAAGTAATCGGACCCATCTCTGATTTCCATACACCAAATATAGTTGACCTATTGCATATAGTATTAGAAAAAAAGACCAAAACTCAAAAATTTAACTTTGACCACTGAACCATGGAAATGAGGTCAAGGTCAGGAGACACCTGCCAGCTAGACATGTACACCTTACAATCATTCCATACACTAAATATAGTAGACCTATTGCATATACCTGTAGTATAAGAAAAACAGACCAAAACATTAATGTCTCGCCTTCTATACTAATCATTGATATTATGTTGATAGTCCTAAGTATAAAGCTAAGCTTTATAACAACTGTCACATAAACTTAACATTAACCAAGATAACTAAACATAGACCAATGAACCTTGAAAATGAGGTCAAGGTCAGATGAACCATGCCAGGCAGACATGTACAGCTAACAATGCTTCTATACAACATATATAGTTTACCTATTACTTATAGTTTAAGATAAATAGACCAAAACACAAAAACTTAACACTGTGCAATGAACCGTGAAAATGAGGTCACGGTCAAATAAAACCTGTGCGACTGACATAAAGATCATAAAATATTTCCATACACCAAATATAGTTGACCTATGGCATATAGTATTAGATAAAAAGACCAAAACTCAAAAACTTAACTTTGACCACTGAACCATGAAAATGAGGTCAAGGTCACATGACATCTGCCCGTTAGACATGTACACCTTACAATCGTTCCATACAACAAATATAGTAGACCTATTGCATATAGTATGAGAAAAACAGACCAAAACACAAAAATTTAACTTTGACCACTGAACCATGAAAATGAGGTCAAGGTCACATGACATCTGCCCGCTAGACATGTACACCTTACAATCGTTCCATACAACAAATATAGTAGACCTATTGCATATAGTATGAGAAAAACAAACCAAAATACAAAAATTTAACTATAACCACCGAACCATGAAAATGAGGTCAAGGTCAGATGACACCTGCCAGTTGGACATGTACACCTTACAGTCCTTCCATACACCGAATATACTAGCCCTATTGCTTATAGTATCTGAGATATGGACTTGACCACCAAAACTTAACCTTGTTCACTGATCCATGAAAAGAGGTCGAGGTCAAGTGAAAACTATCTGACAGACATGAGGACCTTGCAAGGTACGCACATATCAAATATAGTTATCCTATTACTTATAATAAGAGAGAATTCAACATTACAAAAAATTTGAACTTTTTTTTCAAGTGGTCACTGAACCATGAAAATGAGGTCAAGGACATTGGACATGTGACTGATGGAAACTTCATAACATGAGGCATCTATATACAAAGTATGAAGCATCCAAGTCTTCCACCTTCTAAAATATAAAGCTTTTAAGAAGTTAGCTAACACCGCCGCCAGATCACTATCCCTATGTCGAGCTTTCTGCAACAAAAGTTGCAGGCTCGACAAAAACTGTATTATAACCACTGAACCATGAACATGACGTCAAGTCAGATGACACCTACCAGTTGGACATGTACAACTTAGTCCTTCCATACACTGAATATACTAGACCTATTGCTTTTAGTATCTGAGATATGGACTTGACCACCAAAACTTAACCATGTTCACTGATCCATGAAATGAGGTTGAGGTCAGGTGAAAACTGTCTTGACAGGCATGAGGACCTTTAGCTTGCAAAGTACCCACATACCAAATATAGTTATCTCATTACTCATAGTTAAAGAGAATTTAACATTACAAAAAATCTTAACTTTTTTTCAAGAAGTCACTGACCCATGAAAATGCTGTCAAGAACAATGGACATGTGACAGAAGGAAACTTCATAACATGAGGCTTCCATATACAAAGTATGAAGCATCCAGGTCTTCCACCCTCTAAAATATAAAGCTTTTAAGGAGTAAGTTTATGCCGGCGCCGGCAGATCACAATCGCTATGACGAGCTTTCTGTGACAAAAGTCGCAGGCTCGACCAAAAAAAAATTTCTCTCAAAATCTCAATTCAAAGTTCCAATGAAGTTTGCAACCATATTACTTAGGAAATTTACCACAATTGCAACCAAAACAAATTGTTCATTTAAAAGCTTTAAACAATTTGTTATCAAATGTGTTTTATGACAAAATGATATGTTTCCGATCATTAAAGGGAAAGACACTTACTATACTCATCCTGTAAATTTCCTAGCACTTGTTTAGTTTGGTCTGTTATTGTCATCTGATTTTGTAACTCCTCATCTTTTTTCTTTAAAACATCTACAGTAAAGAAAATACAATTTGAACAAGAGGCTGTCACAACGACAGCAAACCGGATTTATTTACATTTATTTGTGTCCTGGCAATATCACAAGAACCATTACTGATGAATGGTGAAAGTGAAAATCATCAATATCAAATTTGACCTCCATTTTGTCATCAGTATCAACATTTTGAAATAATAATATTTGAAAAGCTTAGATTGAATGGTTCATGAGTAAATGCAACAACGTGAATGGAAACGCCATTTTACGATCTTTCAAGAACCATAACTCCTGAACAGTAAAAGTCAAAATCGTCATTATGGAACTTGACCTCTATTTTGTCATCAGTAACAACATATTAAAATTTCAAAAGCTTTGGTTGAATAGTTCATGAGAAAATGCACGGACACGACGGGAAACACCATTTTTCAATCTTTCAAGAACCATAACTCCTGAACGGTAAAAGTCAAAATCGTCATTATTGAACTTGACCTCCATTTTGTCATCAGTAACAGCATATTAAAATTTCGGAAGCTTTGCTAGAACAGTTCATGCATAAATGCACGGACACGACTGGAAACTCCATTTTTCAATCTTTCAAGAACCATAACTCCTGAACGGTAAAAGTCAAAATCGTCATTATTGAACTTGACCTCCATTCTGTCATCAGTAACAACATATTAAAATTTGGGAAGCTTTGGTAGAACAGTTCATGAGTAAATGCACGGACACGACTGAAAACTCCATTTTTCAATCTTTCAAGAACCATAACTCCTGAACGGTAAAAGTCAAAATCGCCATTATTGAACTTGACCTTCGTATAGTTGTCAGTAATAACATATTAAAATTTTAAAAGCTTTGGTTGAACGGTTCATGAGTTAATGCACGGACAACATTTGATTGCCGCCTTTCAAGAACCATAACTCCTGAACGGTAAAAGTCAAAATCGCCATTATTGAACTTGACCTTCGTATAGTTGTCAGTAATAACATATTAAAATTTAAAAAGCTTTGGTTGAACGGTTCATGAGTTAATGCACGGACAACATTTGATTGCCGCCCGCCCGCCTGCCCGCCGTACATCCCCAAATCAATAACCGACATTTTTGTCACAAAAATCCGGTTAATAAAAACAAGAAGTTGCATGTGTTGTCATACTAAGGATGCCACAACTCATGATCAAAGAACAAGAAAACAGAAAGTAAGTGTTCGACAGACCTGAAATTTGCCCATCACTGTCTTTGTTTGACCAAATATGACTTTATTCTGCTTCCAAACAATAGTTAAGTTCCAAAGAAAAGTATATACATCATATTGAGAAATTTTTGAAAAAAAGTTTTGGGCAACAAGAAGCAGATGTCTGCATTTTCCAACATTATTCACACCTCACATCAATGCCAAGATAGAGGCTAATTATGAAGTCATTCTGTTCAGTAGTCCTGGAGAAAAGTGTGAAGAAAATATGTGTTGGACAAACAGCCAGACCTGTTGATTGCAATATAGCATACTCATGGATTGTGCGATATAAAACCTATAAACAATATATATTAAAGGGCTTAGCATTTGACACAGTTTTGATCCCAAGGTGATTTTTTTTACAAAAGTTTTCATATAAGCTAGTTATGACTTAGGCTAACCTTTCAGGTCTGGAGACACATATCTATTAAAAAATATTTCTTAACAAGAATGTGTCCACAGTACACGGATGCCCCACTCACACTATCATTTTCTATGTTTAAAGGACTGTGAAATTGGAATAAATTCTCTAATTTGGCATTAAAATTAGAATGATCTTATCAAAGGGAACATGTATACTAAGTTTCAAGTTGATTGGACTTCTACTTTATCAAAAACTACCTTGACCAAAAACTTTAACCTGAAATTTGCACTATCATTTTCTATGTTCAGTGAACCGTAAAATTGGGGTCAAAACTCTAATTTGGCATTTAAATTAGAAAGATCATATCATAGGGCACATGTATACTAAGTTTCAAGTTGATTGGACTTCAACTTCATCAAAAACTACCTTGACCAAAAACTTTAACCTGAAGCCAAAAACTTTAACCTGAAATTTGCACTATCATTTTCTATCAGTGAACCGTAAAATTGGGGTCAAAACTCTAATTTGGCATTTAAATTAGAAAGATCATATCATAAGGAACATGTGTACTAAGTTTCAAGTTGATTGGACTTCAACTTCATCAAAAACTACCTTGACCAAAAACTTTAACCTGAAGCGGGACAGACGGACGAACGAACAGACGAACGAACGAACGAACGAACAGACGGACGAACGGACGCACAGACCAGAAAACATAATGCCCCTCTACTATCGTAGCTGGGGCATAAAAACTATAACAAATATCAGATTTATCTAGAAACCAAATCTGGCCATGATTTTGACCTACTTATAACCTTATTCTAAACGAATTATTTCCTATCTACTTTGGACTACTTTTATATTTTTTTATTAAAGTCCAACAACTGTACCTAAGGGTGCTTGTGGGTATAAATCTTTTTTTTTTTAATATAAAATTTCGCTATTTTTTTCTATGAATAATAATTCGTGGTAATAAGCATTGTGTATAAGTTTTATAACATTTGTATGATTTGGTTGAGGCAAGATAATATTAGGGAACAGAAACAAAAAAATCAGCTATTTTTCCATACATAAAGGAGCAAACTAAAGTTAGAGAACAGAGACCAATATGGTTATGTACTTATGGAAGTACAGATGGTAAAGGGTAACACTTAATGCACACCTCTGGCAACAGATGGGACATTACAATAAAATGTGAGAAAACAGGATCTTGGGACTCAGAGTAGTAGAAAAAATAATGTAAGGGTTCCGCGGAACACAGTGTGTCGCCTAATTTTGCTGTTAATCACAGGCTCAACAAAAATGAGGAAAAAAAATCATAAAAATATTCCTCTCTAAAATATCTTTTGATTATAAGTAGCTTCTGTCCAAGTTTAGTAAAAATCCAGGATAGTTTATGAATCTAATAAATGTTTTAAAAACTTGAACTGTAGACTTTATGTAATGTCATTGGAAGAAAAACTAAGTCCATTTATAAGTAAATTATGGAAAAACAGGAACAAAATTTTAATAATAAAAATTTTTTCTAGGAGGGTGGTAAAGGGTTATTTTTGTGCAACCTTTTCGGCCTTTTCATTTCCCATATTTTCTTGTCGGCATTTTATTTCTTGTTTTCTCGTGTTTGACTTGATTTGCGTGCTTCATGTTTCCCCTTATTTATTTTTTGTGTTTCATGTCTGTGCTCTTAATTTCTCGTGCATGTCGCGCATTTGATTAAAACGTCAGTATGTTATAATACCTTCTGAAATTTGTGTAATCTAAAAGTAATTGATGTATGTTAATAGTTTAATAGTCCCAGATGGTATCTATAAAGTCCATCAGATCACTATGAATAATATTCTTTTTTCAAATAAGATACAAGTAGCGAACACTAAAAGTTGACCGCAAGGTCTCCATGTCCAAATAAAGGTTGCATGATCTCCAGGAACAACTGAGTAATAACTTTTGGTACTTTTTTCCTTAATACTTACGATTATTTCTCTTGCTTCGTTTTTCCCGATTTTTATTTTTTGTGCAACGTTTTTGCAATTTTTTTTTCATGTGTTTCCGTGTTCAGTACCCCCCTTTACCACTCTCTTCTAGATACTAGCTTTTTATCATTAACAAGTCCATTTAATAGTAAAATACGGCAGAAACCACAGAGTGAATATTTGTGGCCACTATGTCTCGCTTTTTGGACAAAAGTTGAAGGCTTGACAAAAATCCAAATTTGCTGTAAAATTATCATTCAGTGACACAAAAGCTTTAACACTTTCAGTTTTGTATCATTAGGTTGTGCTGTCAATGGCTTAAACTACACATTTCCTTTTTCTCAAAAAATTTCAAGATTTGCTTTTACACTACTGACCCAGATTTTTTTTAAAACTGTAATATATGGACCTATAAATTTCACTTATCTTGAAGGAAAAGCAAAAGTATTCTTAATGTAAATTAAGGCTATGATTTTAATACCACTAGATTCCTTCAGATTATTTTTCATCTTTATATACTGATCCTTCCAGTGGTTTGTCTGATTAACTGAGTCCAGCTCTCTCTCCTGACACTCCCTGGATCTGATGTCTAATTGGCGTAATCTGTCACTTAACTCCTTTATTTGAGCTGTAGCCAGTTCTAAATCCTTATCCTAAGTAGGAAAATAAAATATAAACTTAAAAGTCAGGCTTGTATAAAACCACAAATGTTTGGAATCAAAGATTTGGAATGAAGTGGATTGAAAATACATCAGTATATCAGTGTTCTCCCCAGGCCCTTAAAGGACCACGGGCCCGCGATGTATAATTTTCTGCCGCGGTGGTATCGTTCTTGCCGCGATGTATAATTTTTTTCCGTGGTGCTAAAGTTTTCGGTAAAAAAATCGTATTAAAATCGGTAAAGTTTCAGATGACTTCAACTTTACATCAAAATTGACCAGTTCTAACCAGTTTAATCCAGTATTGATAAGATGATTGTTTACACCACGTGATCGATTTACCTGTTGAGGTTAACCTTGATGATTGGATTTAATCGATGTACATGATTCTTTTGTGTTTTAATTAATTAAGAGATCATAATTTAAATAACAGACTTGTGAGGGACAAGCAGACATTTGTTAATGAACCCTATTACGCCAGTCTCAAGTCAAAATAATTTGCCTTTTAGGAATTAATTGTGGAGTTACTTCCCCTGATTTTGCTAATTACAAATAAATGCTCCTCACATATAATTTCTCATTGCAAATAAAAATAAAGTACAAATTGAATGCAAAATTATATCAGAATGTTACATTAAGGATGAAAACATTCTTAGAACATACCAACAAAAATGTTTTGCAAATTATTTTTGAGAATCATACCATTATTGATGCACAGACATATTATAATAAATGGGTAATTTATACGTTGATAAAAATATCTGACTATAACAGGTCTAAAAAGCCTACTGCCACAACTCTAATACATTCCCATGCAGGACTAAAGCTAGGGATGAACCTTGTGAATAGAAAACTCTTTTAAAGTACTCACTATGTCTGTAACAAAGTTTTAATCATAAAAACAAATTTGTTGTTGTCTAAAAGAATCAGATCTAAAACTATGGAAAATAGTTTTTAATTTACTGAAGGTTCTGTATCAAAAATCTTGTTCAAAGTTCATTGTTATGGGGAATGTGTAGTGTAACTACAAGTATCGGGACAAAATGGCTTGATCAAAATATAAGAAGTGACTTTAGCTTAAAGACTAATTGTGCTTTCTTTTATTTATTCTTCAAAGATATTAAAGTATACAAACTGTTTATTAATTTACTTTTTCTACCAATAATTTTCTGACCCAAAGTCCTACAACACAGTTCCACAGTAAACAAAACAAAGGCAAACAGGTAATGACAAAAAGTAACAAAAAAAAAATAAGAGACGCAAAGCGACACAAAATACTGAAAATTTAATTCGTCACGCGTTACCCTGGTGCTTTCCAAAAATCCTGGGGAGAACACTGTATATAATAAGGAGTAACTTAGGAGTTGCCAAATTTAACTCCTACTAAAAACTGATATGAGGAACCACAAATTGAAGAAGTAAAATAAAATGTAAATGCAAAAAGTTGACTCATATCACATGTATCAGTGGTTTGTGAGGAGATAATTATGATTGCAGATATTTCTCTGTATGCAGATATTTCTCTGTGTAACATAATCCTATATTTGATTCCTAATTTTATCTCATCTTAGAAACTTTTAATAACAAATGTAATTCAGAACACATACTTATTACTTAGACCTGGCTTATGTTGAAGAAATTTATACCATCTTTTCAGTATTTTTAGTTGTTCTGTGTATTACCTTTCTTACTACATGTATCCATTAAAAGAGAAACAATTATCTGCAATATCAACCAAGCAAATTACTGCAGGGAACAGATATCTAAACATACGTCAGCTTATAAGATATTCATGATACACCATACAAAAAAACTAACTTAGTGTTGATGAATTACATACACACTAAAATATTTAAGAAGTAAAAATAAATACATCCATGTAAATGTGTATTTTGTTCTCTACGTGTTGAAAAAGAGGACAAATGAAAAGATCAAAACACTACTTGATGAGCTGCTTGATGCAGAGAACCCCTTATAAAAAGTAGTGTAATAATCTATGAAATTTAGTCAAGTTCAACAAACCTTCAGTTTAATTTTAGTGATAAGCTCCTGTTCTCTGGCTTGAAACTGTCCCTTTATACTGGAAATGTCTTTTAATACACTTCTTAATCTTGTATTTTCATCCTGTATATATAATGAACGATAAAATATACAAAGTTACAACTCAAAAGCAAGGGGTGATTTTTTCCATTAATAAAATAAAAGCAGATATTTGATTTATGAAGTTTTTGTTAAAGTATCAGATAATTATAAAATAACTAATCGAAGAATTCAAATAATGAAAATTATTCCATATTGATAAAAAATTTAGTAGGTTTTTGTATATGAATGAGATTTTGAATAAATAAGCATATTCTCCCTGCGGAAAAAGGATATTCACCGCGCAAAATGTCGTGAGTATAATTTTGGTAAAAAAACGTTTGATGTACAATTGGTTTTGGAATATAATTTCCATTCCATACATTTCTCTTGGAATATGGAATAAAACAGTTACTGTCTTTTGTTTCGGTAAATATGTGGTTTGGCCTCAGTGAATATCAGTTTTTCAAAAGTCATTAAAACCACATATTTACCTCATCAAAAGACAGTAATTGTATAATATTCAAGGAGTGACCGAACACACATTAATTCATGTAGCACATGAGTTAATCATCATTGTTGTTCGGTCACAAGTTGAATATTTTGAATATTTGAATTCTTTGATTATTATTTTGGCAAAAGGCTTTTTTTTTAATGAAATTAATGTAGAAATTGTAAGGAATTATATCTTTTTCTATGCACTCACAATTCGTTTGGATCCCATGTTATCGACAACTTCTTGACAACTCCTATTATTACATCTTATATAGTAAATAGTCGATTGGTTAAAACAGAATCATGTCTCATTGTTAAATTTCAATGTTTTTCCAAAAAGTGGCAAGAGCGATGAATAACCCAAACAAACTGAAGTCTCCATTGAACAACCCTATAATTCCCCACTGAATAACCCTAACAAATTGAAGCCTCCATTGAACAACCCTATTATTCCCCGCTGAATATCCCTAACAAATTGAAGCCTCCATCAAACAACCCTATTATTCCCCTCTGAATAACCCTAACAAATTGAAGTCTCCGTCAAACAACCCTATTATTCCCCACTGAATATCCCTAACAAATTGAAGCCTCCATCTAACAACCCTATTATTCCCCTCAGAATAACCCTAACAAATTGAAGCCTCCATCGAACAACCCTATTATACCCCGCTGAATAACCCTAACAAATTGAAGTCTCTTTCGAACAACTCTATAATTCCCCTCTGAATAACCCTAACAAATTGAAGTCTCCATCAAACAACCCTATAATTCCCCACTGAATAACCCTAACAAATTGAAGCCTCCATCGAACAACCCTATTATTCCCCTCAGAATAACCCTAACAAATTGAAGCCTTCATCATACAACCCTATTATTCCCCTCAGAATAACCCTAACAAATTGAAGCCTCCATTGAACAACCCTATTATTCCCCGCTGAATAACCCTAACAAATTGAAGTCTCTATCGAACAACCCTATAATTCCCCTCTGTATAACCCTAACAAATTGAAGTCACCATTAAACAACCCTATAATTCCCTGCTGAATAACCCTAATAAATTGAAGCCTCCATTGAACAACCCTATTATTCCTCGCTGAATAACCCTAACAAATTGAAATCTCCATTGAACAACCCTAGGCTATAATTCCCCTCTGAATAATCCTTACAATTTGAAGCCTCCATCAAACAACCCTATTATTCCCCTCTGAATAACCCTAACAAATTGAAGCCTCCATCGAACAACCCTATCATTCACCAGTTAATAACCCTTGTCGTACTCAATGATCAAGAGTTGACTCCCTATAAAGTATGACGTCACTGAAAGTCAGATAAACAAAAACAAATATGGCGACGGCCAGGTTAGAAGTCCATCAAGTGATGACGAAACATGACCTTACAAGACTTGGAAATTCATCTAGTGTCGACGATGTCTCTATTAAACAGTCCTTTTCATGGCCATCTATATTAGAGTCTACCTTTGTTGTACATACACGAAATGTCAGTAGATTCAAAATAGTTTTCTAACGTAAGTGTTTTGACAATCTGTTCCAATATTTTACTTTTAATAGAATTATATTTGCTCGGTAAAATAAAACAATTATGGGCCATTGAGTCGGTGAATATCCAAAATGGTCAACCTGAGTAAGGGTTATTCCCCTCTGGCTAAGGCCCTCGTGAAATAACCCATACTCAGGTTGACCATTTTGGATATCCACCTCCTCAGCAGGCCATAATTGTATATTGTTGTATAACGGCAGAGAGTGAAATAACCTTGTTTGTTTCACATGTGAAATTATCTGTTTTTATTTCACTCGGATATCAATGTAATTCATTGCAACCAATGTAATAATTAGCACTATTGAAACATATATCAATTATTTTTCAGACACATTCAGACAGGTAGGTAGCGAAAAACAGCAAAAAAAATAAAAAACCCAACATGAACTTAACATGAACATGATAAGTTATGTCAATTGAATTATGTTTTTACCATTAAGTTCTGACATTAACAGTTATTTATCCATATCAATTAAAAATATTAATTTTTGAAATACAAAAATATTAGCCTATTCCATATATTCGGTAATAAACTATTCTTCATATATACATGTAAGTATTAAAGATATTGATATAATATATATATAAAACAGTAATCTATGATTTAATTAAATAGTATGATACATATAAGGCCACACCAATTTAATTTCTTGTTCTACGGATTTTTGGACTCAAAAATTTGGGGCGAGCGAGCGATTTGAAAATTTTAATAAAAAAATATTTAATTTGCAAATTTTTGAGGCGAAGCTTGAAAAGTAAAGGCGAGCGACTATATTTTTTTTTGTAAACATAAAATAGTAGGTTTTGACAATAATTAAACTTGATTTATAACTTGTACTTTGACATTTCTTTAATTTCTGAAGTATTTTTTCCCTATCTGTATCTGTATCTGTATCTGTATAGTACTGGAAATGAACTCAAAATACTGAGTAAAACTTATCCCTATACACCAAGAAATAATTAAATCTGGTCTATGTATGTGTGACTGACAATGAGACAATTCTCCATCCAAGTCATAATCAGTTTGGGGGCAACCCCTTAATGTTTTAAATATCCCTTTTACATGTTTTATGAGGGATCAATATAAGTTATAATATATTCGTTTGTACAAAAGGGCTCATATTTTCTCAAAGAACTATATATCTATCTAGTATTAAATGGTCAAAGCATGTCCAAGAATTTTGTAATATTCCTGGACTAATTAACCATGTTAAATTAACACATTTACTTTAACAGTTTAATATTATTCAAAATAAGTGGACCCCTCTTTTAGAAAAAGTTTAAAATATGATGTAACTCTCCTCTTTTTGAGTACAAAATTCTAAGTTTTCAAAGGTTTTGTATAGAAGAACTATACAAATCCTTGGTATTTCTATTTTCTTTTCTACATCAGTAAAATGACCCCTTGTCTGAGGGAGGGTTGTTCTCAACCTGACAATAACAAACACAGGTCAAAGTACGGCCTTTTACACAGGGCTTTGATACAGACCAAACAGCAAGCTATAAAGGATCCCAAAATTATTAGCGTACACAATTCGAACAGGCAAACCAACGATCTAATTTATATATCCAAACGGGAAAAATTATACCAATGAACAACATCAACAAACGGTAACTGCTGAACGACAGGCCCCTGAATCAATCAGGACAGGTGCATAAACATGCAGCGGCTATAGATAGTTTTGTTTTGCCAGCATAATATAATTGCAGTTGAAGGCAAATCCTTCATGTGTTCTTTGTACTTCATTCTAACAACGAGGGAATATAAGTAAGGGGGAAAGAAACCAATGTTGATATCTTTTTATAATATTTACAAAAAAAACGGTGCGGGAAATAGACATGATTACATTTCCGGATGCGGGAAGCGGGAATAAAAAAAAAATAAAAAAAATCTGTTTTGAAAAAAATAGGTGCGGGCGGGTCCCAGAGGCGGATTTAGAGGGGGGGCCCAGGGGGCCCGGGCCCCCCCTTTTTGGGAAAAAATTTGGTTGCTTATATAGGGAATCATTGAAGCGTGACTGGAGCGGGCCCCCTCTTAGGTCAGTCAGTGGGCCCCCACTTATGAAAATTTCTGGATCCGCCACTGGGTCCGTCGAACAAGGAATCAAATTGGTGTGGCCTAAGTGGTTTATGTTACTAGTTAAATGTAAAGGGTAATCTTATCAATAAAAGAATGGATGAACGAACAGATGGGGCATAAAAATCTGATGATTAATTGGTGATTAAGTTGAGTTTTCTTTATGGCTTTGTTGATGTAGAATTTTCCTGAACATTAATCTGTCAAGACTTCTATCTGTATGTCCAGATTATTCAATATATAGATACCCATACTTACAGATAATATATAACTAGATTCAGCTTAATAATTTTTTACTAACTACATGTATGCAGCTACTTGTTATATTTGTATTTGTGCCAATTTCAATGTTACCATCAAACTCACTGACCAGCAGTGAGTTTATTTTCATCTATAGTTATATAAAACCATCAGAACCCTATAAATTTTCAGGTTTTCATTTAACACCCTTAGAGAGTCCTTTCACATATATATGTTATTAAAGGGAATTAATAGGTATTGCTCTGAATTAGCTATTAGGCATTTTTTTTTGTATGCTCATTGAATTAGCTCTATGAAAAGCTTCATGTTTGAGTTGCAGCAGATATCTTAAAACATTTTTATTCTGATATAATAGTTGCTCTTTAATATCATTTATTGTTAAAAGTATTTAGTTTTTTCCTTGTGAAATGCCTTCCTATAAGAAGCATCATCAATTACTTGATACAGGACATAACGCAAATTAGATTCAGATCAGAAATCAGTTTATTATCTCCTGTTAAATTTCCCAATCAGTAGTAGATTTCTTTACAAGATATTACTACTGAAACATCAACTGTTTAAAAATTGGTAAATGCACATCAAAACTTTCAACTTTGAAACAAGCAGCTCAGTACTGGTACTTATAACATTCAGTCAAAACGGGTTACTATCAAAATTTATCTTTTTAAATAAAAGAGAAATCCTGTTGTTTAGCAGATCTCTACATTTTGTACAAAATTCAAATCTATTCTACTGAGTTCACCCAGATAAAATATTTGCAGGAATCATCTTATACCTTTAAATCCTGCACATATTTGACCTGTCGAGAATTTTCCTCTGTAATTCTATTCAGTTGATCTTGTGTTGTCTCCAATGTTGAGTTTTGTGAATTAGTTTCATTTCTCATTGACCTTAGCTGTGCAATGGCTTGTCTTAACTGTTTAGTTCTGTGCTTGACCTCCTCTGTAAGTGTAAAGTAGTTGACTACATTTAAATGTTGACAAAATAATTTTTATTTAGGGTCCCTACTATATTAATGCTGCGTTTACATGTAATTTCAAATTCGATTTGTGTTTACTACTTCTAATTACTTTAATTGGCACTAGAATCGTTGAACATTCAAACGTCAATTCAAATACCAATTGCAATACGTGTCAAATTTGCTTTACTGTCGGAATGATATTGAATTTAAATTCGCATTATCAATTGATTGATTATAATTAGCAGATTAGATTCAAATTACAATTTAGAAAGTGTCCACACCATAGTTTAATTCCAATTAGTGCCAATTAACTAATTCTTATTAACAAAAACATATTTCAATTCAAATTAAATGTAGGTGTAAACTAGGCATAAGAGTAAATGAAATGTTTAACATATAATTATAAGTTTCATAACTAGTGATTTATATTGGATATCGCTTGATATCAACTCAAATTATTAATTTCACTATAGTAATTAATAAACCTATGACCAGTTTATTTTATTACTACTGGTATTTTATTTTTGTTTATGTGTATATCGTGTTATGTGACCATCTGTAGTTTTGGGGGCCATCTCAATAGTTAATTAGATGGCTTCTAGACGAAAATACACATGAAATGCTGATATATATCATCAAGTATATGCACTGTTAACTGTTTATTTTAGACTTATTATAAGTTGGAAATGTGTTTTAGTGTGTAATAACTTTCAAATATGAGAATTTCAGTCAAATCTGTGAATGTGATTTTGACAGCTAGTGCCCCTTTAAGATTTTTATCTGATGACGTCACAATAACGTCATAATATGTACAAAAATGTACCATTTCCATAAATAAGATGAAAATACAGAATTTTTGTAGTTGTCCAACTTTATTCCCTTTGAGGAAACATCATGTGCAGCCAAGAAACAACAAAATTATTTAAGGAAAGCTTTATTATAACTATTTACATAATCTCACCAAATATAAAGTTGTTTATTCGGTGTGCACATACTTTTTAATCGAAAGTATACTTAAAATTTGATGAAAAACAAGGCAAATCTATAAATTATACAAAATATGCAAATTTTGTCATTGTTTGTTGCCAGGGTAACCCATTCAATATAAAATTTGTTTATGTTTTCTAAATACCTTGTACTGGAGTCTAGTTTGGACAAATGTAAGAATATGTACGATAACTTTTAAATTTGCAGGAATATTTAGGCCAAATAAGAGCCCTTTTTTCCCTATTCCTTTGCATCACACTCCATGCAGTGTGATACTACAAATATCTCTGCACACGAAAAATATATAACAAACCATAACCATATGAGAAAATGTATGATAGTATTAAACTAGTGAAATGGAAACAACCACAACACTTCTTTAAATTTTAATAGAATTGTAACCAGTTTATGAAACTGAGTATATAAATCAGTTCAACTCAATTTGAAAGTATTACCAACCATGTGAGGGCTGTAAAGCCAGTCAAGGTCGTTAAACACTTCCATCACCATTGAAAGTATTGACAAGGGTGTTGACCTTTCATCGGTGTACACATATTTTTGTTTGTATAAAGATATAGAAATAACAGAACAAACAATGTTCAAATCATCCAAATAGTTCATGAATATAATACCTTGATATTGATGACATTTTTCTTCAAGTGCTAATAGCCTATGTCTGTCCTGTTCCCATGCCTGTAACTGATGCTGATGTGCTTGTGTCATCTCATTAAGTTCTCGATCACGATCTCTCAACTCACCAACCAGCATCTGAATCTCACGTCTTTGCTTATTTATAGTTGATGTATCCATACTTGAACTGTTTCCCTGTAATTCAAAAAAGACTATGAAAACAAAAAATACTACACATGTTGTTCAGTCATTTGCCACACTTTTTTTTTTATTATTAAATACAAACGTATATATCTTATAGAGTCCACAAATTCATGAAATTGTTAATTTGTTAATTCAATAAAGAATCCAATATTGATTTTGGTAGTTGAAAGTGTCTGAACATTTTTAATAAATGGCAAAAAGATTTCCCAATACTCAGAAATGTAGCAAAAATTGACAATTGTTACATATCTGTTTACAAAAATATTTGTTTTATATTGAAAAATCAGATCTTGGTTTATTTAACTTTTCCTTTTTTTAAGCATGCTTTGCTGGTCATTTAGTCTGTTTAGACTCACTATTTTTTTTAGCTTTTGCTCAAAACACAAAAGAGGATAAAAAAAATTAAGACAAGGTAGAGGAAATCATCTGATGTCTCCTTGAAGTTATTGCCATTTAATGGTGATTTTTTTGTCATTTTTGGGGGGTTTTGCCTTACATGAAAAAAAACTATAATAGATAAATAGACACTTTTTAAAAATCACAAAATTGATTAGCAAGGCAAGATTTACTATTAAGATACATTTCGCTGATATAGGTAGTACTAAGTAGGGTGTTACTCTTTATAGGAGTGACTGCCCAACAACAAATGGAAGTTTTTAACGACCTTGACTGGCTATACAGCCCTTGCACGGTCGGTAAGTGACTGCCCACTGAGTGCCCAGCCCTTTAAATAAGGATTTAACATTAATACAATGTCTATAAAAAATCTGTAACTTATCATTTCTGTTCATATGGAAATAACTCAATCACATAATAAGTACCACTTTGACTATTGGAAAGGATATAACTTAACAACGAGAAAAGCTATAATCCTGAAAATTATACTTTACCTTCATTTGGTCACCATGGTCACAGGAAACAACATATCTTAATTTGGAAAATATTTGTCAAAGAATTTCCATATCAATGAATGGACACTGTTTGGCTAGAGCCCGGTGTCACCGGGGGCTGTACATCCTCAAATCAATAACCAATTTTTCCTTCGAAAATCCAGTTAAAAACCACAAACGACACAAACACTCAGAATAAAATTTAAATATAATGACCCAGGCCATGTGTAAATTTCTAACAAAATATGGCTTCCGTGAATTATTTCTAAAAGTATACTACATGAGTGCATGTATTAATTCAAGGGTTAGTATTGGTTATGTATCTTATCAACATTTGTAAATAATTTAATGTGTATCTTATACAGTTATACATCATTTTACATGTATATATATATTACTGTTATCCTTGTACATATCATATCCAGGGGCGGATCCAGCCATTTTAAAAAGGGGGGTTCCCAACCCAGGACAAAGGGGGGGTTCCAACTATATGTCACCATTCAAATGCATTGATTGACCAAAAAAAAGGGGGGGTTCCAACGCCCGGAACCCTCCCCCTGGATCCGCCACTGATATCATTTAGTACATGAAGTAGATGTATTGTGACAGCCTACAATGAATGCACATACCCAAAGGTATAGCCAAACTTCCAAACCAAATCTTGTATTTTTTTTGCATAGAGGAGGGCAGTTATTGCTCTATATATATTTGATTTGATTTATTTTAGGTAAGTTCCATATTTAACTAAAAAAATAATTAAGATAATGGAAAGTGTGCTTGTCCTATTCAACCATTTGATTTAAAATATACAAGGAATACATGTAAGCATCCATAAAAAGTGACATAATACCAAGCCTAACCTGCTATTAGCTAGAAAAAGAGTTATCATACTGAGACTTTAAAGAACTACACAATGTATATAATTCCTTAAAAACTACTGTGATTTTGGCAGAGTTTGTCTGTGATTCTTTGGATCTTTTTTCAGTTCATAAATCTAAGTCTTTGGACATCCTTTTAAATTCTGCTATCACAGCCTATTAGAAAACATGCAATTTAAGGTTTAATACTGTAATTTATTACCGATAAAAGCGTAAAGTGTCTGTATATATCTCTTTGTTGGTGATGTAAAGATGCCATTTTTAAATGCATTATCATTTTCTGAATGAACACCAAAAAGACCCCAAAATTGCTTATGCTTTTAGAAGTACTTACCTTCAGAGAAAACTGTTCTGTCAGCTTTCCATTACCATGTCTAAAGTAACCCCTTGGACTTCCAGGAGCATTGTCATTGTTATCAACAACTTCCTTTACACTGTCAGTCTGAACTCTGAATGACCCAGTATGATTCGTCTTGTTTCTCTTTGAATTGTCCTCTTTTTTGTCTTTTGGTTCAGAATTAAACAACTCCTTTACATGGTTTGCAGAATGTTTAGAATGTTTATTAAACAGACCATGAAAAGAATCATCTACACCCTCAGGTACCTTAGAGGATTGGTTGTTAGTTAATAGTGAACTGATTGGATTAAGTGATCTGCTATGGTTGTGATCAGAAGGATTTCTGGTTCCCGTGTTTGAATCTGATTTATGTAAACCAAGATGTTTAGAGTTTTCTGAATGCTGATTTTCATGTCTCATATTTTCTAAATAATTAGGTAATGAGATTAGATTATCATCCTTTAATATTTGTACATATTTCTTTTCCTCTTTAGATACATCCTGGAATATTTGTACATATTTATTGTCCTCTTTAGGTACATCATTGTTCTTTGGTGTTTTATCTATGTCCCGTGAATAAGATCCATATTTATATTCATAATCTTTAAGAGAATTTGCCTCATTATAGTGTTTGAGTGAAAGAGTTGAAGGTATATGAGATGAGCTTGATGGATGAGATAAACCTTGTGGAGGAACACTTAATACTTTCTTGGAATGGGATCTACTCTTTGTCGTAAATGGTGGAATGGAATGCTACAAAATCAAAAAGTTAATAGTCAATTCACATTACTGTAAATTCAGAAATAATTGCACACATATATATTTATAGTAAAAACAGTATAATATCAATAGTCATGATAATAATAATAATTCTTCAATAAAAGAAGGTCACACAGGAAGCTACAAAATTAATATTCCCACATGCCCCCATGAAATAAATTGAATTCAGACATGACATGCTTCATATGCTTTGAGTACGTACACACCTGTGTATTGTTAATGCTGTTCCGATCGTACTCCAACGTCCTATGCGTTTTTATGAATAAGCTAACTGACGTCATAGAACAATGATGGAAGAATATAACCATTTTACTGGAAATACATACTTGTGAAACAGAAAATAATCACATTAAGGAAACGTAAACAAGCAATGCTAAAATGTGTTACAAGCCATTTTTTTTTTATAAATATAAGACATATAAGTAAAATTTTTATTTAAATTCATCAAAACCTATCTTAATACGCTATTGTAAATACTTTAAGCATGTCACTAATTCAATTTACTCTGTTCCTTACATCAAGTTAATATTGCATTAATTTATGGGAATGGCAAATATTTGCCTTCACCTAGAGCGCTTCGATCCAAAAGAATTGCCCTTTATGCTGTTATTTTACCCCTCGCTGTCACTCAAGGTAAAGTATTAAGCACAAACGGCCAACCCATGGTAAAATTAGTATAAATTCAAGCCCCCATGTATTATTTCTTAAATATTGCAAACGAAGATTTTCAAAATAATAAACACACACATAAGAAAATGAGACATTGTTATGAACTATATAATTTTCAAAACAGGTAGAAATAGTGAATTCATATAGTATTGACACCCTTCAAATTACTGCAACATTATCTAAAATTAAATCAAGTGGGTGAAAAATTATTATGCATATAAAAACAAGGCAAAGATATCAGAACTGACAACGCTATATATATATGGCTAAACCAAAAAAGACCAACAGGCAAACAACAGTACACAAAACTTAAGAGTAAGCGTACATAATTATTGACCCACAACATAAACTGGAGTGATATCAGGTGCTATAGATCCAGAGGGGTAAGCAGATCTTGCTATACATATGGCACCCATCATGTTGTTCATGTTAGTACAAACCTGGTAATAAGTCAAATTTTGTAGGTCACAATCAGGAAAAGGGGACAGATTGTAGTTAAGATATAAGGAACATATCTGTTATCATCTGTGAAACGGTTATTTCATAACCATCAACTAACTGTGCATGGCATTAAATAGTGTCTTTTGATTGATTAAAAGTAATGGCTCTTTTTGAATATAGAGCATTTTTGCATGGTAAAAAAATAAGCATCTGTCCAAATGTCATTTCAATCCATGAAGGTTTTCAAATTTTCATGTCAATCCCAGACTGTCTGTAAAAGAGGGACGAAAGTTACCAGAGGGACAGTCAAACTCATAAATTGAAAATAAACTGACAACGCCTGGCTAAAAATGAAAAAGACAAACAGACAAACAATAGAACTCATGACACAACATAGAAAACTATAGAATAAGCAACACAAACAAACCCCACCAAAAACTAGGGGTGATCTCAGGTGCTCCCAAAGGGTAAGCAGATCCTGCTCCACATGTGGCACCCGTCATGTTTCTTATAAATGTTATAACAAATCTGGTAAATAGTCTAATTCGGTAGGTCACATTCATGAAAGGGAAGGGGATTGTAATTACGACGTAAGGAACATATCCGATATCATTTGTGAAACAGTTATTCCATAACTGTCAACCAACTCGTGATGGTGTCCATAAAATTTACAAAGGGATGATTTCAACTTCACCATTTGGAACTCTTGGTTTAATAGCTTCGTTGTGAGCAGCAACCCTTTATCAAGTAAAATCATGATAGGAAATGCAAGCACGGGAATATGGTATCAATTGGGAGATATATACCCTGTATGCAGGTGCTGCATGCTGGAATGTTGCTACTTAGAAATGGAAAGTTCACAATTGGAAAGCTGAAATCATCTCTTTTGTCGTAAAGTTTTGTTTTCAACCTACCCTCATTGTCAATTTCTAGATGCAAGTCAAGATACATGTATGAGGCAGACTTAACTGTATCTATTGTATCCTTTATCTCTAGTTTGATGGGATAAATGCGTTCAACATAGTCACCAAATTTTGAATTATTTAGTGAAAAAACAACATCTATATAGCGGAAAGTAGAATTAAAGGATATTGCTAACTTCTTATCTTTCTTCCTAAGGAAAAAATGTAAATGTTAACTGTAAAACAAGTCCCTCTATCAGAAATGTACTGAAAATAAAAAAATAAAAAAATTTTAAAGTTTGTTTTAGACATTATAAAGCAGATTCTGCCAAAGTCTCATAAAATTGTATGAAGGTTTGACAAAGTTCTGGCCTCACAGTCATAAAACTTTGGAGCACGATTTTTGTACTCTGACTCGATAATCAACCAATCAAATTGCTGGATTTCATGTTTCGAGCATGAATTTTGTGCTCAGAGCACTGAGCAAAGTTTTATGCCTTCAAGGCCTGACGTATATCAAATTTTTAACCCAGACTGTACCTTCTTGTTAATTGTAAAAAAAATTAAAATCCATTTATCAGTTAAACAAGGAAAAAATGGAAATATACATTTTCAAAATTTGCTCTGGGTACTCACAGTGTTTCAGTCATTTACAAGCTTTTGTCCGAATGTCATAAAATTCCATGAAGCTTACACAAAGTTATTGATGACTGTAAACTTTAAGACAACAATCCAGGGTGATGTTATAGATTTTTTCAGAATTACCAAGAAAGTGCAGCACAATTGCAACATATCATTCAAAAATTATCAAAGACATCTGTCTTGCCTATTGTCATAAAATTTAAAAAAAAAAGACAATCTGATGGACAGCAACATTTCTTATTTAATTAACATATCATTGAAAATCGCTTAATAATTCAAAAGTCACAGGACCATGTCCTAGAGCATAGGGTATTAAAAAGTAGTAAAACTGATATGTACTGATAGCAATACAATTTTATGTCAAATATCAATGATCTATTAACAAGTTGTTCCAACTCACTTTATTAATAAGTAGAAAACTTAACAATTGATTTTGTTGAAGCTGTCGTTAGAAAGCAATCCCTATGTGTCAATATGTTTGTTTTTTCATTTGTTGGGGATTCATATGGAACTTTTGCCTAATATTTTACCACTGCATCACAGCCTATTCATCAATTTTCATTCTGTAAGTTCAGTAACAAATCAAATTTCAACAAGAATGTGTCCACAGTACACGGATGCCCCACTCACACTATCATTTTCTATGTTTAAAGGACTGTGAAATTGGAATAAATTCTCTAATATGGCATTAAAATTAGAATGATCTTATCAAAGGGAATGTATACTAAGTTTCAAGTTGATTGGACTTCTACTTTATCAAAAACTACCTTGACCAAAAACTTTAACCTGAAATTTGCACTATCATTTTCTATGTTCAGTGAACCGTAAAATTGGGGTCAAAACTCTAATTTGGCATTTAAATTAGAAAGATCATATCATAGGGCACATGTATACTAAGTTTCAAGTTGATTGGACTTCAACTTCATCAAAAACTACCTTGACCAAAAACTTTAACCTGAAGCCAAAAACTTTAACCTGAAATTTGCACTATCATTTTCTATGTTCAGTGAACCGTAAAATTGGGGTCAAAACTCTAATTTGGCATTTAAATTAGAAAGATCATATCATAGGGCACATGTATACTAAGTTTCAAGTTGATTGGACTTCAACTTCATCAAAAACTACCTTGACCAAAAACTTTAACCTGAAATTTGCACTATCATTTTCTATGTTCAGTGAACCGTAAAATTGGGGTCAAAACTCTAATTTGGCATTTAAATTAGAAAGATCATATCATAGGGCACATGTATACTAAGTTTCAAGTTGATTGGACTTCAACTTCATCAAAAACTACCTTGACCAAAAACTTTAACCTGAAGCCAAAAACTTTAACCTGAAATTTGCACTATCATTTTCTATGTTCAGTGAACCGTAAAATTGGGGTCAAAACTCTAATTTGGCATTTAAATTAGAAAGATCATATCATAGGGCACATGTATACTAAGTTTCAAGTTGATTGGACTTCAACTTCATCAAAAACTACCTTGACCAAAAACTTTAACCTGAAGCCAAAAACTTTAACCTAAAATTTGCACTATCATTTTCTATCAGTGAACCGTAAAATTGGGGTCAAAACTCTAATTTGGCATTTAAATTAGAAAGATCATATCATAGGGCACATGTATACTAAGTTTCAAGTTGATTGGACTTCAACTTCATCAAAAACTACCTCGACCAAAAACTTTAACCTGAAGCGGGACAGACGGACGAACGGACGAACGAACAGACGGACGAACGGATGCACAGACCAGAAAACATAATGCCCCTCTACTATCGTAGGTGGGGCATAAAAATCTAAAATGATCTTGAAGTTGTTTAAATATGAAAATTTACTGGTCATAAATGCAAAATTATCATACCCCAGTGGACACTCAATCTTATAGTAAAAGCTGTACCAATTTAATAAAAAAAAAAATTACAGCTGTGTCAGAATAGTTTTCAAAGATTTTACTTCACCTGGATAATCTGTGTTGAAATCTATTTTCTTATAAATCATACCTTAACTGGAGTACTATGTGTTGGAATATCATCTGATGTTGGCACAGGAAAAATCTCTACAAAAAAATAACACAAAAAGCAATAGATTTAATACCAAACTGAAATATCATGTGATGATTAGTTACTGTAAATTCAGAAATTATTGGGAGGTTTTTATTAATGCAAATAATGTGACTAGGTGAGTATTGCAATTATAGAACTTTTCATTCTCATATTGAATACATATATCTGTATCCAGATTTTCATGAAACTGCATTAATTAATCTCCAATTATTGTTTAATCCTCAAATATATTATATATATTGCAATAATAATTAATGCATGCAATAATTTCTGAATTTACTGTACTGTAAAAATTCATGAGGTAGTTCATCATTCTTTATGAAACATCATGAACAACAGTATTGTCTGCCTGCACTTATAATGTTCCACATAGCAGTTTGAAACCAGTCCCCAGGTAAGGGAAGGGTTGAGTGCTCACAAACATCCATCAATTTGATCCAACTTGATGTCACCAATGAGTCTTGTACACAAAACACGTCTTGCGTAAACATCATAAGCCTGATATCTTTGATGAGTTTTGAGGGTAAAGTGATTTCTTTTTATAATAGTTTGATTGCAATCTCTTGAGGAAAAAAATAGTTTTCAGAAAAATTATAACGTCAACATTGTGTTTCCAAACAAATTTCTTTTTTCTTGTACATGTTGTATGTAACTGAAATATATATAGTTTTTAATTTGCAAGAAAAAATGTTTGTCCCAAGAAATTAAACATGAATTTGGCCATAAGACCTTAACTGGCTTAAGTTGTATGTCGTTTTTATTTATATCAGTAGTTCTTCTTATATTTAGCTTTCCTTCAGATGCTGCAAGCATTCTTTGAATCTGAATTTCTTCTAGATTATTTTACTAGTATTCAACTTTGTATTTGTGTTTTTGTTATACTGTACATGTATATGATATTCCTGATTTGAACCTTATTGGATTTTACTTTCATCTTGTAGATACATTTTTGTAACATGATGGCAGTATTGGTAAATTAAAAGGCTGAGGGTTGAAAAAATTGTTAACCCTGCCAAATGTTCATAAGCCAGTTGGAATGTCATTCAATACTTATTTAAACTTAGACTAGTGTAAATTCATTGTTGAACACCTAACGCTTTCCTCTAGATACTATGTTTATATATACATCCAGGGGCCTCAGCATGCTCAGTGGCCAAGTGGTCTAAGTAGTTATTGTGCTGTAATTATCAATAGCCAATCAACACTGAGGTTGTGAGTTCATATCCTACTCATAGGAGTGCACTCGACTCCAATCTTAATTGACTAGGATTGTCAGTTTCCTAATCGAAGCGTGGGTGGTATTCTCTTGGGACTCCTGGCAGCTTCCTCCACCAATAAAAACTGACTGCCATGAAATAGTCCAAAAGTTGCAATTAAAAGTGGAGTTAAAACACCACCAATTAATCAATCAATCAATATATATGTACATCCTGCATCTCCTTTAATTCATATAAATAGACATAGTTCAAATGTAGATAATGGAGATTACAAGAAAAATAGAGGTGTTTAACCTACAGAAGTATGTAGTAACCTATGTTTGTTACAAATATTTAATATAGCATTTGAAAGATGGCACCTTGGGCATGTTGGAGAGGGAAAATTAAAGTGAGGTGATAAAAGTATATTCATAAACACTTTGATGTACCAACACAATAAATGTTTTGGAAAAAAAAAACAGTGAACATACCTGATTCATCCATTAAAGCAGTCCATAGTATTTCTTGTTGGTCACTCATAAGTCTCACAAAAATTTAGGACCTAAAATTATAAATTAATACAGTCACTCTCTGATCCCACTAGTACTGTCATTGTTCAATTAAGTCAAAAGATATATTACATATAAGTTTCATTATCATTATAGGTTCATTTTAAAATAAACTAGAACACACCCTTGATATCGCGGGTCCGTGACTGAATTAAAATATATAACCATGCGTAAGCCTTATTTTAGGCAGCAACCATTTGATTTTCTGGGGGGGGGGGCTATGGTTTTTTTTGGAAAAAAAAGTTTGTTTCCAGTTTTTGGAGAAAAAAATAATTTGTTTTTGATCCTGAGAATAAAAAATTGTTTGTTTCACCCTCAGCTGCCACTATATGTAATGCTTAAATTGAAAGAAAAAAATTGTTTTCGACTTGTCGCGAAAAAAATAGATTGTTTTTCGCCACCGGTGAAATAAAAAATTTGTCCAGAAAAAAAAACCATAGCCCCCCCAGAAAATCAAATGGTTGCTGCCTTAGTATTGGTATTGTCATCTGATAAAGTCATGCTGATTATAAGATACACAGTTTTCTCTGCTTTCAAAATCTTTCTGTTTGAACCCGTCGACCTGAAACTTATCAATTATTGATAATATTAATTATTTGGAAAACAAAAAGTCCTGGAATGGAGTATTTTTTAATCAACAGCATTGTTCTATATTAGTTATAAATAAAGTTGAATTCTTTTATTCGCTGTTTTACATCATGCCCACGTACAAATTGAAAACTGTACCTATACGCCTTATTTTAAGTCCAAATTTTAAGTATTCGTATTGTTATTGTAGAAAGTCTTACTGACTAAAATACTACAATAGGGAACAATTTGACAATAATTGAATTTAGTAGTGTCAACCAGGGTTCTCGCTAAGGCAGGTCCATCAGTCCTGGACTCATCAAAATTTTTATAAATAAAGTAGAATTCTTTGATTTGTTGTTTTTACCCCATGACGGCTGACAAATTGGACCTCGTTATTTTAGTATTATATATGGGGAATGAGATAATGCCCCCCTGTTTTCATATCATATAAAAAGACACAACTCTAGAACAATAAAAGTGACGCTAACCAAATTTGTACTTGATCTGAGTTTTGTGGTAATAAGCATAGTGTATAAGTTTTTGTTGAGGCAATCTAAAGTTCAATAATTTTTCCATTTAAAAAGGGCATGATTCAAGAACAGTTAAAGTCACACCATTAAAATTCAAGCATTTTCTGTATTTTGTGGTGATAAGCAATGTGTATAAGTTTCATAACATGTGATTTAGGAAAACTAAAGTTGAAGAAGTGAAACGAAAAATTCACCAATAAAGGGGCATAATCATGATAATACTAGAATGGTTTAAGTGATGCCAGCTAAATTTAAACTTAATCAGTGTTTTGTGGTAATAAGCATTGTGTATAAGTCATATCATTTGGTTGAGACAAGCTAAAGTTAGAGAACGGAAACTAACTTTGGGACGTACAGGACATACGTACAGCATGTACAGACTCACAAGGATAAAACATAATGCCCCTCTATTAGGCGGGGTCATAAAAATACAAAACTAAGGCTACAATTAAAAATATTTCAGTTTGCCCAAACCCGACCCATGATGACTGGGTGTGGGTAGGTAGGTAGGCAAATTCTTTTTTTTTTTTTTATCAGAATTCGCATGAAAATATTAAAAGATCTTAAAACAGTATATCTTTTTTTCCGTCAAACCTTTGTAGAGAAAACCAAAAGCCATGAATTTAAAACCTCTATAAATAAATTAGTCTACTATATGATTTGTATCCTGAGATGTTTATAACACTGACAATTGCTGGTGTGAAAGGGCTGGTGGATTTATGAAGTGATTTTCAACAGTTCCATCAACACGATGTTTGTGTAAAAAAAATATCAGCTGATTATGTAATGATTCAATTTGTTTGCAGTTTTTAAATCCTATTTCTATTAAAATAGATTAAATGTCCTAAAATATTTATTTGAATTATTATCTACCATCCTTAGTTTGTGTCTTTTTATGTTTTGAAAACAAATTTGTATTTACATTTATATCACACAGGTAAACTAATTTGACTATAAATACTAGATCTAAGCATGTTTTGTAGAATCTCCAAACTAAAAACGTATTTGTTATAATTTTTATATTTCTTTAAATAATCAAGTTTAAATTTTTGAAAATAATCATTATTGATAAAATTTAATTGCATAAAGTTAACGTTTTCTGAAGACTATTTATTTTTAGGTCATGGTTCTAGAGGCTTCCTCACAAATTTGTATAAAAATCCAATATGGCGTCCATAACATGTTTTTACTTTTGCACATGGGAAAAAAATATTTCTGACAAAAGTAAGATTTCTCTTGTCAAAAGGGATTTATATTGCAATAAATTATTCAGAGGGAGTTACATTCAGTTAAGATTATATTTCTGATTCTGTGAACAATTATAGTTTTATCAAATTCTCCCAAACAGCAACGTACTGATCTTGTCTAATGAGACTTGTAAATTTGAACTTTTTGAATAAAAGGGCATCTAATTTATATGATAAAAAAAGATTATAATTAAAGACAACAATTTATCAAGAAAAATTCCTTTTTATTCAGTAAAAACAAAATCTTCTTGCAAGATTGTAAATTCGCAACTTCCGGATCCATTTCCTGTCAGAATAACATTGGAAATATTCGATTGCACATGGTTTTAAACAAATCTACCTGAATATTCTTATCAAATATTCGATAACACGATGAAATTAACATTGAGCATATAGGTAAGGGTATGGTACTACAGCGTAAAAAAAAACTGCCACTTCACATGTTTTACTTTTTTACGTTCGTTAAATCAGAAGATAAAAACAGAGAACATCGAATATCGATTAACTGCGTCTTTTATACGCTTTCTTTTATTTAATCTTATTCACAGTTACTTTCAAACGCAAAGACGACAAACATTAAGTTTTGTACGATGACGGAGCGGACCCAAAAAAAATCCGAAAAAAAAAATCTTCAAAAAAACGTAAAAAAAAAGAATTTGAGTCGGCGGGTTTATTTTGGGTCGGTCGCGTTTGGGCAAACATACAATCTTTTTATTTTGGCCTAACTATAAATGACATGATGTACAAGATGTACTTCTGAATCAATATCACTTTCATGGGATGTTCATCATGTTCATGGAAAACAATACTGAACTGAGACTACACAAACATGATAAAGAAATGTACTTCTCAATCAGAATCATGGGAGATTTATGGAGAACAATACCGGTACTTGACTTGCACTATATGATGTGATGTACTTCTGTCTTCTGAATCATTATTGTTATCATGGTACAATGTAGGTTCATGGAGAACATTCTCGACTTGCACTATACATGCTATGTAATGTGATATATTTTTGTTTCAGCATAGGCGGATCCAGGGGGGGCCGGGCCCCCCCTTTCGTGGGAAAAATTTGGTTGATTATATAGGGAATCATTGAAGCATGACTGGAGCGGGGCCCCCCCTTAGGAAAAGTTCTGGATCTGCCACTGTTCAGTATCATTATAATTGGAGGTTCATGGAGAACAATACTGGGCTCACATTTCATGACGTGATGTACTTCTGAATCAATATTGTTATCATGGTAGGTTCATGGAAACAATACTGGTATCCCACTTTATACATGTGAGTATAATGTTTCCTTATGTCATCAATGTTCTTATGTCATCTGTGCTATTCATGTGTCCATAATAATTATCATAAAGATAAGGATTTCAGTCATAGCTGGTCAATTATTAACGAATACCTCCTCAGATCTGTTGTCGTACAAATATTTCAACGGCGGACGAAGAAAATTTATAAACGATATTACATTTTTAATGCAATAAATAGATAAAACATTTACCAAAGGCAACTTTCATGGCGTTTTGATGAAGCAACAAACTTATTTTTGCAGAAAGTTGATGTACATGTATACAAAAAATGTACTCTCTAAAGCATTGTCAAGTAACAAGTACCCGGAGACAGATTTTAACACCTCCTGCAGGAACGAAAAAAAAAAGCCAATCACAATCCAAATAGGATATTATCTTGATATGCAAAATTAATATAACTTTTATAAATCTAGTGGATGTTTAGCTAGGCCTTACAATTTTCCAAACTGGGGGTTAACACTCAGAGATAACATTTGCCTTCTTCTTCTCTAAGTAAATTCCTCCGCAACGGAGCACCCGTGTCACACGGTATAAAAAAAAAATCCCTTATTTTTATTTATTGCTGTTTAAAAACATGGAGCAGACTAGATTAGAATATATACAATCCTTAAATAATAACGGCTACAGTAGTCTTTGGTGCACCTCGTCTGGTAACCTTAAAAGTTTTTTATATACAGAATATCAGAAAATTTTAGAAAAAAGACTAACATAAATAGTTCAATAATTATTTTTGTACGTTGACGTACAAGAATAACGCCTACAGTAGTCTTTGTACGTTATTCTTGTCACATAAATAATATTGGTTTGAACTTGTTTACAGTTGTTGTTTTTCTTTCCATTTCCGGGGGAGAATAGAGACCAGATTTTGCGATGATATTAGAACTCAAGATAAAATCTGTCCTTTATAAGTACAATATTAATACTTCCGGTAACAGGGTAAATTGGTTTTAGTAAAATTATGATGATTATGCATGATAAACACATTTTGCCTGTTACACAAACTTCCAGTCCTTTGAATATATATTTATATAGGGATATTTAATTTACCATTTCAATTTTGAATTTATCCCGTGTTAATACCGGTATCAGGTCCGTTCGCGCCCAATATGGATACTTTCGCACCCTACACGTTCGCACCTCGCACGTTCGCACCCAAGGTCCGTTCGCACTCTACACGTTCGCGCCCAATTTTAATTCAAATTCCAGTTGAATAATTGGAAAATCATCATTGTTGTTTTTAATTGCTTTCGTGTAAATACTGAATGTATTTATAGCTTGAAGATTGAAGATTATAAGGGAGCTACCATTTGATTTTTATGGGGGGGCTAGGAAGAAATTTGAAAAAAATAGGCAGGACAGGAGTTTTGAGTAAAAAAAAAGGCAGGATGAGACACTTGCAAAAAAAAAAAAAGTCAGGACGACAATTTAGGTAAAAAAAAGTCAGGATAAACTATAAAAAAAAGGCAGGACCGAACAGAGTGAAAAATAAAAAGGCAGGACAGAGATTACAGCTAAAAAAAAATGCAGGACAAAATTTTTCATCCTAGACCCCCCATAAAAATCAAATGGTAGCTCCCTAAATGAAAAAACACAAAAAATAATTGTTTTTAACAGCTTGGTCCCTTTGATCTGAAACAATGAAACAATAAAATATAGCAATACACTATTATAACCAAAAAATGATAAAATTTATTCAAGACTTAAAAAAAAAAACGTAGTCAGAATCTCACTTCATTTTGAAACAAGTCAATGAAACAAAGTTATAGTAATACACTAACCAAAACATGATAAAGACTTATTCAACCAGAGACATGTATACTAAAGAGATTAGCGACTTGTAAATCTCGCTGACTTCACGCGTGTAAACTCGTACCCAGCATCCTCTAATCATATGATAACGAGATTAGCGGTAGTCTAGACAATCGATAATAATCACTCGGAACACCCTGTTGTTTTTCTTTGTATTAAGGACCAGGACAAAGACTTTCAGAATTAAAATCTTGTATTGTAAACAAATTCGCAGGTGAATAATAATGACGCTGTTTACTAGCATCAATCGGTCTGTTAATTAGGGGGTCCCATGATTAGGAGTATGTGGGAAATTATTATCTTTGCAGGAAATAACTGTGTAATGTCGAGAAAAAAAAATTTAAAAAAATTATAAAACTTTATAATTAACTTTCATCTCAATATTTATATCTATATTAAAATTGATGCTTGGTGGCTGTTGTGATATTCACGATGTCCAAGACAGATTTTTTATCATGGGACGACAATTTAGATTTAGATATATTGTTCGGGGAATACACAGACACTGACCCAATTGTAGATAGTGACGACGACTTTGTTCTAGCGACAGGTGTGCACCCCCCCCCCCCCCACAAAAAAAAAAGGTCAAGGAAATTGACAAGAGTTTAAGTGCAGATGTTACTGCTACTGATGGTTACAAATGTCTTGACTGTGACAAGATTCTGAAATCTATCTCTGGGTTCCGTGGACACACATCAAGACAACATGGAAAACAATTGAAAGGTAATTTAGATGAAAATGTTATTTTTTTCTCCATCCTTTTAACAAGGACGCATTTGTTAAAAAAAAAAAAAAATATGCAAAAGTACATGTCCTTTAAAAGTATTTAAGGTCCTGTCCATGCATGCTATGTTAATTTTGTAATACTTCCCTAAGAAAAACTTTAAGAATCATCAATTCCGCCAAGATTGAATAATTATTATGAAAACAAAATGTCAAAGTGGATTGGTACTTAATTAAATGGCTTCGTGGTGCATATATGAACAACTTGACAAGATATGTTGGGCTACTTTACACTGTGATAAAAAGTTTCAAGTTTTAACACCACTGAGGGGTTCACACTACCTTGTTTATGATGTTAATAATTAATCTAGAAAGACTTCATCAATTTGTTAACAACAGGTGACATTTCTGCATGTCCAAGTGGTTTAATTACATGAGTTACTAACTTATTAAGAGGAAGAATCATACAGCTACTGATAACCTAACATGTTTGATCTTTACTTCATGTACTTTACAGGATGTTTACTTATTAATAGGTGTCAAATTATAAACAGTTTTATTACCATGATCAAGATTTTTAATTAGCAACATTAAAACCTGAATCAATGGACAAGAACATTAGCATGTGTTTAGTAATTTAATTATCATTGCTTTAATTTTCAAGTAAAAGAACATTATGACTCTGAAGCCATTTTGAGACCATTCAATTTTTAAGTAGTTTTGTTATCCAACGATCATTTTATTCAGGATTATCCTAGTCCAACTATAATACAAGAAACAGTTTTATAAACCTTATATGTCATTGTTTAAACAAGCACAACCTCGAAATATTGCTTCGTTTTATTTATTTTTGTTCCAAAAGTCGGGAGCCTTATCGAGTACTGAATCTAAAATTTGGGCTTCTTGAATCGGGATATAAATTCGCCTATAATTTTATTAGCTATTACTAAAGAAAGCTTAAAATTACAAATAAACTACGCCTCTACATAAATTTAAGTTATTCTTAACTGAATTGTGTTGATATAGATTGTATTTTATTATAATTTGGTTGTTTTCTGTACGTTAAAGCTGTTTGTAAATAATCAATATGGCGGACTGTTTGGCGAATTTTCTACTCTCGAGAAATCTCGTGCACACGCGTGAAGTTGACCGCTGGTTATAGCCATAACGATAAGTTGCCAATCTCTGTATTTATATGTCTCTGATTCAACACAAAAGAAAACGTTGACAGAATCCCACTTTATTTAGAAAGGAATATTATTTTTTATAACAAATTACACTATCCAAAACATGATTAATTAAGATTTATTCAACATAAAAAAATGCTGTATCACTTTATTTTGAGACAATGAAAACAATAATACTTATAAGAATACTACTTAATTACAAAGTTAAAATTGGGCGCGAACATGTAGGGTGCAAACGGACTTTGGGTGCGAACATGTAGAGTGCGCAAGTGAAAGGGGGCGAACATGAGTGGGTGCGAACGTGAATGGGCGCGAACTGACCCGGATTCGTTAATACCCCCCCCCCCCCCACCCCGATTTAGACTAAGCCAGTATTGGCAATAAGTGGTATGTTTTGCCAAGGATTTGTAAAGACTATAGTATTAAGATCTTACTATACAAATCCTTGCTTTTGCTGTTTATCCAATATTTTTAATATGCTAAACTATAACATGTGATATATCATGGGAATAGCAAAGGTATCTACAAAAATTTTAATACAAATATATCAAAGTACAAAAATGTATGTGCTGTCTACAATCATTTGACAATATTATATGCTAGCAGTGTATGGCAAATCAACAACAACACGCATATAAATAAATTAAATGCCTTTCAAAGAAAATGACTAGCTTTATGTCTAAACCAACCAACAACAGCTAGTAAAGAAACCTTAGAAGTAGTAGCAGGAATTCTTCCACTGGACCTCAAAAGAGAAGAAACCGGTATAAGACAAATTGCAAAAATAAAATCTATCCCTATCCCTATTAAACAAATTTTTGAAGATTGGAAAAATATAAATTTATTCACCAATTGGAAGAATGGTATTACAGTCTGAAGACATGAAGAGGTCAACAGAGATTGATTCTGATGGTATAGAGTCTGAATTTAAATTCCGAGGGTTAGCAGCCTCCAAAATCACCACCAGAGTATTGGAAAAATCTCGGACATTGTCGGAAGTTCAAAGTCTAGATCAGAGAAACAAGCTTTTCAGGGAAAGACTATTATTTTGGAAAAAATACATCAACTAAAAAAAAATACAACAATAGCTTTCACTGATCAATGGCTCCTGCAGAGGAAACCCGGGTCCATGCGGGGCTAGGGCAGATATTCTAATACCAAACAGTACAGAACATTTGGAGTTAACACAGCCAGTTTATGATAGAGGATCTATTTTATATGGGGAATTAGTTGCTATCAAGCTGGTAATAGATTTTCTTATAATTCCAAACAACAGAAAAAACACAGAATCCATCAAAATTTTCTCAGATATCCAATCAGCAATTGGAATTCTCACTTTAAATCATTTTAAATTGGAAATCGGATAATTTAGGCAAAACTATTCATGATATTAAAATCAGTATTTTGGCACTAAAATCTGAAGGAATCATTCTTTCCATTGAATGGACCCCTGGACACGCTGAAATACAAGGTAATGAACTAGCAGACAAACTAGCTAAAAAAGCAGCACAGGAGGCAGAAAAATAGAAAGCATTCCAATATTCTCAAAACAAGATATACAAAAAGGAGCAAAAGACAGTGTAATGTTAAAATGGCAAAACCGATGGGACAACAGTCATGACAGTGATAAAGGAAGAAGATATTATTCCTTTCAACAAAATGTAAAAAATACACTTCCAAAAGACAAACCTTCAACTGAAATGTATCGGATATTAACTAGTTTAACAGTCAGGGGACTTACTTAAATGAGTGATTTTCTAAATCACTGATTCAAGTAACATTATTTCCATAAAGGTTGGAAGTAAGAGTTGTCTTTCTTTAATAATCACCTATTTAAGTAGTACAAATTAATCACTTGAAGAAGTGATTTAATTTTATTGTAGCTTCAAATATAGAATACCAATGATCCAGGGACGAATTATGTTTCTAAAATTATCAGAACCAACATCTGTGTTGATGGGATGACCAGGTCATTTCAGGTGATGACCTTGTACTGAATCTAGGATAATGACATAAAAATCGCATCAATTTCCTTCTAAAAAAATCACTTCTTTAAGTATCATTATTTTAAAAACCACACTAATTTCAACACCCACGAACAGTGAAATTTTTATCGCGAACAGTAGAATTTTATGACATAATCTGAAAGATGCAACCTTGAACTTTACATGAAAAATATTCCCACATCTGGGAAAAATCTGTTTAAGAAAGTATCAGTTCATTATATAAAGCCATTATTATAGCAATTTTTCAACTAAAACAGAATTTGCATCTAAATGATAGCACCAAAGGCATAAACCTTGCTACTTAAAAGAAGCAAAAAGTTATTTTCTTTTCAATTTTACTAATGAAAAGATATTTTTTAAATTTTGATAAAACTACAAAATCACAATTTGTGACATAACTTCAAATTTGCTACTCAAATAAGTGATTTAAAAATCACTTGTTTCAATAAGTCCCCTGACTGTTTAAAAACAGGATGTTGTAATTTAAATTATCTACTGTATTGTGAAAATTATGAGGAGGCTATGGAGAAACTCCGCTCTGCACTCTACTTCATAACATCAAAACTAACACCTAAATCAGAAGTATTATTAGCAACAACAGAAAATGAAAATTACAAACATCACATAGAAGATATTCAACATTTGTTAGGGGTCTTTATTAAAGATACTGGAAGGTTCACAAAATAGATAGTTAAGGTTTTCTAAGGGTTAATTATTTATTGATTTATCTTTTTATTTATTTAATTATTTATTTTTCTCTGCAGTGCCACATCATAAATACATTATTTATTGATTTATCTTTTTATTTATTTAATTATTTATTTTCTCTGCAGTGCCACATCATAAATACAAATGTACTAATGAGTTTTATACATTAGCTACATAAAATTACCAGAGTGATCTAAATACAGAGAGATTAGTGTCAAGTTGACACTCACTATTAAAGACTTGTTCCCAAAGTTAACAACATCTCCAACTTGGAATGGTTGCAACTCAAGACTCACTTATTTCGAACTGCTTTTTAGGATTTCTTGTAGATTTTATATAATTTTAATTGACTGCATTAGTGTTAAACTGTATCATGTGTATTGTATATTTTAGGGTACATGCATTAATCATTTAAAAAATTTTTTTTTACTTTTTCTTTTTCACAGAAAAATTTAATGACCCATCCGTAAAAAAATTTAGATCAAAGATAAATAATTCATAAGGTGCCGATTTGTCTGTGTTAGTGCTGATTTGTCTGGGTGCTGAATTGTCTTTCGCTGGGTGCCGAACTGTCTAGAATTCCAGTTACAGCCCTTTCCCTAGAATTAAATTTCTGATGAAATACTTATTAATTACTAGTTTTCTGTTCAAAGGGGAAATAACTCATTTTTTTAAAGACATTGTTTTAATGATAAATGAAATTTTGGATTATTTCCCTTTTCTTTGGCCGGCATGGTAAATTGTCTATTATTCTGTATAAACTAATTTTCTGAATGCTATATATATTTAAATTTTTTTGGATAAAGTGAACTCTTTTGTGTATATATTAATCTATTTTTGTTAAAGGATACATGTATGTTCTTCATTTAAGAAATAATTCATGGAATCAGTTTCATCATGGTATTTTTCGTCCTGCTTGAAGACTTGATATTTTTACGAAGTTTAAATAATAAAATACACCATGACAAGTTATATATTATAGATCAAGTTAGAATTTCATTCCATTACAATGAATTTTAACCGGTAAGGGACTATGTATTGCCATGCAATACTCGCATAATGCTTGTTTCATTTCATATTTATTTTTATTGTACAAAAATGTTGTATGTGTAAGTGTTGTATATACTATATATATTTTAGGGCTCCACGCATTAAAGAATCTAGTTGTTGAAAGAAATGGCAGCAGCAGATACAGAAACTTGTGGAAATAGCAAATTTCTGCCATTGGCTTGTCCACAGCCTGGTGTAACATATCCAATACAGATTTCCTATTGTGGAGGTATGTTATATGTAAATATTTTACTTCACTCTACATTGCTCTAGGATTGGTGTATAGCTGCATTCACTTGGTCTGTTCTTCCAACAAATAATTCTATCTCACTTTTCTCAGGTACTATGGAAAAAAATGACTTTATATTTGGTCAGCAGCTTTACCAGATTGACCTGCTGGACAGTGGACAGTGATTTTTTGTAATGTATGATCTCTTTTCAAATCTGTCAAACACCATGAACACCTACTTTTTGTTATTGTTCCATCTCGTGGTCTCCATCCATCTCATCTGTCTGTCTATCCAAATCATATCAGAGACCTTTGACATTAGGCTCTCATAGATAGTAGGATTATTTGTTTTGTTTTCATTTAACATTTTAGGAATAACTAGTCAATCAGAGAATGATTCTGTTGTTGGCTTATTCTTTGATGAACCAGACCTGTATCCTTAAGACCTTAACATCTCACCAACAAAATTATAGAATATATCATATATATGCAACTGCCACAGCCTAAAACATTGTAAAACATCTATATACATTTGTAGACATGGTAGTTAGACAGAAACTGTCACCCTTAAAATGATCAGCAATATACAAACAAAGCCATACACATCCGTAATTGAGTTTTCAGCTTTTGGCTCATACAGGTTGTCTTTTTAACAATTTTAACTTATTTTGTATCATATCTGAAAAAAGCTAACTTGGCACAGTCACAACTCTATTGTTTCTTTTTTTTTCAGAATGCACTATGCCATTAGAAGTGAGTATGTTAATTTGAGGGTTAAAGATTTCAAAATTTCAGTAGAAATGGTAAACTTGCTTATTTCTGGTTGTCAACATCCTTTTCATTATAAAGGGTCAGTCCTACCAAGGATTTGTATACAAATCCTTGGTCCTACATACATTTAGATACATATTTAAAGACATGTTAGCAATGAAACATTTGCAATAAGTAATGTGGTCCTATTTAGTACTTAGTTTAATCATAATTAAGGCAAATGTTTTTAAATTTGAACTGAATGCATATTGCAACAGATGACAGGCTATTGACATAGTATAAAACTGATCTACATGAGTTATGGTTGGTAAATAATGAGAAATATATGGATTTTAAATCCCAGTATCTTATTATTTAAATTAGGGAAATTCTTCAGAAATATTTTTTATACGACCGCAAATTTTGAAAAAATTTTCGTCGTATATAATATATTGCTATCACGTCGGCGTTGTCGTCGTCGTCGTCGTCCGAATACTTTGTTTTCGCACTCTAACTTTAGTAAAAGTGAATAGAAATCTATGAAATTTTAACACAAGGTTTATGACCATAAAAGGAAGGTTGGTATTGATTTTGGGAGTTTTGGTCCCAACATTTTAGGAATTAGGGGCCAAAAAGGGCCCAAATAAGCATTTTCTTGGTTTTCGCACCATAACTTTAGTTTAAGTTAATAGAAATCTATGAAATTTTGACACAAGGTTTATGACCACAAAAGAAAGATTGGGATTGATTTTGGGAGTTTTGGTTTCAATAGTTTAGGAATAAGGGGCCAATAAAGGGCCCAAATAAGCATTTTTCTTGGTTTTTGCACAATAACTTTAGTTTAAGTAAATAGAAATCTATGAAATTTGAACACAATGTTTATGACCACAAAAGGAAGGTTGGTATTGATTTTGGGAGTTTAGGACCCAACATTTTAGGAATTAGGGGCCAAAAAGGGACCCAAATAAGCATTTTTCTTGGTTTTTGCACCATAACGTTAGTATAAGTAAATACAAATCTATGAAATTTAAACACAAGGCTTATGACCATAAAAGGAAGGTTGGTATTGATTTTGGGAGTTTTGGTCCCAACAGTTTAGGAAAAAGGGGCCCAAAGGGTCCAAAATTAAACTTTGTTTGATTTCATCAAAATTGAATAATTGGGGTTCTTTGATATGCCGAATCTAACTGTATATGTAGATTCTCAACTTTTGGTGCCGTTTTCAAATTGGTCTACATTAAGGTCCAAAGGGTCCAAAATTAAACTTAGTTTGATTTTGACAAAAAATGAATCGGTTGGGTTCTTTGATATGTTGAATCTAAAAATGTACTTAGATTCTTGATTATTGAAGTTTTTATGCCCCACCTACGATAGTAGAGGGGCATTATGTTTTCTGGTCTGTGCGTCCGTTCGTTCGTTCGTTCGTCCGTCCGTCTGTTCGTTCGTTCGTTCGTCTGTTCGTTCGTCCGTCTGTCCCGCTTCAGGTTAAAGTTTTTGGTCAAGGTAGTTTTTGATGAAGTTGAAGTCCAATCAACTTGAAACTTAGTACACATGTTCCTTATGATATGATCTTTCTAATTTTAAAGCCAAATTAAACTTTTGACCCCAATTTCACGGTCCACTGAACATAGAAAATGAAAGTGCATGTTTCAGGTTAAAGTTTTTGGTCAAGGTAGTTTTTGATGAAGTTGAAGTCCAATCAACTTGAAACTTAGTACAAATGTTCCCTATGATATTATCTTTCTAATTTTAATGCCTAATTATATTTTTTATCCAATTTCACGGTCCATTGAACATGGAAAATGATAGTGGGAGTGGGGCATCCGTGTACTTTGGACACATTCTTGTTTGGTCCAGTTTTCAAATTGGTCTACATTAAGGTCCAAAGGGTCCAAAACTAAACTTGATTTCATCAAAAATTGAATCCTTGGGGTTCTTTGATATGCCAAATCTAACTGTGTATGTAGATTCATCATTTTTGGTCCTGTTTTCAAATTTCAAATTCTACATTAAAGTCCAAAGGGTCCAAAATTAAACTAAGTTTGATTTTAACAAAAATTGAATTCTTGGGCCTGTTTGATATGCTGAATCTAAACATGTACTTAGATTTTTGATTATGGGCCCAGTTTTCAAGTTGGTCCAAATCAGGATCTAAACTTATTATATTAAGTATTGTGCAATAGCAAGTCTTTTCAATTGCACAGTATTGTGCAATGGCAAGAAATATCTAATTGCACAATATTGTGAAATAGCAAATTTTTTTTTAATTAGAGTTATCTTTCTTTGTCCAGAATAGTAAGCAAGAAATATCCTATTGCACAATATTGTGCAATAGCAAGAATTTTTTTTAATTGGAGTTATCTTTCTTTGTCCAGAATCAACTTAAATCTTTGTTATATACAATATACAATGTATATACACTTTTTACTACCAACTGATAAATTTAAATAATCTTTACCATTCAGTGATAACAAGCAGTTTTTTTACATCTTAATATTTTATGATGTATTTAAATGAGTAGTTATTGTTGCAAACTCCATTAGAAATTTGAATTGATATCAGTTTTGAAAAAGGGAAACGGGGATGTGAAAAAAAGGGGGGGGGTAAATTTTTCTCATTTCAGATTTCATAAATAAAAAGAAAATTTCTTCAAACATTTTTTTGAGAGGATTAATATTCAACAGCATAGTGAATTGCTCAAAGGCAAAAAAAACCTTTTAAGTTCATTAGACCACATTCATTCTGTGTCAGAAACCTATGCTGTGTCAACTATTTAATTTTAGATTTAAAAAGTTTGAAGAAGAAATCTTTAATTGATTTGTAAAATCTTGGCATTTGTTTTGTGTAAAAAAAACCCATGTAATGTCAAAAATTTGATCACAATCCAAATTCAGAGCTGTATCATGCTTGAATGTTTTGTCCATACTTGCCCCAACTGTTCAGGGTTCGACCTCTGCGGTCGTATAAAGCTGCACCCTGCGGAGCACCTGGTTAAATCCTGGTGTGTATAAGCACATGTACATGTAGTCTATGAACAATAATAAGCTCCAAATACAAATTGACATCTTAGTAATTTACTAATTATACGACTGCAAAATTTTTTTGGGATCGCATAATAGTACATGTATGATGTTGTCGTCTGCATCATCGACGTCGTCGTCTGAAGACACATTGGTTTCCAGACAATAACTTTAGTTAAGATGAATGAATCTATATGAAATTTTTTATGAAGGTTTAATACCACAAAATGAAGGTTGGGATTGATTTTGGGGACATAAATGGTTTCAACCGTGAAGGAATTCGGGCCCAAAACAAGCATTTTTCTAGTTTCAGGATAATAACTTCTGTATAAGTATTTTGATTGCTCTGAAATTGTACTAAAATGTTTAATACCACAAGGAGAAGGTTGGGTTTGATTTTAGGGGTTATTGGGTCAACAGTTTAGGAATTAAGGGCCAAAAACAAGCATTTTTCTAATTCCCAGACATTAACTTGTGTGTAAGTGTATGGATCTCTCTGACATTGTACCACAAGCATGACAAGGTTCCATATTACAAAGGGAAGGCGGCGATTGAGTTTGGGGTTAATTGCCCCAAACATGTAGGAATTGGGGGCCAAACAATATCTACTTTTATACAACCGCAAAAATTGAAAATTTTTGGTCGTATATATATATTGGTATCACGTTGGCGTCGTCGTCTGAAGACATTTGGTTTTCGCACTCTAACTTTAGAATAAGTAAATAGAAATCTATGAAATTTAAACACAAGGTTTATGACCATAAAAGGAAGGTTTGGATTGATTTTGGGTGTTTTGGTCCCAACAGTTTAGGAATTAGGGGCCAAAAAGTGCCCAAATAAGCATTTTTCTTGGTTTTCACTCAATAATTTTAGAATAAGTAAACAGAAATCTATGAAATTTTAACATAACATCTATGACCACAAAAAAAAGGTTGGGATTGATTTTGGGAGTTTTAGTCCCAACGGTTTAGGAATTGGGGGCCAAAAACAGGTCCCAAATAAGCATTTTTCTTGGTTTTTGCACAATAACTTTAGTATAAGTTAATAGAAATCTATGAAATTCTAAAACAAGGTTTAGACCTCAAAAAGAAAGTTTGGATTGATTTTGGGAGTTTTGGTCCCAACGAATTAGGGGCCAAAAGGGGCCAAAATTAAACTTTGTTTGATTTCATCAAAAAATGAATTATTGGGGTTCTTTGATATGCCAAATCTAACCGTGTTTTCAGATCTTAATTTTTTTTGGTCCTGTTTTCAAATTGGTCTACATTAAGGTTCAAAGGGTCCAAAATTAAACTAAGCTTGATTTTAACAAAAATTGAATTCTTGGGGTTCTTTGATATGCTGAATCTGAATAGACGTTACCCCTGACAACATCGCCAGGAAACATATCCGTGAAAATCTGTTAAACAGTGAAACCGGTAGGGTACCATGGAGGATATTATAAAGAACATTGTGAACATTTTGATATAGTAATAGACAAAATGTAAATATTCATATTGAATATAAATATTTGGTGCATTTTCAGCTTTATTTTTTTCTTATTTTGTGCACAGCGTGGACAAAATTTAAAAACTCTTTAATATATATATTATTTATATATTTAGTTATGAACTTGGTCATATGATGATGTATCATGTTAAAGATTTGCCTTAAGGCAGTTTACCTTAATATTGTGGTCACATCAACTTGATATTGAATGAAAATTTTCATTTTATATGATGTAAACCTTTAAAGCTACCCGGTATTTTAAAGTCAAATTAGGGTTTTAATAGTCATGATCAGTGAAAATAAAATTTTTAAAACATGAGTTTGATTTTATTGCCAATTTCACCTTAAAATTGTATCTTTATTGTACCCTGTGAAGGATTGGTTTATTTAGTTATTGTCCTTGTACCTTGATTAGATAACATATTAGCAATGCCTGTGACATTGGAACTCAGTTATTTTATTATTCTTATAATAGTTCATTAGTTGAATCTTGATGAGAAAAAAGGACTGACAAAAAGCTAGCAACTTGCAGAGATGGGTCCGATTACTTTCAATGTAATTGATTAAATTACAATTACTTTGTCATTTGTATGATTAAATTAAATTAATGATTACATCATTTCTGAAAGGATCTGATTAAATTAATGATTACATTGGCAAAGTAATCATGATTACATCTGATTACAATGAATTTAAAAACAAAACATTTTGATGTGAATGAATAAATGTTCAATATAACTATAGCATTTTTGAGAAAGTATTTTATTTGGTTCAATTGTAAAATGATAACTTCAAATTAAACTTCATCTATTTAAATAAACACCAAAAAGCGGATTATGTAAAATGTGAACAGTCAAAAATTAGTTTTATGGTTCAATAAAATCGAAATAAATTATTGCCATTCATTATAAATAAATTTCTATCAAAAATAAGGCTCATAGAACTTTTTATATTATTTATATTAGCAATAACAACGTACACACATGTTGGCATATGAATACACAACGTCAGAGTGGGCGTGTCGCCATTAAAATTGACAACATTGAAAATAAAACTAATAATTTTAACCAATCAGAAGACAGTAAAAACACTAAATTTATTTATTACACTTTAATTGGAATAAAAATATCTTATCTTATCTTATCTTATTCATGACAGTGATGTTCATTTTGTTCAACCGCTAGCTTTATACAGAAAATCGCCGACAAATAATGTGTAAATTCGAGTAAAATCGTATCTGACTGACAAAAACAACATTGAAAACAAAATGGATGCCAATTACAATATTGATTGCGATTCCGGAAGCGGATAAGAGTAATTCCGGATTTGGCGATCAACTAAAAAAATTTCATACAGGTGACAAAATACATCTATGCATGGTAAATAAATATAAACACTAAAATTGAAAACCAAAAGATATATGTTAAAGAAAGAAAAAACAGAAAATATTTTGTACAGAAACTCAAAATTACTTTTTGACAAATTTTAATGTCAAAATCCAATAGAATGTGACAGCTGGGAACAGTATATCTAACAATAAATATGTTCCTGGTGACAGTATAAATTTTCTTTATCAGTGATAAATGTTGATAATGCAGGTGAGATGCTTTTAAAGTCTAAACATTTTCCTGCAATTTCAATGGGTATTTTTTTTTCTCAATTTTGAAGGGTCATTTAAAATAGCTGGAAGTTTCTTACTTTATTTTCACAAATAGTGCAACTAGATTATATGATACCTGAATGTAAGCAAATCATATGATATATAGGTGGAGTCCTTTGGGTCACTCTACCCCCTCCTGTTTGATAACTTTGAAACGGATGAGATCCCCACCCCTCAAACATATACATTAATGTATGGGACTATATAACTAAACAAATGAAATATAGGGGAAGTCCCCGCAGTCACCCCCACCCCTCCTTCTAGAAAACTTAGAAACGGTAAAGATCCCCACCCCTAAACCATATACATTCTTGTATGGGACAATACATAACAAATCATATGAGAGGGGGGATAGGACCTTTATTGGGACTCCGGGATTGGGTGTTTTTAAGCTCGGGTTTTCGGGATTAGGGAATTCTTTTTTCGAATTTTGGGACCTCGGGATTTCGTGTTTTTAAGCCTGGGATTTTGGGATCTGGTGTTTTTAAGCCCGGGATTTCGAGATCAGGATTCCTCCTACCCCCTCTCATATGAAATATAGGCTGAGACTTCGAGTTTGTGGGGCTACTCTACCCCTTCCTGTTTGAGAATTTGAAAACGCTCGAGACCCCCAACCATAAACCATATATATTCATGTATGGAACAATATAACAAATCAAATGAATTAAAAAGGGAGTCCCTAGGGTCACTGTACACCCTCCTGTTTGAGAGCTTGGAATCAGTCTAGATCCTCACCCTTTAACTATATATATATATATACTCATGTATGGGACTATAACAAATCAAATTAAATATGGGGGAGTCCCTGTGGTCACCCCAACTCTCCATTTTGAGAATTTGGAAACAGTTGAGATCCCCACCTCTAAATCAAATGAAATATAGGGAAATTGCTGCGGTCACCCCACCCCTCCTGTTTGTGAACTTGTAAACAGTCGAGATTCCCACCTTTTAATTAAACCATATATATTCATGTATGGGACACAAGAACTAAAGCCTCGGTCACACCTTACCGGATAGCTCGAACGGACGCCTAATGGATAACTTTTTTCAATCCGTTCATGTCCGTTAGACGTCCTTTCTTATCCGTTAGACGTCTGTTCTTATCCGTTAGACGTCCGTCCATATCCGTTGCATGCCCATTAAGCGTATGTTTTATCCGTCGACATCCTTTCTGTACGGTGGAAAATTTTGAGCATGTTCAAAACTTTGAACGGATGTCCAACGGATAAAATGTCCATTGAAAAATCTGTTAGGCGTCCGTTTTGTACGGTACTCGTCCGTTTTGAATCCGTTACATGTCAGTTATACATCCGTTGGAGGTCTGGAAGATAAATTCACCAACGGACTTCTACCGGACGTTTAACGGATAAAATGGATGTTGAACGAATGAGAAACGGACTTCTACCGGACGTGTAACGGATAAAACGGATGATGAACGGATCTGAAATGGATAAATGCCAATTGAAAATTTCGCGTCAGAAATGCCAATTCAATTGTATTTCAGATTTCTTAAGGTTCATGAATTCTTATTATTCATAATCGATCTTAGAGTATAGGCATGTCTTCACAATCAAGCAGTTCTTATTCAGGCCAGACACTGCCCTTTGGCGGAATTTTTGAAGAACAAACCAAAACCGTTACCCAGAAACATTTTGAATATTTATTCGATTTACATGTATTATTATTGTCGCCTTTGATTTTTCCATATATCTTGTTCATCTGTTTTATTCGGTACGCTTCCGTTAGGTGTCCGTTTTATGCGGTACTCGTCCGTTGGATGTACGATCCCCACCTCTAAATCAAACGAAATATAGGGGAAGTCACTGGCCGGGTCACCCTATCCCATCCTGTTTAAAAACTTGATAACGGTTGAGATCCCTACCCCTAAACCATATATATTCATGTATGGGACAATGAAAAAAAATCAAATGAAATATAGGGTAGTCCTTAGGGTCACCCCACCCCTCTTGTTTGTGTTTTGAGAACTTGTAAAAGATTGAGATACCAACCAATAAACCATATTCATTCCTGTTTGTCATTTCTAAAAGATTGAATGACATTCAAGGTCAATCTCATAGGCGTCACATATGCATATCACTTTGCTAGACTTAACCAATTATGATGTGTACTAGACTTTGCCCAATGTCAGGCTGCCATGGGAATGAATAATTATGGGAGCTTTATTTGGGAGGCTATGTAACAGCATTATATTACAAATATTTTTTATTTATTATAAAATTTTATTGATGGAAAAAAATGAGTAGGTTTAAAGAATTTACCTTAATTATATTTGGAATTATATCTGGTCATTTTTAAGAAAACATATCTTTCAAGCCCAAGAATGTTTGACCAACTGTATAATTACCTGCCATTTATTCCAAAACTTAGACACCATGGATTTAGGGTGAAGGTGGGGGTCATTTACATTTACTATGGGCAGGTCAGTTAGACCCCACCTTTGATCCCTGTAGTAGTAAACATTTGTCTGATTTGGGTCTCATAATGGCAACAGTAGTATACCGCTGTTCAAACTCATAAATCCATGGACAAAAAACAAAATCGGGGTAACAAACTAAAACTGAGGGAAACGCATAAATATAAGAGGAGAACAACGACACAACACTACAATGTAACACACACAGAAACGGACCAAGCATCAGACAAAATCCCACGAGAATAACAAATATAACGTCAAAACCAAATACATGAATTTGGGATAGACAAGTAACTTTTGTACTGTAGAAAACAATCTCAGTTTTCTTTCAAGGGAAGCAAGTTCATTCATACTTTAACAAGCTTGTACTATAGTTTACTTGAACTACTAACAGTCAACTAATACCAACGTTAACTATCAATTAAAACAACTGCAATCATTGCGAACTTGTACCACTGCAGACTCATGACCATGAAAAAATATACTTGATATATGTGTTGCTTTTGAAAACCTTGATAAAATATGAATTATTTGCCTTAAAATGGTTAATTTATTAAATGAACATAAATGTACAATATACATGATATATGAATGTTTAATGTTTGTTCTTTTTTAAAAATCTTTAAAAAATTTGAAGCAACATTGCCACAGTTTTCATAATTATGTTTGCCTTGGTTTTTGGTTAACTGCCTACAGCGCTTACAGTGCTTTGATTTAGTTTTTTTTTTTTACTTTCAGTATTGTGAATACTATCCAAATTATGAAAAATGCAAGAAGTGGTTAGAGAAAAATCTTCCAGAAGAATTTGAAAGGCTCATGAGTATAAAAGGTTTGGACAGTGATAGTATAAAATCTGTTTGAAATTTACTTAAGGTTATTTCATGAGTAATTATTATGATTATATATTTGAGGAAAATCAAATGTTTAACCTAAACAAATAAATATTTGCAACAAAAGAGCTATCCATAGTCTTCAAAATTATGGTGAATTGTGTATATAATTAAAGTCTGCGGAAGTGAAAAAAAAAAACAAGCACTTTTGTAGTTTCTGGACAATAACTTGTATGTAAGAGTATGGATCTCTCTGACATTGTACCACAAGGTTCCATTTCACAAAAGGAAGGCTGGGATTGAGTTTGGGTGTTATTGCCCCATATATGCAGGAATAAGGGGGCAAAATAGGGCCAAAAATGAGCATAGGTATGACGTCCATTATCACTGAACTAGTATGCATATTTGATTAGGGGCCAGCTGAAGGACGGCTTTCGGGTGCGGGAGTTTCTTGCTACCTTGAAGACCCATTGGTTTTGGGCTGTTGTCTGCTCTATGGTCAGGTTGTTGTTGCTTTGACACATTCCCCATTTCCATTCTCAATTTTATATATCTAGTTTCCAAATAATAACTTGTGTTTAAGTGTATGAAATTGTACTACAAGAATCCATACTACAAAGGAAAGGCAAGGATCAAGTGTGGGGATAATTACTTCAAGGGGGGATTCAAAAAGTTTTGGTGGGTTCAAATTTTTTTACAGGGTTCAATTTTTTTTTCAAAATTTTTATAAAGTTTCAAGAAGAAATCTTTAATTGCTCAGTATTGCACAATAGATTTGAATGATCTTGATATTTGTTTTGTATCAGAAACCTGTATTATGTCAAAAATTTGATAACAATCCAAATTCAGACAGTATCAAGCTTGAATATTGTATGCAAATTTGGCCCAACTGTTCAGGGTTCAACCTCTGTGGTCGTATCAGGCTGCACTCAGCGAAGCATTTTATTGATATCAGGAATTTGCCTGAAACTATAAACATAATATGCATAACAAAAACTTATATGTTCTGTAATCAATTTTGCCCTTATTGTAGACTAAAAGTGAAGAGAGCAAAAGAGATTTTAAACTAACCATCATATACAAAAAAATGTATGTCCAAATATATGACATGTATGATAGGAACAGAAAAATTGGGAAAACATAACTTGTACTCTTTACTGCCACCTAAAATTGATATTGCATATAGGCACATAGATATTTGAGCTGTTCTACATATAATTGAATGTGTTTTGTGTTTGTTGGAAACTAGCTACAGTGTTTTTAATTAAATTTTTATAAAATTAAGTACAAATCATTATATTCTCAACACATGTCTGTCTAGAACAGTCCTTATTTAGAATAATTCGTTTGGATATGAATACAACTATCTTTAAGTCAAGTTCTTTACATGTATGTTTTCAGATGAAGAGGAAGGTGGGGAGGGTGATGCAGAGAAAAAAAGACAAAAAAGAGGTGGAAAAGGACAAATGAAAGCAAAGAAAAAAACAGAACCACAGGGTGTTCGAATAGGCACAGCAAAGAGAGGAAAGAAGAAAATGGTTACAATTGTTATGGGTTTAGCTACTTATGGTAAGTTCTTCCTCAAGTAGCTTTTGTATTTAGTGTATAACATCATTTTGAACTAGTGTTCAGTATGCCTACTTTTCCACTTTGTACCCTTTGAAAATAAAGGTTTGGAATGAAAAATTGACAACATTTTATGCTCTTTCTTCAAGTAAATACTTGGAAAAAATAAGATAAATGATATCAAAAATTATAGATAGTTGGAAAGCTTTCAAATGAAAACCACTGATTGCTGTTGTAAAACAATAAAGATGTACCGGTATTCTATTTTGTGGTGTTGGTGATATTTGTTTCCTGAGCACTAGGTCATGCATATTCAATATCCTAAAACCGAAGACAGGGAAACAAATGAGTGTGTCTTCAAATAGGTTCAGCTTCTTTAAAGAAGTGTTTACCAAACAATAGTCAATATCTTGAGGGAAAAAACCTAATAAGTGTTTATCAGGGTTTAATTCTTTATTTTTGATGTATTGTTGCATGCACTTTAAAAGTGATGATTGAAAAGGCTAACTTTTATTTAAAATTCTGGATGCCTCTCAAAAGTGTATTGTTTGACATGAACTCCAAGCCAATCATAGCTTACCTACGGCTAGGATTAAATGTTGGTTTAACCCTTTCATGCCGAATGTATCCTTTTGGCACACCCGCGCGCATGCCGAATGTATCCTTTTGGCACCCCCGTGTAGATGCCGAATGTATCCTTAAGGATACATAGATTTCTATTTTTAGACAGTCACAGTGCAAACAGTAAAAATAACGTTTAAACATGTTTCTTGGCCCTGTTGCTCCATGGATGTTATGATAAACACCAAATGCATTCGATATTTTAGTATCGGGCGTAAAAACACTGTTAAAATATGTTTTTTCAAAGATTGTTGAGAAAAAAAAACTTCGTGAAAAACAAAATGGCGGAATCATAAACAATCGTTGTCAGGAGTTTCATTTCGATTTGAAACATTGAGAAAACTTAACCTGTGGTCATGAAAGTCGTTTAACTTGAACAAAAGTAGTGATTGTACGTATATTTTGGAGTTGTGAGAAGGATATTTGTAAAACAACCTGAAATCGAGACTTTGATTGTCGCCATCAGGTGCACGACTGTAAATAATTATTTCTCGTTGCCGTTTGACATTCAACCTTTCATTACCGATTGAGTCAGAGTCTTTTATCATCGTTTTAGACACTCTCAGGAGTCTGTAGTGCTACGGGTTTTATTTCTTTTCATTGAAAGGCTGTACTGCAGTATGTAGGTCGACAAAACGAAAGTCCACTTTCATTTAAAATAGGACCGGATATTGACACAATTGACAGCTGAGTCTATAAATAGTGCGGTACATAAAAACATGTGTTGTTACATCTCATAGATTTATTATTTTACATAAAAGTGGTTTCGAAAGATGAGACAATATTCTGCAATCTTATTCGTATTTTAATCGAGTGTAAATTATTTTTGATGATGTATCTCGTCTTGTGACAGAGGTTTTTAAAAGTCTTGTTCAGCATACAAAAATTTTAAAAGTTGTTTTGAAAAACAAATAATGTTGACAGAGAGTAAAAAAATCCTGAAAGATGCCAAGATGATTATTTTTATGTAACAAATTGTTTTCTTTCTCATTTAAAAGAAAAAACATTGTCAAGAAGGGAAGTGGAAAAAATTATATTTGTTTTAGAAGGAAAGGGAAAATTATTTTTTTCAGAATTGGAAAGGGGAAAAAAAAAATTTTTTTTGCAGAAGGGAAGTGATTTTTTTTCCCAAAGTGAAATAACATAAGGTGTTGTCCGTTGTTTCTGATTAATCTTGAGATGGCATCATTTATTATTGTAAAATAATACTGTTCCTGTATGTTTCTGAAAACAATATAGGGGTTAAATTTTTTGTTTTGGAAATTATGAGGAAGAACTCCCCCCTCATGTTGCACACTAACACAAAAGATGAATGACCAGTGCGGCAGTGCCTAAAGTTTATTACAATTTGTATGCCAATTTAAGCAACCATTTTTAACACTAGGAAACATCTTTTTTGTGTTCAAAAAGGGACTTCAAATGGTATATAAATTGCTTCTTCTCTCAGATGCCAAGTGCATGTAGTAGTAAGAAGTAAGAGAAAAAACTGATCAAATTGGAAATGGGATAATGGGACCACATGAGGGTCTTGTAGCTGTCACCTTGTAAGTCAGCTTCTTAAATTAACACTGTTTATGGGACTAGTACACATAAGCAGGTATCTTCATACCACATTAATATATAGGCTTATATGTAAGTAACACTTGCTGCTTGTAAAAGATTAATTAATAGACTGGTAACAATGGTTATAGTATAACAACCTCACTCACGTAATTTTTATTCACTTTTTGACAAACCATTCCATTAAATAACCCAACAATATAAACAGAAAATAAAAAAAAAATAGTTTCCATTGTCCTCACTCAATTTTAAAATCAAAATTTATGATATGAATCCTCCTATTCAATGAGTATGCAGTATTATAAACTAAAACAAATTTCATAGCTTCCAAATGTTATTAAAAACTATATCATGCAGCTCCCTGGTGTAGCTTTCCATCAATGAATTATAAAACTGCATTTTGCAGTAAAACAAGGACATGATGTATTTTAATCCCTTTTTATATGCCCGGGACGGGACGTATTATGGTATACCGTTGTCCGTCCGTCCGTCCGTCGTCCACACTTCGGACAACAACTCAAAAACGCTTTCACCAATTTCCATGAAACTTAAGTGAATTGTTTATATCTATTGACGTAAGCTCCCTTTCGTTTTTTTTTAATTTCAGATTTTAAGTTTTGGATTTATGGGGCTTTATTCATAAAAATGGGGGGATTTTCAACACTTCGGACAATAACTCAAAAAGGCTTTGACCAATGTCCATGAAACTTTGGTATTAAATTGTTTATATCTATTGACGTAAGCTCCCTTTCGTTTTTTTTTTAATTTCAGATTTTAAGTTTTGGATTTATGGGGCTTTATTCATAAAAAAGGGGGATTTTCAACACTTCGGACAATAACTCATAAAAGGCTTCCACCAATGTCCCTGAAACTTTGGTGAATTGTTTATATCTATTGATGTAAGCTCCCTTTCAATTTTTATAAATTTCAGATTTTAAGTTTTGGATTTATGGGGCTTTATTCATAAAAAAAAGGGGGATTTTTAACACTTCAGACAATAACTCAAAAAGGCTTTCCCCAAAGTCCATGAAACTTTGGTGAATTGTTTATATCTATTGATGTAAGCTCCCTTTTAATTTTTATAAATTTCAGATTTTAAGTTTTGGATTGATGGGGCTTTATTCATAAAAAAAGGGGGATTTTTAACACTTCGGACAATAACTCAAAAAGGCTTTCACCAATGTCCATGAAACTTTGGTGAATTGTTTATATCTATTGATGTAAGCTCCCTTTCAATTTTTATAAATTTCAGATTTCACATTTTCTTGATATGAATTTTTATGCTTAAAAAAGGGGGAATTTTCCAATAAAAGACAAGTTAAAAGAGCAACGGGCGTATTATGCGCTAAAGCGCAGTCCTTTATTGGCAATAGTTTTCAACGACTTGCATCTGTGTGTACATATCATGAGTTTAAATAAAACAGTACCCAGTAGTTGTCTGCATATATTATCTTCTTTACCTCTACTACATGGGATTAATAAATTTAACTATGATGAAAATAAATTTATAAATTTTAATTGCCAGCTTTTGGTATTTATTTGTGCTGCTTTAACAAACATCATTTGATGTATTTGTCAATTTTATGTTATCTTATACATCCTAAATTTTGACTACATAGTTCAAATTTAATTTCAACAATTTTCAAAAAAAAAAAAAAAAATTCACTAGGCTCTTTATCTTGAGATACAGCTGAATATTTGCTTATTTGTAGTACACTTATTAATGCTTAAATATTTTTTTATATTATACAACCCCCATGACCCAAATCAAATTTATTGGAAATTTCATGGATTTAGAACTTTTAAAAAGAAATCACTTTTTGGGTTCATTTACTTTTATTTATTAGAAAGCATGTGGAAGAATTAAGGCATTACTGGGGTTAAGTCATAAAGTAATGAAGTTCCATCGATTAGTATTGCAGTTAACAATTATTTTTAATTAGTTCAGTAATCGCACATCAACGCTGGGGGTATTATACAACTCGTCTCGAAGAGTTATTGTCCGTTATCGAGCCCGAGTTATCTTTCTTCTTTCGAAACCGTAAACAAATGGCGGTCAAAATCTACGTGAACGACAGTCTCGATTTACAAGTATTATTGCAAAGAAAACGAAAACGGAAACGGGTTTTGAAAGAAAATAATTCAGTAGCTCATAGAAATAGAATTTTGAAACACACGTGTGCTTAAGAAATGTGGCCGAATGGAAGTGAAAGTGATATACAGTAGGCAATGACAAAAATTATCTTCCGACTCAATCAATCTACGTTTTCGACACTCGTTTTTAAGGTAAACTGCTTCTCACTCTATGAAAAGGTTACGGACGCTCAACCTATGATATTTATCTACATTTTATCAAAATTTGACCGCACAACTCGCTACGGTTCCCGAGTTTTCAATGACCAAGACTACGAGGTCGTTTTTGCTGAAGCACATGTGAAATTAAGGGGGTACAGAACACCTAAGAAAAAATAACTCTTACTCATAGTCTAATTCATTGCTACGTTTTAAAATTATGTGCAAAATGTAAGCTTTTAAAAGATCATGATTAGAATGTTTACATTATTGCTAAGACCAGCTGTACACCCTTTGTTATTCTTTTAATCTTTTAATTCATTTAAAATTACTCATTTTCAATAAATGAATCTTCAATGAGACATAATATGGAAATTTCGAAGTGAAATAAATTTAACAAAAGAAAACCAGGACGTTAGAAAAGGAGGGAAACAGAAAGAGAAAGTACCATAACTGTTTTTGTTTTTTACTTGGCAATGCCTAGGTCTTAAATAAAATGAAATAAAGTACAAAAAGTCAAAAGTCTAAGGATGCTACCATTTGATTTGAGGGGGGGGGGGGCTAGGATTTAAAATTTTGTCCTGCATTTTTTTTTATAGTTGTAATCATCATTATTGTCCTGCATTTTTTATTTTTCATTCTTTTACGGACCTGCAATTTTCATTAGTTTACTGAAATTATTTTCATAAATTGTCATCCTGCTTGTTATGCCAAATTACTGATCCTGCCTTTGTTTGTTCAAAAGCCTGTCTTGCCTTTTTTCAAATTTCATCCAAGCCCCCACCCCTCCTCCAATGAGGGTGGATAGGACCTTTATCGGGACTCCGGGATCAAGTGTTTTTAAGGTCAGGATTTAGGGATTGACCCTTTCGATATCCGGAAATTCTTTTTTTCGAATTTCGGGATGTCAGGATTTCTGGACCTCGGGATTTCGTTTTTTTTTAAGCCGGGATTTCGGGATCAGGACCCCTCCTACCTCAAATGGTAGCTCCCTCCGACAATAAAATTTTAACAAAATAAATAAGAATCCCTGGACAATTACACAATGCTTATGTTTGTAGATCTTCTTATCAAATTGATTAAATCAAAACTGAATTGACTCCACAATACTTTTTTTTTTAAACAAAACATGAGGTTTGATTTTTAAGGAAATACACTATGGCCTTAGTAATACATGTAGTAATGTAAAAAAGATTACGAATAATTTATAATTTTATAATTGCTGTCATATTTTTTAAAGTGCAATTGAATATTTATTGCATGATTTATATTCATGTAAAAAGTTAGAAGATACCCAGAGGGATAATCAACCACCAAAATGCAATTTTGAAATAAATATAAAAAAGAAAGTGTGGTGGTATTGCAAGTGACAAGTGAAAATGTTTCTTCTCAAGTCTCAATTCAAGATTATTACTGAATAGAGTAATCATTCTCTATAATAATAAGGGGCCCCAAAAATAATGTGAAACTTGTAACTGCCGTGCTTTTAACTAAAAACCAGTTGTATCTAATTTTCATAACCTCTGCAGAAATACTAAAAACATTCTATGTTTAACGAACTTAATTTAACAGTATAAGGATGTCAGCTCTATTTCATCTCTTATGAGTCGTGGTTCTTTGCACCAATGGTTTTGTCGTTAAGTTTTGAATTGTATATTTTTGAATCTGGCCAAAAGACCAATAAATTGAAAATCTTGATCATGTAAAGCATCTGCCAACTTTAAAGCGTTTCCCTATGAACATGATAAATCATGTGTATTTTTGGCGTGTCATGCTTTTAATTTCAACAGCTCGTATCTCAAATGAAAAATCAGTTACATCCTTTTTTTACCCCTGCAACTGAAAGTCAAGTCGGGGGGTTATTGTTTTACCCCTGTCCGTCTGTCCTTCCGTCCGTCCCATTATTGGTATATAGTTAATTGCCATAACTCCTCCTACTGTTTGATTTCTAGGAAGTTTTCACTTTGCTGTCTGTTGAGTAGTTAAGTACGTACGCTGCGCTTCAATAGAAACGATTCCCTTTTCAAACTATTTTATGTGACTACATGTCCATTATTTATTCCGTGTGCATTGAATGGGTTGACATGTCATAAATCTTTCTATATTGTTGTATGGTCGATTAAAGCTTGTGTAATATGGTTTTTTTTAAATAAAATATGAATTCATACTGACTACATAAAAGTCATGGCCCGTACAAGTGTTTCTTACCAAAAACCACATTTATCGTCCTTGAGGTCAAAGTTCAAGGTCACATGAAGGTCAAAATTTTAAGAAGGCACACCACCTCATGATGATACATCCACATGCCAAAGATGTAAGGCCTAGGTCAAAAGGCAAAGAAGTTATGGCCTACATGGTTGTGTTTTTCACGAGAAAAAACCCATAAAGTTAACCTTGAGGTCACATTTGAAGGTCACACAAAGGTCATCATGATGCAAGACACTTAACCCTGTGATGATACATCAACATGCCAAATAGCTAAGGCCTAGTTCTAAAGACGAACAAAAATATGGCCATTATGTAATTTTTGAATAGATTTTGCTCTTATTTAATGAACCAATTTGAGGGTGGGGCGTAATTTAAACTTAAATACCAAAAAATCTAACGGTTAAATTTTAAAATAATTTTGCAAGAACAACCGACTAGTATAGCACTCCAAATGCTTAGTTTTATGAAAAAATTAAACAACACATTTTTAAAAAAAAAAAAAAAAATCTTCTTCAAATACTAGAAGCACAGCATTCACTTTTCGGGGCTGATTCTGATACCCCCTATTAAAGTTCTGGCAAAATTTTTAATCCGGAATAAAAAACTTACAAGGAAGGGGTATCAGTGAACTAATATTCACCTCAGCTATCATTATTAGCTATGCTATTGTCAATTAAGGATTAAATTTTAAAATTTTTAACAAATTCAACCCTATACCCATATTTCAGAAACTTCCAATTTTGGCCGATACTAGTGTGTAAAAGATGCCATATTTGAGTTGCCAAATCTTTTAAACCTATGGTTCAAATCTTTCAAAATTTTTACAAGATGTTGAGGTTGGCCTAGTTTATCAATGAAAAAAAATTAAGAAAAATTAAACGACAGGATTTTTTTGGGGTATAGTGTTGGGTACCCCCTTAATCCCGGTCAGGCAAACGGCTCGTGCAAATAAATTTCGGCCAGGGAATCCCGCGAAAAAAATAAATTCAGTAGTGAAAGTGTTAAGCTGCATAAGACGGTTGATAAGTATTTTATAAATAATTATTTGCATGGAGCTTTTGTTTCTTTTCAGATATAGATTTGAAAGATGCAAGTAAAGCATTTTCTAAAAAGTTTTCATGTGGGTCATCAATACAAGGAGAAGATGAAATAGAAATACAAGGAGATGTTAAAGATGATCTGTTTGACTTCCTTCCTGAGAAATGGCCCCAGGTAAACAAGGAGTTTGTTGTAATATTTTGATATTTTCAAAAATTATGTTTTGAAGACCCCTACAAAGATATTGAGAAGTTCAAGATGATTGTAAGGTTACAAACAGGACAGCAATGATGTTATATACTAGGTTATCATTGACTCCTTATGAGAAATCATTATTATTATAATTATAATCTGACAATTTTAAACTGGTCTTTGCAGGAAATGAGTACAAGATAAAAATTCTTTATGAAAAATAGAAAATTGATGATTTGTTAAACTAGCTAATTATAAGTACAGTGTAATAAATCAATTAATCTCCTTCTGAGAATTATAATTAATGACTTATTTCAACATTAAAGTGGTTGTCACTTCCTGAAAAAATCCTGCAGAGGACCCCTTTTGTCAAATCTGTGACTACAGTTGCAGAAAGCACAAGCTTTATATTTTAGAAGTTGGAACACCTGGATGCTTTATACTTTGTATATAGATGCCTTATCATGCTTATGTTATGAAGTTTCTGTCTGTCATATGTCCATTGTGCTTGACCTCATTTTCATGGTTACTTGGCTACTTGGAAAAAAAGTTAAGATATTTTGTAATGTTGATTTCTCTCTTATTGGGAGTAAAAGGATATAGGCTATATTAAGTATGTGTGTACCATGCAAGGTCCTCATGTCTGTCAGAAGTTTTTCATCTGACCTCATCCTCATTTCAAGGATCAGTGAACAAGGTTAAGTTTTTTTCATTGTCTAGTCCATTTCTCAGATACTATAAGCAATAGGTTTACTATAATTGTAAATTCATGTATGGAATGATTGGATGGTGTACATGTCCAACTGGCAGGTGTCATCTGACCGTGACCTCAGTGGTTCAATGAAGTTTTTATACGACCTTATAGTATATTGGTATCACATCGTCGTTGTGTTGTAGGCGTCGTCCATTGATAGATGGTTTCCGGATAACTTTAGTGTAATTAGATAGAAATCAATAAAATTTCAACACAAGGTTTATTACTATTAAAGGAAGGTTGGGATTGATTTTGGGGGTTATGGTTCTAACAGTTTAATTATGGGCCAAAAAGAGGGAAAACCAGGTTTCTTGGTTAATTTAATTCAATTCAAATTCAAATTCAAATATTTATTGTCATATAAACTCTGAACAATAAGTTTGTGACAAACAATTTAAAACATACACAAAAAACATTTAACAAACAAAACCATAAAAACAAAAAAAAAGCAAAACAATCTATCTATATGATATATAAATATATTTTATAAATAAATCAAGAGTCCCCTGTCCTCAGTTCTAATGCCTGTTTAAAATAGGACCCTAAGCTTTCTACTTCTTTTGAGGTTGATGGGCAAAGAAGATATTTAATTTTTATACGACCGCAAAAATTGAAAATTTTTGGTCGTATATTGGTATCACGTTGGCCTCGTCATCGTTGTCGTCGTCCGAAGACATTTGGTTTTTGCACTCTAACTTTAGTATAAGTAAATAGAAATCTATGAAATTTAAACACAAGGTTTATGACCATAAAAGGAAGGTTGGGATTGAATTTGGGTGTTTTGGTCCCAACAGTTTAGGAATTATGGGCCAAAAAGTGCCCAAATAAGCATTTTTCTTGGTTTTCGCACAATGACTTTAGTATAAGTAAACAGAAATCTATGAAATTTTAACATAAGGTCTATGACCACAAAAGGAAGGTTGGGATTGATTTTGGGAGTTTTAGTCCCAATAGTTTAGGAATTAGGGGCCAAAAACAGGTCCCAAATAAGCATTTTTCTTGGTTTTTGCACAGTAACTTTAGTATAAGTGAATAGAAATCTATGAAATTTTAACACAAAGTTTATGACCACGAAAGGAAGATTTGGATTGATTTCGGGAGTTTTGGTCCCAACGAATTAGGGGCCAAAATTAAACTTTGTTTGATTTCATCAAAGAATGAATTATTGGGGTTTTTGATATGCCAAATCTAACCGTGTATTTAGATTCTTAATTTTTGGTCCTGTTTTCAAATTGGTCTACATTAAAGGTCCAAAGGGTCCAAAATTAAACTAAGCATGATTTTAACAAAAATTTAATTCTTGGGGTTCTTTGATATGCTGAATCTAAACATATACTTAGATTTTTGATTATGGGCCCAGTTTTCAAGTTGGTCCAAATCAGGGTCCAACATTATTATATTAAGTATTGTGCAATAGCAAAAAATTTTCAATTGCACATTATTGCCCAAAAGCAAGAAATCTTCAATTGCACAATACTGTGCAATAGCAAGAGATTTTCAATTGCACAATATTGCGCAATAGCAAGAAATTTTCATTTGCACAGTTTTGCGCAATAGCAAGAAATATTCAATTGCACAGTATTGTCCTGTTTTCAAATTGGTCTACATTAAGGTCCAAAGGGTCAAAAATTAAACTTTGTTTGATTTCAACAAAAATTGAATATATGGGGTTCTTCAATATGCTGAATATAACCATGTATTTAGATTTTTAATATTTGGGCCCGGTTATCAAATTAGTCCACATTGAGGTCTAAAGGGTCTAAAACTGAACATTATTTGATTTCATCAAAAATTGAATTCTTGGGGTTCTATGATATGCTGAATCTAACCATGTATTTAGATTTTGGATATTGGACCATAATTGGTAAATGTCCAATTTAAAACTTTTAAGTTTTTAAGTTTAAGTTCTTAGACCACATTCATTCTGTGTCAACCTATGTTGTGTCAACTATTTAAATACAATCCAAATTCAGAGCTGTATCAAGCTTAAATGTTGTGTCCATACTTGCCCCAACTGTTTAGGTCTACCTCTGTGGTCGTATAAAGCTGCGCCCTGAGGAGCATCTGGTTTCATTTTCTTGCCAGGACATAAAATCTGGCATATGTTTAATTACATTCCTATAAAGTTATCTCTTAGTTTATCATTTTTTTTACAGTATAAAATAAAATGGGCTTCATCCTCCATTGTATTACAGGATGTGCATAGTCTTTTAACTCTAGGTATTTTTAAATGTCTTCCTTTTTCTATCATTAATAGACAATAAAGACAATTTTAAAGCAGTGTAAGGGAGGTAATCCAAATGTAATCCAAACATAATATGTTGGATTTCCTCCCTCACACTGCTTTAAAATTATGTATAAAGAATTATTGTATTTTCTTGAGGTGATTAGCTGTCAATTTACTTTAAGAAATTACTATTAAAATTATGCTGATGTATTAATTATCTATTATCAAACTTTTAAATTACAAGGTGTAATTAAATGGGTAATTATGGTTGCATCTCTAATGGAAATTTAAATTGAAATTATGACCATAACTTGAGGGAAAGAAATTTTGTAGGAAAAAAGGGTTGGAGAGGTGAACAAAAAATTTGGAGGAGGGGGGAAAGGAAAAAAAATGGGGAGGGTATAATTATTTTTTTTAGGTTGGGGTCAATATGCAACAGCATAGTGAATTGCATGATCAAATAAATAAAAGGGGGTTCTAAAGCAAACAATTGAATTGAGTATAAATTCAAATCATATTACCAATTCTAAAATTTTTGACTACAGTTATTCTGTGTCAGAAACCTATTATGTGTCAAAAATTTAATTACAATCCAAATTCAAACCGGTATCAAGCGTGAAAATTGTGTCCATTTTTGCCCCAACGGTTCAGGGTTTGACCTCTGCTGTCGTATCCAGCTGCACTTGGCGAAGCAATTTATTGTATTTTGGTCTTTTATTGTAATACTTTATGCAATAGGTCAACTGTTTTTGGTGAATGGAAATATTTTAAGATGTTTATGTTAGTCTTGCATGTTTTATTTGACCTAGGCCTCATTTTCACAGTCCATTGCTCAGTGTTAAGATTTTATGTTTTGGTGTGTTTTTCTTAAAATATAAGCAATGGTCATCTATATTTGGTGTGTGGAATGATTGTAAGGTGTATTTGTCTGTCTGACCTTAACTTCATTTTCATGGTTCATTGGTAAATGTTAAGTTTTAATGGTAATGTTGTTTCTTAGATACTATAATAAATTTATTGAAGCAATATGTCGTCAACTATATTTAATGACGAAATTGCTTTATTATCTGTCTTATGTATAAAAATACACAAATATAACATATAATATATTCATGAATGACAGGTTTGAAACTCTTTATTTGCCTATTTTAAAAAATCAGAGTATTAATGATTAGTGTGTTTGAGAAGTGAACCTTATACTGCACGAAAATGGGTCTCCCTTCTTTGCCTAACCATAACTTTACTTTATTAAAAAAAAAGAGAGTATTAATGATTTTTGTGTTTGAGAAGTGAACCTTATAATGCATGAAAATGGGTCTCCCTTCTTTGCCTAACCATAACTTTATGTTACTACCATCTGCTTACCACCAGTGAAGATCAGATATAAGCTTTATTTTAAGTGTATAATTTAACTAATATTTCTTTCAATTACATAAGGATGCATATATTAGTATTTTATTTGATGCATTCATTGCATGTACCTATTTTTGTGGAGCCTGAGACTTTTGTTGCAGAAAGCTTAATAGGGATAGTGATCGGCGGCATTAGCTAACTTCTTAAAAGCTTTATATTTTAGAAGATGAAAGACCTGGATGTTTCATACTTTGTATATGGATGTCTCATGTTAAGAATTTTCCGTCAGTCACATATCCAATGTCCTTGACCTCATTTTCATGGTTTAGTGACTTCTGGAAAAAAGAGTCAAAATTTTTTGTAATGTTAAATTCTCTCTTATAAGTAATAGGATAACTATATTTGGTATGTGCGTACCTTGCAAGGTCCTCCTGCCTGTCAGACAGTTTTCACTTGACCTCATTTCATGGATCAGTGAACCAAGTTTTGGTGGTCACGTCCATATCTCACATACTATAAGCAATAGGTCTATTATATTTGGTGTATGGAAGGACTGTAAGGTGTACATGTCCAACTGGCAGGTGTCATCTGAACTTAACCTCATTTTCATGGTTCAGTGGTTAAAGTTAATTTTTCTGTGTTTAGTCTGTTTTTCTTATACTGTATGCAATAGTTCTACTATATTTGGTGTATGGAATGATTGTAAGGTGTACATGTCTAGCTGGCAGGTGTCATCTGACCTTGATCTCATTTTCATGGTTCAGTGGTCAAAGTTTTAGTCTTTTTTTCTAATACTATAGGCAATAGGTCAACTATATTTGGTGAATGGAAATATTTTATGATCTATGTCAGTGGCGCCGGTTTTATTTGACCTTGACCTCATTTTCATGGTTAATTGCTAAGTGTTAAGTTTTTATACGACTGCAAAAATTTTAATTTTTCGTCGTATATTGCTATCACGTTGGCGTCGTCGTCGTCGTCCGAATACTTTTAGTTTTCGCACTCTAACTTTAGTAAAAGTGAATAGAAATCTATGAAATTTTAACACAAGGTTTATGACCACAAAAGGAAGGTTGGGATTGGTTTTGGGAGTTTTGGTCCAAACATTTTAGGAATTAGGGGCCAAAAAGGGCCCAAATAAGCATTTTCTTGGTTTTCGCACTATAACCAGGGATCTCCATGGCCTGTTTAACGATGGCGCCCGCCATTGTTCAAATGTCTTGCGCCATCGTCAAATGACTCGCCCCATCGTTAAATTGTCTTGCGCCATCGTTAAATTGTCTTCCGCCATCGTTCAAAACTTATTCATTTTATGTAGCCCGACGCCATTTTTTTTATCAATTATAATCAAATGCATGTAATTGCATAACCCTTAGGCTTTTTATGTTATAATCCAACACAGTTCTAACGCCTGAGGGATATCCGGATTAAGATCGCTAATCACTTGTACCTGAGCTTGTACAGGTAGATCAACAAACCAGACAGGAGAATACTATCAGAGGATAGACGATCCATTTGTCGAATTAATCAACTAAGTTTCAGCAAATGATTATGATAATTTAGATTAAATAAATAAATTAATAATCCAGTTGCAAAGAAAACAGTTTAACAAGTGAGGCTTGTTTAGTGGGGGTATCAATATCCCATATCCCATTAAGTTTTTATCCCAATATCCCGTATCCCTATAATGTTTACCCCTAATATCCCAATAATAATTTTTTACAAATATCCCATATCCCTAAAACTATTTTGAAATATCCCAAAAAATCATTATAAATTCATTCCCAAGCCCATTTTCTTCCTCATCATCACAACGTCAACAATTTTGACTCTAAGAAAACCTTCTAGTGTTAAATAAGAATATATAATGTATGTGTCCAAAAGAAGAAGTGTTCCATCTTAGAGCCTTGTATAACAATCTCTTTTATGTGATGTTAAACGATAAATTTAGTGTAAGGGGTCTAATTTCAGACTTTTTTTTTAATTGTTCAAACCGTGATGCATTTGACTGTAAAATATAATTTTGATAGCATTCTTCTTTCATTGATAAGAAACTTCATCCTACACGTTAACCTACGTTGGAAAGAACAGAAGGACGCAACCCTGTCTCTTAACCAAGATTGCTCTGACATCCAATGGCTGTTTTGCCAGACAAGCTGAGACTGTGGGACGTCAGAGCACGTCCATATCAAAAAGTGGATATTTAGCATGCAAGTTCAATAACTCAAAATTTAACACAAGAAAGCTTTCTGCTAATGTATCTACATTACACTTAACTGTTGCAATATTTTTACAGCAGGCAAAATTTGCACAGCCCTTGTTTTGCAAAGAAATAACACAACATTTGACTCTGTGATCTTGAACTTTATGAATTACATAGATCCCAATATTTTTGTTACTTTTTTTTAATTTCCTTCCTCACAACACCAGTAATAGAAAGAAAATATATTAATTTACATTGATTATTTATTAATTATTCGTTATTAACATAGTTTATACAGCGAAATATCTACTTTTTGATATGGGACGTGCTCTGACGTCCCTCGGCCCCAGCTTGTATGGCAAAACAGCCGTTGCACATCAGAACAATCTGTAAAACGTGGAGACCTCTGAAGATCCTCGCCACGCCACGTAAAAAATAAGAGGTAAAACACTATAAAATATCCTGTAACCATATAAAGCATCAAAACAAATGAAAACATTGACAACAATAAGGCTTAACTCATCAGATGGATACATCTAACAAAAATCTATGATTATTTCAAGAAAATTATCAATGCATATGAGCATATAATATAAAAAAAGATGTGGTATGATTGCCAATGAGACAACTCTTCACAAGAGACCACGTGACACAGAAATTAACAACTATAGGTCACCGTACGACCTTCAACAATGAGCAAAGATCATACCTCATAGTTAGCTATAAAAAGACCTGAAATGACAAATGTAGAACAATTCAAACGAGAAAACTAACGGCCTAATTTATGTATAAAAAAATGAACAAAAACAAATATGTAACACAGCAACCACTGAATTAAAGACTCCTGACTTTGGACAGGCACATACATACAGAATGTGGCGAGGCTAAATATGTTAACGGGATCCCAACCCTCCCCCTAACCTGGGACAGTGGTGCAACATAAGAACGAACTATACAGATCAGTTGAAAAAGGCTTAACTCATCAGATGGATACAAATAGAAATACATCTAACAAAAACAGAGAGTGGACGTGACCGAGTACTTGTACATCCCATCAACAAAAAGACACTAAGTACAGATCTGAGAGTACTTGCAGTTACTGACAGCTAGTTCAAAGCCAATTACAACTAATAAAAAGTAATGCATCTGAGACTAAATTATCAATCATTACACATCCAACATCCAATGACACGGTAAACAACATCTCCGTAAAATGAGGATGTGCTATCCCGTTTGAAATAAAAAAAATTACAGGTAGAACCAAACTTCAAAACCAAATCTGTAATTTAGTAAAGATTTTAAGTGATTTGTGGTAACGAAATCCCTGACTTAATATTATTTACCAGTAATACATAGATTTCGTTCATTAAAATCCAAAACGTTACAACAGACACAGGCATAGCGGAGGTGTTGTGATATACAAACACTGTAAGATAGTGCCAAAGGAACATCACCATCCAAAAAAGGAAAATTAACAATAAGGAACGAAGTATGGAAAGCAATACAAATACTTTTAAAATTATCAATACACATGAGCATATAAATATCGAAAATAGATCTATACTTTTCGCTTGGGTTTGGGTGACTTTTAAATAAAACGACCATTAACTCAATTAAAATCAACAAAGCACTAAAATGATCTTTAATATTAAACTTTTTGGGGCAATTTTATCAAGTGAGATGTAATTAACTATTTCTGTACTTAACTTTTAAATTCAACTTATTTTTTTTTCATGTTAAAAATTCAATATCCTTATAAATGCATCAATATCCCATATCCCATTTACTTTTAGGACAAATATCCCGTATCCCTAAAATTAAAATGGCAAATATCCCGTATCCCAATATACCCTATACAAGCCTCACAAGTCGAAGAACACGTGCTTTATTTTGACTTACGCAATCAGCATCCCCCTTTTTTAAGAAGAACAAAATAAGACGCAAAACAGTAAATATTATTTCATCGCAAATAACTCGAGTACTGCTGTAACGATAATTTAGAATTACTTTAAAAGTTTAAAAGTAAAAACTTATAAATATTTCCTGTAAAGGGAAAACGGTAGTATTTAATTTTCCCAGCATTAGGTTGGCCTTTTGTGTACCCAAGGCAGGTGAAGGAAGTCAAATTAGGAGCGCTGTGATTGGATGTAAGGGTACAATATATTTTTTATTTATCTATGAATAACTGCAGTGTGTATATTTACAATATAAATTTTAAAACCTATTGAAATATTTTCTAGAGAATTATTCGAAAAGACTTGCAAAATTTCATAAATTTGGTGCAAAATGACGGTGGGCATGGATAACATAAACAAGCTCCGTTGGAAGTTGGTCATGATACTATTTGGCTTTAATTTTTAAAACAGAGTAATAAAGTACTAACACAACATATAACTGTTTTATCCAGGTTTTTATCTTAAAAAGTGGTAAATTTAGAAAATGTTAACATTGTCGCCAATCAGTGGCGTAGCCAGGGTTGAACCGATGTGGATGCGAAATTGTCGCCGAGTCGAGCGAGGCGAAAAAAAATTGGGACCATATTATGCAGAAAATTATATTTTTTTGGACATTTTCCAATTTATGCATGAGTATTCCCCTTGAATCCGACACTAATTAGATTTTTGTTTAATTTCAAAATACCAACCAATATATATTCATTTTCCAACAGAATTTTATTGTTCTCCCGAAAGTACCTTCATTCAATTCAAAAGTATTTAATGTTAAAGTTTCCCTCTTGACATCACAAAAATATAACAAGTACAGTGGCCCCTCTGTTCATGGAACTTCGGAATATAGGAACCGAAGTGATCCCCTTTCTCAGAATATAAGCCTCACAATGTTTTTTTTTATTGTCTTAAAGCGTTGCAGTGGACATGGAAATACCGGACGGCCTGCGTCCGTCTGGTCTTGTTAGCACTGTCATGTATACAATTCCTGCCAGCTTTTTGTGAAACTTGTATTATCAGCAATGTCTTTGACAATTGCGAAAATAAGTCCTGATCATCTATTTTGAACCCATTGGAAATATAAATCATAACTGAAATCCAATTGCATTTGTTCGGAAGCTGTTATTTCTCTCCTTCGATAAATAAAATAAGTGTAATGCTAGCGCTCGTCACTTTCGTATTTTACGAAAAGGTTTTCTCATTGACGAAAGTATTTCAAATCAATTTCGTCACTTTAATTTTGAAAGTGTAAAAAAAAATTCGCAATAAAAACCATAAATCTACCTGTCTTCATGTTTTTGACAAGTTTATGACCTCCAGGTAATTAACATTTTCAACAGGTGTTACAAGTTGTGATTACAACTAATCCGCTTATCGCCATCAGATGGGTCACTTATCCGTAATTTATTAATTAACCCCATCATTGAATGACCATCATATTTATTTCCCCAGGAAAATCTGTCAGTCGGCATTTTAACAACCAGGAGTATAATTTCGTCATTAATAAAAAATGTAACAACCCGGACAGTTCGCATTTGAATTTCAATATTTCCCAAACGATCACAATCTTAAGTTAGTTTGTCGTAGATTCGTCATTCAAAGGTATTTTCGTCATATTTGATTTAAATTTTTCATCAAAAGCTTTCGACAATTTCCATTTAAAATAAAGAACTTTAATGTGTTTATTCAAAAAGTTCACGATGTTAAACAGGTGCTTCCTGTACTGTGTTCTACGCATGCGTGAAAGTATTCTTTTTGACTATTTATAGACATTCAAAAGTAAACGTAAAATATGAAATCATTTAGAATCAATTAAACGAGAGAGACAAATATATCTCTTACTAAAGGAAATTAAATCGAAAAATGACAATTTTCTGATGAATCCGGACTCGTTTTGAATTTATTATCCACGTGTCACTTCCCGTTTTCGTTTCATTTTAAAACCGAAAGTAGTAAACGTGATCTATTGTTGATTTGTTTACAACCTCCTTTCAGTCATTATAATCGTTCCAAAAAGGATTTTATACATTTCAAACTTGATAGAAATGATTTCCAAATATCGACTTAGACGTTTTATAAGGATAATGATTATGCAGTGAAATAATCATTGCACATTAATTTCTGCTGTGATTCCTTGTTTAAAAAAAATAGAATCCAACTTTTGTTGCTCAGGAATGACCCCTGGAACAAACTGAAGAGAAATTGTGAACTAAATTTCTGGATTCCATGTCAGAATCTTTCATAATGGCCAATACAGTCAAATCATACAATAACTGCCAATCATGCTGGTGGGGTCGCCCCGATATTCCGACACCCCGTTAGTCCGACACCCCATTAGTCCGACACCCCACTAGTCCGACACCACGATAGTCCGACACTTTTAACATAGATTATGACATTATATATAACCATGCAAATGCTTAAAATACTGAACGGACGAAAACATAATTGCAAACTGCATTCGTGCATTAAAAGAGATATAAATTCAAACACTCAAAAACATGCTCACAGATCTGTTCCTATAGCGTCTATTTGATGTTGGGATGTATGTTCCCGGCCACGTCCACTTGTATTTTTGTCCTTCTGATGAGTTAATTTCATCTGACTTGTATAGTTCGTTCTTATGTTGTACTGTTATACATTTGTACCACTTGCCAAGGTTTGCGGGGGGTGGGGGGTGGGGGGTGGGGGGCTTGCATGTTTAATCCCGCCACATTATGGCATGAATGTGCCTGTCAAGAGCCTGGAATTCAGTGGTTGTCGTTTTTTTATGTTTTACATTTTTGTTTTTCGTTCATTTGATGTTATAGATAAGGCCGTTAGTTTTCTCGGTTGAATTGTTTTACATTGTCATTTCGGGCCTTTTATAGCTGACTATGCGGTATAAACTTTGCTCATTGATAAAGGCCGTACGGTGACCTATAGTTGTAAATTTCTGTATCATTTTGATCTCTTTTGGAGAGTTGTTTCATTGGCAATCATACCAAATCTTCTTTTTTTATGCCCACCTACGATAGTAGAGGGGCATTATGTTTTCTGGTCTGTGCGTTCGTTCGTTCGTTCGTCGTTCGTCTGTCCGTTCGTCCCGCTTCAGGTTCAAGTTTTTGGTCAAGGTAGTTTTTGATGAAGTTGAAGTCCAAACAACTTGAAACTCAGTACATATGTGCCCTATGATATGATCTTTCTAATTTTAATTTCACGGTTCACTGAACATAGAAAAGGATAGTGCAAGTTTCAGGTTAAAGTTTTTGGTCAAGGTAGTTTTTGATGAAGTTGAAGTCGTGAAGTGCAATCAACTTTAAACTGTAGTATACATGTTCTCTGTGATATGATCTTTATAATTTAAATGCCAAATTAGAGTTTTTACCCCCAATTTCACGGTGCACTTAACACAGAAAATGAGAGTGCGAGTGGGGCATCCGTGTACTATGGACATATTTGTTTTTATATATTTTGTAGCGTTGTCGTTTTTGTATGGATTCGTGTTTGTCGATGTGTTATTCTGGTAGCGTAAATTACGTCAGGGAGCTACCATTTGATTTTTATGGGGGGGCTAGGATGAAATTTGAAAAAAATAGGCAGGACAGGAGTTTTGAGTAAAAAAAAAAGGCAGGATGAGACACTTTGCAAAAAAAAAGGCAGGATGTTAATTTAGGTAAAAAAAGTCAGGATAAACTAATAAAAAAAAAGGCAGGACCGAATAGAGTGAAAAATAAAAAGGCAGGACATAGATTACAACTAAAAAAAAATGCAGGACAAAATTTTTCATCCTAGCCCCCCCCCCCCCCCCCCCCCCCCCCCCCCCATAAAAATCAAATAGTAGCTCCCTAAAATCCATACTCAAATGGCACAAAGAAAACAAACCAAAACACAAAGTTTCAAATAAAATCACTATGTAATCTGTTAAATGTATATCAGTTTGATATAACAAAACAGTTGAACAATAATCCTAATTCACTTTAACACAATATTACTCTCAACACTTCTAACTAACAATCTATCTTTTCTCTTTCTCTATTCTCTCTCGCATCCCCTTATATACATGATTACAGGCGGTATCCCGACGGTTCCAGAGATAGGGTACCTGGCGGTTTTGTAGATACCGGGCGGTACCTCAATGGTTCTAAAGATTGGCTACCGGGTGGTACCTTGATAGTTTCAAAGATGGGGTTACCGGACGGTACCCCGGCGGTTACAAAGATGGGGTACCGGGCGGTTCTTCAGATACCGGGCGGTGAATTTAAATAATATAGATACCGTTCAAATAAATAAAAATACCAGGCATTGCCCTATAGAAATGTAATTTAACCCTTATGTATTTAAAAGAAAGACATCTTACATAATAATAAATTATACAGTCAAACTAAAATCGGTACAATACATATATTTCGGCACGATTAAAACAACGTCATCACACAATTTTAGGGGAAACAAGCTCCATTATCGACAATCTCAGTTGACTTATAAATTCCTAAAAGGTGTAACTTCGCGTAATCTCAGTGATAATTAGATAGAACTGAAACTAGTCATCGTGATATATAACAACTCTTGGAAACTGAATTAAGATTATAAACAAACAAATAGGCTTAACCAAATTCAAATATTTATTGCCATATAAACTTGAAACAAAAAACGAAATAAGTATACAACTGATATGCATACACCATAATTTAAGTGCAAAACTAGTAAATAGTGTTTGTGGTCCGATGTCCTTATGCCGCTTGGATTACTTTTTAATGAAGGGCCCAAGTTTTATGCCAGAACAAATTTATAGTTTTACTGCAGCGCATAGAACAGCCTTATAGTGTACAGTACTTGCAATATGCTTTTATATGGACTGATTTCTGATTTTAAAAGTTTTATTATGCAACTAAAACTGTGTTTTCAGGTCATTATTAAGAGTTTCATGTAACTAAATCTATTATTTATATGCACTTAAATGTAATATTGGTTAAGATGAAATGTTTTATTTTTTGCGCGAATGAAATATGGTTTGTGGAGATTATTTTGACGTGTAAATTAAATGCTCTTCGTCGACAAAGCATAGTATCAACCCCAATTTACAAGTTATATTGATGAGAAGTGAAACCTGATTGATCTGTGAGGTATGAACACAACTGGTGATAGTTTTTAAAAGAAAATATGCTTGTATAAGTACGTCCGTAATATGTTGTTAATAAGGAACATGCATACAATTCTTGTAATGCATTAGCGTGCAGTATGGCCAATAAGACGACCCGTGTATCTAGTTATCATGATTATATTATGCATGATTTTTACTGATATATATTTGTCAAGAAGTTTGACAACAAAGAAAGGTTGTATGCTCTTTGGTTTGGTGGTTGTGTCTTTGACATATTCCCCATTTCCATTATATTTAAAACAAATATGCTCTTGAAATTTCATTGATTATATTAATGTACCGTCTAGCGGGTAATTTTCGTCGTCTGTGTGTGAATTTTTATGCAAAAATCATAATTATAGTTTTTGACATACTCTTAAATAAAATTTTGAATTATCACCAAAAAGTATACAGATCTTTACATTAATATAACTTAGAAGTGTATAAAGTTATTAGCGGTAATCAAAAATTATTTTTGAGATACGGCACGACATGTTAGAGACCCTCCCCCTTTTTTACAAAATATTAAATAAATCCAAACATTATTTTGAATCATCACCAAAATGTATATAGATCTTTAAATTGATATAACTTAGAATTGTGTAAAGTTTTAAACCATTATCATAAATCGTTTTTGAGATACGACGTGACATGTGAGCACCCCTCCCCCTTTTTCTTTTACAAAATAATCTGACATCACCAAAAAGTATATAGATCTTTAGATTAATAAAACTAAGAAGTGTGTTAACTTTTAAGCAATAATCATAAATGGCTTTTGAGATACGGCGCGACATGTGAAAAAAAAAATGACACCCCTGTTATACTTACAAAGTCCCGTAACTCAAAAAGTTTTAATCTTATTTTCATCAAAAAGTATACAGAACGTTTGACCATCACAAGAAACAACTACATTTTGTATGTTAAGTTTTACGAAATTTGGATGAGTCGTTGTTACGTTTCGATATATTTACGCCGGACATACAACTGGACAAACGGACAGACGGACATTTGTATACCATAGTACGTCCAGTAAAAATTTTGACGGGCGTATTAAAACAAACTCAGAACTGCCAAACATTATTTCCAATATTTGAACCTGCATTTATTTTGTTGATATGTTGATACCTGGCCTAGCTACATTGTAGATGCTTTTTGTAATAATATACATGTACGTGTTTTTTCTTTCTTGGTTCCGTGAAACTACTATCATTGCACATTCGAATACCGATAACAAGTAAGAATATACCGATCTTCTAATGAGACTTTCGTTGTAGTGTTGTTTATATTCTTCCAGATCAACTAGTTACATTGCAGGTTGTGAGTGCGAGTTTTTGTTCAAAACAACTTTTTTTTCCTTAATATTCAAATTGAGTATGGAAATGTGTCAAAGAGACAACAATCCGACCAACGAACAGACAACGGCCGAAGGCCCCTTATTGTTCTTCCATGCAGCGAGAAACTGACGCCCACACCTGGAGGTGTGTTTCAGCTGGCTCCTAAACAAAAATGTATAGGGATGGATTAATTGAACATTTGTATTGCCCTTTTTCTTGTATACTTACAAGTTGATTTTTTTGTTGCCTTTGATACATATACTCTAGGGATACCCCTTGATCTAAGTTGCAAAGTTCCTGAATTTGTGTTCACTTTTATTTGAAATACAATAGATCTATATAATAGGACAAACAATAAACAAACAAATAAGAAAGAACTCAAAGTCTTCGGAATCTGTTAAACTACCCAACGACTGTATATCTTTAATCAACAATATCGAATCAATTCATTTACCAATAAATGAGTTAAAGTTGAAGATTGTTGTTTGCATCTCCCGCAATGGAGGGGTGAGGGGTAAGAAATTCCGTTCGGATAGCGGGTTATTTGACAAGTTAATTGATGTGGAAAGTATGTGTTCACAGTTTCGGTATGCAAGTTATCTTATGTTGTTCCTCATAAAGATAAACATTTTTTATATTTACATAATAGTACTATCGATGTGTCCCTGCAGATTGCTCTCTAAAAACTGGTCCAACACTAGGTTCACAAATTAGTACATTTCTGTTTAACAGCTTACTACTATTGGTCGGGATTAATTGTAATTGTCGGACTATTGGGGTGTCGGACTAATGGGGCGTCGGACTAATAGGGTGTCGGACCAATGGGGTGTCGGACTAGTGGGGTGTCGGACTAATAGGGTGTCGGACTAACGGGGTGTCGGAACATCGGGGCTGCCCCATGCTGGTTGGTGCCTCAATCCCTTAAAATCTGACTAAGCTAGTAATATAATCATTGGTCCATTGCTTTTACACAAAATAAGGTTGATTTTAATAGCGCGCAAAAGTGACTAAAGCCCTCAAAATCCTAGCTTAAACCCTGCTGGGACATAGGTACTCTCTTGAAAATAAAATTAAAATATTTGTAACTAGATGGAGAAGGTATTTATTAGCAAAGAAATGATAACACTCCATTATACAAATACAGTTTTTATCACGTTGTCTTTCGCGTCACAGGAAACGTTATCAGGAATATGATGGTTTAACTTGCTCAATTTCAGACTAAACATTCGGACTTGTTATAACCACCCTCTATGCTTGTCGCAGCCGACGACAAGATGCGACATAGACTTTTCACGAAAAAGTAGAGAACACTTTTTTTGCGATTTATCCATCTTGTTTAAATACACTAAATGATCCTATAGGAAAGACCACGCATACTGCTTTGTAAATGATTGGACGATATTTTCAAATCCTCACCCTTGTAACATTCAGATATCACCGTTTGTACACATGCAATCATATTTTTATTAAAAAAAAATTGTTTTCCAAAATGATGTGGATGCTTAAGCATCTGAGCATACATGCAAGCTACGCCACTGCCAATGGCAGAATAAATAGTACCGTTTTCCCTAAAGAAATATCGTATCGTAATTCCGAATTCATTTCGTATATTACAATCAAATTGATACATCCGCGTTTCCGGTTTCTATTCAGACTAGAAAGATGCATGTTGCACAGCATCAATTTGTCAGATAAAGTCATTAAAAACCTTTTCATTTGCTTTACAAATCTCTTTAACCTTTTACATAACCCGTACGAATCGTTTTGTTGTTGCTGCAAATCAGCCATACCGGTAATGGGTTCTGAATTTGAGTGTCCATGAAAAATAAGCTACACATCATATGATTTTTAACCCCCATAACAATTACCAAAAATACAAGAAATCTACATGGGGACCTTCATGACAGCTTTTGGTCATTCTCGACTAAGGGGGGGGGGGGCATGAAGACTTGGCATTTGAATGGTTGAAAACGGCAATAAATGAACATATTGATACTTCTAATTCTATAATGAAAATTCAAATAAATATAATTTAAATAAGCAATGAATTAGCATGTTCACCATTCCTTGTATGGAGGGATAAAATACTTCCGATCGCGCTACACTGTACAGCGTAGACACGGTTTGTAATGATGAAAGTTCCTCCATGGTTCAATTTTCATCCATGGAGATCCCTGCTATAACTTTAGTTTAAGTAAATTGAAATCTATGAAATTTTGACACAAGGTTTATGACCACAAAAGAAAGGTTGGGATTGATTTTGGGAGTTTTGGTTCCAACAGTTTAGGAGTTAGGGGCCAAAAAAGGGCAAAAATAAGCATTATTCTTGGTTTTCGTACAATAACTTTAGTATAAGTAAATAGAAATCTATGAAATTTTGACACAAGGTTTATGAACACAAAAGTAAGCTTGGGATTGATTTTGGGAGTTTTGGTCCCAACAGTTTAGGAATTAGGGGCTAAAAAGGGGCCCAAATAAGCATTATTCTTGGTTTTCGCACCATAACTTTAGTATAAGTAAATAGAAATCAATGAAATTTAAACACAAGGTTTATGACCATAAAAGGAAGGTTGGGTTTGATTTTGGGAGGTTTGGTCCCAACAGTTTAGGAATAAGGGGCCCAAAGGGTCCAAAATTGAACTTTGTTTGATTTCATTAAAAATTGAATAATTGGGGTTCTTTGATATGCCGAATCTAACTGTGTATGTAGATTCTTAATTTTTGGTCCCGTTTTCAAATTGGTCTACATTAAGGTCCAAAGGGTCCAAAATTAAAGTTAGTTTGATTTTAACAAAAATTGAATCCTTGGGGTTCTTTGATATGCTGAATCTAAAAATGTACTTAGATTTTTGATTATTGGCCCTGTTTTCAAGTTGGTCCAAATCGGGGTCCAAAATTAAACTTTGTTTGATTTCATCAAAAATTGAATAATTGGGGTCCTTTGATATGCAAATCTAACTGTGTATGTAGATTCTTAATTTTTGGTCCCGTTTTCAAATTGGTCTACATTAAAGTCCAAAGGGTCCAAAATTAAACTAAGTTTGATTTTAACAAAAATTGAATTCTTGGGCTTTTTTGATATGCTGAATCTAAACATATACTTAGATTTTTGATTATGGGCCCAGTTTTCAAGTTGGTTCAAATCAGGATCCAAAATTATTATATTAAGTATTCAGCAATAGCAAGAAATCTTCAATTGCACAGTATTGTGCAATAGCAAGCAATTTTCAATTACACAGTATTGCGCAATAGCAAGAAATCTTCAATTGCACAATATTGTGCAATAACAAGAAATTTTCAATTGGAGTTATCTTTCTTTGTCCAGAATAGTAGTTGAATCAACTTAAATCATTGTTTTATACAATATACAATGTATATTCACTTTTACTACCAACTGATAAATTAAAACAATCTTTACCATTCAGTGATAACAAGCACTTTATTTTACATTTTAATATTTTATGATGTATTTAAATGAGTAGTTATTGTTGCAAACTCCATTAGGAATTTGAATTGAGATCAGTTTTGGAAAAAGGGAAAGGGGGATGAGAAAAAAAATGGGAGGGGGCGGGGGGTTAAATTTTTCTCATTTCAGATTTCATAAATAAAAAGAAAATTTCTTCAAACATTTTTTTGAGAGGATTAATATTCAACAGCATAGTGAATTGCTCAAAGGCAAAAAAAATATTTTAAGTTCATTAGACCACATTCATTCTGTGTCAGAAACCTATGCTGTGTCAACTATTTAATCACAATCCAAATTTAGAGCTGAATCCAGCTTAAATGTTGTGTCCATACTTGCCCCAACTGTTCAGGGTTCAACCTCTTCGGTCGTATATAGCTGCGCCCTGCGGAGCATCTTGTTGTGTTTTGGTCTGTTTTTCTTAAACTATAAGCAATAGGTCAACTATATTTGTTGTATGGAAGAATTGTTAGCTGTATATGCCTGCCTGGCATGGTTGCTCTGATGTTTAGTTTTCTTGGCTAATGTTAAGTTTATTTAACAGTTGCAAGAAACCTTTATACAAAAAATTTAGGACTACAAACATGTATCAACATAATATCAATGATTAGTAAAGAAGGCGAGGCATGTCAGTGTGTGCAATCTTGTTTACAGATGAAAGTTACAACATTTAATGTTTGATTTTTGTTTGTTTCAGATTGATGAAGATAGTATAGATGATGTTGGTGACCTTAAAAAGTGATGAGAACAGTTCATTTTACTCTTTAAATATTAAAATGATAATTTACACTACTTACTTCATTTGAATAACAAATGTGTTATTGGTTTGGGGATGTATGGCTGGCGGGCATGTGTGTTCAATAACATGACAAACCCTTGGATGAAATATTTTCAAATTTAGATATGTTGTTTCCTATGACTAAATGAATAGTGGGAGATATTATGGACATAATTGTGCAAATCGTGATACAAGCATGCGCATGAAATTTGGTATAAAGGTTGACTAAATGATACTTATAAAAAATCCGCTGCTGGCCAGAAAAAAAATCAATTTTTCAAGATGGCCACCACACATTTTGGAAATGGCGTCATTACAAACTGGCAATAATTCGTTAATCCTTTGAAAGGTAAAATCCAATGTTAGATTTGATAAAAAGCAAATGACAGTTCCTAAATTACGACTAGACAATACATTAATGAAACTTTATGTGACTTCCGGTTTCAAAATCCCAGCAAAAAAGTCAAAAATTTCAATTTTTATACTTTCAAGCAATTTCACAAGGGATGTAAATCCTTGAAAGATGTGTTATAGGTATAATCCAAAATAAGTTATGATAAAATGTTAAAAACAATTCCTAAGTATGACAGAACAACACATAAATGAAGAAAAATAGTGATTTCCGGTTCCAAATGGAGGCACATTAATATGTAGAAAATATTTTTATAATTTCCATCAACTTAACAAGTGATAACACTCTTAGTTAAGTTTAAATGCCTAGTTTGGTTAGAAAGACAGGTTACTTATCTTATAATTATCTGACAGTTGCCTATATACAACAACTCGTACAAGGAAGGCCAGAACGGTAGCATTTAAAGTCACCAACACAGCTGGCTTTTTGCCTCCACATTTCAAAAGTTCCTGAAACGAGGATGCAACGGCAGTCAAAGATGCCTATTTCGGTTACCAACTGTCATTCATTCTTTCTATCATCCAACCCCAGTGTTCATGACTTGGTACATGTACCTGTCGAATACATGAATCAGGCTGAGCCCAAACAAATCCCCCTTGATTTACTTTTCTTGTGATGTGCTCTGGAAAAGAACCTCTTGTACGCGGAATTGCATCACAATGCCGCTGCGTCCTGGCAAACAATTCACATTGTGCCTCGCTTAATACTTAAGCCCAAAACAACGTCCTTTACATCTGGAAAACCTTCCATTGTTATCAAAGCTGACCTCTTCCCTTCCTCACGACAATTCGACAAAGTGTCATATCCACTGAATGCATGGACGAAAGGAAGAGCAGCTACACAAAGACCAAAAGAATTTGATATTATTTTGTTGAATGAAATCAAATTCTATAATGGGTGCCCTAGGAGGACCACTAGAGTTTTGAGCAAGAATTCCATGTATATTTGCAATATAGGGAGGATTACCCCGGCATCCTTTGCCAAAAAAAAAAAACTCAAAAAAAAAAACCTTCTATGAGACTTCTGAATTTAGTTCCACTTTCCATATTCGGTGTTTATTCTGAGTCAAGTGCCTATATGCGGAGACTCCAAGTAGACAACTTGCATATGTATAACGGCATAGTTGTCTTTTCTTATAAGGGAGCTACCATTTGATTTTTATGGGGGGTCTAGGATGAAAAATTTTGTCCTGCATTTTTTTTTAGCTGTAATCTCTGTCCTGCATTTTTATTTCTCACTCTGTTCTGTCCTGCCTTTTTTTTTTAGTTTATCCTGACTTTTTTTACCTAAATTGTCGTCCTGACTTTTTTTTTTTGCAAGTGTCTCATCCTGCCTTTTTTTTTACTCAAAACTCCTGTCCTGCCTATTTTTTTCAAATTTCATCCTAGCCCCCCCATAAAAATCAAATGGTAGCTCCCTAAAATGATTAACGATTGTTGCCTTTCCGGTACATGAAAATATTGGTTAGAAAGCAATGTTTTCATTTTTAACCGGATTTTTGTGACAAAAATGTCGGTTATTGATTTGGGGATGTACGGCGGGCGGGCGGGCGGGCGGCAATCAAATGTTGTCCGTGCATTAACTCATGAACCGTTCAACCAAAGCTTTTAAAATTTTAATATGTTATTACTGACAACTATACGAAGGTCAAGTTCAATAATGGCGATTTTGACTTTTACCGTTCAGGAGTTATGGTTCTTGAAAGGCGGCAATCAAATGTTGTCCGTGCATTAACTCATGAACCGTTCAACCAAAGCTTTTAAAATTTTAATATGTTATTACTGACAACTATACGAAGGTCAAGTTCAATAATGGCGATTTTGACTTTTACCGTTCAGGAGTTATGGTTCTTGAAAGATCGTAAAATGGCGTTTCCATTCACGTTGTTGCATTTACTCATGAACCATTCAATCTAAGCTTTTCAAATATTATTATTTCAAAATGTTGATACTGATGACAAAATGGAGGTCAAATTTGATATAAGACGCAACGTCAGATATTGCTACCATTTAGTGTAACAGAAAAATGACGTTAAATTGGAAACGCGCTTTATCTAATTCTTCCTGTTTTCCTTTTTGGATAAATGCAAAGTATAACACAAGGTATAAATGCCATGATAATCCAATCCAATATGATTTTATAATTAACATAGGATATTCAATTTTATTGCTAGTAAATATGTGTTTTTGGAGGAATATTGCTGCATTATATATTCAACCCGAGTATGATATTATTCAAGCAGTGACATAGCTTATACTTATGATACTTAAACTTTCTTACTTTTTGATCATCTTATAGATGTGTATTTTTGTACTGTGCGATCATTTCGTTTTGTTGAAAGCAGGGCATTTATATTTAGTGGAGGAAGGAACACGCGAATAAAGTTCATGCCGTCCCTAGCATAATACGCTTGTGGCGACGTCAAATTATGATAACGGACAAACTTGCAAGACATTTTCATTTATCCGTATTTTTTATAGATAACCCTGTAATCTTAATGCTATTTGGTATACCAACTTCAACTTTAAAAGTAATTTTTATTGGTATAGTTATCAAAGCCGAAAAATAATCTTCTAACTCGGACATTTCCGCAAGTCATTGCAAATCTATTGTTTTGAATTGAATATGTAGCTCAATTTATTTTTCAATTCGAATTTTGGGAGCTAACACTTAGTACAAAACCATCGTGCTTACAATTTAATGAATTATCTGTCAAAATTTTATTTTTGAACTGAAATGTTTTAAGTTTCCAAATCAAATTTCCGATGGGACATTTCTGTACATCATATTCTTTTGAAAATATGTATGCAAATTTTAAATGGAGACAGACATGTTAACCAATACTGAAATATATCACGTCATAGGATGTTCATGCAAAATTTCGAAGAGTTGCGTGAATATTTCGCGAATTATTCAAGTTTTATGTTTCGAGTTTGTTACATGGGACAACACTAAGTAAACGTTTTTCGGATAATCTGTGTCTTCCTAAGCCTATATGAATATTATATTTTTATTCTTTCTCTATCATAATGTAAAAATTTAAGAATCAATCTTTATTTTCATGTATAATTTGAAATTTTTATTTCAGCATTTCTATAAAAAAATTTCCGTCAAATATTTACTTAACGCTATTTTTCGTGGTAGTAGCAATATCTAACGTTGCGTCATTGATGATTTTCACTTTCACCATTCATCAGTAATGGTTCTTGTGATATTGCCAGGACACAAATAAATGTAAATAAATCCGGTTTGCTGTCTTTGTGACAGCCTCTTGTACTTAGATTGGAAAGCTTATTTCGAGGGTTGAAAATGGAGAGTTCCACTGAGAATTTTTTTATCTCATAAACGCTACATTTGAAAGGTTTATATTTTTTTTATTTAATCTATAACTTCTTATGGATGTCGTAGGAGGTCCATCAGAGTTTTGAGCAAGGATTTCTTGGCGTGACAAAAAATATGTTGGTCAAAGAAACGTGAACACACAAATCTGACCCACATTGAATTTCTGCTTAACAATGTCCTCACTGAGTGAAAGATACATACATTTTATTAACATAAAAAGAAAACTTTCAATGTTAAACATATAAGGATTATAACTTATAAAAGTATTTGATATTTTTTTCAAAATTTAAGAAAAAAAAAATCGAGTTTCATTTAAAAAAAAATTACATCATATCTTACTTTAAAGAGAAAGCAAAACATAAAATGCGTTTTCAATCTGCACATTTTAAGAGAGAAAACAAAAAGAAACAGAAATTGCAAAAAATAACCGGTATATATTTAGGTTCGTTCGTTTTTTCTAAAAATAGTGTTATGCAAAACTACATCATAAGACAGTGCCTGTCCCAAGAAGTCTGGATCCTGTAATTCAGTGGTTGTCGTTTGTTTATGTGTTACATATTTGTTTTTTGTTCATTTTTTTTATATATAAATAAGGCCGTTAATTTTCTCGTTTAAATTGTTATACATTGTCATATCAGGGCCTTTTATAGCTGACTATGCGGTATGGGCTTTGCTCATTGTTGAAGGCCGTGCAGTGACCTATAGTTGTTAAAATCTGTTATTTTGGTCTCTTTTGGACAGTTGTCTCATTGGCAATCATACCACATCTTCTTTTTTATATATGACAGACAATATTAATAGTTGTTTACTATGAATTTCAAATGGACACATGATTTAACATTTGCAATTGTTACAAAACCAATTATTTGCCTTTGGAAGTTGTTTTAGTCTAGCACAAGATAAATGGTGCCACTCCAAACAGGAACTACACATTACACTGGCTTCCTTTGAATCTACATCATGTGTGCATATGTTACATATATATGTAGATCATGTAGATAGGGTTCGTTTTCTTCTCTTTATATACACTCTAAATAGCTAGGGGTGTAGCTAGGCCATGTATACTCATGTATACATGATGTGTACTCAAAGACTGGGGTAAGTCATACGGCGAGGGGTCTTGGTGCCGCTCAAGGCCCACAGAAGCTCTGGTGTTAATAGTGAAAGATGGAAGCAGGGCAAATCGCCCCACTTTTTCAACAACTCGCCCCACTATTAAAAAAAAATAAAAAATCGCCCCAACCTGGTTAACCAACTCGCCCCATTTTGAAAAATCCTGCGTTCTCACAATTTCCTGGGACTTAATTTACATGACCTCACAAAAATCATATTTTCAGCAGTTAAAAATCAACTTTTGAAACTAAATATATGATAATAAATTTGAAGAAAAAAATTTGTAGAGAAACACAAACTTCTAATGTATATTGGGTTGAGCTAGATTGGATAATAAGCGCAACTTGCATGATATTTTTTAAATGAGAAAATACATAAATAAATTCAATTACATATCTCTATGTTTTAGCCTTTTTTTCAACTTTAAATTCTCAAATATAATTCTAAAAATCAAGGACCATTTCCTTTCCTTTCTTATACTGAAAGAACCTCGTTAACCAACTCGCCCCATTTTGAAAAATCCTGCGTTCTCACAATTTCCTGGGACTTAATTAACATGACCTCACAAAAATCATATTTTCAGCAGTTAAAAATCAACTTTGGAAACTAAATATATGATAAATAAATTTGAAGAAAAAAATTTGTAGAGAAAACACAAAATGTTTATTGGGTTGAGCTCGATTGGATAATAAGGAACAGCGCAACTTACATGATATTTTTTAAATGAGAAAATACATAAATTAATTCAATTACATATCTCTATGTTTTAGCCTTTTTTTTCAACTTTAAATTCTCAAATATAATTCTAAAAATCAAGGACCATTTCCTTTCCTTTCTTATACTGAAAAAAAAGTGTCTGATGAATTATTTTTTTTGTTCACGGTTTAAGTTAAAAAAAAAAAAAAAATAAGCCAGATAATGGCTGATCATGGCTTGATTATAATTGTAATTCTCAAGTCTTCTCATGGTACTGAAAGACCATTCTGCCATTGCATTAGCAACACAATCACAATGCTGGTTCCGTAAATGAAAAGAGTATACTAGTTTCCAGAATGTAGTATAGTATGGAACGCCATCACTGCCTTTTAAGAAGAAACTACTATGACATGATGCAAATGTTGCTTACATGATGTGAATTCTCCCTTACATGATGTGAATTCTTCATTACATGATGTGAATTGTTCTTTACATGATGTAAAATCTTCTTTACATGATGTGAATTCTTCATTACATGATGTGGTTTCCTCTTTACATGATGTGAAAACTTCATTACGTGATGTGGTTGTTTCATTACCTAATCTGAAAGTTTTATTACATGATGCGAAAATTTCTTTACGTTATGTTAAAAAATCTGTATGTCTTATTTCTATTACATTATGCCAAAATATATACATCGTAATGTCAAATTGGTATTACGAGGTAAGAAACTCATATGACGTTATGTGAACACTTCATTATGTCAAAACATCTTTATAAGAACACGGGACCTCTCGGACGTTATTATTATTATTCAGACTCCTTGGATTTTTTCCAAAGCTATAGGGTAAAATATTTTGCCCCATAACACCAATTTTTATTTCAATAAAATCTTCAATAGCTAATTTTGAGATCCAAGTAATACCAATGCAAATGCAAGGTAAAAGTCCCAAGTCAGCCTTTTCCCGCCATTTTTTTAAAACTGAAATATCTCAAAAAGGAGCTCCATGACCTATCAATATTTTTTAGCTTATTTTGTTCCTTAGCTGATGCTCTTTCGACTTATAGTATCAATTTTAATTTCTGTGGTTTTTTTTTAATTTCAACTAAGTACATCCTTAAATGCATTTAAAGGGAGCTGAATATAAAACTTATGTAAGTTATGAGTGATGCTATACATTTAGAGCTTATATAAGCATGGCCGTGTCATATTTAAAATTTTCTTTTTAAGTATAAGTCTTTTTTTTTTTTATATATTTATATAAATTTAGGAACCTAATTCAAATGAATTTTATATGAAAATATTACTTTTTAGAGGCAATGTTGGCAAACCCCTTCCTAAAATTATTCGAAAATACTTCTCCTATATCGTGTATATCCACAAACTATACGGTACATGTACAATATTGTCTCACTTACGTTACTTTGTTACATATCTCACTTATAAATTAACAAATCTATTAATTTATCTAAACTTAAAATAATAAATCCATAAAAAATGGCTAAGAAGTGATACACAAACTTAAAAAGTGTTGACAAGCATTCTGAAAGTATTGCATGTCAATACGTAGTCCCCTACCAGTAAAAATTCATTATTCTCAAACAGAAAATTTGAAATTGATGTGTAAATTGTAATGTTAAAAGTAGATACCAAATACCAAATCAATATAACGGTAGTTAGACAAGCATGATTAAAACATGTGCAGAACATTGTGTGAGTTTTCTAGGTCTAAGGATCACATGAATTTGCAAAATATCATCAAACCAAAACTAAATTTAAACTTAATCTGTAACTTGTAATGGTAAAAACTATAAACCAAATTTCAAATCTAAATCTGTAAGTTAATGACAAAACAAATAGTGGAAAATTTATTTCTTGCATTATTTTTCTAAGTTCGTGGACCATAACTTTGCAAACACAATTCGCACTTGATCTGTAACTTGTCATGGTTTCACTACTAATTTTTATGCCAAATTTTAAGTCAATATGTTTAAAAAAAAAAAAAAAAAAAAAATGGAAACCAATTATCTGAGAGAATTTTCTAAGTCCAAGGGCCATAACTCTGCCAAAAATCCTCAAACCGTAACAAAATTAGAACTTGATCTGTACTTGTCAAAGTTATATTATATACTAAATATCAAATCAATATCTTCAAGCATGGCCAACAACAGTGCCATATCTCTTGCACGTAAAAGACATCCTTGTAGATTTCGAAAACGAGTAGGCTAATGCCTCTACAAATCAGAACTCGCATTTGCAAAGTGGAAAGGGATTTAAATAAGTTGCAAAACGTGTTACCGAATACACTACAAATAAATATGTTTAAAACTAAAAAATGCGGAAAGCTAGTTTTCCGGACGGACATTCTGACAGACGGATAAAGTGCAAACCTAAAGTCCGCTTCAACTTCGTTGGTAAGGGACTCATAAACGTTTAGTATATAATACTGAGGTTCCCGTAAATATGAACCTTATAATAGTGTAATGAATGTGCCTAGTTAATTCCCCTTACTTTTGGATAGATTAATTATTTGTTGATTACAGCTAATTTCCTACTGCATGTAAAGCAAAACTTTGGTTGGATTGCTTGCTTTGTTCCTATGATTGTTTATACAAGCTTGGTAAATAAGATTGAAATCTTTAAACAATATATATAGGCGTAGTCGAAACTGTATATGTAATATTTGAATTTGATTGGGTGTTATCCTAATGATTGTACAAAATTTAAAAAAAAGCAAGGAAGCTAACTAAAGTCTTGCTCTACATGTTTTCGGAAATTAGCTGTAAATGTTTATTTTAAGTTTAATTTGATTTAAACTCCATCATGTCCATAGTGAGATAAAAGTAAGGATTGTTAATTTAACTGATTTAGTATTTAACTTTTGATGTTTCTGTAATGTTTAATGCATATTTTTTATTAGTTTATTCAATTTGTTTTCAGTACCTTTAATGTAAAAGTTATCCGGTTTAATGACAATATAAGGATTTTAATTGTTTTTCAATCGGAGTCGGCCTTGTACAGGTCTAAAAAAACTCGCCGGACTGTAGTATAAAAAAGAAGATGTGGTATCATTGCCAATGAGACAACTATCCACAAAAGACCAAAATGACACAAACATTAACAATTATAGGTCACTGTACGGCCTTCAACAATGAACAAAGCCCAGTAGTCCACTTGAGTTTCGAGTTAGTCACCACTTCGGTGCAGTTCGCTAGAGTTAGTCATCTCTTCTTGGTGCTATTTTACTACTTAAAACACAACGCGAAGCCAATTTACTTTACTAAGGACTAACTCTGGGAACACTTTATTTTTCATTTTACATTTGAAATTACTCTATTTTTGAACTTCATTTAAAAAAGTTTTTTAACTCTCTTTTGTCCGCAATTATTGTACATTTGTGACTAAACAGAGTCTCATTAATTTAATTGTCTGTTGTTCAGCTATAATCTGACATCAGGTGTCCAAATGGTCGAATAGGGACACAATACTGGCAACTACACGTCCCGGGAGGATGGTCTCATTTAACAATTTACATGACGTACAATTATAAGGTGACGATCACATCAGGTAATGCAGTTCTATCATCACGTACTGCAATATTCACATCATACACTAAAGTATTCGCATCATGTACAAGGGTTTTTATTTTAACAGCACATAAGGAAAGTTTCGCATCATGTAATGAAAAAAACACATCACGTAAAGACGTTTTTACATCATGTAATGCAGTTTTCACATAATGTAATGAAGTTCTCACATCATGTAATGAAGTTTTCACATCATGTAATGTAATGAAGTTTTCACATCATGTAATGAAGAGTTTACATCATGTAATGAAGAATTCACATCATATAATGAAGAGTTCACATCACGTAAAGAAGAATTCACATCATGTAATGAAGAATTCACATCTTGTAATGAAGAATTCACATCATGTAATGAAGAATTCACATCATGTAATGAAGAGTTCACATCATGTAAAGAAGAATTCACATCATGTAATGAAGAGTTCACATCATGTAAAGAAGAGTTCACATCATGTAAAGAAGAATTCACATCATGTAATGAAGAATTCACATCATATAAAGGAGAATTCACATCATGTAAGCAACATTTGCATCATGTCATAGTAGTGTCTTCTTATAAGGCAGTGATGGCGTTCCATATATAGCTACAAAGTGACTATTATCATAACATTTGTAATTTACTTTTTAATTTATCTTATTACTTCACTTCTATTCTTAATAGATTCACCATATTTTTATTTTTCTCAAAGTTTCGATGTGTACGTAACATATTTTTTTTTTTATTTTTTAGTTAAGACGTTAAGTGTTTATATAAGCAACAGTAACAAAAAAATTTAAATAGAAAATTTTGATATTTAATTATTATTCTTAAATTTTAATTCCCTGTGAGGTATAATTTAATCAGAGCCGGCTAAATAGCAAATTTGCTATTTTGCCGGTGCCGGTCAAATAGCCACTGCCATTACATTTTACAACACTTCTCATAATCATGCCGAACATGGACAAACATTCGTGTGTCTGCTTCTTCATGATAACAAGGAGAAAGTATCCTTATTGAAATCGCAAAAAATATTTTCACCATGATTATATACACATTTTTATAAGTCTCTTAAGAAGCAATTTTTTGAGCAAGAAACTTGAACAATTTCGTTTCGTTGTCATCTTCACAGAGAAAGCCACTTTCTGTAAGGTAGTATAACATTATTAGCATAATCATCAAATATTTTTGCCCAATTTTGTGAATTGGAATTAACCATTGGTGCCCCACCAACGATAAATGCGTCCGAATTTGATTCAGCAAATCGCAGAATGTTTCAAGTAAACCCATTTGCAGCGATTTAATACCACTATTTCAAGAAACATCCTGAGATAACGACGGAGGAGCAGTTTGGTTTTTATGCATAAAGAAATATTCCAAGTAAAACTGTCTACTGTGACAAGAAGTCTAAGAAGTTTCCCAATCACTTTTAAGGTTCTCTAGCTTTGTTTTTGACCATGAAGTTTCCATTTTATTTTTGCGTCCAAAATAGGAAGTTGTTATTTTGTATATGGTTATAAAAAGCAGGTTCTCCTTCGTTTTGCATTTGCTTCAAAAGATCTTCGTATTGTTTAAACCAAAATTTGGGAGTTTATTTACATATTTACCTGTTCAACAATTTCCTAAATGGAGTATCTTTTTTTTTTTACAAATCTGACGACTCTTCTAGAAATAAATTTCTAAACTCGTTCATCACTTTACAAAGCCTTTAAAGCTGTTTAAAGATATCTTTTTGTGTTTTCGTAGAGTCTTCATTAGGTCCTTCATCTGTTACAGAATGACCCAACCACAAGATCTGTCAAATTCATCTTCTAGTATACTGACTCCTGGTCAAGCTACTATCCATTTGTCTAAATGGGATCTTCGGTTAATCCTAGAGCACCGAAATCGCTCTTCACAATTGCATTAATCTGTTTTTTTTTGTCTGATCAATTGTGTTATAAGAAAGAAATTTGCTGGTCTTACGTACAGTGAAATTATCATTTTCAAATTCCATTGCCAGCTGTGGGTGATGTTCAGGGAGGAAAGTCATATCTTGGAGATGGGTCAGTAACGATCGAGCATAATTTACACGATCAAGACCTAAAACAATACGCTATCATGCTTTATATGGACTGTTTATAAAGTACGAAATCTCACTCATGAAATGAGCATAATATCAAAATCAGAAGAAGTTCTTACTTTATAATTGAACGCCAGGAATGAAATTGTGGTCGATATGACTCTATTTCCTTACACCAGTCTTTTAAATCATTGAACGTCACAGAGTCATGACATAGTTATATATTCTGAGTTTAGCTGTCATAATCCGAAATTAATAGTTTAAGCAAAATACATGCAGTTGTCTGATGCGCCTGTCTAGTCCTAGGTACCTTTGAACATACATAAAAAGAATCTGGCGTTCTTGGTGTTGCAATAATGGCTTCAGTAATACAACATGTCCATCCCCTATCACGCAATATATTCTCCAGAGTTTTATAACAAGTCATTTCAAAGTGCAATCCACCAAACATGACGATAAACTTATCTTCTCTGTACAAATCAGGCCATTCTCGATGAATTTGCTTAGTCATTTCCAAAAGTGGCTGATCTGCAGTTACAATTGATGTTTCTCAGGGATTCACCACATTTTCGTCTTATCCATCGAATACCTGAGAATTGCTTGGTAGCGCATACAGGGAAAACGGTACTATTACATTTTCCCAGCATTAGGTTCAGGCGGAAACCCGGTTGAAACAGAACAAAAGAATCGAAGCTCTTTGTTAGAGAAGGCGATAAATGCATGCTTACTGTAATGTTTACTATAGTAACAAAAAATTTAAAAGTTAATTGAAACAAATAAAATGACGATTTTCTTCTCAATTACGAAGTGTTCTATTTTAAAAACACCATTTGCATAAGGTTTCAATTTATCTATTACATAGTTAAGCAGAACAATTAGATATCAAGTCAACGACATGGGTATCTATCAAGTTGGATGTAGAAAATGCATAACCTCTGATTTTTTTTTAAAAATACCACGGACGGAGAACATATTAATGTTTTAGTTCAGTAATTTTCTTGTCTGCCCTTCCATTATGTGACTCAAGAAAAAATTCTAAAAAATGGGTAACAATTGTATCGAAAAGAGAAAATCGAGTACACCTTTTTATGTTAGGGTGTGTTTGAGTTGAATATTTTGTCTTGAAAACGTACAAAGCAAGAATATTGGATACATCATCTCGCTTCAGATTCTAATATTTTTATATATTAAAACTACAGGTTGACTTTATAACATAAAAAAATCACAGTACTAAAAGAAGAAATATATGGGTCAAGTGAAATACCTATCTAATGAATCATAAAAACAGAGTAGGTGTGTTCGAATAGCTATTTTTTTTCTACTAAAAGTACTTGACGACAGTCTTTCAAATTGGATGATGAAAATGCATACATGTATCTTCGAAAAAAATCATTTTTTTGTATGTGATAACTAAGGTTTATAGTCTTCAACCACTAAAAAAGTCTAGTCGGCCCTTCCACGAAATATTTAATTAGAATCTTTTTATTAATAAATGTTTATGAATTTTTAAAAATTCCACCTGACAACCGATTTTGATTAAGTTGAATAAATGCAGACAAGATCATTAACTGATCCTCATTAGCAAGTAGATATATTTGTCTTTTATAATACAACTAACATATAAGGATCGTAATGGTGCTATGCGGATAAATTTATCGGTTTCCAAGAGCAAAATTGGCAGCGACAATTGCCTACAATGGCTTCCATTTCTACGATTGTGAAAATTAACTGGCGTAATGGGGAGATAATTTTGACGAAGTAGAGTCCTGACTAGGTTGGCCTTTTGTGTTCAAGCAAACAGGTGAAGGAAGTCAACTTAGGAGCGCCGTGATTGGATGTAAGAGTACAATCTATTTTTTTATTTATCTATGAATAACTGCAGTGTTTATATATACAATATAAATTTTAAAACCTATTGAAATATTTTCTAGAGAATTATTCGAAAAGGCTTTCAAAATTTTATAAATTTGCTGCAAAATGACGGTCGGCATGGATAACATCATTGGGTATTGAGCACGTGTTTAATATGTACAATCAGCATGATCAGATAATTGTTTACTTTAATGACAGATCCATGCGTATTGCGATCGCCAGATTTTTACGAGGAGGGTTACGCTCAGGTCACTATGCATACGGAAAATATGTCGGCGAATTGCTTCCTGGAAGCAAGCAATTAAAAATAAATAAACTTCTTCTAAATGTGGACAAATTAAAGAAATTTCCTCAGAAAAAAGTATATGTACATAAGTTGTATAATGAAAACTATCCATTTAGTTATAAAAAATCATATGCATGATTTTTTTTTAATTTGAGGTTTCTTATGACTTTAAAACTTTACACACTTCTTTGTTATATTAATCTAAACATCTGTATACTCTTTGGTGATGATTCAAAATTTGTTTTCTTCAGTTATTTAGTATTTTGTAAAAAAAACAATTTATTTTATGATTATTGCTTAAAACTTTACACACTTCTTTGTTATATTAATCTAAAGATCTGTATACTTTTGGGATTTTGATTCGAAATTTTATTTTAGTGATATTTAGTTTTTTTGAAGAAAAAAAGAGGGGGGTTCATATGTCCCTCCGTATCTCAAAAACAATAATGGAACAAAGCAGCCGGGGTTAGTGGGGCTGCTTTTATGGTAATTCAAATTACCTTTTATTGCTGCTTTTATGGTAATTCAAATTACCTTTTATTGCTGCTTTTATGGTAATTCAAATTACCTTTTATTCACCTTCTTCCACCTCAGAGCTATCAGCTCTTTGATTTTTTCATGATGTCCATATATAACGGCGTTTTTTCTCTCTCTCGCGGAAGGCCATGTGGTATAACTGCTTACATCAACTTCATTTAAACTCTTGTTTATGTAACATTATTTTGTCTCATTGGCTTCCATCATACCACATCTCCTTACAATTTTGATAAGGGCTAATTTCATAATGCTTGTGGAGTAAAGCTTTGGTCGGCTTGCTTGCATTGTTTGTATAAACTTCTACCCAAGCTTTGTAATAAAGATTCACATATAAATACAATAGATATCTATATATAGTTATACAGTTAATGCATAGCTCAACAGTTATATTCAGAGTCTGCGGTAAAATGTAAATCAATAAACGGTAAAATGTGATTCTATAAGTATCTTGTAATTAAAAAGTGATTCAAATGATATGAATATTACACGAATAACGCAAACCAATATAAATTTGCATTTATACATTACAATATCTTTCATGTTTCTTGTGCTGTTAATCTGGCGGCCACTGTTCCCTTATTTTAAACGACTTCATCTACTCTTTCCAAAAAACTTATTTTCTTCCTGTCATATTCAAACAATATGAATAGTTTAAGCCCTTCAATGAGACATCACACAACAAAACAATGGTAAAATTGTGAGATCAACATATGCATGAAAAGTTAAATATTAAATGTCCAAAATAAGTATTGTCCTATTGGCAAGAAACTGTCAGATGCGCTAGGGATGGCAGAGATGGATTCAGTTTTATCTTATTATGAAAATTTACTTTGCCGCTAAAAACCACAGGCAAATGTACAAAATGTATAAGCAATATCATAAAAAGCACCAGCACTTGTATCAGACGTGAAATTGTAAATGCATTGACCGTAGACAACTTCATAGAAGATACATCAGATACAGAAAAAAAGGCGAAGGATGCGATTTGCAGCACTGTCTGTGTCCTTCCTGTAAATGCTGTGCAGAGTTTAAAAGACTGTACTTGTCAAGAAAGGAGCAAATTTAGTTTTGAAGAGTTTCAGCTACAAACACCGAGAGATTAAAATTGCATTATTTCTTAAACTTTCTTCTCTTGCTATTATTCTTTGTAACAACTCGATTTTTGCAATACAAATATTGCCTCGCCAGCTATTATTATTTCTATTGATACGCACAAGAAAACGTTTGGTGAATGAGAATTGGCTCGCTCACCCCGTTGTATGAACTCGTATTTTGAAAGATATTCATCTACTCATCCGCTCTCACAACTAGAAATTAATTTCTGCTGATGCTTAACAACTTAAACAAGAGAACTTTTGGTGAATGAGAATTGGCTCGCTCACTGTTGTATAAACTCGTATTTTGAAGGAGCATCGCCTCCCCCGCTCTCATAACTCGCAGTTGATTTATGATCATTCTTAACAGCTTGGACAAGATAACTGGCTTGCTCACTCCGTTGTATGAACTCATATTTTGAAGGACATGTATCGCGCGCTCTCACAACTTGAAATTAATATCTAATGATGCATAACAACTTACTAAAGAACATTTGGTGAATGAGAATAGCCCATCTCTGTTTTATGAACCTGTACTTGGAAAATCATATATTGCCACGCTCGCTCTCACATTGCACTCTCATGGAACATTGCAACTTCATACCGTTAGCAGCTAGCAGATTTCATGAACATTCGAACTCGTAATTTGAAGAAATTCATCGCATCGCCCGTTCTATTGACTATAGCACATTTATTTGGTTAATTTGGCACGCACGCCCCCGTTACATGAACTCATATTTCCAAAGCCATTTATAACCTCGCCAACCTCGCCGACTCTCACAACTCGCCTATGATTTCTGTTGGTGCTCAATTAACAACTTGGAGTAGAGAACTTTTTGAGAAGGATAATTGGTTTGCCCCCCCCCCCCTTTTCGTTATGTGAACTCACGATCTCGCATTTGAAAAAAATAAAAATTTGACAGTTCTGTTATGGAACTGTAACGAAAAACTAGATTTCACCGAAGATTGCTTTACTAGCGCACAAGAATTATTGGGTACGAACTGACTCGCATAATGAATAAGTTATACCTATAATTTATGTTAAAACATATTTTTTTTAATTGATCTGTTGATACATTATAACTGTATTTTGGACATTCTAATTTTCAACTGTAAACAATATACTTGTACCGTTTTTTGTTTTTTGTTGTTTTTTTTTTTGTTTTTTTTTTGGGGGGGCATGCATATCATCAAGTTAAAAAAAAATAAAACCCATATTTTTTTATTCTTTATGTGTTTTGCCAATTGTTCTCCATTCTGTTAATCCCATTCGTATTCTCTCACCACTCTTTATGGTTATCTCAATAATTGCATGACACTATTAGAGTAATTGGTCGTGTTTCCGTACGTTGAATACGGATTATAAATATTATCGTCAAATTCGTTTCGTTCACGAAATCCTTAAAATAAAGAATCGGCACATATATTTGAAATAAAATGGCGTGAAAAAAATTGTTAGTCAACTGAAATTTAAAAAACGTGCAGCAAGAGAAAGTGTTTTAAGAAAATGGCAGAACCAATGGGAATCAAGTCAACGTGGCAGAAATTATTACAATTATCATCAAAATGTCTGTCAGAAAATACCAAAAGATTTACCGTCCAAATGGTCGTTTTCAATTACTACTAGTTTGAGAACAGGTTATTGTGATCTAAATGATTATAAATCCAAAATTATACCATCATCAGACAAAAACTGTTCCTGTGGAGAGCCAGAAACTGTAGAACACTATCTTTTACATTGTTCTAACTATGAGGAGGCTAGAGAGAGAATGAGAACATCTATTTACTTTATTACAGGAAATATACACATGGATTTAGACACCTTATTAGGAATCGATGAAGAAGACATTAATAGAGACAATCGAAATGAGATATTGTGCCATCTGGAAAATTATTTAACGGAGTCTGGTAGATTCAAAAACACTATACAGCAAAAAACACTATAAATCTATATCAAAATTAAGTCAAAATTTTTTAAGCAGCAGCCACAATTTCAATTAAGTACATGAGTGAACATTACATATGTGAAGAAACTACAAAAGAGGAAACGTACACAAGTGTTTACAGTGTCATTTGGGACACTTACTAAAGACTAAAGGATAAAAGTGATGGATTAGGAACATTATTCTAAACTGTAAATGCGGTAAGAAGTTACTTTCATTCATATTTAGGTTGTTCCTAATAATTTTATTTGTTTTGATAGTGGATTATTAATTTAAATTTTTGCTACGAGAAAAAAATACAAATTTTATAAGACTCTGCGGTTCAACATTGATAGTAAAAAAAAATATCCGATAAAAAACGTTGAGTGTAAATGATATGAACCTGCAGAGTCTTATATTATAGGACTATCCTCATTACAGAATCATGGATAGTTTGGAGGTTGATTCAAACCCATTTTTTTATGACTCAATATGGATTCAAAATTAAATTGGTGTACCTATACAATAAAGAAGGATAGGGCTACAAAATAAACACAGTATGGACATTTTTTTCTTGATCATAAAAAAACGTAGGTGAAAAAAACTGTCAAAATAGGTGCAATTTGGGTACCGTCACGTTAGATGCTTAGATCCCAAATTACTGTAATAGTTACTGCTGGTTTTGATAATTGAGGAGGAAAGGCCTCATGATTTTACGAACAAGAGTCATTATACACTCAAGAAGAGTCCAACTCTGTATTGAAAGAGGAAAAGAAGAAGAATGATCAATCATTGCCTGAAATTGATGCTTGATGAAGGTTATATATATATTCAAATTCAGGTCAGTAGAACCAGAAGTCTGGTTTAATCATTTTTCAGATTTGAATAAATCTCCAATTAGTGAGACAAGAATTAAAGAAATTAACTCTAAAATAGAAAATATGGAAAAAAAATAAAACTTTTTGTGAATTAGATTATAGATTCTCTACTAAAGAAATATTTAAATCAATATCTAAACTCAAAAGTGGTTTAAAGCCTCAGGTCTGGATGGTATACCTAACGAGATGCTAAAGGCAGGAAGTTTAGTTCTAAATCCTTTAATTCAGAAACTGTTTAATCATGTTTTTTCATCTGGTATTTATCCAATGCAATGGTCATCAGTCTATTTATCTGCTGTTTTTAAGTCTGGTGATCCAAGTAAACCAGATAATTATCGTGGCATTGCCATTAACTCTTGTGTTGGTAAATTGTTTAACTCTGTTTTGAATAACAGACTAGATAAATTTTTGGTAAAAGAATCAGTGGTTAATCCATGTCAAATTGGATTTTCAAAAAAAATGTAGACCATCTGATCATGTTTTTGTTTTAAAAACCATTATCGATAAATATATAAGTAAAAGGGGGGGTAAACTATTTGCCTGTTTTGTAGATTTTAAACAGGCTTTTGATAAAGTGATCCATAAGGGTATCAGAAATAAGCTTTTAACGAACAATATTACTGGAAAGTTTTATTCTATCATTAAAGATATGTATAATAAAAGTGACCTCTGTGTTAAAATTGATTTAATGAAATGACTCCATGTTTTAAATCATTTATAGGGGTTAGACAAGGTGATATTTTAAGCCCAAATATTTTTAAAATATTTATTAATGATCTACCTGACAAGTTTTTATCTTGTCCTGATCCAGTAAATATTAATAACCGTAGAGTAGATTGTCTTATGTATGCTGATGATGTAGTAATTTTTTCAGAAACACAGGAAGGCTTGCAAAAGAGAATTAATATGTTACATGAATATTGTTTAGAATGGTGTTTTGATGTAAATTTAAAAAAGACAAAAAGTATAATTTTTAACAAGCCAGGAAAATTTTTAAAATGCTGTTTACATTTTGGAGGTAAAGAGATTGAAAGTGCAAAATTATATAGATATCTTGGAATCACATTTACTTCTAGTGGTATATTTAAGCAGTGTAAAGATGAATTATACAACAAATCTTTAAAAGCTTGTTTTAAGCTACAGAGATGCTTGTCATCATCTAACCCTAGTATTGCCACTTTTTTCATCTTTATGATCATACAATTAAACCCATACTATTATATGGCAGTGAAATATTGGGAATGTTTAGAACGGATTCAGCTGCTTGTAAAAAAGATAATGATTATATATTAGAAAAAGTCTTTGGTCAGGATTTTTCTGAAAAAGCTCATACCAAATTTATGAAATATATTCTTGGTGTAAACAGAAAGTCAAGTAATATTGCTGTAATATCAGAGCTTGGTATATTTCCTATGTATTTAATTTATTTTACTATAATTTTATCAATGTTAAAATATTGTCATAGACTGGAACATTTTAAAGAAGGATTACTATTTGATGCTTTTATATGTTGTAAACAGTTACATAGCTCTAATGTACGGAAGCCGTAAGGGGACACACAAAACATTAGAAAATATTTTTTTTAATTCGAGATCACGATAAAACATTACCGTTTTACCGAGATCTCGATAAAAAATATATCGTTATCTCGATAAAACGAAATTGTTATATCGAGATCTCGATAAAAAATATATCGTTATCTCGATAAAACGAAACTGTTATATCGAGATCTCGAATTATTAAATCGTTATCTCGGTTAAATATATCGAGATCTCGATAAAAAATATTACGGAAGCGTATATTACCCTCGTTTTAATACTTATAATCCAAGATGGCGATATAACTTTTAGCGAGAAAATGCTTTATTTCTCATTACTGCGATTTATTTTTTTCGACAAAATGCCTAACAAAACGAAATTGTTATATCGAGATCTCGATAAAAAATATATCGTTATCTCGATAAAACGAAACTGTTATATCGAGATCTCGGATTATTAAATCGTTATCTCGGTTAAATATATCGAGATCTCGATAAAAAATATTACGGAAGCGTATATTACCCTCGTTTTAATACTTATAATCCAAGATGGCGATATAACTTTTAGCGAGAAAATGCTTTATTTCTCATTACTGCGATTTATTTTTTTCGACAAAATGCCTAACAAGGCATTTAGGCGCTTTGTTTTTATCGCCTTAAAAATAAATCGTTTTAAATAACGCGACATATTATCAAAACGAGAAAAAAAATTACGATTAATTTATAAGTCAATAAAAATATCATGCAATAATAATAAATTGCCTTTTTTTTCTTATTACTGCGATTTATTTTTTTCGACAAAATGCCTAACAAGGCATTTAGCCGATTTGTTTTTTATCGCCATAAAAATAAATCGTTTTAAATAACGCGACAAATTATCAAAACGAGAAAACATTTTAAGATTAATTCATAAGTCAATAAAAATATCATGCAATAATAATAAATTGCCTTTTTTTCTTCGATATATTGTTTTATAAAGCAACAAATTGTTTTAAATTTAAGGCGAGCAACGGGAAAGTTTTCAGCTAAATCGAGATAAATATGGCACGATTTTAACCTTTTCATTTTGATTTTGGAAGGACCAGGTCGCCATCACATTTGGGCATTTTATTTCAAGCAAATGGAGGTAAGATAAGAAACAATTTATTAAATGAAATCTCGCCGCGATATAGCCTTGTTGTGCTCATGTGGCGTTAAACAAACAACAATCAATCAATCAATCAATCTTTAAGTTATTGTTGTAAAAAAACTTCTATAAAAAGGCTTTTACACGTGTCTGCCGTAGTATACACACGTTAGGGGAATTAAGTTTTTGGTGCATAAAAAACCCAACCCTTTTTCCCCAGCTGTGAAAGTATAATGGTCGCTTTAAAAAATAATCAGGTTTGACTATAAATTAACATAGGGTGTCACGAAATTTACGTTGAAGAGAGCCAGTCGAGTTCTAATTTTTTTAATTCACAGTTGCGGCAAAATAAGATCCTTTGATGTTTTAACTCTGAGACACCACAAATTCATTTGAACTATATAGACCCCCTCCCCCCTATATAAAGTTCCAATGACTGTTCTTGTGACTATTGTTAACTTACTTTGAAGTTTTCAGTGAGAAAAAAAATCTCGTGCAGTACTAAAAAAATGACGGGGCAGATTAATTATTGTTCGGTTAATATAAAAAAGAAGATGTGGTGTAATTGCCAATGAGACAACTCTTCACAAGAGACCAAATGACACAGAAATTAACAACTATAATAGGTCACCGTACGACCTTTAACAATGATCAAAGCCCATACCGCAATGTTTTTGTATGTGCAATACACAGTACAAAGACGACAAATTTTATCAGTGTTTCGGCTGTTTTCTGTTCTTTAGTCAGGTTGTTGTCTCTTTGACACATTCCCAATTTCCATTCTCAGATTAAGTAAACAAAAATTTCCCTCTATGATATATATAAAAAAGAAGATTTGGTGTAATTGCCAATGAGACAACTCTAAACAAGAGACCAAATGACACAGAAATTAACAACTATAGGTAACCGTACGGCCTTCAACAATGAGCAAAGCCCATACCGCATAGTCAGCTATAAAAGGCCCCGAAATAACAAATGTAAAACAATTCAAACGAGAAAACTAACGGCCAAATTAATGTACAAATAAATGAACGAAAAACAAATACATGTAACACAGCAACAAACGACAACCACTGAATTACAGGCTCCTGACTTGGGACAGGCACATACATACATAATGTGGCGGGGTTAAACATGTTAGCGGGATCCCAACCCTCCCCCTAACCTGGGACAGTGGTGAAACAGTACAACATAAGAACGAAAGAACATGACACATAAATTACCAATTATAGGTCACCGTACGCGTACGGTACAAAACCAATACCGCATAGTCAGCTATAAAAGGCCCTAAATGACAAATGTAACACAATGAACAAAACATAAATATGTAACACAACAACAAACGACAACCACTGAATTACAGGCTCCTGACTTAGGACAGGCACATACATACATTATGTGGCGGGGTTAAACATGTTAGCGGGATCCCAACCCTCCCCCTAACCTTGGACAGTGGTGTAACAGTACAACATATAGGAACGAACTATAAAAATCAGTTGAAAAAGGCTTAACACATCAGATGGATAGAAATACATCTAACAAAAACAGAGTGGCTCAGCACTTATACATCCCAACAACAAAAAGACTATTGGGGAATATTGTCCCTTGTACACTCACAAGCTCGTGCAATAATATTAAATTCTACTCCGGACAATTCCCCAATATTCATACAATAACCCTACATAATATAGGATTCGTTTTCTGAGACAAGTGCCTGTGCCGCCATATATACATGTCTGGATCACAGGGGCCGGTAACATACTGTTTGAAAAAAAAATGTTTACACTGATATGTAATAATACGTATTATTATACTTTACTATAGTAACCACTATAATAAAATAACCTTCACAAATAACCCCTCTTTCCCGCTGGTAACTGCGCATAGGCAGAATAACTGTTAGGGAATATGCACGTTGTCAAAATAACCCCATATTTCCCGCGGGCAACTGCGCTTATGCAAAATAACTGTGTGGGAATGAGCGCGTAGGCAAAATAACTCATTTGGTGGCAATTTGCACGACGTCTTTCAAATAACAACTTAACGTTCAGTTCAGTATAATAATACAGTTATGGCCTTTATAAAAGTTAATATCCAAAATTATTAAATCTCGAAAAAGATTATTTTCCCTCGGTCCTACGGACCTCGAGGAAAATAACTCTTTTCTCGATTTAATAATTTTGGATATTAAAACTTTTGATGAAGGCCATAATTGTATATTATTACATATCAGTGTAATTTTTTTTTCAAACAGTATGTTACCGGCCCCTATGATATGGATCATGTGGATGATCGTACCTGGGGACAGTCAATACAGATCGTTTCATTCCCCTTTCACCGAATATTCCTCTGTGAGTTCCATCAAATGCGCTACAGTAGATATGTATAATCAGGTATATTTTAGTTACTATAAAAATAACAAAATAAATAACATATGTATATAAATTGAATATCCGAATATTTTGTTTTGTGAAGGGGGGCGCACAAGAGAATATATATATATATATATATATATATATATATATATATAGTAGTATGATTTCTGTCTTTGGGGGCCACGGGGGGTAACTTCGATTTTATTTGGTAGGAGTGTGCCATTTTTGCCATTAAAAACTGTACCCATTCTTATATAGCATACACTGAAATTGGGAAAAAACGAATGTAAGGAAAAAAATCACAGGAAAAAAGTCACATACAAAAAAATCAGGGATAAAAAGTCAGAGGAAAAAAAGTCACAACTTTATTTTGAGATATTTTGTCTGCTTTTTCTTACAAAACTTATTTTATTTAAATTTCTTTTTGATTTTATTAATAAATAAGATGTTGTTCAACTTTGTATTCTTTTGTAAAGGGAAAAATTATCTTAAACTGAATAATTATAGCTCTTTATCATTTAAGCATTATGATAAAGATTGAACTGAATTTTCTGCAATATAAACACTTGAAACTGCTTGAGAGAGGGAATTTATTTGCATCCCAAAAAATACAGAATAAGAAAAAAAGAATCACATGTAAAGAGAATAAATAATAATACATTGTGGCCTTTACATGTAGATGATTTCCAACCTTTTGAAATGAAGAAATACAAAAATTCTATTTCAATCTTTAAACAAAACTTATACACATGTAGACAACTTCAATGGGAAAAAAAACAATTCACCTGTACAGGTAAAGTACTGATGCAGGATAACATTTACACACCTTTTAAATAAATAGATAAAAAATAATGAAACTGATTAGCTTGACCACCAGTCCATGGTTTATGACCCCAATAAATGGCCAACATCCCAGGTTTTATGACCCCTCAAATAAATGGTCACCATTTGATGCGACTATAGCAGATGTTGACCATATACTAAGAGTTTGTTCCAGGTTGTACTCTGGGTTGTACTGTAAGAGGGAGGTAGGGGGTCTCAAGAATTTTTTGGGATGAGTTTTTTATTTTCACTTTTTGCGTGGTGGTTTATTTTTTGTGCACACGACCATTTATTTTCAACCTCATTTAAAACTAATTCCCCTCTTGTCATGCCAGATTATTTTTTTCCTGACAATTGGGCTCAAGTTATTAGGGCCCCGTCAAAGGCGGGTCGCCCTATAGTGATCAGTCCGTCTGTCCGTCGTACCGTCCGTCCGTCCGTCCATAACAAAATCTTGTCCGCTCCATATCTTGAAAACCGTTATTTTTTCAAAGTTTATACTTCACATTTATATTGACCAACACCAGAGGGTGTGTCATAATGTATGTTCAACTTTGTAGGTCAAAGGTCAAGGACAAAAACTTAGGTTTTAGTATAGAACCCCATGTCCTATGGGAAAGATCCTGTCCGCTCCATATCTCAAGAACTGTTATGATTTCAAAATTATACTTCACATGTATATTGACCAATACCAGAGAGTGTGTCATAATGTATGTTCAACTGTGTAGGTCAAAGGTCAAGGTCAAATACTTAGGTTTTGGTATAGAACCCCATGTCCTATGGGAAAGATCCTGTCCGCTCCATATCTTGAGAACCATTATGATTTCAAAGTTTATACTTAACATGTATATTAACCAACACAAGAGTTGTGTCATAATGTTTGTTCAAATTTGTAGGTCAACGGTCAAGGTCAAAAATTTAGATTTTATTATGGAACCCCATGACCTATGGGAAAGATCCTGTCCGCTCCATACCTTGAGAACCATTAGGATAAGTTTGTACTTGACATGTTTATTAAGCAACAATTTTGTAGGTCAAAGGTCAAGGTAAAACACTTACAGTTGGGAATCCCATGTCCTATGGTAAAGATTGTGTCTGTTATTGACAGCGGGCCCACAGTGATGGCTCCCAATGGCCATCTCACTGATATCTAGTTATTTTCAGCTTTTTTCAGGACAAGTTATTTATTATTCAAAATCCTCCTGGCCCTCAACATGGTCGTCCCCTTAAATAGTGTTTGAAGGTAGAATTTGCTAGATATTTTAATTTTTCTAATTTTGCCTTTTATAAAGAACTTCTAATATGAAGCCTACATACTTTTAAGCATTTTATCAAATTACTTTGAACTCATTTTCAACTTAGTAAAAAAGCTTGAAAAGTTGTATCCCTGTGTTTAAAAGTAATAAAAACTTTTTAAATGCATTTTTAGCTCACCTAGCCTAAAAGGCCATGTGAGCTTATGCCATCACTTGGCGTCGTCTGTCATCCGTTGTCCGTCGTCGTAAACTATTTCAAAGATCTTGGATCTTCTCTGAATCGCATTTATCCATACTCATAGTTGACTAAAGACTATATTATCATACAAAAATCACGTTTCTATACATAGAAGTCCATACATAAAGTATACCTGAGTTTGATTGCATTTTTTTAAGGACACAGAGAAGACAAAAATACCGTTAAAGATTTTTACGCATGACAGGAGGATAAGAAAAGGTGTATTTGCCTCTTCATTTGCAGATATGGTCAATAAATGTAAGTTTATACTGCTATGGTTTGAATTTGAATAGTAATAATAAACAAAACAAGAAGCTGGACATCCAGGGTGATGTATTGCCATCAACTTTGTCCTCTGTCCAACTGTCTCATCTGTTGCAAATTTTCCTTTAAAGAATTCTTCTTTTGTGAAACCTCTGAGTCCATTAAAAATACCTAAATGTAAAAATGCCCTACCCTACTAGTGAGGCTACCTAGCTAGAAAATAGCTGCCTACTCAAAATCTTTTATTGTCCTGATGTGAAAAAGTACACAATGCTTATTACCATTAAACACAGATCAGGTTCGAAATTGGAGAGTGTCACTTTAACTGTTACTGAGTTATGCCCCTTTTTAACATAAAAATTGCTAAATCTGTGGTTTCCAATCTCTAACGTTCTGTAGTTTGCCTCAACCAAATATTATGAAACTTACATACAATGCTTATTACCATAATACACAGATCAAGTAGTGCCACTTCTATCGTTCTTGGGTTATACCCACTTATAAACATAAAAATAGCTATAACTTTTAAGTTTCCGATCTCTAACTTAAGTTTGCTTCAATCAAATATTATGAAACTTATACACAATACTCATTATCATAACACACAGATAAACACACAGATAAAGTTCCAAATATGTGAGTGTCAAATTTACTGGTTGGTTAGTTATGCCCCTTTATAAACATAAAAAAAACAAAAACAAATATATTTACATGTGGGGGCATCTGTGGCCAATGGACACATTCTTCCATTTTTTACAACTCTGTTAGAAAGAAAAAGGACACAATATATATAAAGATTGTCTTAAATTCTAATGAAACAATTATCAAAATCCATCTAGGATAAAGATTGTTCATGAAGTAAGTAAATTGGTAGGAGCAACACAGGTCCTGTAGCAGTCTGTCAAAATTAAATTACTAAATATTAAATGAGCATGTCATTTGTTTAATTTTTGGAATTGGGATCATTTGCTGTAATTTACATAATATAATCACATTTATATGAATAAAGTCATTTCTTTTTAGGTAAGGAAAAGTTTACTATTGCAGAGGGCAACCATATAACATTTGTTCTAAATGAAGATGGTGTGGAAATAGATGACGAATTTTTTTCAACTCTCACACCAAACACAATCCTCATGATTTTGAACGAGGGTGAAACATGGAACAAGCAGTTTGGTATGATTTTTAAGTTTTGTTGTAAATTTGCATCAAGATGGTTAAAAGGTTCAAAATGGATGTTATAATTGCTTCCAATGTGCTTAATTATAGCATGGAGTTGTTGTAAAGATGAACAAACACTAAAAGCATCCAATTCTTTATTTTGTACGACCATAAACAAATGTCCTTAGCATTGTTTATAGACTTAGGGGATAACATTATTGTATTGTATTTTAACATCAATTCTCTATAAGAATCAACCAACAGGTGGCCACCAAAAAAAATTGAGAAAACTTGAAAATGTATTTTTCCATGCAATATAGTTGTGTTATCACTAGAAATAAAGAAGAAAATTTGATTCTATCATGATTTCTTTGTTGTTGCTAGGGACAAATTTTACCTTAGCAACCAGCTAAAAAATTTTACTCAAAACTGATATTCTAAATATGGTCAAACTATTTTTTAATTGCAATTAAGGTTAAAAACAGATAATCAGTGATGAACAACATGGTATTATTCGTAATAAAACATACAGATACTTTGATATTTGTGAAATCTTAACTAAGTATACATGACACAAAGTCAGGTCTAAACCGATAAGTTTAATTTGGCCGAAAATGGGCATGTTTTGACCCTTAAATATTTTTTTGCAGAAATGTAGACCATAAAGGACTTTAACTTCATTTGGAATCACCTTTTATTTACACATTTATTTAGAAAAATATTGCTAAAAAAGGTATCACAACCCCCCTTTTTCACACAAACATGATGTTATTATTAACACACTGTTTCACAGAGATCTGTAATTCACCAAATATTACTTCATGCTACTAACATTAATGAATTAATGGTTTAATTGTTGCATTAGTATGGGACTCTGGCCTAAGACAATGATATATTGCTAAATTTTAAAGGGCAGGCGGGCCAATGGTCGCCCTTAAAAGACCAGTATGTCCATCCTTGCCTATGTCCATAACACATCATGTCCACACGTATAATTACAAATTTTATACATTGCATATATATTTATTTCCACTAGAAAATGTTTTTTAATGTATGTACAACTCTGTGGATCAAAGGTGAAGGTCTAAAACTTCGATCAGATAAGAAGAATGAAACTAAATTACTGCATTTATGTTGCGATTAAACGTCGAGGGTTTTCATTAATGTCCATTTTCAGATTTTTAGTTTATTACCGTTATTTGTAAACATAAAATTTGTAATCAATTCTAATAGGTATTGATTGCGTTTTTAAGAATGTGATAGGGGGTAACCTGGTATATCCAGCTTAAAAATGAGCCCCAAATACCCTATGTTACAATTAAACTTTGGGGTATTTAAAAAATTTCAAGTTTTAAGCAATTTTGGTTAAAAAATATACTTTTACCTCCAAAATAACAAAAAATGACTACCAAGATTAGTGTAGCAATTTTAGTATATATATGATAGTGGGCAATTTCAGCTGTAAAATGAGCCAAAAAAACATTATGTTGCAATTAAACTTAGAGGAATTTCATAAATTTCCGGTTTTCAGCGATTTTGGGTGAAAAACCAGACTTTTACCCCAAAAATAACCAAAATAAAAGACAACTTGGCTAAATGGGGATTTTTACTATGTGATAGTAGGCACTGCCATCTTAAAAAAAAGCCCAAAATACATTATGTTGCCATTTTTTCTTTGTTCGGTCAGCTTTGGCATAAATTGACAGGACAGAAAGGATTGTTTTTGCCTGTAGGGCGTTATTAATAAGCACCATGTAGTTGGTTTCAGGGGTATTTACCCAAAAAAATGTTTTGGTGAATTTGATAAGAAAACAACCTTTTCTTCATTTTTCATAATGATATTTGAGGGGAATTCTGCATTTGCAGTTAATCCCATATTCAAAATTATCAAAATTATCAAAATTCAACTATTTCTTCAGTTAGAAAAATATAGAGAACGGGCCTTAAATCTTATAATTAGACAGAAAATTTTATCAAATATGGTTTTAAGGATATATTACACCAATATTATCCACAACCCAACTTCTGTCGAGGAATTTCTTGTTTGTTTTAATTGTCTGATTTTATTCCTCAAATAGGTCAATTACTAGAATATATGCAAAAATACCTTTGAAACCAAGGAAAGTCTTGTTACCATGGCAACGAGACCACAGGGATGAAAATTTTGGTCAGATTCATGACCTTATTTATGGTTGAATACTTTAATTTGAACCCAAAAAGTATAATAATGAAAAAAAAAATGTGGCCAACATTTTTCATATTTGGGTGATTCTTACAGAGAATTATAAGATGTTTAAAAGCTCTGACAGCATCAATTGGGATTGGGAGTTTACTGGCAACATGTTAGCAGAGACATCCCCAATTGATGCCGTCGAGCATTAAAATACAATATTGTTATCTCCATTCTAATGAAACTGACAGAAATTAGCAATGTTAAATCAAACACTAAAAACTGTCAAATGCCGTCTGCACTTGCGTGACGTTTTCATAGCATCAATTTGACACTTTCTCATAATCTTTATTTTTTTTTGGGGGGGGGGGGGGGGCAGCATGACATTAATGTTGGACGATATAATACGTTAAAGACCCCTGCATATACAGGTATATGTTTAAAAAACTGTTTTATCCTTATGCTACAATTAAAGCTTGTCCATATTTCATAACTTCAACAGATATGTTGCACCAATAATCTGTCAGACTTAATTGAGCTGTGAGAATGTTGTGATTGTCAACTGTGTCACCACACAGATATATATATATATAGATAATAAGATAGAGTGGATAAGTTTATTCTCTAAAACCAAATAACAATTAAAGGAACAGAGAGGTACATACTGACTTTGTGGGAGTCTAAGCAGACAAAATTTTAATTAATATTTATTTTAAGCATTAAAAATGCAACTTTGTACTGATTGATTGAGAAACTCAGTTCATAACTGAAAATGTGTTAAATGTCATTACTGAAGTTGCCAGCTCCTGGGTACAGTTCTTGAAACTAAAAAGATAAAAAAACAAAACACGAACATCTTTGTCCTAAAACACAGTTGATGGGAAACATTCAATTTATTGTAGAATCCAGTGGTAGAGAGCAAGACACATCAGCACCAGGCATGGAATTCTGGTTAGTGAAATATTTTTATACCCCCGCTTAAGGAGTTATTGCCCTTTAAAGAGAATTTTACACAATTTTGTCATCATGTTTGCTAACATTTAAAAATCTTCTGCTCTGAAACAACTTGGCTAAATACTTTGAAACTTTAACTGAATTTTCCTTAGGTTATTGAGTTTATGAACTATATCTGAAGTTTTGCTCATCGACAAACATGGCTGCCATGTCTAAAAAAAGAATATAAGGGTCAAATGCAGTTTTTGTGGCTTGTTAATGATTTAACATGTTTAAGGGAAATTATGCAGTTTTTGGTTATTGTCTAGAATATTGTTATAGATAAAGATATAAACATCAAATATAATCATGATAAAATATTTAAGCAAAAAATTACAGGTGAGCGACTCAGGCTCTTGAGAGCCTCTTGTTTCTTAAAATCCTAAAATATTTCAACAAAGAACCAATTGTAGTGCATTTGAATTAAAAATGTCAAAATATTGACCATTTTGAGCTGCTTTTTGGTTTACAAAATATGTCATTTTTTGCAAATATGGTCATTTTAATAGCCACTATATATTTTGAGAATACTTTTTAGCTCACATCTCCAAAAGAACATGTGATTCTGATGCATGTGGTTGAAATTATTAGTGTGCACCATGATCCGCAGAATTTTATTTATTCATTAAAAGAAGAGATGCTCCAACTAAAGTAACTGTTATACTTAGTTATTGTGATTTGTAATTAAATCACATTTTTAACTCCATTTCGTTTCTATTTCAGTGTCTACCTCAAAAATAATGGGTTTCATTGAACAAGCCAGAGCTTCAAAAAGAAAATGTGTAAGTTCTACTATATACTTCTGTCTGTCAGTCCTGTTCTTGTAATAAGGACATACTATGTAGATGTGCATATTGACAGGAAATTATGATCAAATTTTATTTCTATGAGTTATGCCCCCTTGAACCTTTTACCTCAATATACTACAGTCTGTCAGTCCTGTAATTGTCATCGTAACTCTTCTGAAACTACAATACAGAATTTCATGAACCTTTGTAGATAATAATAAGGACTTACTATGTAGATGTGCATATCGACAGGAAATTATGATTCATTTTTTTTATGATTATGCCCCTTTGAACTTATTGGCTTCAATATACTAGCTACTGCAACAGTTTGTCATGGCAACTTTTCATGAAACCACACAACCGAATTTTATGAAATTTTGTATATAATAAGGACATACTATGTAGGTGTACATATCGACAGAAAAAACAAAGTTTTGTGGAGTATATAGAAATAATTCTGTACAACCATCCTCCCTTCTGCCTGTCCGTCTGTCTATCTGCCTGTCTATCTGTCTGTCTGTCTGTCTGTCTGTCTGTCTGTCTGTCTATATTTCCTAAACGGATGGACCAATATTGATGAAACTTTACACAGTTGTAGTACACAATGTAACAATGTGCTTAAAGTAAAAAATTTCTGGTCGAAATTGTTTTAAGGGAGATAATTAAATTAACTTTGTTTTTATATAGCCATAAATGGCAACAGGTCTTTTAAGCGCAACTACTCCTTAACAGATCTATCAATATTGAAATAACTTTACACTGTTGTTGTATACAACCTGAAGATGTGCATGAAAGAAGATATTTCTTGTCAGATGTTTACAAGGGAGATAATTGCGATTTCTTAGTTTAAATTTCACAGTATTTGGCAATAGGTCTTGTAAGCATGCACAACTCCTCCTAAATAGCTGTAGCAATATTAATGACACTTTACACAGTTGAATACATGACCAGAGAATATGCATATAAAAGGAAGATTTTCTTTGTCTGAAGTATTTAAAGGGAGATAATTGAACTTACTTTATATAGATGTAGTTATATTTATTTCCACACACTACTTAAAATATGCAAAGATAGATTACTCTAATCATTATTAATTTTAAATGTTCTGTCAGTTTAATATAGCTATATGTAAATGTATGCATATTCCCTTTATTTAAAGTCATTAATAGTAGTGACACATTCATTGTGTGTCAGAAATCAATGATGTATTAATTATTTAATCTCAATCCAAATTCAGAGCTGTATCAAGCTTGAATATAGTGTAGTAAATATGCAATAATGGCATGGGGAGTATCCTTAGTGAGTTGACTAACAGTTTTATGCAATACCCGGGTACTCTCATAATGCATAATACTTTCCACACTCATCTGTGTCCACTCTTGTTTTTCTATGAGTTATGACCCTTTGAACTTAGAGTTTTGGCCTAAATATACAACTGCAACAATTTGTAAGTGCAACTCCTCTGAAACCACATAACAGAATTTCATGAAACTTTGAAGTTAATGCGGACATGATATGTTAATGTGCATATCCAGAAAAATTTTATCAGTTGACTTTTGTAGAGTTGTGAGGCTTAGTACTTAGGATTCTTGTGAGATTTTGTTTTTCCAGTTACAATGTAGGCTTGCTTTAAATTATAAATAATATAATGCCTTTGTAAAAAATCTATCTTTTTACATGATTGTTGATTGAATGTTTCATAAATGTTAATACACATTTTTATCCGGATTTTTGAGGAAAATAACGTTATTGATTTTGGGATGTAAGGCATGAGGTAAGGCTGGTTGCAGTGAAATGTTGTCCGTGCATTTACTCATAAACTGTTCAACCAAGTCTTTTGAATTTTAATATGTTGTTACTGACATAATGGAGGTAAAGTTCAATTATGACGATTTTGCTTTTACCGTTAAGGATCGAGTTACAGTTCTTGAAATATTGAAAAAATGGCGTTTCCTGTTGTGTGTGTGTGCATTAACTCTTGAACTGTTCAACCAATGTTTATCTAATTTTAATATGTTGTTACTGATGACTAAATTGAGGTCAAGTTTGATATTGGTGATTGTAACTTTTACCATTTAGGAGTTTTGGTCCTTGTGATATTGATAATTGCCAGGACACAAATACATGTAAAAAATCTGGTTTAGCTGTCATTCTGATAGCTCTTGTTAAGTATAAATTTGCCAGATAAACATTTACCATTACTTTACACAAAACAAAGCTTAAGTACTAAAATTCTGTTAGACTGATATATTTTCCATTTATACTGAGAAAGGTAAGAATGGACAGTATATTGTTAACTCTTCTGCTTTTTAGCTCACTTGACTAAAAGCCAGTGCGAGCTTTTGCCATCATTTAGATTAGAAAACAAATAGTATTCTCTATAACCACTGAGCCAAATGTTTTGAAACTTTAAAGTGATGATCTTTTTCATATCCTTTGCAAAATTTCCTAATTTCAATTCTGTAAAAAAAAAACCAATTGGTCACAAGGGCTAAAAGTAGAACATTGAGGTAAAATTAAGTTTTTTGCTTATAGCTCAATAAAACTGAATCGGATATAGTAAATCTGGCCTAGGTAAAAATGATTGGAAATTGAAGATCGGTCTACTTTGAAATTTTCAGAAAAATCGTATACTAAATGTTTGAGTTATTGTCCCTTTTAAAAATTTAAATTTTGACAAATGTTTGAAGTGTTTTTCTATTATCTGGAAAACCATAGAAGATAGATGAAAGCTATGAAATGCAAAAATGACCAGAAGGATACAATCTATCAACCCACTATCTTTCTACAAATCAGACAACCCATTTAAGAGTTATTGCTCTTGAAATCACATTATTTGAGGCTTTTGGCTTTTATGTCCAAATCTATGGAAGATACATGAAATGTATGATCAACACAAAATTATCTGAAGGAAAAATTTATTTCCCTGCTTTATAATAGAACAATCTGTCAACCCCTTCAGGAGTTGTGCCTCTTGAAATGACATTTTCGTTTAGGTTTTTGGCTTTTATCGCCAAATCCATAGCAGATGAAAGATTGGATATTAAAACAAAAATGATAAGTTCGACAAAATTTTTCTACCTGCCAAATTGGAATTTAACAGTGAATGGCCCTGAACAGCCCTGAAAATAATGTTCAGTTTATCTTAAAAGGTGACATAAGAGCAAATTTACTTCGGATTACCCCCCAGTAGATGTAAAACCTATATCCCATATGTAGTAATGTCACATCATAAGCAGGTAAAAAATCTCTTAATAGTGTCAGTTAGTATTTATCTGAACTAAGTATCTGCACCTTTTGTCAGTATGAATAAGATGGACTAGTTTTACTCTGTTTGTTTTGGTATGAGATTAAAATTTGATAAAGCTAAATTCATGGTATGCCAGATTGCTTGTACTAAATCTACAATTTCTTTCCTGATGGTGTAATGTCCTCTAGCGTAATTATTGGCGGCATCTTCTTTTCCTGTAACCAGTTGCTCTGGGTGGAAAAGTTGACGGTAGGTACCAGTACGAACTGTGCAATGTTCATAATTTAACTTTTCAAACTGTTGTATTATCTATATTGTTTCAGACCAATTTACCAGGAACATCTGCACAGAAACTGCCAAAACCAGATATAGTTAAACTAGGTATCGGTTGGCAGCATTATTCCTATAACACTTCATCTTATCACCAAGTAAGAAGCTCCCGAAATAAGCAGATTCCATCACATGATATCAACCTGGCATATAATAAAGACTACGAAGAAACTCTTCAATGTTTACAAGACATTTTTTTCAAAAATGGCAGAAACTTTAAAGGCAGAATTAGTGAAATGGAGTTGAGGATTGGTAATAGTGCAGGGAGAGAAATCAGTAGGGATGGGTTCACTGCAAAACAATATTTTGAAAGTTGTCAGACACAAAAGAAACGAATCTACTTATTGACAAAAATCAAGGTAAAAAATATATAATTGTCCATCTTTTTAACAGGAATACAACATTGAATTATCACTTAACCATAATCAACGAGTGTTCAGTTTTATAGCAGTATTTGTAATTTTAATTTGCTGCAGAATATTGTCATAGACACATTTCAGAAAATTTATGACAATGTGATTACTACACTAGTTATTGTAAATACAAAATTTAATTATTATGAGCTCACTTCTTGATTCCAAAAACATCTATTTGTAGCTCACCTGAATAAAGATCAGGGTGAGCTGTTGCATGATCATTTGCTTTCAGATTCTGTCCGTTGTAAACTTTACTTTAAAGGTCTTCTTTTCTGAAACCACTTAAGAGATTGCTTTCAAACTCAATACACATCATCTTTAGGTTGGTGTATACTAATTTTGGTAAATTGATTACCACCAACTGTCATCTGACCTTGACCTGATTTCATGGTTCAGTGGTTAAAGTTAATTTTTTGTGTTTTGGTTATTTTTTTCAAATACTGTATGCAATATGTCAACTATTTGTAGTGTAATAATATTTTACAATGTACATGTCAGTCTGGCATATTTTATGTGACCTTGACCTCATTTTATTGTTCATTGCTCAATGTTAAGTTGGTTTTTTTTTGTGTCTGTTTTTTTAATACTATAGGCAATAGGTCAACTATATTTGGTGTATGGAATGATTGTAAGGTTTATATGTGTGTCTGGCAATTATCATCTCACCATGACTTCATTTCATGGTTCCTTGGTCAATCTTAAATTTTTCTGGTTATGTTAGATTCTAAGATACTAAATGCAAAAGGTTAATTATATTTATAGCATGTAAAGTGTTGTAAGGTGCACATGTCTGCCTTGCAGGGTTCATCTGACCTTGGCCTCATTTTCATGGTTTATTGATCAAAGATAAGTTTTCCTGGTAAAGTTAAAATTGTTTCTTGGATGTGAAAAAGTTCAACTATATTTCAAGCATATTTGGTGTATGGACTATGATTGTAGGGTGTATATGTATTTCAAATTTGGTTTATCTGACCTTGACCTCAATTTCTTGGATCATATTTAGTTAATGTGATAGTATATATTTAGGACTATCAACATAATATCAATTAGTAGTAAAGAAGGCAAGACATTTCAGCGTGTGCACTCTTATAACAATTTCCCAAATTTTCGAAATGATTTTGGGAATATCATGACATCTGGTAGAGTAAGAGCCATAATTTTCATTGCAAATTGTTAAGCTAATCATGATTTACAAAGTGATTTAAATGTCAGATTTCTTTTTATTTAAGAAATCTTATTAGGGACTGACTTGATATCTAAATATTTCAAGGCTTGTCACTACTTTTGAGATACACAAAATATATTGCATTGATCATAACATTCTAAACATCCTATCCATGAACATATCCATAAATTTATCAATGAAATGTATGCTCAGATATTCCAGTTACAAAATGATGTTAAACTTGTCAAGAAAATTACATAACTTGTGCAGTTATGCTTAAATATTGATGAATCAGCTGCATTTTTCTCAATCTAAATAATTGAACTAGTGGTATTGAAAAAAAAATCATTTAATCAATAGGCATTTGTATACTTTATGCAAGCAATGTTTGCTGTAAATAAGATGAATATAACTTCCTATTTCTCAAAAAATAACTAGTGTGGCCAAAAGTATTCATCATTTTCAATTTTCACTATCTTTTTCATATATAAAACCATGTTTTTTTAAAAATCTGTTTCAAAGTAATTTCTGCACAGCAATAAACACATTCAATTCATTTCAAGAAATTTATAACAAACATATAGAAGAAAGTTAATGCATATTGTTATCTACTTTTTATCAAGTATCTTCCCTGAAACCATGGAAAACAATATGAAACCAAATTAATCCACAATCACTCCTGCTATACTGGATTTTCCTATCTGAGAGAAGATGTGCTGCATGATTATCCTAAATATGTGTAAAACTCTCAATTTTTATGACTGTAAACTAAGCTATAAGTATACAGATATAACAAATGAATCATGATCATGACAATAAGAGTGAAAAGGCTATGTTTCTTTCATAAAACAAGTAACCACTGAATTACATTTTTTTTTATAAGTTACAGGAAATTAAATTTTTTGGTAAACAAATAATTTGTTGAGAGAAAAATCAAGAATATTTGTTTTCAAACATTTTTTTTTTTTTAAATGTTTATAAAGGAGCGACTTATTTGTGTATCTTTCACTTTTCCCATAGGCTCAGCACATAACAAGTCTAGATTTTTCTATTACTTCTGATTCTGAGGAATCATTGCCAGATCTTGGTTCCCAGTTTACAGAAAACCTACTTTCATCTACCCTGCCTACAGTAACATGTTCCACTCCTTCGAATTCTGCACCACAGTTCACAGCACATGTAACCTCACCTGCAACATCCACACCTATTTCTCAGACAAGCTCTAATATTCTTGTTCATGCAGGTACACCAACAGTAAGTATTTGTTACAATCACAAGAATAAATTCAATGTTTGTATGTTCTGCATCATTGCATGTTGCTTGGTGTTTTTATAGGCCTGTCTTAGACGGAACATATTATGGTATACCGTTGTTCATCATTTAATTTCATATTATGTGTTTTGGATTAATGGGACTTTATCGGACTATAGCTCAAATTCCTTTTAACCTTATATTTCCTCACATTATAATAACACAACATTAGGAATTACAGAAGAAAGCTCCCTTTTGATTTAGAAAAAGCAATTGCCGTGTTGTTTCAGAGTAATTAGAATTTTTAACAATTTGAATTCAGGCAATTTTCCCCATTTTTCACACTTTCTGTAGTGTTTCTAAATTTCCTGATTTCCTTGAAACTTTACATTACTGTTGGGATTGATATAATGAAGCTCCCTTTTGATTTTTTATTATTTATTTGTTGTTCTGGAGTTACAGGACTTAAACAATGTGAATTAAAGGAAATTATTAATGCTGTCTTTTCCAATTTCTATATGCGCAATACAGGTGTATCATGCACTGTAGGCACAGCTGTTTATTTTATTTACCTTATCATATGTAGTTATACACAAAAATAACATGTGTTTCTGTATTCTGTTTTGGTAATAGAAGATACATTTTGGTTGAATGCATTAGAAATGAACAGATAAGGGGAAATAACTCTGTAATTTCAACTTATTTGCTGTCCTTCTAACCAATTTTATAACTTATTTAATTATTATTACCAGACACTTCCAAACAAAAGACTTAACATTTCTAACTCAGGAGGTTATTTACTATAAAATAGTATACTTTTTTTTCATCATGTTTCAATTTTTGAATTATTTGCCTGATTCTTCATAGACTGGCACTTAACATCATTTTTAATCTTATTTTAACAGGTAACCATGCAACTACCTAATACGGCGAGAAAATGTATCATATGTGCTGATCGGGAAATTGATGCCGTCATACAGCCATGTTTCCACAGCCTGTGTCTGGTATGTGGACTACAGATACAAGAACATGGCAGGAAATGCCCAATATGCAGAGGCAACATTGAAAATGTCCGCTCAATATTTTATTGTTAAATTCTAGATATTGGACACAAAACAATGTTTTTGAGAAATAATAATATGTAGTTTAAAGAGACCGGTCAAATTTCTCAAGGCATGGGACCGGTGCAAATTAGCATGGGACATGGACTTTTTAAAAGCAAAATTTCAATGGGACCAAGATTTTTTTCATCTAAGATCTGCATGGGACATTGACTTTTCTTTTATTAAATCAAATTAAAAAAAGTTCTGACTGTAAACTATGTATAATCGACTGCACAGCCACAAGGTTAAGGATAGTTCCACATATTTCTTTGCAAGGAAATGATAATCATGAAAACTCTCCCAATAAAATTCCTGTCTGGTTGAATTTTCAGTTTGCACAAAATTCAGATAGTAATTTTTTTTTAATTTTATAACTTTTTCAAATCAGTTTGGAATTCCATTTACCTTGACAGCTATAATCCCAATTATATACTGTCAAAGTAATTTGGTATTTGGTTTATTGCTGTCAAATCTATTATCATGTTTTAAGAAATAGTAAAAAAAACTTCAATTTTCAGTTCGGATTAAATACAGATGGTCACCTTTAAAAATATCCACAACTTTGTCAAATCAACTTTAATTGTCATAAAACTTGCCTTTTTTCTATATTATATACTGTTCTTACAAATTACAAAGTTATTTGGAATTTGGTTTATTGCTGTCAAACCTATAATGTTTTAAGAAATAGGTAAAAAAAAGCTATAAATTTCAGTTCGGATTAAATACAGATGGTCACCTTTAAAAATTTCCATAACTATTTCAAATCAACACTGATCGTCTTAAAACTTGATACTGTTCTTACAAATTACAAAGTTATTTGCTTACATACTGTCAAATCTACAATATTGTAATAAATAGTTAAAAAAGCAAAAATATTAACTTCAAGTACCAACTAAATATAGATGTCACCTTTAAATATTTTTATAACTTTTTTAAATCAACTTTGATTTTCAACAAGCTTTACAGTTATTTTTTTTTATATGCTGTTCTTACAATTTACAAAGTTATTTAATATTTGGTTAACTTAATTACTGTCAAACCTATAATGCTTTAATAAATAGTTAAAAAAGCTAAAAAAAAGTACTGACTAAACACAAATGGTCACCTTTAAAAAATTCCATAACTTTGTCAAATTAAATTTGACTTTCATAAAATTTGATTGTTATCTTAATTATATACTGTTCTTACAAATTATAAAGTTATTTAGTATTTGGTTAATTACTGTCAAAACTATAAGGCTTTAATAAATAGCTAAAAAAGCTTAAATTTTCATTACAGACTAAATACAGATGGTCACCTTTAAAAAATCAATAACTTTGTCAAATCAACTTTGATTTTCATTAAACTTGAAAGTTATCTTTATCATATACTGTTCTTACAAGTAACAAAGTTATTTAATATTTGTTTAATTACTGTCAAACCTATAATGTTTTAATAAATAGTTAAAAATCTAAAACAAAATTAGTATGGACTAAATACAGATGGTCACCTGTAAAAAAATCCTTAACTTTGTCAAATCAACTTTGATTTTCATAAACTTGATTATTATCTTAATTATATACTGTTCTTACAAATAACAAAGTTATTTAGTATTTTGTCAAATACTGTCAAACCTATAAGGTTTTAATAAATGGTTAAGAAAAGCAACAATTTTCAATACAGACTAAATACAGATGGTCACCTTAAAGAATTTCTATAACTTTTTCAAATAAAACTTGACATCAATGTTTTAATTGATAGATTAAAAAAAAGCTACAGTTTTCAGTTCAGACTTTATAATTCAGATTGTTACCTTTAAAAATTTCTATAACTTTTTAAAATTAACTTGGAGTTTCATTAATCCTTACAAAATATGAAGTTACTTAACCTGTTAAACATGGCTGTCTTAAACAATTTTGCAACACATTTTAACAGCACTGTCATCACATCACATGTCAGTTTTATTTGAATGATGTATGCTGTCTGGAGCAAAAGACATCTTTGATATACTTTATGAATTAACATGGGACACCAAGTTTTTTTGTTGCAAAAAAGAATGGGACATCAACATTTTTTCATCTGTATAACCATGGGACTTCAACTTTTATTATAGCTCATTTTAATTTTGCACCAGTCCCATGCCTTGAGAAATTTTTACCAGTCCATAACTTCAAATTTGATTGTCATATTTTTCCTCATACCAAATACAAAGGCCTTTGTATTCATTTTAAACAAAACACCTTTAAACTTATTTTGTTGATTTTAAAAGGCTTCTTATTTGTATATGATTAATTTCTAGGTAATTTATCTAGTATAACATATCAGGAGATATTCTTTATTAATATCTTAGTCTCCCAAACAAAGTTTGATGACTTATTGTTTTTGCCCATAAAATGTTAGACTAATATGTCTAGGGGAGCTTCGTTTGTGTATTGGGGTCTATTTAGGGGTATTTCGAGGGGCCAAAAGATGGGTCCTTGTCTGTCAGGTATTTTAGCTCTCCTGGCCCAAAGGGCCATGTGAGCTTATGCCATCACTTGGCGTCAGTCGTCGTCCGTCGTGGTCCATCGTTGTCTGTGGTCGTCAGTTGTAAACTATTTCAAAGATCTTCTCCTGTGAAACTACTGGGCCAAATACTTCCAACTTTAATTGAATGTTCCTTGGAGTATCTAGTTAATTAATTGTATCCGAAGTTTTGATCCATGAACAAACATGGCCGCCATGGCTAAAAATAGAACATAGGGGTCAAATGCAGTTTTTGGCTTATATCTCAAAAACTTAAGCATTTAGAGCAAATTTGTCATGGGTATAAATGTTCAATAGGTCCAGATCTATCAGCCCTGAAATTTTCAGAATAATTAAACAACCCATTGTTGGGTTGCTGCCACTTTTAATAATTGGTCATTTTAATGAAATTTTGCAGTTTTTGGTCATTATCTTGAATATTATTGAAGATAAAGATAAACTGTAACAGCAAAAATGTTCAGCAAAGTAAAATCTACCAAAAAGTAATTTGACCAAAATTGTCAATTGACCCCTTAAGGAGTTGTTGCCCTTTAAAGACAATTTTACACAATTTGTTCATCTTATTTGTGAACATTTTAAAATCATCTTCTCTGAAACTACTGGGCCAAATGCTTCCAAACTTAAAATGAATGTTCCTTAGAGTATCTAGTTTATAAATTATATCCGAAATTTTGATCTTTCTACAAACATGGCCGCTATGGCTAAAAATAAAACATAGGGGTCAAATGCAGTTTTTTGCTTAAAATTGAAGAAAATATGAAAGATACAAACTGTTATGTGTCAATTTTAAGCACTCATTGATATATATTGAAATTCAAAAATAATCATTGATGAAAGATTTAAGCCAAAATTTACAGGTGAGCGATACAGGCTCTTGAGAGCCTCTTGTTATTAGTTGTTTTAAGAATATTAATGATATTTAACTAATTCATTTGCACAACATATTCACTGACCGTTTATTTTGACATGTCACTTTCATCTAAATTTCATTTTTCATCAGATTCATTATATATGTACCTCTTCGATTTTGGACTTTTTTCACATAACTTTTTAAACTAATACATTATATTTTGCATAATTATTAGATAGCATAATGCTATTTACCAATATTAAACCATCCTTATCTATATTTCACACATGGTTATGTTTCAAATATTAGTTTGAACTTGTAAGACCCAATAAAATGTCTGAACAGTTATCAAAAATTTATTTAAAGCTGTGTATCATAACAACCACACATTTTGGTTTAATGAATGTTTTGTTCCTGATGAGCATAAGACAATTAGATTGACAGTTGGTATATATAAAATTAAAATCTAAAACAATTGTACACTAGGTTTTGATATCTACCAATATTCATGTCAAGTTTCTATTTGTAAGTTAATGTTATTGCTCCTCAAGCAGTCTCTGAATGAAAAAATGCTTTAAAATGTTTAGGGGATCATTTCTGGTTTCTTTTTTAAATTAGAAGTTTATTCATGTATTGAAAGACATTTTTGCAATATTTTATATTGTTCTCTGTTAATGCTTTGACTTTTTTGAGTTTTTAAAAGAAAAACTCCCCTTAGTGCAAGGAGAAATTGTCATTTATTTTATTGTTTTGAGACCACGATAATAAAGATATTATTTGTGTAATTTTATTTAATATGTATGTATTTCTTTCACTTGACAGGGTATTAATACTGAATTAAACTAAAGTCCCCATTCAGTTGATAGTACAATGGTTTATGTCTCGCCTACAATACATAGGACTGTTTTACTGACGATGGTGGTATAACTGTTGCATCTAATTTTATTGCTAAGGTCCATATCTCGTGAAGTATGAGGCATGGTCTTTAATATTTGGTATACAGATGCTCCACTAGTTCACATTAGTCTGACATGTGTCATTAATCCTTGACCTTTTTTCATAAAAAGAAGATGTGGTATGAGTGCCATTGAGACAATTCAGCATCCAAGTAACAATGTATTAAAAGACCGACCATCTTACTTTAAGGGGGGGACAGGGGTATGGTATTTTCTTTATAAAAGATTCTGAGAAAATATTGAAAATATTGTGGTTAAGCAAGTGACAAACAGTAAATTCTGAGATCCTTATTTTCCCCAAAATAGGTGGGAAACTCGAGTTATTTGCAAAAATCTCAAACAATTGCATATAAAGGAAAATTGAGGAGACCTTTCTTTTTAAGCTTTACAATCTTTATTTGGGCCCGGTTCTATGATAACCCTTGTAGGAGTTATTAATCCGTAAACGTCAACTTTCAGGAAGTGATAAATATTTACTACAACTAGAGAACACTTACTTAGATGACTAAAACATAACGTCTCTATATATTACTTTATTAAGAGGTTATTATTTGACCATGATGTAGAAGGTTAAGGTTACACAAAGGTCATTTAAAGATGTCACACATCGCCTTATAGTCATGCAGCCGCACATTAAGAAGAAAGAAAAAAAGTTAGCTGTATCCTTCAACTTTACTTTCCGCTATATAGATGATGTTCTCTCACTAAATAATTCAAAATTTGGTGACTATGTTGGACGCATCTATCCCATTGAACTTGAGATAAAGGATACAACAGATACAGTAAAGTCTGCCTCATATCTTGACTTACATCTAGAAATTAACAATGAGGGTCGGTTGAAAACAAAACTTTACGATAAAAGAGATGATTTCAGCTTTCCAATTGTGAACTTTCCATTTCTATGTAGCAACATTCCAGCAGCACCTGCGTACGGAGTATATATCTCCCAGTTGATACGCTAGTCCAGGGCTGGTGTTTCCTATCATGATTTTCTTGATAGAGGGTTGCTGCTAACAAGGAAACTATTAAATCAAGGGTTCCAAGTGGTGAAGTTGAGGTCATCTCTTCGTAAGTTTTACGGACGCCATCACGAGATGGTTGACCGTTATGGAATAGGCACTGGCTACGGTTACCTCCAGGGAGTATACTTTGAACATACATGTACTAGTATATACTACGAATAAAGTGTATTTTCTATCTGATATCATTTCCACGGCGGTCACAGAGTTAATTAAATAGACAGGGTCTGTGAAATGTATCAATGACCGCCGTAGATCGATTAGTAAACTGAGAATTGAAAGTAAAAAGCAAATACACTTTATATTTATAGTAATATGAATGTTCATAATACACAGATATGCGCTAAAATTATTCATGTGATAGAATGCCCGCGAAGTCGCGGGTGTGTTCTAGTATTTCATTATAATACGTTAATTTGATCAGCAAACAGCAATCTCGTGTTTTTATAGCTGACAGGCTATGCGGTATGGGCTTGCTCATGGTTGAAGGCCGTACGGTGACCTATAGTTGTTAATTTCTGTGTCATTTGGTCTCTTGTGAAGAGTTGTCTCATTGGAAATTACACCGAAATCTTCTTTTTTTATAATTATTCTGAAATTAACCTTCATTTCAAAATGAAATGTAACATTCATGATGTCATGACCTTCCACATGAATGTATATGTAGGCTATTGGCTTCCACAATAAAGTGCACAGATAAATAAAAGAAAGAACCTGATAGAAATTGTACTTTCATGATCCGAGCAAAAAAAATGTAATAAGAAGTATTGAATGCTTTTTTTAGTAGTTCTATAGAGTTGTAAAAGCGTTGACCGTGCGCACATTTTTATAGAAGGAAGCGTGCTTCATACAAAATATACGCATTTTACAATCCAATGCATTTACAAATAGAAGCATTCAATCGTTAAGTATATTTATGGAAAGAGCATCGTCCATAGATTTCCAATAGTTATACACGTGTATAATAGTTACGCTGAAAGGTGCCCACAGGTCACCTCTGAAAAAGTGCTATTTGCGTAGTAATATTAAGGTTCTAAAAATAGAATTCTGCCGTAAGGTGACCAGAGGTAACCGATGTCAATATCGGTGTATTAGCAAGGGCAATGTAAAAAATAATCGGTGTTTGGAGATAACAGATAACCAGTCAATGTCTGTATATCCCTTTAAACGATAACCATTTTATCATACGAGAAAGGTATAACCAAATGATGTTTCAAAGTATTGATTACAAAGCGTCAACTAACACATACAGACTATGGTTACCTCTGGCCACCTTACACAGCTATATATTTATTTTCTTTAATTTCATCATATAAACAGCAAATTATTTTAAAACAACCATTTAACTTAACAATAAAGGGGGGGACTGGCAACATCTGGGCATCTGACACAGAAACAGACGATATATTGTTATGTCTGGTCTTATATCAAAACATCTTATCAAAATCTGGTTAAGTGATACATATATAAAATAAGATAAACCCTGGTTACTCAATACAGATATATACTTAGGTTACCTGTGGTCACCTTACACAGATATATACAAGGGTTACCTCTGATCACCTTTAACATATATATACTTAGTTAGCCCTGGTCACCTTACATGTATATCGACTATGGTTACATCAGGTAACCTTACACAAGTATAGACTTGGGTTACCTCTGGTCACCTAACACAAGTATAGACTTTGGTCACCTCTGGTCACCTTACACAGATCTAGTTGAAGAATCAGGGTGTGTTTGGATATACACCTGAGGCGGCCTATGGTTACCCATAGGTACCTATGGTTTGATATTTTGTGTATAAAATATCAAACTAAAGGTACTTATTGGTAACCATAGGCCGCCTCAGGTGTATATCCAAACACACCCATAAAGGCCATAGGCCGCCTCAGGTGTATATCCAAACACACCCTTGGTTACCTCTGGCCACCTTACACATTTCTAGATATAGACTTGAGGTGTATCCGGTCACATTACAGAGATATTGACATAAGTTACCTATCGCAACCTTACATGTATATAGACTGGTTACATCTGGTCACCTTACACTGATATAGAATGGGGTTGCCTATGGTCACCTTACATAGATCTCGATACAGACACAGATAAATACTAGGTAACGTCTAGTCACCGTTCATATGTACCTTACACATATATAAACTGAGTGACCTCTGGTCATCTTGGTACGCTGACCAGAGGTAACCCAAGACTATATTTGTGTTAGGTGACCACAGGTCACCAAAGGTCACCAAAGACTGATATATGTGTACGGTGAGCAAAGGTCACTCAAGACTTATATCTGTAACCAGAGGTAACCCAAGTCTATATATGTGTAAGATGACCACAGGTCATCTAAGACTGATATATGTGTATGGTGACAAGAGTTAACCCAAGTCTATATATGTGTACGGTGACAAGAGGTAACCCAAGACTATATATATTTGTAAGGTGACCAGAGGTAAAGCAAGACTATATATGTGTTTTGTGACCAGAGATAACCCAGGACTATCTATGTGTAAGGTTACAGAGATAACCCAAGTCTATATTACTGTAAGGTGACCAGATGTTACCCATGTCTATATCTGTGTGCAGTAAACAGAGGTAACCCAAGACTATATCTCTGTGAGGTGTTATCATGTGTTTATCTGTGTAAGGTGACCAAACGTAACCCATGTCTTTTATCAGTGTAAGGTGACCAGATGTTACCATGAGTATATCTGTGTACGGTGATTAGAGATAACCCAGGTATATATCTGTATAATTTGACGAGAGGTATCCCCAAACTATAGCTGTGTTAGATGACCAGATTTAACTAAAGTCTATATATGTGTAAGGTGACCACACAGTGGCGTAGCTTGCATGTATGCTCAGATGCTTAAGCATCCACATCATTTTGGAAAACAATTTTTTTTTAATAAAAATATGATTGCATGTGTACAAACGGTGATATCTGAATGTTACAAGGGTGAGGATTTGAAAATATCGTCCAATCATTTACAAAGCAGTATGCGTGGTCTTTCCTATAGGATCATTTAGTGTATTTAAACAAGATGGATAAATCGCAAAAAAAGTGTTCTCTACTTTTTCGTGAAAAGTCTATGTCGCATCTTGTCGTCGGCTGCGACAAGCATAGAGGGTGGTTATAACAAGTCCGAATGTTTAGTCTGAAATTGAGCAAGTTAAACCATCATATATCCTGATAACGTTTCCTGTGACGCGAAAGACAACGTGATAAAAACTGTATTTGTATAATGGAGTGTTATCATTTCTTTGCTAATAAATACCTTCTCCATCTAGTTACAAATATTTTAATTTTATTTTCAAGAAGAGAGTACCTATGTCCCAGCATTACACTTATTTTATTTATCGAAGGAGAGAAATAACAGCTTCCGAACAAATGCAATTGGATTTCAGTTATGATTTATATTTCCAATGGGTTCAAAATAGATGATCAGGACTTATTTTCGCAATTGTCAAAGACATTGCTGATAATACAAGTTTCACAAAAAGCTGGCAGGAATTGTATACATGACAGTGCTAACAAGACCAGACGGACGCAGGCCGTCCGGTATTTCCATGTCCACTGCAACGCTTTAAGACAATAAAAAAAAACATTGTGAGGCTTATATTCTGAGAAAGGGGATCACTTCGGTTCCTATATTCCGAAGTTCCATGAACAGAGGGGCCACTGTACTTGTTATATTTTTGTGATGTCAAGAGGGAAACTTTAACATTAAATACTTTTGAATTGAATGAAGGTACTTTCGGGAGAACAATAAAATTCTGTTGGAAAATGAATATATATTGGTTGGTATTTTGAAATTAAACAAAAATCTAATTAGTGTCGGATTCAAGGGGAATACTCATGCATAAATTGGAAAATGTCCAAAAAAATATAATTTTCTGCATAATATGGTCCCAATTTTTTTTCGCCTCGCTCGACTCGGCGACAATTTCGCATCCACATCGGTTCAACCCTGGCTACGCCACTGCCACAGATTACCAAAGTATATATATATATATATAAATAGGTTTGAACGTTGTTTTCAATTTAGACTTGTTTATATTTTTTCGTTTGGGCTTGTATTACATTTGCCTTCGGGTTTATATGATCCGTTCATCCTATTTTGACTCTTTCAAAATTCAAGAGTCTATCCTAAATTGAGGTAAGTTTTATGGCCTTCCAAATACCGTTTCGATTCCTAACATCACTGAAGAGACATCAATTGTCTAAATCCGGATATGGTGTACAAATTTTTGCACCTTATGTTTGCGGTATACCATCTTTTCCGCAAGTTTGTTGTTTTCTGTTTGATAATAAATTAATAATAAGATCCATTTTGTAACACCTGGTGATCCGTTTATTTGGAAATCGCCAATGGCAGTCAGCAGAGTTTAAGAACGTCAGTTGTTCGACCTGCTAGTCAAATGCGTTTTGTTAAAATATTCTTTCTCACTTTTTTGGTCTTTTGGAAAATGTTGTTTGTGCTGTATTTAGACCCCTCTACCAAGAAATTGTTTTACATGCACACGTATAAAAATTGCGGTTTTTATCCAACGCAATCATAGGTTTGAACGTTGTTTTCAATTTAGACTTGTTTATATATATATATATATATATATATGTGTATAAGGTGACCAGATGTAACCCAATGCAATTGTAAGCGGATAGCAGATTTCAAAGTTTTCTAATTTTTACATTTTTTTCTTTGCAGTTTGAAACAATGATAACAATGTTTTTTAAAATGTTTTATGCACGAATATTGCAAAAATATCACTTTTATTCTGTTTACCCTGTATCAACTATATGTAACGTTCGTGAAATAATGTACTTTTTTCGCTTAGATATACATTTTCAACCGTTTCTGTTGGATGACCTAGCGTAACTATTATTCTTATGCATAGTTATAATGGTGAAATGTAATCTCTTTTTGGTGATACTATGGCAACAATCTACATCTATTTAATACAAAATATTGCAAAAAGGGGATGAACAAGTCTCCAAAGTGTGGTTCAAAGTTGAATTTCAATCCATTATTTAGTGATACCTTTCCTGAAACTATAGACATTTATTTATAGACGTGTAAAAAAAAACTATACCTTTTTCCCCGTTTTTACATAAAATTGAATTGAAAAGATCGAGGGTCAAATTTTTGTTGAAAAATACTACAGTAATTTCCGGACCTATGGGCGGTACGGATGTGAAAATCAAAATAGCATATAAAACATGCTAAAACATTCTAGACATATAAACCTACTGTCAGTTACTGTGAGTACTCTCAGATCTTTACTAATGGCCTTTTTGTTTTTGGGATGTATAAGTGCCCAGCCACTATCACTCTTTTTTTGTTTTTTCTATGTGTATCCATCTGACGAGTTAAGCCTTTGTCAACTGATTTTTATTTGTACTGTTACACCACTGTCCCAGGTTCGGGAGAGGGTTTGGATCCCGCTAACATATTTAACGCCGCCACATTATGTATGTATGTTCCTGTCTTAAGTCAGGAGCCTGTAATTCAGTGGTTGTCGTTGGTTGCTGTGTTACATATATGTTTCTTGTACATTTATTTGTAGGTCGTTAGTTTTCTCGTTTGAATTTTTTACATTTGTCATTCCAGGACCGTTTATAGCTGACTATGATGTATGGGATTTGCTCATTGTTGAAGGCCGTACGGTGACAAATAGTTGTTAATTTCTGTGTCATTTGGTCTCTTGTGAAGAGTTGTTTCATTGGCAATTACACCATATATTCTTTTTTATATTGGAAGGCTATATTATTCTTCAACTATCTAAATTCAATTTTATTGTACAAAATCTTTTATGCTTACACATGGCCAAAATGCGGAACTAATCTTCTAACTGTGTATTGTTACCTTCACTGTTTAGTTAATTTTTGATAATGGCCATTTGACGTGGCTCGGTACTTATACATCCCGTCATATAGTGTTGTTGTGCTTTGGTGAAATTTGTATGCTTGTCTTTTTTGCTGGTGTGCTGTGTCTGTATGTCTTTTCCCGCTTCTTTGATGACATAGTTGTTTGTTTTTATAGTGATTAAGATTATAACACAATAATGACTGCTGTACCCCTATTTTGGACATTTTTTTCTTTTATCTCTGTTTGTTTTGATCACACATCGTTATCAATATAATGTAATTTCATGCGACTGTCATACAAGTGGGAGGTTAAGCAAGCTATAAAACCAGGTTTAGTTCACACCATTTTCTACATAAGAAAATGCCTGTACCAATTCAGGAATATGACAGGTGGTATCCATTCATTTAATGTGTTTTAGCTTATTATTTTGCTATTTGATTAGGGACTTTCCGATTTGAATTTTACTCTTAATTACACCTTATGTAAGAATCCCTGGGTATTGATTGTTTTTTGGACAATTGAAAAGTCTATGGTTTTGCAGGGGAAAACCCAAAAATTATTTTGAGCAAAAACAAAATAGGAGGTGCTCAATAGCATTACATCATGAAGAATCTGAGAAAGTTTTATCAAATAATATTAAGTGGTTCAGGAGAAGTTGCGGATACAACATTGGTACCCTCATTTTTAGGCAATGGCAAAGTCCATGTTTTTTAAATAGAAATCCCAAAAATTATATTGAACTAAAACGAAATAAGAAAAAGAGTGGCAAAAGATACCAAAGGGACGTTGAATCTCATAATTAATTAAAAAAAAAAAAACTGACAAAGCCATGGTTAAAAAAGAAGCAGACACAGACAAACAGACAAACAACACTTAACACAACATAGAAAAATAAAGATTGAGACACACGAACCCCACAAAAAACTGGGGGTGATCTCAGGTGCTCCGGAAGGATAAGCAGATCCAATAAGAGGTGCACAATGGTTCAAGTCTACGAAGTCTCATTCATGTTTTTTTTAACCATTTCATTGTCTTCTCTTCTCTTGGTATACAGTTTCAGCGTCATTTGATATTGAAGATTACGTCAACATTAATATATTACCTTTACAATAGCTTCACTGAGGAGTTACATTTCAGCGGAGGAAATGTATTTATATGTATCTTTGTGAATCTTTGGGATCACGACAGATCAACCAATCAGCTGAATTTCAAGTATTGGAATTGTGTATTTTTAACGCTGTTTTTGCATACTTAATAGGATAAAAATGTAATGCTGTTAGTATACATAAAACAGGCAATAACTCTCGTTACTCCTGGGAAAATTGCCGGGATTTTGCAACCTAAATGGGTAATTTAAAATTAATATTTTTGTTTCGTCGAACTTTTACCTTACGTTCATGGTTCATATGCCAATGTTGGATTTCTTTGAATTGGTCTGTTTTTCAGATACTTTAGGATAGTCAAACTATGTATGGCGTATTTAATAATTGTAGGGTGTACCAATCTGTCCGGCATGTGTCATTTTACCTTGACATCATTTCATGGTTCATTTTTTTCTATGAGGTTTGTTTCTGAGAAAATTTTAGCAATATGCTAACGGAATTCGATGTTAGGAATGATTGTAAAGCCTACATGTCTGTGTGAAAGGGTTTAGTTCGACTTTAATGCATTACATTTATCACTTACATGTTAATTTAAAGTAATGCTTGAAGAAAAAAATCTTTTTTGTATTATCAACATAAATTAAAATGAGAATATTAGAACAGGCGACAAATATAAGTGTGTCCACTCTTGTTGCTTTTCGGTCAATTCCTGCAAATTGATATATATATATATATATATATATATATATATATATATATATATATATATATATATATATATATATATATATATATATATATATATATATATATAGCTATTAAAACCAGGTTAGCGATTCAGGCTCCTATGAGTAAAGTTAGATTACCGGAAATCGTTAAAGTGTGACCTTATCTTGGCCTCAATTTGACAGCCCAATAACAGAGATTCATCGAATGAGCGATTTAGACACCTAGTATATTGTTTAATTATATAACAATTTGTACATTATGGAATGTATTAGGCTGTCGTCATCACGGTCTGTGGCATAACGATAACTGTTTTGTTATATATTTATATGTCTTTATTAAATTGATTGCTGTTTTACTTACAGCGGCAAGTAACAAATAATTTTCATAACGATAACATAAGTTTACTTAATTCTTCACTATTGAAAACAGAAATGTGGGTTGGTTAACAATTTTCCAAAATAAACTGATTTCTGATAGAATAATAAAAGTCGATACCCATGAATTCATATATATCTCGAACATTTTCACACGTTGATGAGAAATAAACTAAAATCAATAATCAAAAACCTAGCAAAACACAGCTTTCATAAACACTTTTTTTTCAAAATAGTAAAGGTTTATGATTCGTATCTCAAGGGAGAACAGAAGTAAGCATACAAAATAGTGTTTTTGCTTCCTGTGGTGTGTCCACGACGTTGAAATCATCCAGATTCACACTTGTAATTTGCTGGATGAATTGACAGAACTCTTCTGAACAGCCTCTGGGCAGCATTGGTTTGGTGTAGAGCCTAGTAATGTCATCAAAGATACTTTCGTCACATGGTATGTCATAGGAATAGTCGACAGCGTCATAAAGTAGTGGCTGGTTGTACATAACATCCGGGACGCCATAGTTTTGATCAACTTGACGTTGTGACCGAATTCTATGACTATTCCACATATTTTTGAAAATATCTAAATGTTGTTGTATAACTGGCAGGAAACAAAAACGTACACACTCTAGATGAACTGGATTTGTGTTATTGAGCTCTCCGTTATCTATCATGTCTTTAAACATATTTCTCCAGAATGTGGTGAAGTAAGGACACAGAAAACTCCACAGCATCTCAATCCTTTGATTCCCAGTTGATCGCCCCTCAGAAAAACTTCTGTACCCTGACATGTTATCATTGTGAACTGCACGTAACGCTATTTGTATCGACCTTATAATAACGTTCTCCGTACCAGCATCTGACCGAACCAATCGTGGAACACGCTTGGATTGTCTAAGGAATTCTACAAAATTAAGCGCAACATTACGTGGGTTTTTATTCGTATGACTTGCAGTTAGCCAAATGATTTTTCGAGAAAAGCCATCGATTGCTCCATGCACTGATATTCCAAAGGGTTTGAGTTTATCATATCCATCTATGTGAATACAAAAATTTGGTCCTAGATTACAATATCTTCTTCGCACAAGTCGACGTCGAGATCTTGCAACTACACCATCATAATGTATAGCTTTCAGTGCAATTCTCACCGTTTCCTGAGTAGCATTGATGCCACAGCAAGAATTAAGTATTTTCCACATTGCTCTATATCCAATATTAGAGTATCCTTGTTTGTGCAGTTGAATTATCTTTTGAACGATATTAATCAATGGACTCTCTGCACCATATCTTCTCAGTCGAAGTCTTTTCATCATTCTGTAGACTGTCTTAACACTAACAAATTTATTATGAACGAAAAGTAAAAATCCAGCTATTTCTTTAGCCGTATATGAAGAAGTAAAATAATAAGCAACTAACTCATCCGTTGAAGCAGTGTCACCTGGGTAACGCAAAGGATTTACAGTGTCAGCCATTTTATAATATGTTCTGAAAAAAAAAGTAAACGGTTATATACTTCAAAAGCAAAATCGTAACTAAAACATGCTTATAATGAGGCAAGCATGTTGGAGGTCACAGATTGAGAATAAAGCCAGTTTTAAGTTCAACTTTTTCATTCTATTTAAATTAGGGGTTCATATTGTATTGTACATTTCATGATGACTTTTTGTTGACGCAACTGCACGTACTTAAATACTTTCGTTATGACCTTGTTAATTTATCAGTTCCTTCTACATTACTATTTTCTGAATATGTTGCAGATCTCGCAAATTCACAACTTTTTTTGCAGAAAACAAAATATGAGCCAACGAACATGGAAGTTACCTTTTTGGTTTATTTACAAATTCAGCAAACATATCTACATACATCTTACAAACATATAGAAAAAATCCCTGAAGTTTAATACTACCAGTAAATGCAGTTGTAACTAATAAAGGAGAAACAATATCTTGAAAATCTGAATTTTAGATTATCATTCCCAATCCTACTCTGAGCAGCACTTTCATAATTTATTTCACGCTTTCAAAAATTGCCGTGAATTCTTTCAAACAATGCATTTTTGTTAATAAAATTAAAAAATAAGAGATTTCCTCTCTCCAAATTTGATGCAACACATTTAAGATATATGCACTATACACATATATATCTTTATCGTAGTGACCACAGATAAATACCCATATAAAAATATTTTCAAATAATTTGAACTTCGACAATTAAAAAAAAATATAAATGCAAAAAATGATATTTGATTCATATCATATGATTTTAGTATTTTGGTAAACATAAAAATATTGTTTGAACCATTCAAGTATCTGTATTTGCAGTTTTAGGACAAAACGACCAGCACTAAATGCTAGGATTTGAAGTAAGAACATAGGGTTGATACGTTTTAAAAGATAAACTTGTATCAACTGGTGCAAGAAGATATGTGTCTAAAAACGTCATAAAAAACATATTTTTCTACTTGAACCGAGTAGTGGCGTAGTTTTACTTATTTGTTGTCAAAATATGTCTATACACTGTACATATATAAACTTAAAGTTCATACCCTATATATGCGACAATATATAACTTAAAATACAGTCAGCTTCAATTGTCTTTCAATTGAAAGCTGTTGATTTACATACTGAACAGCTTGATCTATGTCAAACTGTGAAAAGAATGAAACATGTAAAAATCTAAGTTGCTCACATGATGATACAATCAAACAAATATCAGTAAACATAAAATAAATTTGGCATGCATCAAAAATGACAAGAAATTTGAAATTTCGAGACAAATCTGCAATGGTTGCAGCAGTAACCTTAGTGAATGAAATATAAAGGTGTCTCAGTTGTGAAGCATGTGACAATATTACTACTTGGTTATCATTTATTGATGTCCCACTTATATCAAGGGTGGTTAAATTTCGCAAGGACATTACAAATGCAAGATTGTTTAGCGGTGTTTCTGCTACATACAATTCTTGAATAGTAGGAGTAAGCTTTAGCATCAATTTGGTAAATCTGTGTGACCCAAAAGTAATATTTTGGTTACTTAGATTGAGACATACAAGCTGATTATTTTTCACGATCATTTCCATCATTGCAATGTCTATAGTATAGGAATCGTCAAATTCTACAATAGTCCACAAGCTTTGCATTTTTCGCACAACATCCTTTAGACCTCTGCATATTTTACAGACTGTATAAAGTAACTCCGACACAGGAATATAACTAAGTACCATTATCACTAATTCTTCAGGAAGGTCTAATAGACTAGCTGAAAATATTAAACAAGTGAATTATTGCAAACACCTATATTTTATAAATGTCATACTTATTTTTTCAAGAATCTAATATACTTTTATTCTATATGTACGAGTGCTCAGGTGAAGACCGAAGAGCGTTGTTTTGTTATATTTGCCATTTTATAAATTAAAACAAAATTAAAATGTATCAATAGCTTCAAAAGTTATAGATATATTTTGACATTTTAACTGAGTTTACAAATGGAAAATATAACATAATAAAACCTCCAATGATGTTGACTTGAGTCTTTTTGTCGCTGTTTTTAAAAGAAGTAGAAGCTAGATATCTGCACTGAAATATATATCAAGCCACTCAGTGACTCACATAAAGTTTCAAGACACTTTATGTTAAAAAACTCCAATGATTGGAGACCATGGTTCAAAGGTAAATTACTCAGAAATGAGTATGCAACATTCACCAATTTTAGATATTGATAAATTAATTATGTATATTTTTCATGTTAATTAATTTTACTAATATTCCACGTTTGATATGGAAACAAGGTATGGGATACCCATAATTGCCACGTTTATTGCAAGCCGTTCACGTCAAAACTCAGTATGTTTAAACCATTTTTCGAAAAATTTACACACTGAGAATTAGAAAGAAAATTACTGAGATGAAATAAACTGAAAAACACATCCTGAGAATTGAAAATTACACAATGAGATTTGTGCGCACTTTTTCTGCGCACAGATCTAATTTGCATATCTAATCTGTATCTATTACAATCTTAAACAACTAGGAGACAGAACTCGCTTTTAATTTGTAGCCTGAGTTCATGGCTCAAATTGTTATTTCGATTAAGTTTATGTCATCAGCAGTCCAAGGTCTGTTTAAGTTACGATTAGTAAAGATGTGAAGAATTTCCCTAAATCTCCTGTATCTTTAATTGACATTATTAGGAAACTCGAGAGTTCTAATGCATCTGTATGTATTTAAAACTTTAAAAACAGGTTTAATCCACAATTTTTTACATTATAAAATGCCTGTACCAAGTCAGGAATATGACAGTTGCTCTCCATTCGTTTGATGTGTTTGAGCCATCCCCTTGTTTTTGCCATGTGATAATAAGGACTTTCTCTTTAGAATTGTCCTTGGAATTCGGATTTTTTGTTATTTTACTTTTTACAACTTGCACACAACATGTACATAAATCTCATTGTGTAATTTTTGAAGTCTCAGTGTGTAATTTTCAAAGCTCACTGTGTGTTATTTATATTTTTGTAATCTCAGTGCGTCTTTTTGATATCTCAATGTGTATGTTTTTATTCTTAGTGTGTGTTTTCAGGTTTTTTAATCTGTGTTTTTTTTTAATTCTCAGTGTGTTAATTTTTCGAAAAATGTTTTAAACATAGTTTTGACGAGAACTGCTTGCCATATACGATGATATAACGTTACCACATCTCTGTTCATACACATATTATACTTACAGTAATTGCAAGGGATCTCTAAGCTGACCTGTAAAATACAAGAACAAATCAAAAGATTTAATCACATTATAAAGTGCCATAGTTTGTCAGCTTGGCGTGTGACATCAAATTTCCCTCATTTTTTAAACTAGCTTATAATACAGACATTACAGCAATCGGACTTGAGTATGTACAGGTTCAAACAAAATCTTTTGTTAGCAACCTTGCTAGCTGAAGCGTAAAGTCGTTATTAGCTTATAAGGTTTACCTTTATTACCCTTATTTTGAAGTAGTTTAGTCCAAAAGACGATAAATTGATTAGTCCACTCTCAAATTAGGGTAGTAAAGGTAAACCTAAGAACGATGTTACGCTTCAGCTAGCAAGAAAGGTAATCAAAGTTTTTGATTGAACGTACATAGTCAAATCCGATGGCTGTAATGTTCAACATGATTAGACAGTCATTTATTTATTCCTGGTATGGCGGACTAAAACAGCTTATTTTTAATACGAAGTTAACAATACGTCATGTCAGTATTTATTGTAAAAAAAATATGGAAAATAAGGATAGATCATAGAGGGAAATTTTTGTTTACTAAATTTGAGAATGGAAATTGGGAATGTGCTAAAGAGACAACAACCTGACTAAAGAACAGAAAACAGTTGACAAAATTTGTCGTCTTTGTACTGTTTATTGCACACACAAAAACATTGCGGTAGGGGCTTTGCCCATTGTTAAAGGCCGTACGGTGACCTTTAATAGTTGTTAATTTCTGTGTCATTTGGTCTCTTGTGAAGAGTTGTCTCATTGGCAATTACACCACATCTTCTTTTTTATATTAACCGAACAATTATAATTAATCTGCCCCGTCATTTTTTCAGTACTGCACGAGATTTTTTTTCTCGCTGAACACTTCGAAGTAACAAGAGTCACAAGAACAGTCATTGGAACTTTATATAGGGGGAGGGGGTCTATATAGTTCAAATGAACTCGTAGTGACTCAGTATTAAAACATCAAAGGATCTTATTTTGCCGCAACTGTGAATTAAAAAAATCAGAACTCGACTGGCTCTCTCCAACGTAAATTTCGTGACACCCTATGTTAATTTATAGTTAAACCTGATTATTTTATGAGGCGACCATTTTACTTTCACAGCTGGAGAAAAAGGGTTGTGTTTTTTTTTTGCATCAAAAACAAAATTCCCCTAACGTGTGTATACTACGGCAGACACGTGGAAAAGCCTTTTTATAGAAGTTTTTTTACAACAATAACTTAATGATTGATTGATTGATTGATTGTTGTTTGTTTAACGCCACATGAGCACAACAAGGCTATATCGCGGCGAGATATCATTTAATAAATTGTTTCTTATCTTACCTCCATTTGCTTGAAATAAAATGCTCAAATGTGATGGCGACCTGATCCTTCCAAAATCAAAATGAAAATGAACAGGTTAAAATCGTGCCATATTTATCTCGATTTAGCTGAAAACTTTCCCGTTGCTCGCCTTAATTTAAAACAATTTGTTGCTTTATAAAACAATATATCGAAGAAAAAAAGGCAATTTATTATTATTGCATGATATTTTTATTGACTTATGAATTAATCTTAAAATGTTTTCTCGTTTTGATAATTTGTCGTGTTATTTAAAACGATTTATTTTTATGGCGATAAAAAACAAATCGGCTAAATGCCTTGTTAGGCATTTTGTCGAAAAAAATAAATCGCAGTAATAAGAAAAAAAAGGCAATTTATTATTATTGCATGATATTTTTATTGACTTATAAATTAATCGTAATTTTTTTTCTCGTTTTGATAATATGTCGCGTTATTTAAAACGATTTATTTTTAAGGCGATAAAAAACAAAGCGCCTAAATGCCTTGTTAGGCATTTTGTCGAAAAAAATAAATCGCAGTAATGAGAAATAAAGCATTTTCTCGCTAAAAGTTATATCGCCATCTTGGATTATAAGTATTAAAACGAGGGTAATATACGCTTCCGTAAAATATATCGTTATCTCGAGAAAACGAAACTGTTATATCGAGATCTCGGATTATTATATCGTTATCTCGAGAAAACGAAACTTTAATATATCGTTATCTCGAGAAAACGAAGCTGTTATATCGAGATCTACGGAAGCCGTAAGGGGACACACAAAACATTAGAAAATTTTTTTTTAATTGGAGATCACGATAGTACGGAAGCCGTAAGGGGACACACAAAACATTAGAAAATATTTTTTTTAATTCGAGATCACGATTAAACAGCCGTAAGGTACGGAAGCCCATAGGGGACCTAAAAAAAATAAAAATTATTTCGTTATCTCAATATATATATCGTTATTTCGATATAATTAAATCGTTATTTCGATATAATTAAATCGTTATCTCGATATATTTATATCGTTATCTCGATAATTATTTATTTCGTTATCTCGATATAATTATATCGTTATCTCGATATTTAAATCGTTATATCGATATATTTATTTCGTTATCTCGATATAATTACATCGTTATCTCGATATATTTATTTCGTTATCTCGATATAATTATATCGTAATATCGATATAATTATTTCGTTATCTCGATATAATTACATCGTTATCTCGATATTTATATCGTTATATCGATATATTTATTTTGTTTATCTTGATAAATTGACGCGTCACGTGTTTATTCCAGCATGGCGTCTAGGAATGAAGAGGAACCGAACGTGAGTGTGATTGTTGTATTTGTTTATATCGATTTGTTGACTTATCACAAGTAAAATTATTTTTCTTTATCTTTGTGAATGTTCGGCATGTATATACTCTATTAAATGTATTCTATTTATGGTTCGCAATACAGGAATCGTGAAGTAACAGGACTTTGGTCCAAAAAGGTCTGCTAAGTATTAAGGTTCTGTCCAAGTCAAAATGTAGGACATCAAAATAGAATTGTCAATATGGTTATTATTTCAAAATTGTTTTGATTTGAAAATATATTTGTGTCATTGAAAATAGGCCCCAAATAGTTGAACCAGATATCGAAACAAGGTCTTAAACACCGTGGAAATCCCCATCTTGTTCAACTGAAAGTGAGCACTGTTTCTGTATTAAATGTATTATCTACTAAATAAGCTAGGGTTTTGTCACTTAGATTTATATTTAAATACTATTAAATTCTACATACACATGTAAATAAAATTAAACAAAGAATGCATGAGACTTAGGTATTGTTTTTCCGACGGCGTCAGCGGCAGCGTTCACAATTTTCACGTTTATGATTTAGCTGAAGTTACACATGAACCACTAATACTAGATCATAATATTTTTTATGTAGTTGCATTAGTATCCGGTAGTATATTTCGGATACATGATGATTTTACGCCTATGACCCCGCAGTCACGGTCCATTGAGTGGTGTTTTCAATGCAAATTCAATGCTAAAGTTTGTGATATTTATAGATTATTTAAATATATTGTATAAATCCATATCGGCCCGGTTATCATCCCGATACCCGATATCGGCTGAGTCGTAGTCGGGAAGGCGCAAAAATTTTAGCCGGGTATATAATTTACAAAATATGAAGACTTGGCAAAAATTCATATTTTTTTTCAAAGTAAAAGGTCCACTACGCACCCTCTCAATCCGCCACTGAATACGCCTCACGGACAATTTGCAATAGGCGAGACGTATCTCTTTGTTAACAGTCATAATTATGGTCATATTGGTTACACCTAGGTAAGGCACCTATAGGGTTCAATTGTAATCAAAGGGGTGACGGTCCGATAGGTTTAGAGCCGAGTTGACCCATCTAAATTTATGTCCGTTTCGTTCCCCTATTAGTGCATGCCCCATTTGCAGCACAGGACTTAGTTGTAAGTTACCAGAAAATTCCAATAACCCAAAAGCTATCTTAATATTACGTTGGGCAACATAGATAGAAGTAACCTATTCATCTGGTATGTGATAAAGGACAAGCTATTTTAGGGGCGTTTTGGGCATATCTATAAACAATTCTAAAAAGTAAAAAGATGTGTTCTAGTCTACATCTACATTGTCATTGTACGTTTAACCACAGGCTGATGGGCACAGGGGTTTCTTACAATTTGCCGGGTTTGCAATCCATACGAACCCCGAAAAGGTTGGTATGGATAGTAAACCCGACAAATTGTAACAAACCCCTGTCAATACTCGACTCTTCCGGTGGGTGCAAGAAATTGAGAACTTTTTAGTTTTATAAGATAAAACCAAAAATATATAAAGCAAGTATAAATAGATATAAGAAGATGTGGTATGAGTGCCAATGAGACAACTCTCCATCCAAGTCACAATTTGTAAAAGTTAACCATTATAGGTCAGAGTACGGTATTCAACACGGAGCCTTGGTGCCTTAAAGTATGATAGAAAAAAAGTAATAAAGTAAAATAAATAAAAAAGGGGGTACCCATTCGCTTTTCGTTCATCTGGCCTGAACCAATCCGGCTTCCATGGCGGTACCACTACCAGGGAAATAATCCCTGCCGGCACATGTACAGCTCAAGTCCACCATTTGACCTACTTGGCAAATGGGGGACTGAACAGACTAGAAAGAAAGTGTTGAAAGCTCCCTCTTGAAGAATACCAAGGAGTGAGCCTCAGCTACTGTTGCTGGTAAAGAGTTCCAAACGGTCACTGTTCTTGGGGAAAAAACTGTATTTGTAGCCAATAGTCTTGGGTAAAATATTGCTGGTCCTTTACCCTATTTTAAAGCATTGACCCTAAACACTTTTTTTCCTAATATGCACTATTAAAAAGGTACATTTTGTAGTCAAGAAAATTTGGGTATTCACTGTTTTTACTGAACACCCCAGATTTGTGGTGTTAAAAAAGCACAGTATACAGGGACTTCCTTTTCAGTTGATGAAGTTAAAGAGGACTTTATGTTTGCATTCTGTCCCTCAGTCCTGCAAATTAGTTTTCCACATTTTTTTTGATGTGGTTGCAGATATTTATTTCACATTGGTACAGTACGTAATTGCCATGACAATTAAGTTACAGATCAAGTTTGCATTTTGTTTTGGTCGGTTGTTTTGTCACTGAGTTATGGCCCTTTGACTAAGAAATATAGTGAATATTATCTGACAGTTTTCCACACTTTTTGTCTTTGTGCTTGCAGATATTTATTTTATATTTGGTACATTGCTTTGCCATGATAAGTTACAGATCAAGTGATGCAAGTTCCAATTTCATTTTGGTCTGTTGATTTTTCGAGTTATGGCAATTTATAAAAATAGTGTGAATTACTGGCACTTTGTTTTGGCTGTGCTTCCAAATATATTTATTTCATGTTGTTTTGAAACATTTCCAAACTGGCTTTGATGATTGAAACACATGAAATGTAAACAACTCTTATCATGCTCATCACGGGTATAAACATGACATGATTTCATCTTTTTCATGTTGGAAAAGGACAAAATAAAATCCTTTTCTTTGGACAGAACATTTTTAATATTAAAGTCAAAATTCCACTTTATTCTTTATTTCAACATAAACCTTTTTTTAATTTTTTTCACTTCTTAATTACTAGTAATACATTTGTAGGTGAAAAAAGCTCATACAAACTTCAGATGGTCATCTTTAAAAAATTCTTTAACTTTTTCAAATAGACTTTGATTTTCATAAAACACGACAGCTATCTCATGTTTATACTATTCTCACAAATTCCAAAGTTATTTGATATTTGGTTTATTGCTTTCAAATTTAATGTTTAGCCTTTTTTTATAAAAATATGTGAAAAAAGTTAGATTTTTCAGTTCGGACTACATTCAAATGGACACCTTTAAAAATGTATAACTTTTTTAATTCAACTTGAATTTTTATAAAACATGACATCCATCTCATTTATATACTTATCTTACAAATTCCAAAGTTATTTGGCATTTGGTTTATTGTTGTCAAACTTAATGTTTTGATTAATAGGTGAAAAAAGCAAAAATTTTCAGTTTGGCCAAAATTCAGATGGTCACCTTTAAAAAAATACTTGACTTTTTCAAATCAACTTTTATTTTCATAAAACATGACAGCTATCTCATTTATATACTAATGTTACTTATTCCCAAAATGATTTGGTATTTTGTTTATTGCTGTCAAATTTAATGTTGATTTCAATACATGAAAAAAGCTAGATTTTTCAGTTCGAACTAAATTCAGATGTCACCTTAAAAATTTTTTATAACTTTTTTAATTATACCCCCGCTTTAAAAAAGGGGGGTATACTGTTTTACCTCTGTCTGTCAGTCCGTCCGTCAGTCCGTCCGTCCATCAGTCCGTCAGTCCGTCAGTCCGTCAGTCAGTCCGTCCCATGAAACTTTCGTCACATTTTTCTCAGGAACTACACATCCACCCTTTCTGTAATTTGGTATCAACATTTATATATGTCAGCCATACCGTGTGATGCGTTTTCAGATTCATCACTTGACAACTTCCTGTTTACCGAACACTTGTCTGATTTTACACATGATAGCCAAGTTGAAAATTTTCGTCACATTTTTCTCAGGAACTACAATACAAGGATTTCTGAAATTTGGTTTCAGGATTTATATAAGTCAGCTATACCGTGTGATGCGTTTTCAGATTCATCACTCGACAACTTCCTGTTTACCGAACACTTGTATGATTTTACACATGATAGCCAAGTTGAAAATTTTCGTCACATTTTTCTCAGGAACTACAATACAAGGATTTCTGAAATTTGGTTTCAGGATTTATATAAGTCAGCTATACCATGTGATGCGTTTTCAGATTCATCACTCGACAACTTCCTGTTTACCGAACACTTGTATGATTTTACACATGATAACCAAGTAAAAAATTTTCGTCACATTTTTCTCAGGAACTACAATACAAGGATTTCTGAAATTTGGTTTCAGGATTTTTATAAGTCAGCTATACCGTGTGATGCATTTTCAGATTCATCACTTGACAACTTCCTGTTTACCGAACACTTGCATATTTTTACACTATTAATATTATCCACTTGCGGCGGGGGTATCATCAGTGAGCAGTAGCTCGCAGTTTCACTTGTTCAACTTGTATTTTCATAAAACATGACAGCTAATTCAAGTATACACTATTCTTACTAATTCCAAATTGATTTGGTATTTAGTTTATTGCTGTCAAGTTAAAGTTTTAAATAAATTTGTGAAAAAGCTAGACTTTTCAGTTCTAACATAATTCAAATGGTCACCTTTAAAAATTACCATAACTCTTTTTCAAAACAACTTGGATTTTCATAAAACATGACAGCTATCTCATTTATATACTAATCTTACAAATTCCAAAGTTATTAGGTACAAATGTATTACATGTAGGTTCATTGCTGTCAAATTTAATGTTTTAATTTATAGGTAAAAAAAAAGCTACAGTTTTCAGTTCAGACGAAATTTTTGGATGGTCAACTTTAAAAATTTCTATAACTTTTTTAATTCAATTTGGATTTTCATAAAATATGACAGCAAACTGCTTGACATAACGCTTTATCAAGTTACTTGTCTTGTATAACATGGCATTCTTCAACAATGGTGGAACACATTTAAAAGCATTGTCATTACACCACATGTCAGTAGTATTTGAATGATGTATGCCTGTCTGGCTCGATGGTTTGAAGGACAGTTTATACTATATGAACTAACATGTACATGGGACTCCAACTTATTTTGTTGAAAAAACAGAATGGGACATCAACTTTTTGTCCCCTGCGTAAAGTGTTGCGGGGGGCATGGAAATATCGGGCATCCGTCCGTCCGGTCTTGTTAGCACTCTCAGGGGTACAATTCTTGCCAGAGTTTTATAAAACTCATACTATAGGTTAATATCAGCAATATCTTGGACAAGTTTTAAAATGGTGGACGATTGACTTTTTTTAAAAGAGTTTATATACCGGTTGGAAGTATTAAACTTATGGAAAATGGCTTCGTTCGCGCTCTCACGGGTACAATTCTTGCCAGATTTTTATAAAACTTATACTATAGGTTGATATCAGCAATATCTGGGACAAATATAACATATAAAATAAGTGCAATGTCTTCATTTGTATAACCGTGGAACTTCAACTTTTTTTATAGTTCATTTATGTTTTGCACTGTCCCATGCCTTGAGAAATTTTGACCGGTCCCTAACAGATCAAGTTTGAAATTCGAACAATGTACAACTGGTCAATATTTTGTGAGAATGAGTACATTTTATTGTCTCTTGTAGTTAGACATGGATGACAACCTGGATGATGTGGTTGATTTCTTTGAAAGAAGAAATGTGGAAAAAAAGTACATACAGAGATTAAAAGAGGAGAAGGTTAGTATTGTAGTTCAAGGTCAATGTCGTAATCAATTTATTCCATACTTTAATATTAATGGCCGACCATGAAAATATAGCAATAACCAAACATAATCACCATGATCACTGCCCTATAGTTACCAGTAAATGTTTGTCAGTTCACCTGTCTGTCTGTGTTTCCTACAGTATACATGGCTTGACTGATATTAAATTAAAAACATATACACATACGATTAACTTAGACATGCTTGAGGAAGCTCCCTTTGATTTTGAAGCTTTTTATCATGCTCCCACACATATGCATTGACACATTGTCAAGTTTTTGCCATGTCCGTATGTCCCTCCCGAAACTTTCTTCACAGATTTCTCTGTTTCTATTCAATAGAATGATTTGATTTGTGGTATGTGACTTTGACATGATGAGTTGTACGCTGAAAGTAATTGTGAGACCCAGCAGCTGTCCACTTCCTGTTTGACGGAACATTGAAATTTTGCATAATGCTATATAAAACAATTTTTTGTAGCATTTGTCTCAGCAATTATTGGTCGGAATGAATTGATATTTGGTATATAACCTTGCCATGGTAAGTTGTGCGTTGTAAGCACTTTTCAGATTTTTGCGTAATTTTCCTCCTGGTTAAATGGCAGCCATTTTCCCACTAAAATTGATCTTTGGCAGATTTTAACAATATTTGGTATATATTAAGTAAACACAGTTTTCTGAGTTGATTGGTGATGACAAACATTTGTTACAAGCCATGAATTTGAATGATATTTGGTTTGTAAGGTAAACATGGTATATTGTGTTGAATAGCCACAAGGAAAATTAGTTGCCAGCAGCCATTTTCTTTTGCGCTCCTGTATTCAATACAATTTGTCTATCCACAATGATGATTGTGTCAAAGACAACTGTCAATCCATATCAGCCTTCAACGTACAGAGTTACACTGTATATTGGGTTCAACTAGTGGGGACATCTGTGTCCCTACGGGCACAACCATTTGCTAGTTGTTTCCCTGTGTTTTGTCTCACCAGCGACTTTTTTTCCCAGAAGCGACAATTGATATAATATTTTGGATCACCTCATTAAAAGTCTGGGTGAGCTTTTGCGTTCACCTTGCATCCGTCATCCGTCTGTCCATCATTCTTCTCTGAAACCCCTGAAGGCATTGTTTCAAACTTGGTAATTTTTATCTATATGATATCCTTTTAATACCAAGTTTGTGAAACTTATGGTCACCCGCTACAAAAAGACCACAGGGTCTGACACACGTTTTTTGCAAATAAGTTAAAAACGGTAACAGGGTTGAGTAAAATTGATCAGCACATTTAGATCTACCTATAAAACCGAAATTTTGAGGTCAACAGAAAACCGGTCAAGGAGTTGTGTCCCTTTATTTGCAGTTTTTCCAAATTTTCATCATATTTGATCAAATATCTTGAAAACTGTGACAGCTTGAGCCTTTAATAGTTTAAATTACAAATAGTTCAGATCATCAACAGAAGGCGGAGAAATTTTCTGGACGTTTCAAGATGGCCGCCATTTCAAAATGGCAGCTATCCAAAAGTCAAATGAATTCATAAAAAATCCAAAGATGATCCAATTTTCATGGAAATCAGTATAAAAGAGATTCAAAATGGCCCTCGTAAAAAAACAAAAATTGGCATCAGATTTAGACGAAAAATGGTTATTGTATTTTTTGTCATTGAACTGTCGATTTTCAAAATGGCGGCCATTTCACAGTTAGCGATGAAGGGTCCTTGGAGCCTCTAGTTATTATACCTGTTAAATGTTTCACTAGGTTCTTGTCCTGATTATGCATGGAATATTTGTGACTGGACATTTAGCAACAAACTCAGCTACTATACATGGTAGACCATGCAATGATATTTTGTCAAGAAATAGATCGTAGGTAGTACATCTGGGTTCACTAAGAATTTGGTCATTCCTACCTACTTTTGATGCTCATATATTTATCAATAACAAGAGGGACATCCTGTGGCTCATAGACACATTTTCTAGTTTAAGCAGGGCATCTGTGACTCATGGACACATTCTGTCTTCATTAGGGCCCCACATTGAGGATCTGTTGATAATCGTCATATTTAGATGTACATGTACATGTATTATATGTATTGGTATTTTGTTGGGCAATGTATGATAAATATGGGTTGAAAAACCTTGCCTGTAATTATAAATTATGCAATTCATTGACTGCTCCCTACATGTGTAACTTCAAAGCATATTTTAGCAGCGATTGATGCCGTTCAAAATTACTGCACTTTTCTTGTATCGCTGGTGCTTTCGACTGGAGAAATGTCGTACACAAGCATCGCACAAGTTGGCACTCTGAGGCTGGTGGGGAGCAAGAAGATGAACCGTGGTTTATTTTTATTAATAGTACCGCTTAAGTAGACGCTAGAGACTGTCTTTACCTTGTTGTAGGGTATGAACGATTCGTTCATTGTTGAAGACCCTACATCAACTGTCAAGATGAAGAACAGGAATAAAAGCCCTATTCATTGATAATTTTTTATTTATATAATATGTGTGTTGTGTGCGATTTTGACCCATGTACATTTACTCCATACCCTTTTGTTTTCTATGTACTAGTACACCTTTTAAATTTTTGTAATTGTGGCGCAGGACCCTCTGCGACTTTGTCAGTATTCCAGCTTCTGGTGTAATCTCATTAAAATTCTCAGGTCTCTAAATTGAGTGTAGTGACTCTTAATAATGCTGCTTAACAAATCAATTTACTGTATTATTTCAGATGGATCCCCAGACATTTTTAGCGATGTCAGATGAACAGTTACATTCTTATATACCAGCATACGGGGACATTTATGCTGCCAGGAGATACTTTAAAGATCTAATGAAAAGGGAACATAAAAACCAACGAAGTGATTCTCTGTTTAAAAAACTGAGGAGAAAGATGGGAAAAGAAAAGTCCTCAGATAGTGAGGAAGAAGGTGAAGGTGACAAAAAAGGCACAAGAAAAAAATCCAAGAAGACAGATGGATTTCAGCTGCACAGCAACAGAAGTGAAAAACTTCGGGGCAATTCAAATGCAAAAAAGGCAGTCAGACAAATTGAAATAGGATGGTTTGATTATGAATATGATGACAATGCTTATCACCAAGTGAAAACCCCAAATGGGAGAGGAGCCAGACATGTATCTGCTCCAAAATCTTGGCTTCCAAACGATATAATGGAACATGGGAAGAAATTGTTTTTTAGAAATGGGAAGTCCAAAAAGGGAATGGTAACAGAGTTTGATTTTGAAATACGAAATTTCATGGGAGAGTCTATCGAAGAAGATTGCACAGTTGCAGATTTGTATGACGAAACAGGATCTCGTCAACTGAGATATTATCTTTATACAAAGAAAAGAACAACTTCAATACTAGAACAAGCCATAGATGAAAGTCAGTTGGAATTGGAGGAAGATGAAGATTTACCTGACATCTTATATACTAGAAACTTGCAAAGAAGCATATCAATGTTTACATTACCTGAAACAGGAAATCCTGGTACTAGTACTCCCTTACCTAAACCTTCATCCTCAATAAATCAGATTGTGACTCTGAAAATTGCTTCAGATGACGAAGGTATAATTTTTTGTCCACAGGAAAATGACCATTACTAGTTATTACAGTCCTTAAATGCAGCAGTAGATATTTTACCACCTTCAGAGTTATCAACATACCTAGACTCTGTTGATGAAACTTTACCACACAATGAATCGTCAGCAGGCAGTGCACCACAATCAAACACATCAGCTGCAGGGGGACATGAGCAGACCATTACAACAGGTATTGCATTACCTGTTACAGAGTTAGAAGATGTTAGAAAACAGGATATTGTAAGAATTCATAAGAGTAACCTATTTATAGAAATGATTAATCTGTTTAAAACAGGAGAAATGGATTTTTCCAAATGTAGAGTAATCAGAGTTAATGCAAACGACCATGATGAAAGAGGAACTGGAGAAGGTTTTTTAAAAGATGTGTTCTGTGAGTTCTGGGAACTCTTCTACATGAAGTGCTGTGAAGGAGCTGACATTAAAGTGCCTATTTTAAGGCATGACATGCAGCAAGAAGAATGGACAGCTATTGCATACATTCTTGTGAATGGTTTTAAGACAGTTAATTATTTCCCTATACAAATCTGCAAAGCATGTTTCGAAGATGCCTTGTTTGGAGTACCATATGCCAACCTAGTTGATGCATTTTTTCGATTTGTGCCAAAGACTGATAGGGTCGCATTAGAAAAAGCTTTCAATCACTTTCAAGACAGTGATTTAGGAGATCTTATTGATGTTCTTGAGACGTATGATTGTAAAAAGTATCCAAGCCAAGATAACATTAAGAACATTATTCAGGAGATAGCTCACAAAGAAATCATACAACAACCTAAGTTTGTTACTGATTGCTGGAAGAGTGTATTTCAGACAAGACTTCATTGGAATCAAGAGACACTTAGCAAAATGTACCTTGAGATGTGTCCAACTGTCAACAAGATATTGAAATCTTTGACCTTTCCGGAGTCATTAGATCTCAAAGGGCAAGTAACTGCAGGGTACCTGAAAAAATTTGTTAAGGGATTGGATGACAAGGATGTGCATAGCTTTATGAGGTTTTGTACTGGTGCTAATCTTAGCTGTGACATAATATTGGTAGAATTTACAAAATTGTCTGGATTGCAGCGAAGACCAACAGCCCAAACTTGTGGAAACATATTAAGGTTGCCAACATCATACGAATCTGCTGCAGACTTAAGAGAAGATTTTTTAAACATATTTGAAAGAAGGGTGTGGGATATGGACTATACAAGTAACTTTAAATGTTATGGATTGGGATTGGAAGAATGAGCAGTTTGATTTTGAAGCTTACACTATTAGTTAAGACCAAATGATAAAAAAAAATCTTAAGTTATAGGGCCTACTTGAATATTAGATTTTCACAACCTTGACATTAAAATACTAATTTTGCAGTTCAGGGATATTATTTTGCGAATTACATGTATAATAGAGGGAAGTGCAAAATGTTCATAAAAACAAGATCTACATCCTACAAAATTTTAGTGTAATCACACTGAGTGGTGTAAGGGTTTTTAATCAAGAAAACCTTTTTTCACAGTTTCTATTACTATTGGTCATTATAAGACTATAATACAAATGATGATAAATAAATAAATAGCAAAATTGTTAATTATTAATAAATGATATACAAACATGTACAGGCGAATTTCAGTTACTACCATAGAAATAATTTATTATCTTGAAAAATCAATTTTTATTTAAGAGCAGCTTTGTGATAATATCTCGAAAAGTATTGTAGGTAAATAGTAAACTTGTTTACATAGAAATAAATCAATCACCTTTCAAATTTATACCATTGCCTTAAAATATGCTGTTTAGCTTGTGCTTTTTTTTTGTCTGGTAGGCAATGTCAACTCAGTTACCAGGATTGTATTTTTTAATTTGTTGTGAGCAAAGGGAATTTGTTCTAATAATCTTTGTCAGTATAGAATTATTAGCTGTAACCACATGTTATGTTAACACAAAATGACAAGACATGTCATATGACATTTTTATTTACTATGCCAGGCAATGCTTCTTTGTTATCTGTCAGAAATGCAATGACTTAGATTGCAATTGGTATTTGTTTTAATTAATACAGTTATTTTTATGTTTACATGTATGATAAATATGACATACAAGAGATGTTTGAATATTTGACTATTACATGTATTTTGTACACGATCAAAATGACTATTGTGTTTGTTGAAGAATATTTTACACAATTTAACTGCTGAGACAAGCATGAAATATGTTGTTTTTTTAGAAAAAGGATTATTTGATCTTACTTCAAAAGTTTAATTATATTACACCTATATTAAAAATTGATCAGAACTTTTAATTTTATGTAGAATGCTGTTCAGAGATTTGTTGGGCAGCTCTTTCTTGCGTGACAGGTGTCAATGACCAGAGACACATTTCTTTTATTTCCTATGAGGTGTGAGCCTTTCCACAATCCTGAAGATCTGTAAAGAATATCATATTTGTCAAGACTTTTGACTCCACTGATAAGTTATAACTAACGTAGTATTTTAGTAAGATTAATAAAAGTTTGAAAAACTTTCTTTTTATGATTTTTCAGTTACCAATTAGTGTTGGTCAGAATAAACAAATGAAAGCTGGCAAACACAACATCTTCAGAACACGATGTCATTGTGCACCTTATTAGCTCATGATCACCTAAATATAAGGTAGGGTGAGCTATTGATACACTGTTGTGTCCGTCGTTCGTTACCTTTCTTTGAAAAAATCTTCTCTGAAACCACTGACAGGATTTTCCAAACTTTGTCCAGATGCTCCTCAGAGTATCTTAACTTTTAAAATTGCATCCATTATTTTGATTTGTTAAAAAACATAGCTGCCATGGCTTAAACAATCGTAACTACTCGGCCATTCTCGCTACGCAGTACAATAGCCTCGTATGCACTACGGAGAAATTCTTCTTAAATTGTTGGCCGGAATTGTAGTGATCCGCGACACAAAGAAGTTCTATCCTCCAGGTGGCGCTATAATTTGGTTACATATCACAGAGTAATCAAGAACTTTAACTCTGCCAAATATTTTGGCGCGAAAGAAGGAGCAAAGTAAATAAGTAATGGTAAAAAATTTGTACCATTCCAGTCGAAAAAATATAAAATTCAATCGGATCGGAAAATTTTCCGGACAGGAGCAAGTTAATTCAGTAGTGGTAAAAAAAATGTACCAGTCCAGTCGAAAAAATATAATTTTGAATCGAATCGGAAAATTTTCCGGACAATGATTCCTCCGCCTAATGCATACGAGGTTATTTCTTCGTGCAACCAGAAAGGCCGAGTTGTTCCGATTGATGGCTTAAATAGACCATCTGAGTCCAACACCTGTTTTTACAAATAACTTAAAATATCAAAACTGGCAGATTTTGATTGGTCAATTTTGAAGAATCTTTTTTTTTCACAAACCATTGAAAGAACTTGAACTGGAACTAACAACATAGTTCCTTCTGAAATCCTCAAAAATGTTACTTTTTGGACCGATCCAAAATTCAAAATGGCCACCAGCAAAGGTCAGAGTTTGGATTGAAACACTTTGAGACACGTCATTTTCATCTTCTTTTGGAGAACATTGGAAATAATTTAAAATAAAGCTCGAATTTTTAGTTAGGGAGCTACCATTTGATTTTTAAAGGGGGGGGGGGGTGGGGGGGCTAGGATGAAATTTGAAAAAAAAGGCAGGACAGGAGTTTTGAGTAAAAAAAAGTCAGGATGACAATTTATGTAAAAAAAAAGTCAGGATAAACTAATTTAAAAAAAGGCAGGACCGAATAGAGTGAAAATTAAAAATGCAGGACAGAAATTACAACGACAAAAAAATGCAGGACAAAATTTTTCATCGCCAGGGGCTCGTTTGTTACTTCGTTGAAATTACATAACTCGTGTTGATATTTCTCAATATTCAACCGTCACTCATGGTGAAACCTATACTTAGCTCACCTACCTAAAATGTAGGGTGAGCTGTTGCCATCACCTTCCGTCCGTCGTCCCGGTTCACTTTTCTTTTAAAATCTCCTACTCTGAAACCTCTAAAAGGATTTTTGTCCACCATGGCTGAAATAGACTATGGGGTTATGGCACCTTCTTTGAAAATAAGTCAAAAACTTATACAGATATCAGAGATATTCTAGCAGAGGGTAAAATTGATCTGTACAATCAGTCATAATGATTTGCCTCTGCCGAAATTTAAGTTCAGGTTGATCGAAAAACTTGTTTAAGAGCTATGGCCCCTTATTTGCAATTTTTGTCTCGCCTGCGACGAAAGTCGCAGTATGCGAGACATAGGTATTACTATCAGGTGGCGTAAACTATTTGTTTAAAGCTTTATATTTCAGAAGACCTGTATGCTTCATATCTTGTATGCATATACCTTATGTTACGAAGTTTCCGTCTGTCATATGTCCTTTGTCCCTGACCTCATTTTCATGGTTCAGCGACTGCTTGAAAAAAAGGTTTTTTTGTCATATGAATTTCTCACTTATTATGAGTAATAGGATAACCATATTTGGTATATGGGTTCATTGCAACGTTTTCAGACAAGTTTCACCTGACCTGGACCTCATTTCATGGATCAGTGATCAAGGTTAAAGTTACGTGATTAGGTCCGTTTCTCAAATACTATAAGCAGTAGGTCAACCATATGTGGTGTATGGAATGACTGTAACGGGTACATGTCAGTCTGGCAGGTTTCATCTGACCTTGACCTCATTTTCATGGTTCATTGGTCAATGTTAAGTTTTCATGGTTTGGTCGTTTTCTTGTATACTATAAGCAATAGGTCAACTATGTTTGGTGTATGGAATGATTGTAAGATGTACATGTCTGTCTGGCAGGGTTCATCTGACCTTGACCTCATTTTCATGGAACATTGATAATTTTAAGTTTATGTGATACTTGTAGTGAAACTTTATCATTAGGACCATCAACATTAAACCAATCATGGTTAGTAAAGCAGGCGAGACATTTCAGCGTGTGCACTCTTGTTTAACGAATCCACTACAAAGTAACGACACTTGTGTAGGACCTATATAGTGAACACCTATATCAAGTTTGGTTCGATTCTGATTAGTGATTCTCAAAAAGGGAGATGCAAATGTGGTTTTCCATAGGGTTTCAATGCAAATTTTGACCTCCGCTAGTGGCCAGACAGTTTGAATTTCGGATCGGCTCAAAAAGTAACAACACTTGTTAAGGACTTTGGTAAGAACATATTTACTTATAATTAGATTCAATCAAATCAATTCAGTAGTTATAGAAAACTCTTGAAAATCGACCAAACAGAATGTTCAAAGTTCCCTGGTGGATGTACGTACGGACGGGCGGACGGACAAGGGTAACACTATATGCCAGAATACCCATAGTGGTTCCAAAGAAGATTTTTAAACTAAACGGTTAATGGACGGAAGACGGATGCATGATGATGGCATTGGCTGAGGCTCATGTGATTCTTCAGATTAGGTGCAACAAAACACAAACCAACATATAAATATAAAAAAGAAGATGATATGGTATGATTGCCAATGAGACAACTCGCCACAAGAGACCAAATGACTCAGAAATTAACAGCTATAGGTCACCGTACGGCCTTCAACAATGAGCAAAGCCCATACCGCATAGTCAGCTATAAAAGGCCCCGAAATCACAAATGTAAAACAACTCAAACTAGAAAACTAACGGCCTACTTAATGTACAAAAAAATGAATGAAAAACAAATATGTAACACAGCAACAAACGACAACCACTGAATTACAGGCCCCTGACTTGGGACAGGCACATACATACAGAATGTGGCGGGTTAAACATGTTAGCGGGATCCCAACCCTCCCCTAACCTGGGACAGTGGTGTAACAGTACAACATAAGAACGAACCAAAAAAATCAGTTGAAAAAGGCTTAACTCATCAGATGGATACAAATAGAAATACATCAAACAAAAACACAATGTCAACTGGAAAGATTTCTTGAGATTGCATAACTTAGTTTTGCAAATGCTTAAAATATTATGAATATTATATACAGCACACAATTTAATTAAACAATGTTAAATGATAAGTTTTTTTTTCGCAAAATACGTTGAACAGAAGACGACGTGCTTCAAACTTTGGAATTCGTAAAATGAAGATTTATCTGAGAATTGTATTTTGTTTATTAATTTTTTTTATCATTGTCCATCAGATATCTATCTATCCTCGAGGCTTAATGATTATGTAATGATATCAACATAGTTCATTATCAAACATAAATATTCACAAATCCATAAATATCCTGCGTTTTACGGATAAACACTCAATAATTGTGTGATGTCAAATATGATTCACAAATGACTAAGTAACCATTGACGAAGACCTAAGTAAAGAGCTTTGCATTCGTTTATATTTGTCGGAGTATCTACTTGATTAGCCCTCATGTACAAACAACCAAGTTCAAATAACTCTTCCTCACATGGAAAAAGGTCGTCATGTGCGCATTCCGATTTACAAATCTCCAACTCATCATCCGAAATACTTTGTACATAATCTGCTGATGCCCATAATTCGGGTACTAAGTAAAGAGCTATTGGACGATCATCAGGAAGGTTTGAACGACTTCGCCTGATACGATGCATATCCCACACCAATGCTGTTTCGTCGAGTTCAGCCTGAAAAATAATCATTGACACATGTATACTATCCACTGCACTTCTACAAATGCGACGCGGACGAGGAGCAAAATGCTTGATAATGCTGAGGCCGTAGTTTTTTATTATTTTTTTTTATTTTTATGAATCCTCAAACTATGAATTTTGTCAGAAAATGTCCTAAACATAAAATATAATAAGTATGGCCTTACTGGAAAGACAGCAATGGTACATTAATTTGACATAAGACTGATTATATTTTATTGACATTTCGTGATTATAATGACTTGTATTCCTTTCATTCTGGCCAAGTGAAAAAACATTCACGTGCATTTTTTCAAAATTTTACAGAGATGGACGATCATTGTTAATTTGAGCAGAAAACATGTTTAGACTCAATAATAAATATAATTTCAGCAAATTTCAAATTCTAACCAAAGTTAATGAGTAATGCAACCAGAAAAACAAACCAACCTGCTCAGAAAGATATTCAAGGTTGAACCTCCACCACCACCACACACATACCCTACCGCCATACCCGTGACCCATACATCTCCAACACAATACCTCGATGAAAGATTTCATGTGAAGATGAATAACATACCTGTAGTTACTTCATGCAGCAAAACTGTACTAGATTAACATCAAGTTTATTGCCAGTAAAATTCCCAGTATCTCTAAGATCCTTCATTTCTTTTATCCATTTCCCTGTACATTGTTTGCGTAGAATTGCCCACCAAGACTCTATTCGAGTGTTTAAAGTACTTTTTCCATAAATGAATGAATATTCATTTCTTTCGTTTCTTGATAAAAAATTCTGCATTGCTGCAACTGTGCCATTTTCGGTACCCATATCACCCCTCATATGATAAGGATACCCACCTGCATTCTGTATAGCCTCAATAAAGTATTTTGCTATGACTTTTGGATCGCTGCTAGTTTTTCCTACTTTAACCCACATCATTTTTCTCGAGAAGCCATCTACACAACCGTTAATACATAGGCCATATGGTTTGAGTTTATCGTATGAATCAATATGCCAGCAATAGTTGGGGCCTTGGCTGAAATATTTTCTTCTGATTAAGCGATGCTTTGACCTCATTTCTACTCCTCTAGGGTCAACTAGTTTAAGAATGTGTCTAAAACTTTCTCTGGTTACTTTCAATCCATGTAGGACACATTTATTATACATCCATCTATATCCGTGTGAACCGTTTGATTCTACATCTGATTCTACAAAATTTATTACCGTACGTAAATCCGTATATTCCTTCCTTCGAGACAAGTGCATGTTCCGTAGAATCCTTTTTAGATGGCGTAAAGACAAAGAAATGCCATGGTTTAACAATAAAACTTCTACAATGTCTTTGTATGGTAAATTCATGTAGAAATAATTCTCCACAAGACGGAAAACCTTCTGCAAAGAATACGCAAATTATTATGATAGTTCATAATGGTTTCATAGATCTACCTAGTAAATTCCTCTTAAAAGTCCGTATTTTTGTGCAATATACAGTGATGTATTTTTAAATTATTGAATGAAAGTAATACTTTAGGCTCTCCGTCTCATCAATTTCCCACAGAAAGTCACAAAACAAGAAAAAATAGTTTTAGTTCATGCTTCTGGTTATTTTTTTTTGTTGAGTACTATTTGCCCATTTATGTTTAGTTATCTGTGGGGTTTTGCTTTCTTTTTAGCTTTTCGTGTTCTTATTAATCACAGAATCCATTTTTAGGCAAAAACATAACAAACAAATAACTATTGTGGAAATAACGGCCACAGTTCACTTAGAATGACGAGGTCTGACATGATTACAGAATGCCGACATGCTAGTTTTAACTGACAAATCTGTGCACCATTGGTAGCAATGGATGCTCAAGTTCCTCCAGGTTAAATTCTAAAGAGAACGAGGGTTATGATCCCCAAATACGTCGGGTCTTATTCGCATCACCCCCTGGTTTCAGGGGAGTAAAGATTAACATTTTTTATATTATAAAACACTGAATACATAGGCCATACTATGTATCATTAACAGTCAAGCTCGAACTGGTACCAATTCAGAACCGGCCACTCAGGGTAGACATGAGATGGTCTCAACAGAACTTCCTGCGGTACCGCAGGAAAGTAAAAACCTAATATGATCCGACGTACAATTACGGGAAACGATCATAACCCCTTAATCTTGCCAGATCCCGACATCCTTTTTGACTGTGACGAATGATTTTATTACAAAACAATGAACAATTAGAATCGAGTAATTAAAATAAATGCTGCATGATTTTTATCCAAATAAAGTCAAAAGTTAAATGCATCTAGGCGAAGAACTAATACCAGGTATTGGTAATTTCATTTTCACACTGAATGTGTCTAAATATTTAGATAAAGGTGGTAGCCATTCATGAAAATTAGCATTGACATAATAGTTATAGTTCTCGAACGTATGATTCAGCTAGCAAATCCATCGGCTTGATTGTCTCCTCTTTTTTGTCCAAAAAGTTATGGATCCGGCATGTTCTGGTCATTCTGAAAAGATAAATAAAACAGCAGCAGACACAATAATTGTTATTAGATGGCAGATTGCAAGGGGAGGTGGGTGGGTTTTTGAATCTTTTACATATCTACAAGATTGGCTAGTGCAATGTAATGCTGACGAGTCATGTGACGTTGATTGGCGGGAAACAAGAACCGGATCCGAATGAGGCAATAATCATTTCTCTTTAATTAAATTGGTTTATCTTATAAAAGCGATAAACCGTATTAATCACAGAATCCATTTTTAGGCAAAAACATAACAAACAAATAACTATTGTGGAAATAACGGCCACAGTTCACTTAGAATGACGAGGTCTGACATGATTACAGAATGCCGACATGCTAGTTTTAACTGACAAATCTGTGCACCATTGGTAGCAATGGATGCTCAAGTTCCTCCAGGTTAAATTCTAAAGAGAACGAGGGTTATGATCCCCAAATACGTCGGGTCTTATTCGCATCACCCCCTGGTTTCAGGGGAGTAAAGATTAACATTTTTTATATTATAAAACACTGAATACATAGGCCATACTATGTATCATTAACAGTCAAGCTCGAACTGGTACCAATTCAGAACCGGCCACTCAGGGTAGACATGAGATGGTCTCAACAGAACTTCCTGCGGTACCGCAGGAAAGTAAAAACCTAATATGATCCGACGTACAATTACGGGAAACGATCATAACCCCTTAATCTTGCCACTTGAGTGTGTCTATACACACTCACCAGAATCCCCCCCCCCCTTTTCCTACAACCTAAAGGTCCATTTAGGTGAACTAGCTAAGAAGGCATTATTCTTTGTTAATATGTTTGAATCTTAGACAATCATATTTTTCCTTTTGTAATAGCTTTGTTATAAAGGTGCTGTTTTTGAAGATATCACTTCTTTCGTTGTATTATCCATGTTATATATATTTATCATCATAAAACGCATTATTTTAGTGGTAATACATCCACTGATAAACCGATCATGAATTCCCAATGGGTTTACTAAAAGAGTTATCTCGCCTTAACCGGCTTAGTTGAACAAAAAGTATTCTAAAGCACATATGTTTGGAACTTGTTAAACATTTCTAAGAGATATAATGCGATAAATCAGGAAGTTTCTTCATAATAATAAACAGTATAATCAATAAAACTGAACATCTGTGTACACATTCGGAGATTTGGGTAATAACTAGACTGATTGGTCACTGCAAAAGTACAATGCAAGATGGTGGTATGCCATGAATCTACTCAATTGCTTTGTTAATCTGTAATATGCACTAATATTAGTTTTCCATTTTCAATTTTATTATCCTCTACAAAGTTTACGAAAATACATTACCTGTATATATAATAAGTGCTATCCAAGGCACTCAAAGTCGTGTACATTTGTATAGGCTAATCTATATATTAATTTTAAACAAGTAACGTGACCAATATTTTGGAAACCAAGGGAGTAGAACGTACACAAAAAAAAAAAAAAAAATCATCTCAATCAATACATAGAAAGTACCACATATCCTGTACTAACAAGACTAAATTGGCAATCACATGCATTCCTAGTAGTACTTAAAATTCGGATACAGCTAAGCAGTATGTGCCGCTTTTTTGGAAAGTTCAAACTTGAATAGCTTTACGTCGAATATATTTTTTGACCTAAATGAACTAGGCGTTTCCTGTACTAAATTAGCTACCCCATGCATTCCTAGTAGTACTTAAAATACGAATACATGTTTTTGGAAAGTTCTATCTTGAATAGTTTTGCGTCGAATATATTTGTGACCTAAAAGAACGAGGTGCTAGAGTAAAATTCCATGGTATTACTTTATGTAATGGATAGTTGATTTATTCCGACTAGAATTAAAAAGATTGTGTCCATCAGCTTCTAGATAAGAATGCTAAATGTTCCTTTTGATAGAAGGGAATAGATCAAGAGTATTTGAAATAAATTTAAAAATTCATCGAGTTTCCCATCTGGATAATATGCGTGTTCGTTTGTAAAAGTCCTTAACAGTAACTTATATACCGCATATTTGTTTTGTTTCTAAAAATAGATGTGGGGAAGCCCATAGTTCGTGCCGACATGTAAAATAAATATGATAGTAAAATACAAACGTATTAAAACATCAATGTTCACATATCTGAGTTAGATAAGACAATCAAAAATAATCTACACAATACATGTACATGTATCATGTGTATATATACAATAACATTATCGCACTTCAAAGTAAAGAGGATGTTGTGTACCATGCTCTGTCTGCTGCTTCGTGAGTTATAAAGTAATTTGATAATTGTGTGAATAGTGCACATAATTCTCTTATTTGCTCTAAGTTGACTTGTTGGTAAACTGATTGTCCTGTCCATGAGCATAAGTAAGCTATTTGAAACCTATACAGACTATTGCTTGTATAACTATATTTGCTTGTATCACTATATGAACTATATTTATGCAAGTCAGAAAATTTAGGGTCGGGCTTGGTATGTAGGATTCAACAACGTAAACATGAGCTCTGCAAATCTCTCACAAGTTCAACTGACGTGATATTTCATATCAAAATCAAATATCAAATTTAATATAAGCATATTTTACAACAGGAACACATGCATAATGTAAATAGCTAGGCAAACATGCAAAAATTAAAACAAGCAAGCTAACAAGAAAATAAACGCAAATTGAAAAGTATAAATATATACATGTAACTGAGAAGCTCACTCGTGTAAATAGAAGTGGTATGATTCAATTAGACAACTCTTCACAGTAGAACAAACGGCAAATAAAATAATAACAAAAAGTCATTTTACTGCCTTCAACAATGAGCAGAGCCCATGCCACATTAACTATAATTATTAGTAGTCACTTTTCTGCCTTCATTTATGAGCAGAGCCTATGCCACATTAACTATAATTAGTAACTTTTCTGCCTTCATTTATGAGCAGGGCCCATACTGCATTACTATCAATAAGTCAGTGTACTGCCGTCAACAATGAGCAGAGCCCAAGTCGCATTAATAACATTTAGTCACTTTTCTGCCTACAACAGTGAGCAGTGCCCATACTGCATTAAACGAAGTCATTGTACTGCATTCAACAATGAGCAGAGCCCATGATACTGCATTAAAGAGTAATTAAAAACCAAAAAGAAAAATGTTAAACAAGTCAAACGAGAAAACAGTAGGCATAATTTATGTACATTTTTTATTTTTTTTATATAGTAATGCCGATTTAAGTGTATCAAACAGTTTAGGAAATATTTAAGACTGTACATGTTCAAAGGATTTCCACTTGTAAATATTTTAATCTGAGCCATCGACTCTGATGGATTTAATCTAAAGCTATCGCGTCATCCGCCACAAAATTTGTCTTCTAACTCTCATATATAGTGTATTTCATCTATTACACGTCAGCTGAGCCATCTAACACATAGTGTAAAATTGTGTATAATAGTGGTAGAATCTATAAAGTAAATAAAGATGAGGAATTTGCACTTATTGCCCTCGTGTGTATCTTGTGTGTAATAGCGCTAGGCGAGTCTTCAAAACAACTGCATGGTTATATAATTTATATAATTTATGTACATTAAAGCAGACATGTAAAAGAGGCCACGAATTAAATATATGACATCAAATTATAATAATAAATAATCCTTTCAGTAATCTTATCTTATCACCATCAGATTATCTTATTCCTAATGAGATAAATATCAATTAGAATAATTATACACCACAAACATTCAACATACCGAGGTTAAAGCTTGACGAAATCTGCAAACCGCTGGAACCATGCAGGTAGTGAATTCTTTGGATCAGTGGCTTTCCTTCTTTTAAATCGTGTTTTCCTTACAAGTGCATCTTGTGCTGTGTGGAATTCTAAACGGGGGCTCCTGGTGTGAAGATTTTGTTCTGCCATTAAATTGATCACCGGTCAATGAGACACTGACAAATTGGAAGCTGTCCCTGTCATTCGAGCATTGTATAACTTTTAAGGCGAAGATACATTATTAAATTGTTCTAATAATCTCACAAACATAAACATGTCGAAAGAAGCTGGATGTGTTCCTCGTGTTGATGGCTCGGTGATGGCATCGGATCGTGTGGTGACAGTTCGGTTTACCTTTTAATATCGTCGTTTGCTGACCCTTGCAAATGAAAATCCTTTCTTGGAGAATTGTCTTGTCTCTACGATAGTTTCATTTCAAAATATTAGAATATGATATGCGGATGTCAAAGATTTTTTACGATTGCATTTTTTGAATCTTTTACATATCTACAAGATTGGCTAGTGCAATGTAATGCTGACGAGTCATGTGACGTTGATTGGCGGGAAACAAGAACCGGATCCGAATGAGGCAATAATCATTTCTCTTTAATTAAATTGGTTTATCTTATAAAAGCGATAAACCGTATTATGTTTCTGCCTTGTAAATATATATGGACTTTGCCTTTTGAATAATAATAACAGTTGTTAACAGGACCTTGGTTCTGTTTTCAAATATCTAGTCCCATTAGGCTGTATAAAAAATGGTGGTTTCCAATCTAAGTTGGCCAACAACAGACAAAATTAATTAAACAAAGTCAAAAACCCATATGAAACAATGCTCACGTTCGGTTCTACCTGTTCATTCCCAGACGCCATGTTGGTATATAACACGTGACTTAAGTCAATTTATCAAGAAAAACAATAAATATCGTTATAACGATATAATTAAATCGAAATAACGAAATAAATATATCGAAATAACGATTTAATTATATCGAGATAACGAAATAAATATATCGAGATAACGATTTAATTATATCGAGATAACGAAATAAATATATCGAGATAACGATGTAATTATATCGAGATAACGAAATAAATATATCGATATAACGATTTAAATATCGAGATAACGAAATAAATAATTATCGAGATAACGATATAAATATATCGAGATAACGATTTAATTATATCGAAATAACGATTTAATTATATCGAAATAACGATATATATATTGAGATAACGAAATAATTTTTTTTTTTAGGTCCCCTATGGGCTTCCGTACCTTACGGCTGTTTTATCGTGATCTCGAATTAAAAAAAATATTTTCTAATGTTTTGTGTGTCCCCTTACGGCTTCCGTACATACTGACATAAAGAACCAATTGATTGGTCAAAATTTGGTAATTCAATCTCTCTCTCTGAATATAATCTATACTAGAATACCATGTATTTACATTAGTACGGAAGCCGTAAGGGGACACACAAAACATTAGAAAATATTTTTTTTTAATTCGAGATCACGATAAAACATAACCGTTTTACCGAGATCTCGATAAAAAATATATCGTTATCTCGATAAAACGAAATTGTTATATCGAGATCTCGATAAAAAATATATCGTTATCTCGATAAAACGAAACTGTTATATCGAGATCTCGGATTATTATATCGTTATCTCGAGAAAACGAAACTTTAATATATCGTTATCTCGAGAAAACGAAACTCTCGATATAACAGTTTCGTTTTCTCGAGATAACGATATATTAAAGTTTCGTTTTCTCGAGATAACGATATAATAATGCGAGATCTCGATATAACAGTTTCGTTTTCTCGAGATAACGATATATTTTTTATCGAGATCTCGATATATTAAACCGAGATAACGATTTAATAATCCGAGATCTTGATATAACAGTTTCGTTTTATCAAGATAACGATATATTTTTTATCGAGATCTCGATATAACAATTTCGTTTTATCGAGATAACGATATATTTTTTATCGAGATCTCGGTAAAACGGTAATGTTTTATCGTGATCTCGAATTAAAAAAAATATTTTCTAATGTTTTGTGTATCCCCTTACGGCTTCCGAAAAGTATGTTAAAAATAAACTATGTAAAAGTTATTTCACATTTTGGAATAAACTTAAGTATCAAACAATTAACTCCCAAAAAGGGAAGCTTGGTACTTATTTTTCTATAAAAAATTGTTTTAAAAAAGAAAAATATTTAGAATTGCAGGACTTCAAAAAAAAGACAGTCAATTTGTAAATTAAGAATAAGTGCTCACTCTTTAAAAATTGAGACAGACAGATATTCAAAAAAGCATATAGAAAGATCTCAGCGTCTTTGTTTTAATTGCTCACTTGGTAAAGTTGAAGATGAGCTTCATTTCTTATTAGAATGCCCTCTTTATGATATTCAAAGGGACGATTTTTGTAAAGACATTTCTAACAATTGTTGTAATTTTATAAATTTAAATAAATCTTCTAAATTTTTATGGCTCTTGACCCAAGAAAATGTTACTCTTATGGAAAAACTGGGCTGTTATATTTGTGACTGTTTTGAATTAAGGAGATCAGGTATGAACACTGACACTAAGTCAAGTGAAGTTACCGGACGTGGAGGAAGGTGGACGTGTTTTCTGAGCTGACCTATTCTGTCGTCTACACTTACCCGCACCCACTTATTATGTGATTCTGTCATTAACTTAAACACTAGTTCAAGTATTTGACAATTTATTGTCAGTCAATAGTGGTTTTAGCAGAAAATTCATTGCGAGTGAAGGACAGGTAACATAGCATCACCCAGCGCCATCTTGAAAAAATTTCAAAACTTTCAAAGCAAAGGTGTTAAGTCTTTACTTCACCTGAAATTAGTCTCTCCTTTCCCGGGAAACACAAGAACAAAGTGTTGCTGATGTTTACTGAATTTTTAATGAACTTTTATTGTCTATTATTTTAACCACATCGAGTAGTCTGAAAATGTTCAGTATTCCTGTGTAGTTACACAGTCTGTGTACTCGTTCTCTTTCTTCATCATTGTTCATTTTACCTTTTATCGCTTGATTAATTTTTTAGATTTTATTGTATGTAGTAAGGTTTTTCATTTTTACCTTTTAAACTATTTGAATTAAATTTTTAAGCTAGTACTTTTAACTGTTGAGTTGCTGTAAGTTTTTTAAAATCAGTTTTTAATTTTTTAAACTGTCCTTGATGTAGCACATGTTAGTAGACAAGTTATTTTTGCTCAAAATATTTTTGTGTAAATCTATTGCCACACTCATTAAATTCTTTTTGGGGTAAAATGGAAATTGCCAGAAGAAGAAGTGATCGTGTCAAAGGAAAGAAAGTAATGTTTACTCCCTGTAAAACTGTATCTAATACTGCAACAAAAAACAAGAAGTCTAGTAGTAATAGTAGTATCAATGAAAAAACTGTTGATTATGAATTAAATAAAAGAAAGGCTGTTAGCAAGAAGCTTGATGCTGCCGAACGGTTGTATACAGTAAAAACTGAAATAAGTCCAGGTAATTTGGTTCTTATCTTCTCTGCTGCTGCTTATGAAGAATTTAAAGTTATAACACAGTCAGTTGTTAACAACACTGGTCTGCTGGTTAAGAAAACTGAGACTAAGGATAAATTAGGAGCCGTTGTATCTGAATCACTGGCTATCTGTAATGGAAGCACAAAATTATTTGTTTTGAACTTTTTTAACACCACAACAAAAGTCCTTTTGAATGGTAATCAATCATATTTAAAGAAATTTATCACCACTGCTCTCGGGGACATATTGTGTATTCTTGACCGTAACTCCAAATTTAGTCTTATAAACAATCAAATAAGAGATTATTGTAAAATGTTCTTAGATAACACGCAACAAAGTAATCTGGACACAGCAAGTAAAGATGAGCAAGGGTTACAAAGTTTAAGTAAGAATTCAGTGGTTAGTACTAAACAACAGACAGTGGGGACCTGTTCTAATATT